>NC_140576.1:18701346-19390512 GCF_057381845.1 Rhamphochromis longiceps
AAAAAATACTCTAGTACTGATTCAACCTCTTTACGCAAGTAAAAATGTACTCAAGATGAAAAGTAGCTCTTTGGAGGTTTCCATTTTTGTGCAAAGCTAACTGAACCTTGTGATATATTAACACAATGATAAAATAATATCACTAGATGGGAATATGTAAAGTGGATTGACCAGGTGTTACTCTGAGGGAAACCCTCCAAAAAAACAAAAAAAAAAAAACGGATCAGTGGAGCAGCCAAGGGAATAGAACGATATGAATCTGTATAACTAAAATATAATTTATTATACAAAACTGTTTAAAAGTAATTAAAACAACCCTGGCCAGAGAGAACACACACAATAAAATACTAAAAGTCCAGTTGCGTCAGCCACAGCGTCAAAGTCCAGCAAAATCGGAACGGGCAAGGAAAGCCCGGCGGCGTCCCCGGCCGTCCTGTCAGTCTCTCCGCTCCGGGGTACTGGAAAAGAGAGGGGCAGCGACAGTCACTGTTCTTTCCAGTGGCTCGGGATACTGCAGCACGATATGTCGCAGGACTTACCCCGAATGGGCAGAGCTCCTAAAGACATAGTGCTGGCGTGACACCGAAAAGCGACGTCACGCCAGCACTATGGTCTCGCCGTAGGAGGTAGGGCGCTGTCCCGCTGCCAACTAATCCCCCACCGTAGCGTCCTCTGGCCTCAAGCTGTTCCAGCAGCAGCACAGCTCCCTCTGTCTCTCCGAACACTGGCCGTCGTATGCCCTCGCCACGTACTGCAATCACCGCCGGCTGTCACCTCTCAGGTGTGTCAAATTAGTAAACGGGGAAGGGCGGAGTCTCTCCGGGACAAAACAGATTACCAAAACATGCAATACAAAAAATAAACAAAACACTCCACAATGAAACACAGCAAAAGACAACAAACATGCAAAGCAAAACAACTTCAAAACAAAATCCTTCCCTGGATGACAAATACAAACTTCAGTTTACCTTTTTTTTTCATTCTGCTTACACTCTGCTTGAATCTGGGAGTAAGGGAAATTTATAGGAAAATTTAAAAAATACATATCTATTTTGGTTACCTACATTGTAGAGGGTGACTTTGCCTCTAAACACAGTCAAGGGTGAAGTGGATTCACCGTGTGGGAACCCTGAAATTGGTTGTAATGGCTCATTGTGGGGAAAAGAATCATAACTCACAATAATTTTTATTGAGAGTTCCGGCAGATTTTCTTAGTGTGCATGATGTGATCAGCTGAGCTGCTGCTCTTTGTGGACATACACAACTGTATTCAACCAGGGCCCTGTTTCAGGAAGCCGGTTTAGTGGAAAAACTGAGTAAGTATACCCTGAGTTAACGAAAACTCTGGGTTTTCGGTTTCACAAAGCGAGTTCAGATGAAGCCTCAGTGAGTCACTATCACGACACACTCCGTGAAGCTAACCTGCCCCCTAGCAGGTTTACTACAACTAACCCTGACTGTCTCCGCCCCTTTGTCGGAAACCTGACAGTAGGAAGTGTCGGACATGGCGTGCCCCTTCCTTGAAGAGCCAGTAGATCGTGAAGCCCAAATTCTCCGCAGAGCTCTCCGCCGGGAGAGAGTGATCAGAGCGCGTTTGGACATTTTATCATTTCCTGATGATTTTCTGTGCGAACGTTACCGTTTCTCAGCACAATCTATAAGTTATTTGGATAACATCCTCAGGCCATATATTACGCATGTGACACATCGCGGACATTCTCTCAGTTCTGTACATATTATTTGTATTGCACTTCGGTTTTTTGCAAACGGGAGCTTTCTGTATAATATTGGTGACGCTGAGCACGTTTCCAAGGCTACCGTCTGTCGGGCAGTCAGGAATGTTACAGTTGCACTGAAACGTCTCCTGTACTGGTTTGTGGTGTTCCCCGGTCATAGACCCACAAGATTTATCAAAGAGGGATGCCACAAAATTGCAGGTATCAGGATGACCAAAACTTAATTTATGATGTGGTGATACTTGGACTACTACTTACATTTTACATTTATTTCCAGGGTTCCCAGGCGTGATTGGCTGTATAGATGGCACTCACATTCCAATCATTGCTCCTTCAGTAAATGAAGGAGACTATGTGAACAGGAAGTCTTTCCACAGCATTAATGTACAGGTACATAGTTCCCTGTAGCATTTCAAACTAACAAATTATTTCATTATAGTAATGGATGCTAATTTGTGTTCTCTGCACTGTGAAGATCATATATGATGCTGCCAACATTATCACAAATGTGGAAGCCAAGTGGCCAGGCTCTGTCCATGACTCACAAATATTCCGTGAATGTACACTGAGCACAAAATTTGGACATGGTGAGTTGAGAATACTTTAAAATATATAAAGACCAATTGCTTCAGAAGTGTAACCTTCTGTCTTAGGAGAGTTCACTGGCTACTTGCTTGGTGATAGGGGGTATCCATGTTTACCCTATTTGCTTACCCCTTACCCTGACCCTGAACCGGGCCCACAGCAGCGATATAATCTGGCTAATTGCAGGACAAGAGCCAGAATTGAAATGACTATCGGAATGCTTAAGGCCCGGTTACAGTGCCTGCAAAGACTCAGGGTCACCCCAGAAAGGGCATGTGACATTATTGTGGCATGTGTGATTCTTCACAACATTGCCACAATTAGAGGAGAACACTGTCCTTCTGAACCAAACATCAGCAGTGATCCAAACCATGAACATTCTGACCCTCGCACGGACATACAAGATGGAAGAGCAGTCAGAGACACCATATGTCACAATCATTTCTTTTGACCCATCACCTCAACATGTTGAAAGAGGAATAAACAGATTTTTTGTTCAACTGGCTTTATTGGTCGCCTGTGTTTCCTGTACACAAAGTATTAAAAGATGTAAACCTCATAAAGTGTCTCTGTTGCTTCCTCCTCTGTAACAGCTGTCAATGTTTCTTCATTATTTTCCTGTAGTAAAGAAATAAACAACATTGCTGTTCTACTGTAAACTCATATAATCTGTGGAGTATTACTCACAACTGCATGTTGGTCTGGCTCAACAGGAGGCTGCACCAGATGCAGTACACCACCACCATCAACTGATAGAATATGAGGTTTATACAGGTCACTTATAACTTACAAGGGACCAAATGGCAATTAACAAACATACCAATCACCTTACACTTCATTGTCATTATGCTCTCAAAGACAACCAAGACTGAGGCAAGGCAAAATCAGTAGGAAAATAACTTCACTACAAAATAATCCATTATGGTAAAGAGTTTATCAAATGAATGAGTAGCACTGCAAAGGTGACTGTGAAGAAAGGATGTATGCACATCATGTATTATTTTGAATTTACCCCCTATGTAGGCACTTGTGTCTTGCGGGGTTATTGACTCAGAGGATGTCCCCGCAGAGATGCCTTCGGCCACAGGGCGCCCACTGTTTTGGCTGAGGGCCAACTGCTCAGCCTCTGTGAGTGGTGGTGGTGGAGGACCCCCACCTGTTTTTCGGGCCTCCGCTTTTTTTCTGTTGGCTATAACGGGCCACATTTGAGCATACAGAGTAAGCAAATATGTACTTGTAATGTGCTCAGATAATTTCAATAAGTGCTTACAGAAAGAAAATTAATGTAGCCTCTAACTGCAATTGATTTACATAGGACAAACAGACCAAGCACTATGGCTCATAATACAATTACACCTTACCTGTTTGGACTATATTTTTATATTTCATTTTTACTTGCTGCCAGGCACGTTTGGGGCCTGTTGGGTTGCACCTGCGCTCACATCACATCACAAAATAAAATGTATAAAATAACAAATAAAATAACATATGATAAAATAACGTGTTAAATGGGTGGAAATCCCTAGATCAATGTTTATATTAACACTCACGCATTGACTCTGTCGGCTATGTTTTGCCATGCATGCTCCCTTTCTTTTGCAGCTGTGGCTGTGTTACTTTTTTCTGCAAAATTTGCATGTTATCGGCATATGCTGCCATCAGAATTTCGGCCTCAAGCGCTGTGAAATACATTGACCGCGCCTTCTTTCCCTCCGTCTCCATGGTGACTCGCTTAATCTGTGCTCCGCTTATCAGGGCTTTATGTATCCTCGTCCGCGCGCTTCACTTGGGGTTAAAGCAACTCCGCGTTGATTGAACTAATTGTTATCAGCCTTTCTGAAACCGAATATTCCGAGTTGGACAGTTCGGGGTTACTCAACCCTGAGTATCGTTTTTCACTCTGAGTTTTCTAAACTCGGAATATTCGGTTTCAGAAAGGCTGATAACAATTAGTTCAATCAACGCGGAGTTGCTACAACCCCAAGTTAAGCACGCGCACGAGGATACATAAAGCCCCGATCAGTGGAGCACAGATTAAGCGAGTCACCATGGAGACGGAGGGAAAGAAGGCGCGGTCGACGTATTTCACAGCGCTCGAGGCCGAAATTCTGATGGCAGCATATGCCGACAGCATGCACATCATGCAGAAAAAAAGTAACACAGCCTCAGCTGCAAAGGAAAGGGAGCATGCATGGCAAAACATAGCCGACAGAGTCAATGCGTGAGTGTTAATTTAAACATTGATCTAGGGATTTCCACCCATATAACATGTTATTTTATCATATGTCATTCTATTTATTATGTTATACATTTTATTTTGTGATGTGATGTGAGCGCAGGTGCAACCCAACAGGCCCCAAACGTTCCTGGCAGCAAGCAAAAATGAAGTATAAAAACATAGTCCAAACAGGTAAGGTGTAATTGTATTATGAGCCATAGTGCTTGGTCTGTGTGTCCTATGTAAATCAATTGCAGTTAGAGGCTACAGTAATATACCACCTGTAAGCACATATTGAAATTATCTGAGCACATCACAAGTACACATTTGCCTACTCTGTATGCCCAAATGTGTGCCGTCACAGCCAACAGAAAAAAAGCGGAGGCCCGAAAAACAGGTGGGGGTCCTCCACCACCACCACTCACAGAGGCTGAGCAGTTGGCCCTCAGCCAAAACAGTGGGCGCCCTGTGGCTGAAGGCATCTCTGTGGGGACATCCTCTGTGGCAACAACCCCACAAGACACAAGTGCCTACATAAGGGGTAAATCCAAAACAATACATGGCGTGCATACATCCATTCTGCACAGTCACCTTGACCAAAATGAACTATGTCGTAGTGAAGTTACTGTCCTACTGACAGAGAATGACAGTCATCAAACAGTTAGGTGAATAAACAACACTGAGACACTTGGAAACTGTTAACGTGCTGCACGGGTGAGGGCCCAGGGAGAGACTCACACACACCGAGCTGCAGTGGTACGTCTTTATTATGAGCATAGCAGTGTCCTTTAATTTTGCATACATGCGTGTGTGTGTGTTAACCTCCCACAGGGTGAGCTCCCTGTTCCCAGAGACAGAGCGAGTAGTACATTCCGTACCTTTCCCAATAAGTGTAACATATGAACATATACCTCAATGCAACATAAAGCTCATAAAAGCGTTTCCACCCTGACACCTACTGATTTTGCCTTCCCTCAGTGTCGGTTGTCTCTGAGAGCATACTGACAATGAGGTGTATGGTGATTGGTATGTCTGGTAATTGCCATTTGCGCCCACATAAGTCATGAGTGACCTGTATGAACCCCATATTCTTCCAGTTGACGGTGATGGTGTACTGCATCTGGTGCAGCCCCCTGTTGAGCCAGACCGACATGCAGTTGTGAGTACTCGTAATACTCCAGACTACATGTGTCAACAGTAGAACAGCAATGTTGTTAAATGTCTCCACCACAGGCACATGATGACAAAACAGTGACAGCTGCTACAGAGGAGGCCGCAACAGAGCCACACTATGAGGTATACAGTGTACAGTGGAAAATATAACAACTGACGACAATGTGGTACTATGATGACACCATGGACTTACTATGTCCCCGGCAGAGTGATGCTGGAAATGAAGAGGAAGAGGGTCCAGCCACTCCTACAACGAACCTTTCCACAGTGGGTTGTTCAGCACTGATTTACAACCAACCTAAGTAGGCATGTACTATGGATGCCAATGCTATGTCCCTTGTTGCAATAGCTCCCTGTGAAGCAGCTGTATAAGACATATCTGGCCAGGAAGATAAGAAAGTGCGACATGGAAATGGTGCACCTCCAGCTGCAGATCCAAAAGTCGAAGCTGGAGATTGTACTGCTGGAACAACAGTTAAGGGTGGGTGGAGTGATCATAGATGGACGAATCATGTCAGTGTTTGTACAACATACTAATATACGCATTTATTCTTTGTGTACAGGACATACAGGGTGACCAATAAAGGCAGTTGACCACAGTATCTGTGTATTTGTCTTGTAACATGTTGGGTTGACGGGTCACAGGAAATGGTTGTGGCATATGGTGTCTCTGACTGCTCTTTCATCCTGTACGTTCGTGGGTGGGTCAGGATGTTCATCGTGTGGATCACTGCTGTTGTCTGGTTCAGCTGGACACTGTTCACCTCTAATCGTGGCAATGTTGTGTAGGATCACACATGCCACAATGATGTCACATGCCCTTTCTGGGGTGACCCTGAGTCCACGAAGGCACTGGAACCGGGCCTTGAGCATTCCGATGGTCATTTCAACTCTGGCCCGTGTCCTGCAATGGGCCAGATTATAACGCTGCTGTGGGCCCGGTTCAGGGTCAGGGTAAGGGGTGAGCAAATAGGGTAGACATGGGTACCCCCTATCACCAAGCAGGTGGCCAGTGAACTCTCCTAGGACAGAAGAATACATGTCAGTGCAAACGTCCCTGTGGCAATTGGTCTCTGTATATTTCACAGTTACTTCGACCCACCATGTCCAAATTTGGTGCTCAGTGTACATTCCCGGAAGATTCGTGAGTCATGTACAGAGCCTGGCCACTTGGCTTCCACATTTGTGATGATGTTGGCAGCATCACATATGATCTGCCCAGTGCAGAGAACACATATTAGCATCCATTACCATGATGCCATCACTTGTTGGTGTGAAATGCTACAGGGAATTATGTACCTGTACATTGATGCTGTGGACGGACTTCCTGTTCACATAGTCTCCTTCATTTGCTGAGGGTGCAATGATTGGGATGTGGGTGCCATCTATACAGCCAATCACGCCTGGGAACCCTGGAAATTTATGTACAATTTGAGTGGTAGTTCACGTATCACCACATCATGCATTGAGTTTTGTTCATCCTGATACCTGCAATTTTGTGGAATCCCTCTTTGATGAATCTTGTGGGTCTGTGACCGGGGAACACCACAAACGAGTGCAGGAGACGTTTCAGTGCTACTGTAACATTCCTGACTGCCCGACAGACGGTAGCCTTGGAAACGTGCTCAGCGTCACCGATATTGTACAGAAAGCTCCCGTTTGCAAAGAAACGGAGTGCGGTACAAAGAATATGTAATGGACTGAGCGCATGTCCGCGATGTGTCACATGCGCAATATATGGCCTGAGGATGTTATCCAAATAACTTATTGATTGTGCTGAGAAACGGTAACGTTCGCACAGGAAATCATCAGGTAATGATAAGATGTCCATACGCGCTCTGATCACTCTCTCCCGGCGGAGTGCTCTGCGGAGAATTTGGGCTTCAAGATCTACTGGCTCTTCAAGGAAGGGGCACGCCATGTCCGACACTTCCTACTGTCAGGTTTCCGACAAAGAGGCGGGGTCAGTCAGGGTTAGTTGTAGTAAACCTGCTAGGGGGCAGGTTAGCTTCACGGCGTGTGTCGTCATAGTGACTCACTCAGGCTTCAGCTGAACTCGCTTTGTGAAACCGAAAACCCAGAGTTTTCGTTAACTCAGGGTATACTTACTCAGTTTTTCCACTAAACCGGCTTCCTGAAACATGGCCCAGGGCCCTATTTCAGGAAGCCGGTTTAGAAAACTCAGAGTGAAAAACGATACTCAGGGTTGAGTAACCCCGAACTGTCCAACTCGGAATATTCGGTTTCAGAAAGGCTGATAACAAGTAGTTCAGTCAACGCGGAGTTGCTTTAACCCCAAGTTAAACGCGCGCACGAGGATACATAAAGCCCTGATTAGTGGAGCACAGATTAAGCGAGTCACCATGGAGACGGAGGGAAAGAAGGCGCGGTCAATGTATTTTACAGCGCTTGAGGCCGAAATTCTGATGGCAGCATATGCCGATAACATGCAAATTTTGCGGAAAAAAAGTAACACAGCCTCAGCTGCAAAAGAAAGGG
Source organism: Rhamphochromis longiceps (assembly GCF_057381845.1). Classification (NCBI taxonomy): domain Eukaryota; kingdom Metazoa; phylum Chordata; class Actinopteri; order Cichliformes; family Cichlidae; genus Rhamphochromis; species Rhamphochromis longiceps. The sequence continues at coordinate 18,709,558 of NC_140576.1, forward strand.
TGCATGCATGGCAAAACATAGCCGACAGAGTCAATGCGTGAGTGTTAATTTAAATATTGATCTAGGGATTTCCACCCATTTAACACGTTATTTTATTATATTTTATTTTATTTTATATGTTATACATTTTATTTTGTGATGTGACGTGAGCGCAGGTGCAACCCAACAGGCCCCAAACGTTCCTGGCAGCAAGTAAAAATGAAATATAAAAATATAGTCCAAACAGGTAAGGTGTAATTGTATCATGGGCCATAGTGCTTGGTCTGTTTGTCCGATGTAAATCAATTGCAGTTAGAGGCTACATTAATTTCCCCTCTGTAAGCACTTATTGAAATCATCTGAGCACATTACAAGTACATATTTGCTTACTCTGTATGCTCAAATGTGACCCGTTATAGCCAACAGAAAAAAAAGCGGAGGCCCGAAAAACAGGTGGGGGTCCTCCACCACCACCACTCACAGAGCCTGGCCACTTGGCTTCCACATTTGTGATAATGTTGGCAGCATCATATATGATCTTCACAGTGCAAAGAACACAAATTAGCATCTATTACTATAATGAAATAATTTGTTAGTTTGACATGCTACAGGGAACTATGTACCTGTACATTAATGCTGTGGAAAGACTTCCTGTTCACATAGTCTCCTTCATTTACTGAAGGAGCAATGATTGGAATGTGAGTGCCATCTGTACAGCCAATCACGCCTGGGAACCCTGAAAATAAATGTACAATTTAAGTAGTAGTCCAAGTATCACCACATCATAAATTAAGTTTTGGTCATCCTGATACCTGCAATTTTGTGGCATCCCTCTTTGATAAATCTTGTGGGTCTATGACCGGGGAACACCACAAACGAGTACAGGAGACGTTTCAGTGCAACTGTAACATTCCTGACTGCCCGACAGACGGTAGCCTTGGAAACGTGCTCAGCGTCACCAATATTATACAGAAAGCTCCCGTTTGCAAAAAACCGAAGTGCAATACAAAGAATATGTAATGGACTGAGAGCATGTCCGCGATGTGTCACATGCGTAATATATGGCCTGAGGATGTTATCCAAATAACTTAGAGATTGTGCTGAGAAACGGTAACGTTCGCACAGAAAATCATCAGGAAATGATAATATGTCCAAACGCGCTCTAATCACTCTCTCCCGGCGGTGAGCTCTGCGGAGAATTTGGGCTTCACGATCTACTGGCTCTTCAAGGAAGTGGCACGCCATGTCCGACACTTCCTACTGTCAGGTTTCCGACAAAGGGGCGGAGACAGTCAGGGTTAGCTGTAGTAAACCTGCTAGGGGGCAGGTTAGCTTCACGGAGTGTGTCGTCATAGTGACTCACTGAGGCTTCATCTGAACTCGCTTTGTGAAACCGAAAACCCAGAGTTTTCGTTAACTCAGGGTATACTTACTCAGTTTTTCCACTAAACCGGCTTCCTGAAACAGGGCCCAGATGTCAAAAGATGTTTCATGAGTTGTCCTGCCTGATTTTCATCCTCTACACTTACAGTACACTGTCTTTATATTAGACAGTATAAAGTTGGTATGAAGATGGAATTGAGTAAATGAATCTCAGCATCATCAGCTAAATTTCATATAAATCCCTGCTTCACTTGATGTAACCTAACTCTGACCAAGAAACCACAGCCACACCAGTCACACACTGTTTTTTACTTTAAATCCATCACAGTACAGCAAACTAACCGGTTTGCTATCCTGAATTAACCTGCAGAGGATTTTCATGCAGCCTTTAAATAGCACAATTAGTCTGCCTCAGTTTGTTTTGCAGCATGTTTCACAATATGAAAAAATATTATGTCACATGTACAGACCCAATATCTAACTTAAAAACATGAGGATTTCCAGTTTATCAAATCTCACTGAGCAGTTCTTCCTCTCTTCTTCTTCTCTTCTCTTGTCCTGTCTTTCTTATATTTCTCCATCTCTGAGTGAAGTTAGCTCTCTTTGTTTTCTTTCCCTGTGAAATACAGCAGCTGGACCTTGCGCTAGCAACATACTGTGTGACAAACTACACGCTGCACACAAGTTTGTGTGTTTGCTGATGTTTGTTGAGTTGATAAAAACTTTGCATTTTAAATTACCTGACACTTTTAAAAAGTCACCCCCTTTATGCTTTCTCCTCTTCTGAATTCTTGCTCCTCTTCTCAAATACCGCAATTTACGGACACCTGCAGTCGTTCTGGTGTTGTGTAAAAAAACAAAAAACTAAAACAAAAAACACTGTCCGGCTTTTAAACCCTGACTTTAGCACACATCATCTCTTTTTATGCAACATGCTCTGGTGATTAATAAAGAAACAGGATTTCCTTTCATGTGTTTCTGTTTAGGCTTCAATAAGTGGTTTACACATTACATTGCTAAGAGCTAAAGCTTTAAAAAAAAGCTTTGATAGTAGTTGGATCTTTTGTAACAACTTGAAAAAATAACCTCAATAGTTACTTTTTTGTATTTCTCAGTGTTGGGATTACATTTAAGATGAAAGAGATAATTATGAATAAACTATTACATAGTAATTCAGTCCCAGTAACTATTTCTGAATTCCCCTTGTATTGCACACTGTATCCTAAGTAGAGCTGGACGATAGAATGATAACGATATGTATTGCGAAATAACTTTTTCTCGATAGAAAACTTAAACTATTGCGATTGGCCTCATCTCTCTTGTCCTCTTAAAAAAAAAAAGAACAGCCAATCCAAATTAACTAGCGCAGAGCCGAACCAATCATAGCCGCAACGTCACGTCACGTGACTTGTTACGTACAGCACAAGTGCCAAGCCGCACATGTGTATTTGTTTGGGAAGCAGCCAGCCGCCGTGCCGAGAGCGTGACCGAAGAGAAAACAGATGATGGTTCCAATGCCGGAGAGATTGTCGAACGGAAGAGCCATAGAAGTTCCGTAGTGTGAAGGTATTTCGGCTATTTCAAGTCTGACAAAAAACAGAGTAGCGCGTATCTGTGCCATCAGAAACTGAATTTGAATAAGTTAAATTTGAATTTGAATTGCTCAGATTGAATCTGAATTGTAACTTGAATAAATGCTTTTGAAAACTGAGTTTGAATTAGTCTAATTTGAAATTGAATTTATGGTTTGAAAATGATCATCACTAAATTGAAATTGCATTTTATATTTTGAAAATGAATTGATTTGCTTTGAAACTGCATTTTATCCTTTAAAAATTCAGCTCTCGAATAATTTCAGTTTCACTTCTCACCATTCAGTTTCAGTTCTACAATTCAATTTCAGTTCCAAAATTCAGTTTTTTGGAACTTACATCCGGTTCCGGTTCAAGCGCAGATTAATAGAACTACGTTTTACTAGCGGACCGAAAGTGTTACTGACGGGAATCTACAGCGTCTTGAGCTGAATTAAGACTTCAGAAGTCATTCGTCATGTCGAATGACCAGTGGATAAACTTTCAGGTTGGTAATAAATGTATTACATGTATAAGAACAAGCGTCAAGTTAACAAATAATAGCCGTAAGGTAACTTTTATGCTTATTGTAGCTGTTAGCTAAAAACGCTAATTTAGCATAGTTTGCCCTGAATTCAGCTTTGACAAATATGATCGACTGTTTCTAGTAGAATTCCAAAGTTGTCATCTTGGACCCTCTCAGAGTACCCCCTCTGTATGCTTGCAGAGACCCCTACAGTAGGGAAACATGCAAAACGGTGTCCAAACCTTTGTATTTTAGCTTTATTTATGTCTTACACAGCATCCCAACTCTTTAGCTAACTTAATAACTTTAGCTAAAGTGAATAGTTAGTCTAATTCATTAGTGCAGCATTACTGGGTCACCTCTGTTTGAAGTGATATAACATGATATACAACTATCACTGTGTTTAACTACTATAATAATTCTTAGGGTACTGAGTGCATGCTTAATTAGATTTATTTTTTTAAAGCATACTGCTCCATTAATATGTTTGACAGGCTGAAGTTGTCGGGTCACCTCCTAAATCGACCATCTTTTACAGGTGTTTTGTGCCAGAAATGGAGTGTCCACTGAAGACTGAAGATACTGAATCTCTACGCCTTGCCATTGATCCCTCTTGTGCCTTCATCTAGACAAGAGACATTAACTTAACCACTCTCATATGCTCTGTACCTACATCACCTTCCCTGACAGTTGTAGCTTGGCTCATCTGAGGGTGAAATTATAAGAATGTGTTATTTTGCAAAGTGCTCTCTAGGGTTCCTAAATAAAATATGGCATTGAGGTCATTTCTTTTGAATTAATCCCTTCTTCTGAAATATAAGAACCTCTCCTGGTTTTAATGGCACTTTGGATTTCCTTACTTTCTGTTCCACTTACATACCCAAATAGATGCTGACAAGCTGACACAGTAACATGGAAGAGGGAAAGACGTTGGAAAGGACTACTACAAATAAACCCAATGCCTAACAATGAAAAATGTAAAATAAGAACAATAATAATAATAATAAAGATAAAAGATGAAGTAACAAGTTTTTAGTTTTGTTTATTCCAAATGATCATCCAGATGTCTGTGACATGTGATGACAAACACCATAATGGAAGGCCTTAGTCATCACATGCTTAAACTCATCATATATTTTTGCATATGCTGAACAGGCAGTCAGACATGCTGTAAATGGGGGGTGGAAAACAGCATGAACACCATACGGCAGGGGTCTCAAACATGACACTGGCCCTTGAGGACTGGAGTTTGAGACCCCTGTCATATGGAATATGACAGGTGTGGTTGAACTGCATGAAGACTCTGAAGTTTCTCTTCTCTTCTGGCAGGACAGGAATGTGGCCTTGTCCTGTGAGCCACTGTAAGGATGTACTTAGAGTAGAACTGGACTGTCACCGGCCTCAGGCTCTTCACCCTTTTCAAAGACAAAGCAGTCATTTAGATAAAATATTAGATATTGTTTACCTGTAAATGCACAAAGTAAATTTTGAAATGTAATCATTGTCAAGAGTGAACAAGCACTGATAGTGTAATCTACAGCTGTGGCCAAACGTTTAGAGAATGAGAAGTGTTGTTTTCTTATTTACAAAGTTTGCTGTTTCAGTGATAGTTGTATATCATATTATATCACTTCAAACAGAGGTGACCCAGTAATGCTGCACTAATGAATTAGACTAACTATTCACTTTAGCTAAAGTTATTAAGTTAGCTAAAGAGTTGGGATGCTGTGTAAGACATAAATAAAGCTAAAATACAAAGGTTTGGACACCTTTTTGCATGTTTCCCTACTGTAGGGGTCTCTGCAAGCATACAGAGGGGGTACTCTGAGAGGGTCCAAGATGACAACTTTGGAATTCTACTAGAAACAGTCGATCATATTTGTCAAAGCTGAATTCAGGGCAAACTATGCTAAATTAGCGTTTTTAGCTAACAGCTACAATAAGCATAAAAGTTACCTTACGGCTATTATTTGTTAACTTGACGCTTGTTCTTATACATGTAATACATTTATTACCAACCTGAGAGTTTATCCGCTGGTCATTCGACATGACGAATGACTTCTGAAGTCTTAATTCAGCTCAAGACGCTGTAGATTCCCATCAGTAACACTTTCGGTCCGCTAGTAAAACGTAGTTCTATTAATCTGCGCTTGAACCGGAACCGGATGTAAGTTCCAAAAAACTGAATTTTGGAACTGAAATTGAATTGTAGAACTGAAACTGAATGGTGAGAAGTGAAACTGAAATTATTCGAGAGCTGAATTTTTAAAGGATAAAATGCAGTTTCAAAGCAAATCAATTCATTTTCAAAATATAAAATGCAATTTCAATTTAGTGATGATCATTTTCAAACCATAAATTCAATTTCAAATTAGACTAATTCAAATTCAGTTTTCAAAAGCATTTATTCAAGTTACAATTCAGATTCAATCTGAGCAATTCAAATTCAAATTTAACTTATTCAAATTCAGTTTCTGATGGCACAGATTTCTGCCCATAAGCGCGCACTGTAAATTGTGCCGAAAGCAAGTCTGGAAATACAATAAACCGGTGCATGCTCAATCTCTGACTGAAAGCACTAATTCGTCATTCGGCTTTTGTCAGATTAAATGTGTGATTATAATCAAATTTATTGGTTAAAACTACAAATACTTTGAATAAAAACAGTGAAATACCTTAATACTCATAACCAAACAATTATGTTAATTTGACATGCAAATATTGTAAAAATTATAGTTTTAGTCAGTTGTTTTTAAAAATACAAGAATTATATGTATTATATATATCCATGCACTTTACAACTGCATGGATGTACTGGGCCTACTTTTAACATGATTCATGAAATGATGCAAATTCAGGGATAGGACTAATAAAAATGTTTTCACAGAAGATGTCATTGTGAACCTGAGAGGTTGCCTCTCTATTTATAGGCTATATAAAAATATACAATTAAAATTGTGTACATTATGTTTTTGGTTTTTTTTAATCATTCGGGCTATTTGCAGCCTATTGTAGAGTAACCTATAAGAAATTATTATTTAACGACTAAGTAATGCTTGTATTCTTTATGTTTCTTTTAATGGCAATGTGATACTTAGACAAGACTACTTTTTTGGGTTAGGTTAGCAATGTCTCATTATTACAGGCTAAACAAACTTACAGTTCGTGGCTAGTTCACTAGTTCATGACTATAGCTAACAAGCCAGCACGAGAGAGAAGACGGGAGAAGAAAACGTCGAACTTTTAGCAACTACGTTTTTAGGACAAATTACAAACATACGAATTCAAGTGTTTTTTTGAGGATCTGTGTTTATTCGTCAGAAAGTCTGCACGGTAAGTTTAATATCTTGGCAACTTTTTTTTCGAGATAAAAGCACCAGTTGATATTTAGACCAATGCTCAATAACCTAGCACTAGCATGCTAGTTCAGCTGAAAAGCAAAGGCAAACTTTTGAAATATTAAAAATGATCATCTGCGTCTTTTGTAAAAAGGTATTGGTCACATTAAGAGGCTATGTACTACATTGCAGAGTACACAAGAATGAGCCTTGTTGTTTTTTTAAATGTGTTGGCGCCAATTGCAGCCAAACATTCACCACATACTCTGCTTTCAAGCGGCATTTTTATCGTGTGCACAATGCACCTGCACTTCAAGCTACTCCTAAAGCTCTTGTTGCAGATTTAAAATGTGCGGTTTCATTATGTGCCCGTCATTTCCAAACAGTGAAAGAGCTAGTGTCTCACTTAAACGATCATATTACAGAGGGCAGGTCTGTGTCATGTCCAGTAAGTGGTTGTAAGCATATGTTTACAAAAAAGTCATCATTTACTTCTCACATGTGTAGGAAGCATAAAGCTTGTTCCCCAGATGGTATTGATGACATGTACGATTGTCCTCAGCCCCCAAATGACAGTACAGAATATTCAGAAAACACACATGAAGCCATGCCATCTGCTAGTTCAGCCAGTGATATGCCAGAGAAGGATAGTCATTCTTATCTCAGAAGCATGTGTCTCTTTTACCTTAAACTGCAAGGACAGCTGCTAATTCCTGCCTCTACTATACAGACTATTGCTGAGGAAATGCAGAATGTGCACGAATTGGGTCAAGCCTACACAATAAATAAGGTAAGTTGTTTACTAAAAAATGAAATGAACCCATCAGATGAAGCAGTCACTAAAATCTGTGACTGCATTAAAGAGTCAGATTTGCTCTCTGCTTGCCATCAGGGACAACTAGGAACAACACACACCAGAAATCAAACATTCAAAAAAATGTTTAAATACACAGAACCCAAGAAAGTGCCATTGGGAATGGATGAAAACATGACAGGAAAATTTGCTTACTACATACCAGTTGGAGAAACTCTGAAGAGCTTTTTAGAGTCACAGTTATGGAGGAATACACAGTCACAACAGTTTGGGGGTCCTGATGTAGAAATTTTTAAGGATTTATATGATGGAAAAATTTTCAAATGTCACCAGTTCTTTAATGAAAACCCTGAAAGCCTCAAACTGATTTTGTACCAAGATTCAAATCAAATCAAATCAAATCACTTTTATTGTCACATCACATGTGCAGGTACATTGGTACAGCACATGCGAGTGAAATTCTTGTGTGCGAGCTTCACAAGCAACAGAGTTGTGCAAAATACAATAACATAAACAGGCAAAATATACGAATGGCTAAATCTGAAACTAATAAATATACGTACAATATATAATAGTATATGCAAAAAAAAATAATTTCTGGATGTGTATACTAAATGTTTTTCTACGTGTGTGTGTGTGTATACACATATTTTACAAATTAAATAGAGTCAATAAATAAAATATATAAAAATATACAGAGTTGAGACATGTGCAAAACAGTGGCATTACTGTACAGTATGGAGTGCATAATGTTGAAGTTCCAGTAGTGAAGGTGAGGTGTCTATGACGTGTTCAGCAGTCTGACGGCCTGATGGAAGAAGCTGTCTCTCAGTCTGCTGGTACGGGACCGGATGCTGCAGAACCTCCTTCCTGATGGAAGTAGTCTGAACAGTTTATGGCTGGGGTGACTGGAGTCCTTGATGATCCTCCCCGCTTTCCTCAGGCATCACTTCCTATAGATGTCTTGGAGGGAGGGAAGCTCACCTCCAATTATCCGTTCAGAGCACCGCACTACTCGCTGGAGAGCTTTGCGGTTGTAGGCGGTGCTGTTGCCATACCAGGTGGTGATGCATCCAGTGAGGATGCTCTCAATGGCACAGTGATAGAAGGTCCTGAGGATGCGAGGGCTCATGCCAAATCTTTTCAGTCTCCTGAGAAAGAAGAGGCGCTGCTGCGCCTTCTTCACTGTTTTGTTCATTTGAGGTAGTGAATCCCCTGGGTTCTGCTAAAAAGACGCACAAACTTCTTCCAGTCTATCTGTCATTAAACAGTTTAAATATAAAGGATCCGAAGCACTTACAAAGCCATGTACTGTCAAACCTGACGGATCCAAATTATCAGGGCAAGCCGTTCAAAACTGGAACCTTTTGAGATTGCTGCCAGTTTTGATTGGTGACAAAATACAAAACCATGAGTGAAGGAAATTGCCATCCCGGGTTTCCTCCGTGGCGTGAGCGATAAGCAGAGTTTTGTCCTTTCCTTCTAAGATTCCTAATTATTTAAAGTAACACTCAGGTATGCCATTCAGCTGGGTTAGTTACGACGTCGGGAGCAGCTTGGGAGAACAAGGAAACACAGACTGCTTCAGGTTGTCTTCCCAAATCGACTCAAAGGTTTATTTAGTACATAACAGCTTATATAGAGAAAAAAAAGGTTCGTGTGTCAGCAAGTTCTCAGTTCAAACCAGTACAGACCAAATAAGGAAACGTCTTCCTGCCTTGTGAGCAAAGAAGTATCCTGTGTGTAGTTTATCAGTTCAGCTACAATTTATGATCATCCCAGCAAAATACACAGAATACAGAGTTCTTTCATTAGTGAATTCTGAAACAAACCACCTGGCCTTTAACGAGCCTTTTTCTAAGAGATAAGGAAGGGAGGATGGGAGTAAGGAAGTGGTCTCGTCTCTGTGGTGTTTTCGACCTTCTGGTACCAGCTTGTGAGTCTTACACATTAATTCTTGGGTCACAGAGAAAGAGAAAAACAACTAGTAGATGGGCCTTATTGAGTAACAGAGTTTTCCTGCATAATGTCACTATAAAACAATATCCAGTAAATGCTACCATGGTACTAAAATACCTAACAGTTCCCCTCTTTTATTATTTTTAAAAATAATAACTCAAATAGAAAGGAAAAATCACAAATGTAATAACATAATATAAAAAGCAAATCATAAAATGTAATAGTTCACAACCTAATGTTCAATATACACATCAGGAACATCATTGGTAACATCTGACACATAATCTGGGTCAATTTGTGCCAATTGCAAATACATTGAAGTAGCTGTACTAGTAGCTATACGGGTTATCATTGAACGTACACAGGGTACCACACAACAGACAATAATCATCAAAAACATGCTGCAACGGTTACAAAGGCTACAATTAGTTCCTTCCATCTCCCAAACGTGTCCTGTAGCCACTTATGTAGCCACTGACCGTGACCTGTATTGGCAATTAGTTCTATCTGCAATGCTTCAAGTTTATTCATAGCTTGTGTGAATGAACCGTTAGGGGCGGTGTTATTGGGAATGAAAGTACAGCATACATCAACGGTCACTAAACCACAGGTACCGGTCCAATTAACAGGTAAAGCTAATCTAAGAGTATTATTGCACATCCAATAAGCATGTGGGATTGGTCTAGTTAGGCGCGTGGCCATGTGTGATTTAACTAACTCCCCCCAGTCAGTGTCATTTAATACACCGTCTGGGGGAACAATGATCGAGTCTCTGCTCGAACTTGAACTGTGTGTGTGTTCCTCCAGATAGGATAAAACTTCAGCCATAGAGACAGCTAGCCATGTCTCATTACAGCGTGCACCTGGGGAGTCAGAGAAGAATGTGTAGTTATCCTTTGTATAATCTATGTGTGTGTCTGGGCCAGTTAACTTTAGTCTGCGCAGACATATCATACTAGTATTAAAATGGAGAGGGATCTGTCCTAAGGGCAGTGAGGGTTTTAACCTATTCTTGGGGCGTTTCATTGGGGCGCAGGTCCCTGCGGTGTCATCAGATAACTTCAATAATTCGCCTAATGGAGTCTCAGGGTTAGTTGGTGTGTGTGTGTGTCTAAGTAGGCAGTCGAGAGGGCTCAGAGTCAACTGTAAAGTGTCTTTAAAGAGAGCATTATCTCCGCCGATTTTCTCTAGTCCCTCAGTGAGGGGGAAACCGGATATGGGGTATCCTACTATTACCTGTTCTGGATTAGCCTTTGAACAGACATAACAGTTACTGTTTCCTAAATCACGAGCGGCTGTTCTGGCATTTTCATACCAGGCGTTAGCTCCTGTTCTAGAGGGTGCATAAAATGGTTTATTAGTGGCGTCTATGTTGCTATTTACTGATTTTAGGGAACGTGAGGAGTGCATTAAGTAGGTGTCTTGCAAAATAGAGCATGAGGTATAGTCAGCAAAATATGACCTGCAGAAATGTGAACATGGTTGCAGTTTACAATACAAAATAGCAAAGAGAAATCCTAAGGTTAATGCGATACATGTGATAAATAACCTAAATATATAAGACAATATATAAGAAAAACAGTTCTTCAGTCGTCTCCTGGCCTGGTCCCAGGTTCGAGAGACACAGAATAAGCGTCGTGTGATGACAATGGGCATTTCATTTTCTCCATTATCAGGATGGAGTGAGTCTGGCTTTATCAGGTTAGACATCATGTGGTACTTTTGGCTTTCTATTCCTGCTGGATGTTCGAGTACCTTGTTGTTGTTCTTTCAGGCGTTGTGTGTTAATCAGTGATTGTGTGTGTGCATTGGATCCTGGCGCTGGCTCGCCGGAGATGTCATCTACCCGTGTGTGTTTATTTGCTCTAGTTCCGGGCGCTGGCTCGCCGGAGATGTCGTCTGCTTGATCCGACGCCTGAGATGGTCCGATTGGGCTGGTCTTAACCCTGCTGGCATGAATCCACTGAGGTTGTCCGTCTGTGAGGATGCTGGTTCTTCGTCACTGCCAGTACAGTCTGGGGCTGGAACACGCGCGGCCTCCCAGAGAGTCCTTGGTTTTAGTGGCTTCTCCAACATGCGTCTCCTTGTCTCCACTGGTGGAACTGTGGAGGGGAAAAGCTGAGAGAGACAAACTTTCTGATAGTTATTATTCAGTTTTTCTACCAGGTTGTGAACATCAGTGGACAATGCAATATACATCACCTTCTACTAGCGGTGCCCCTCTGGAAGCTGACCATGGTGTTGGAAATAGTCTTATTTCAAATGGAGATAATTTGGTTACTGCAGATTGAGTCATTCTAATCTCACACAGGACTTGAGTAAGTAATTTGACCCAGGTCATTAAAGTTTTAGCACACTTTTGAATTACTTCTAATGTGAATGAAGATCCTCTATCACTGTTAATCTGGTGAGGTATTCCGAATCTGGGTATTATTTCATTGCTCAACTTTTGACAGACTACTTCTGCAGTTTCTTTTGATGTTGGATAAGCTTCTACTCATTTACTAAATTGATCCACTATTACCAGTAAGTACTTGATGCTTCCTTGTGCTGGCATATGTATAAAATCAATTTGTAATGTATGAAATGGAAAATCTGGTTGTGGTAAATGCTGATGTTTTGCTTTTGAGCTACCTACATTAGTTCGCGCACATGTTAGACAGGTTGCTAATATGCTTTTTACTGCATGCAATGTTTTCTCAATTACAAATCTTGATTTTATTGCCCCTATTACCCCTCTTTGTCCGACATGACTCACACAGTGAAAATGTCGGGCAAGGACTGGCATCAGGGAATATGGGAGGGCAATCAAACCCTTAAGATTTTGTATAAGCCATCTCTGTCTTCTAAGGTACAGTCATTATTCTCACAATAGGTGTAATCACATGCAGAGGCTTGCTCTTGTATGAATTTTAAATCAACATTTGTGTCTAAATAGTCTGGGAGTGTAACAAGTGGCAGCTGTAGGGGCACAGATAATACTTCCTGCGGAGGTGGGAGCTGTGATGCAGCTGCAGCCTTGGCTGTCACGTCTGCTAAGGCATTACCTGTTGCTTCGTCTGTGTCAGCTGTACTGTGTCCTTTCGTTTTTACAACTGCAACGGCCGATGGTAGCTGTATAGCCTGAAAAAGTCTTTGAACAAAATCAGAATTTAGCAATTTATTTTCCATCAGCAGATCTAAATCCTCTCTGTCTCCACAATGTGCCAAAGTCATGCACAACGCCAAATGCATAGCGGCTGTCTGCGTAAATTGTCATACGCTTATCCAAATGTAGCTCACAGGCGCGTATTAAAGCCATGAGCTCTGCTTTTTGTGCTGAGTGAAATGGTAATGAGTGAGCCTCTAGTATGATGTCAGGCACTGTTACCACTGAATAGCCACAAAGAAATGAGTTGTCACTCGGCCTTGAACAGGACCCGTCCACATAAACCGTGGCTGAGTCTGGGATAGGTGTTTGCTCTAAATCTGGACGTGGTGCTGTGGATTCCTGTATACGTGTCATTCAGTCATTATCGTCAAGCCTGTCTGAGCCATCCTGTCGGTCAGAAGAACACAGCATAGGATCAATAAATGTGCTGGCGAATTGGGTGTGCTGCTCGCTTTTATAGTGAGATTTGCATGTGTTGTGTAGTTATGTTTGCTAGAATGGTCGTGACCTGGTGATTGGTGTGTAGAATAGTGTCATGTGAGAGTGTGAGCTTCTCGCAGTCCCTTATCATGATAGAGCAAGCTGCTACTGCCCTCAGGCAGGCCGGCATCCCCTGAACAATCCACAGGCAGCACCTTTGAGTGGCGGAGGTCAGCACTCCCTGTAATGCATTGAAAGAGGCAGTCATTTCTGTGGACCACAGTATTCGAGGAGGCTTGTCTTTTTTACAACAGTCACGCAGAATGTGGTCATGAAAAGAACAGTCTGGTATCCACTGTCTGCAATAGTTCACCATGCCTAGGAAGGACAACATTTCCTTCTGTGTAGTGGGCCGAGGGACAGAGGTCACAGCTTTGACCCTGTCAGCAGTCATGGAACGTTTTCCGTGAGACAGTGTGAATCCCAAATATTGAACAGAAGTCTGACAGTACTGCATTTTCTTTGCTGATGCTTTGTGGCCAGTCTTTTGGAGGTGCTGGAGAAGCATGTGTGTAGCAGTTTGACATAGTTTTTTCACTCGGAGCACAGAGGAGGAGGTCATCCACATGTGGATCAGGGTGCAGCCCTGGAGGAGTGAAGCACCATTGAGAAAGCAGCAGAGCTGTCTATCATGCCTTGGGGCAAACGAGTCCAAGTGTACTGCTTATTTCTATGTGTGAATGCAAATAACGGCTGTGTGTTTTACTGAGAAAAAGGAGCGGAGCATAAATCCACCACGGTAAAGTGTGTATGCAAAGCATGTCAATATGCTGTGAACATCTGAAACGAGAGGTGGCAGAGGAATGTTGACTGCATTAATTTGCCTTAAGTCTTGTATGAAACGCCATACGCCAGGTTTGTTAGGCTTTGGCACAGGATTGACAGGAGTATTATATGGAGATACTGTAGGCTTTATTACTCCTGTAGTCAATAAATCTCCTATGATGACATCTAGGGCTGAGGCTTTTTCGACAGAAATGGGATACTGCTTGACATATACTGGCTTATTGTTTTTTTTTTTTAGCTGTGCGTGATAAGGTATACAGTCAATAAATCCTACATCATTCTCACCTTTAGACCACAATGTCATATTCTGGTATTCAGCTGGCAACGTAAGTGCAGAAATAGTACAGTGGATAGGATAGGTTAGATCTATGTGACGACATGGTGTAGTTATGTCATAACCTATGTCTGAGTTATGTGACAAAATCACTGTTTGACCTTCACTTGTGTGAGCAGTTATCATGTTGTTGAAAAGTGTGAGAGAAACAAAAGTGTGGCTCCCAGTCATGGGATTACCTGTTAGTGGCGTCTGTACACGTTTTTTTGGCACAGTGTATGACATAGAGTACCGGACAAAAAGGATGTTGAGTTCATTCTCTGCTGAGGGTCCAGCTGACACAGAGGATGTTCCTTCTCCATCATGTCGGTACATAGGGCAGAGAAAACATAAGCTGTTATCAGTGTCAGCAAACATTTCACCCTTTATGTTAAATTAAATACACAAATTCATTTTTGCTTTGGGTGTCTGCGGCTGCTGGAAAACTGAGCTAAATTTGCACCTCTAGCTTGTCCAACAGTGCATAAAGCGTTTTTTTATGAATACTAGGATAGATTCATCAGGCTTCTGTTTACACATAGTTACTGCATTTAAGTCACTTTTGTCTCTGGACATTGTTAGCAGGAATTTCTTTAGATTCTTAAAGAAATCGGCGACTTTGTCATTATTTACCCTCCTTTTGTCCATAGCGGTAACATTTGATGCATCACGTCGCGGCATTCTATCATATATTTTCTACAGGACTTTTTAAGCAGACTACTTTTCTTATCACAAATGATATTCAACATTTCTACTGACCTGGTTTCTGGCGATAATCGTTCGGGATAAGGCTCCGAAAAGAGATTAGAATGCATTGTACTCACAGTCCGTAAGTTGTAAACAAAGTCAGTCACATAAGCACTCCCGCATGTTCTGGATACGTGATCATGGACGTCTTCACCGATTCGCGGACGTAGGTTACACGTAACCGGAAATGGGAGTCGTACTGAGCTGTTGTTTGAGACTTTAAATTTAATTTTTTTTGGTTTTACAGGTAATTTTGATTTTTTATCGGACTTGTCTGTGGTTTTTGAATTATTCTGACCCATGTTCAGTGATTTCCAGAGGGGTTTACACGCTTGAAGGATTTATGTTAGTATTTTCGCTGCGGCACAGCTGAGGTTACTTTAAATTTATTGCTAGCAATTTTTTGTTTGTGTGAGCAACTCTCACATAGCGAGCAACTTCTCGCTTAACGAGCAACTTCTCGTAAAACAACAGGCAACTTCCTGTGTCTTTCTGCTTTTAATTTACTGCTTTTAACCCTTGTATGGTAATCGGGTCTGTGAGACCCGTTTTCAGTTTTCTTTCGTTTTTTTTTTTTTTTTTTTTTTTAACAAAATTAAATTTAATTATTTACTAGCTTTCTGTGAGTGAGCAACTTCTCACTTTTTAACGTACGTTTCAAGATAACAGGCAACTTCCTGTGTCACTCTTTGGTGAGCAACTTCTCACTTAACGAGAAGTATTTAAGACAACAGGCAACTTCCTGTGTCACTCTTTCTGAGCAACTTCTCACTTAACGAGAAGTATTTAAGACAACAGGCAGCTTCCTGTGTCACTCTTTTGAGTGAGCAACTTAAACAAAATTAAAATATTCAAGACAACAGGCAACTTCCTGTGTCCACCAACACCACACAAGGGTTAATTTACTTTATTCGGGGACTGAGGAAGTCAGTCAGTGTATCTCTCTGGATCACTAAGTGAAACTTCGTCAGCATATCCCGTTTTTTTTATGGATCGATCACTGAGAGAGGTATAATATGGTCTCTATATAAATATGAAAGACGCATATTTACCTTCTGTCAGCGGATCCCACTTCTGACACCAAAATTGAAGGAAATTGCCATCCCGGGTTTCCTCCGTGGCGTGAGCGATAAGCAGAGTTTTGTCCTTTCCTTCTAAGATTCCTAATTATTTAAAGTAACACTCAGGTATGCCATTCAGCTGGGTTAGTTACGACGTCGGGAGCAGCTTGGGAGAACAAGGAAACACAGACTGCTTCAGGTTGTCTTCCCAAATCGACTCAAAGGTTTATTTAGTACATAACAGCTTATATAGAGAAAAAAAAGGTTCGTGTGTCAGCAAGTTCTCAGTTCAAACCAGTACAGACCAAATAAGGAAACGTCTTCCTGCCTTGTGAGCAAAGAAGTATCCTGTGTGTAGTTTATCAGTTCAGCTACAATTTATGATCATCCCAGCAAAATACACAGAATACAGAGTTCTTTCATTAGTGAATTCTGAAACAAACCACCTGGCCTTTAACGAGCCTTTTTCTAAGAGATAAGGAAGGGAGGATGGGAGTAAGGAAGTGGTCTCGTCTCTGTGGTGTTTTCGACCTTCTGGTACCAGCTTGTGAGTCTTACACATTAATTCTTGGGTCACAGAGAAAGAGAAAAACAACTAGTAGATGGGCCTTATTGAGTAACAGAGTTTTCCTGCATAATGTCACTATAAAACAATATCCAGTAAATGCTACCATGGTACTAAAATACCTAACAATGAGGATGAAGTATGGCAGTTAGCTCTCCAGTTGAAAAACATTGTGGATCTTATTTGTGGGAGCTACTACAATTTTAACATCCATTATCCATCTGAGCTGGCTTCCACTTTAGAGTTTCTTCAGAGGTGAGCAAATATGGCTTTGTTATTACTCATAACTGAGACTCTGGGATCTGGAGTCTGGCTTTGATGTGGTTGGAGTCCAGGGGCCCGTTCTTCGTACCTCGCTAAGTAAGTTAGCTGGATTAGATTGTTGACGATTTCGCGTGATCTTGGATCGTTCGGTTCCCTGAAGCTCATCCGGGACTTGCTGTCATAGCAACAGAGCCGTAAGCGTAAACCTGCTCGGGAGCAGGTTTACTTTATGTAAACAGGATTAGATCGCGGCCACGCAGGTATGTCCGCTTCATTTATACGAAAGCAACAGCGATATTCCACCACTGTTTCACCATAAATAAATAATATCAATGTAACTAAAGATAATGCAGCACTTGATCCTTTTATTGATTCCATACAGATACATACAGGTCATTTCCTAAAAAAGGGAAATGTACTATTAACATTCTATTACATGTATGTGATTATTACAGATGTAATTCATATTTCAGAGTAGTAATAGTAAATTACTTCGTGTAATCAAGATGGGAGACCACGGCTATAAAAGCGAAGGTGGATTTGGGAAGCCGATCAATGTTTCTACTATCGATGCGTAGCCCCTTTTACGACACCCAGTGATCTCACATTACTTCATCCAGCTGTACTAATCGTCAACAGCAGGTGTGTTCGGAGAACCGGATTAGCGAGCTCACGGTTAGCGCGATGATTTGGTCTTGGATGTGTCATTTGATCTTGGATGTAGTAAGCGACGTACGAAGAACGGGCCCCAGGTCTGGCTCTGAGTCTTGGTCGGCTTTGGAGCCGGATTCAGTTGTTTTTTGTTGTTGTTGTTGTTTGTTTTAATAAAATAACAGTCTGAATCCGGGTCCAAGCCTGGCCGAGACTCAGGGCTAGACCAAGCGTCAGCTGACGTCTGACTACCTATAACCTTTGCTTTGGATTTTAAAATGCTAAAGTGTGACATATCACTGCAAAAGACACTCGTGAAGGGTGCCAATACTTTTGACCATGTCTGGGAAGGGATCTCAAAACTGGATTATAGATGGCAGAGAGTTGGTGTCGTAAACCACCGCCTCTGTTCAAAGATGGTCGCTCACAGTGGACACCAACTCTCTGCCATCTATAATCCAGTTTTGAGATCCCTTCCCAGACACCTTAACGCCCACTCACATCCTGGGCCATCTGATCTCAGGAATTTGCATAAGGTGGGGCCAGGTTTCACAATGAACTCACCCGAAACTCTGGCTGATTGGGACCCACACCCAGTTTCACATAAGTTTCACATAAGTTCGCTGCAATTGCAGCGAACTTATCAGTCTTTGCTCGATCACTGCGGGTGGACTTGTCATCAAAGCGTAGGTGTTGCATGATGTCTTGGAAGCGGTTTCGTGCCATAGTTCCAATTATCTGTGGGTTTCCCAGGTTTGCTGACCAGCAGTCATTTAGAGATGGAACCCTGTTAACCCCCCGCAAGATGACAATTGCAATAAATGCCATTAGTTCAGGGAGGTCCATGAACCAATGAACATGCTCCGTGCACCACTTAGCAGGCCATTTGTAAATATGTGTACAAATGGTTGGTTTTTTGTACTGTTTTTATCAATAAATCTCAGCAACAAAGGACATACACCCACCATGTGTGTTGATTTCTCCCTAAGATGGCAAACTGAAACACTCCCAAGTTGATGACTTTTGGAGATTTATTTCCCTGGATGATTGAGAATGCATCAAGACGAACACAAAAGGAAGTTCACAGCTTTTAGCAGCTCGCCCACCCCCTCATCCACACACCCCCACTCCCCTCCCTCCAGAATTCCCAGGTAACAACCTAATTTACATATGAATGACTAGCCAATTTAGCTTCCACTTGGCTGAAGCTAAAGCTTAGCTAAAAGCCTACCAGCCATTTGGCTGCTCTCCGGGTTTTAAAGGTAGAAAAGCCAAATGGCTGCTCTCCGGGAGTTATTTTTTTAAACACGTTAACCTCCTAAGACCCGAACTCTTCCACAACATGCATTTTTAATTTCTCTTTGATATTTGGGCATATTGGGGCCCAATGAATGTAAAAACAAAGAATTACCAGATTTTTTTTTTTTACCTTATTTTTGTTTTTAAGAAGAATGAGAGCCACATATGAGGATACTCGTTTAAAATTTTGATAGAACAGTAGCAGTATAATGTCCTCATAAGTAGATATCAGGCCCATGTAGGGCAAAATTGAGTATTTTGGTCTAAATAACCTAAAATGTGATGTCCACATATGTGGACGGCAGGTCCTAGGAGGTTAAAGGACTACTGCAACATTGTAGTAAACATGGGCTGGCCTCAACTTTCTGATCACGTGCTGCTGCCAAAATTTCAAATGAGTAATTTTCTCTCAAAATAGTACATTTCCTCAGCTTAAACATTTGATGTTACCTGAGATACATTGTGATTAAACTGTAGTTTTATGAGAGATGCATGTCATTACACTTTGTCAGCTTCTTCAGAATTGGGGTTGAAACTGATGGAAAGCTCTGTACTTGGACCTGGTGCAAAGCGAACCACTTCTATGCCTGGTGGTTCCATTAAAAGTGCTGAAAGTGAACCAGTTTATGTGAAACTTGAAACACGCACTGTATAACATGCACCAAATAGGTTGACGTCAAAACAGTGCTTTCACAAAATATATTAAACACAAAAATGAATTAAAATATGGCATTCACTGGAACAGTGGTTCTGAAACTTTTTTTTGCTAGGCCCCCCTTTGTTTTACAAGAAAATCTTTGCGCCCCCCACCACCTAAATCCCCTAGTTTATTTCACACCTCAAACATTTAGTAAACCAATTAAACAAATAAAAGCTGCAATAAATTACAGGTAGCAATAAACTACTAACTGTTTTTTGTTACATCCACATCTACATGGGTATTTTTGAAAACGCAGCTTTTTCTATGCGTTTGGACCTTTCGTCCACACGTAAACGCCGTTTCAAATTGCCGAAAAAGGAGAACTGTCAGATTTGGAGATTTTCAAAAACTCAGTTTTTGTATTTACTTGTGGACGAGGAGTTTGTCAAGCAACGTCAAAAGGTATGTGCCTTTTTTCACATCACGCTGTGCGCCATGTTTACATGAGATGAATTTCTACAATGGCAGATGGATAATCTTCCTATCTGCAGTTTTTACACGCTTACATATACACACGCAGTTAGTGTCCCTCCATTTAGAAAGACAGGCGCCATGATGGAATTATTTTACGTGTAGTTGTTTTTTTTCCTGTGTGATAATATTCAACATTACTATTGATACATTTTTCAAAAAAATGCAGCTGTGCAAAATGGTTTTAGAAACATAAACTAGTGTTTTTCCGCGATTTGGACAGGGGGAACAAATTGTGGCAGGATCACCCTGATATTATTTGTATCCCACTGTAACTTTACTGTATAAAGAGCTGTATAAAAAGCCTCCAAAGTTTCAGGAGTTGTAAGCCAAGAAGTGTTTGTGAACTAAAAATCAAGAATGTGGGATACTGTCCATGATAGCTCAGTAGGTAGCGTGTTTGCCCCATAATTGGAAGGTCGGGGGTTCAAATTTGCTGAACGGCTATCCTGAGCAAGGTACCATTCCTACAAACTGCTCCCCGGGCACCTGATGTGGCTGCCCACTGCTTCACTGAGTGAATGGGTTAAAGGCAGAGAGAGTAATTCCACCCCCCCATTGATTAATAAACTATACACACACAAGAAGTTGTTTAACTGCAAATCTAATCCCTGCAATATCCCAACAGCACATCTCAGTGTTACTACATGACAAAGAAATGCAGCTCAGCATGATCCTTTGGTCTTAAACTGTAAGAAGTAAACATAAAACGACAGTAGTTTTTTTTTTTAATTACCCAGACTGCCCTGTAATTAGGAAACTTCTCTATCATTTAATTGTCTATTACTTCGTAGTATGAATGTCTGTGGCAGTGTTTTTATTAGCAGCACAGGCAGCTGCCAAAGCTATGTAAATAAAGTCCAAATTCTATGCCCTCCACATTTTCCAAAGACATCTAGTAGGTTGGCATCTTTCCTGGATCAAGTCTGACCTCCGGGCCGTATGTTGGACACCCCTGATTTAAACTGACTGGAGCTGAAACTGCTCATTTCTTACACAGTTGTACAACAAATAGTCAACAATGTCCACGTATGTCACATGCAATGCTTCAAGTACCTTAAATATGCATTATTCCTCATTGCCAGCAGGGGGTGACTTCTTTAGGCATACATGAGGTATGTGAATTCATACATTAAAAAAAACAAAACACTGCCATTTGTACTACAAGTGGGGGGGATTTTTTTTTTTAAGTATACAGCTCACATGCAGACTGATATCCATGAGGATTGACACAGATGATCATTAAGCTACAGATCTTACAGTCTGACTTGTGAGTGAATGAGTTTCCCACTGTCGATGGTTTTGGTTTTCTGCAATGTTATACAACACTTTCAAATCAGAGTCCAACAGCCTGTAGCTAACCATCACGAGAAGAAAAATATATAAACTTTGGACAGTCAGAGAAGCTATGTACTTATTTGGTTTCCATGCTAAGCTCACCTAATAGACTCCACTTTCACATGCTTCACAATTTAATGCCTGGCTGATCAATCATTCCAGTCTGCATACGCGCACTGAAGAAAAATGAAAGATCTCAGTGGATCAAAGGTAGTTTTCAAATAAACTATATTACAATGTATACAATATTAGTGATTGAAATTAAAGCAATTCACTTAAATCCATCTGCTGTCTACAGACCACACTTTACTGTGTAGAGATCTGACTCATTACACCCATTTTCACTTGAAAATAAAAGCTTTCCACTAGTTTTCACATGGACAGCTTTTCATGTGACGCAAACTTAAGGATAGAGCAACTTATGAAAGCCGAACATTTGAATTGAACTAATGAGTTAAGCTCAAAGTAAGGTTTCCTGTTCCAAAGTAACTACACAATTACTGAAAATGGTGTTTGACAGTCACATGGCTGGCAATCCCAGCAGTGTAAATATACCCTGACGTGTAGGAGTGAAAAGATCACCAGGGACTGGCTTGGTACAGTTTAAGTGGACTGACCGAGACCTATAAAAACGCCACTAATTTTAGGTGTAGGATGTGGCTGTGTAATCTGAAGTAAATGGGATAAAACATGGGCAAGAAAACCCCTGTGGGCCCTCATGCTTTGTGCTTCCATCAAATGAGCTCTTGGTCATTTGTTTTGACAACCTTTACCAGACTTGACCCAAATGTTCAGTTTATCGGCAGAGAGCTTGCTGTTTAGAGAGAGAAAAAGAGACACATTAATATCAACAGTACTAAACAAGACTCAAAAACAAAACAAAACCAGCAGATGCTTTTAAGTCAAAAGTACTGTAAATAAGATTTATTTGTCCAACATTTCTCAAAGGCCATTTACCTAAAACAGTATGTGTTCAGAGTTATGTACACATTTACACATTTTTTTCCACGTACAGCAGATTTTTCTGAGTATGTTAAATATACATTCCAACAATATATACAAGTTATAATTCTTAGACTGTTAAACTTGTGTTTGCATAAACGAGAAGCTATTGTCAGCCCTTAAAAATGCTGCGGGAGCTATGCTGACAGGATCAGCAGCTACAGATGTTGTGGAGTAGTGATGAAATAGGATCACAAATACCATTTGATACCGATACTACCTTTAAAAAAATACCAGGCCACGATGGCAGCCGCTTGTCCAGCCTCTTCCCCTTCCACCAGCAGAATCCACTTTAGCATAAAGAAAAATAGGTGGCGCTAAATGAAAGTATTCTTTTGTACAGGGGTGCAGGTTCACAAAGAGATTAGTTCTACAAAAACTGAACATACAAAAAATTGTCTTCCGACAGATTATTGCTTTTCCAATTTGAGACGATATAAGATCACTCTTTGTGGACCCGCACCTTTATCTTAACATCTTAAGATTAAAGATAAAAGACAATTAAGAGTAAAACCTAATTAACTTTAATCAAGTTATTTCCTATAACAACAATCCATATGGAAAAGACGTGCTCAAAAACTAGCAGGAAAATAAAGTTATAGAAACAAAAACACTGGCGTCGCGGCTGAATGCTATACCCTGTGAAATAAAACAAAACAGAAAATGTCTGTTCTTGTCTGATCCTTACCATGGAGTCAAGCAGACAAAGGCGTTCTGAAAGCCACTCATCCCGCATGGTGGATCAACCAATTACCTAGAAGAAACTGTCAACAAGGTTTAGCAGCAACATGAACTCCATCATCACACAAAAACACATGCACAGTTCTTAGGTAATTAATCAATTCAAAGCGTTCATCCAGCCTCAAGTTCAGCACACTGAGCCCCATCAAGCTCAGTCTCAATATCTGAAAACAAAGAGAAGTACTTGACCCTACATTTTGAGCACCGTGCTTGCACTCTCTGCACACTTGGTGCAGAACTCCACTGAGACATGATTCTTGTCCACATGAAGACACACGCCACCAGATGTTTCTTTTTCCTCCACTCTGGCCCATTTCCTGGGCAGGGCGTAGTCGTGCTCGTTTGAGTTGGGCCCCTGGAAAAGTGAGGAAGATAATTTCATCCCATTCACACCGCTCAGCCTGGACAAGAGCTGGGCTAACATGCTCTCATTTGCCAGCACAGCCCTCAAGTACCTGGTTTCATCTTCCAACTCTTCCACTCTCTTGGTCAGCTGAGAATTTTCTATTTTGAGCGTGCTATTTTCCGTTGAAAGCATGCCGATCTTCTGCTCCAAGCTATTGACATATTCCTTCTTCTTGAGACGATTTAATCTGGCAGCGATTGCATTTTTGTTAGTCACGTGACTTGACTGTTTTTGCCTGCTGTTCTGGGAGTCAGAGGAATATCTCTCAGGAGATGAGGCAGTTGAAGCTTCAAGCCCGGAGTCTCCATCTTTGGTGTTGTACACACAGAGATCAGCCAAATCAATATTGAAGAGCGAGGATGAAGCATCTCTGTCTAGTGTCCATTTTAAGTCTTCAAACAGGTCATCAAGCTCTACTCCAGCAGCATCCACATCTTTAACTCGGAATCCGTCACATGGAATCGGAAGATCTTTCATACTTTCCACATCTACCGCCTCAACCTCTGGAGACTGCACTTTTGTGTTGGTGACAGTGCGGCTTCTTCTAGTGATCATTGTGGTTTGTCAGCTGGACTGCAAGAAACCTGTCCACAAAGACCTGAACATGTAAAGACAGAAACATACAATTATGTTGGCGTAGATTTGATTACCAAACAAAGGTAATACAGTAAACACAGGCCAATGAACAATAACTAATTTACAACTGTACAGAATAATCCAAACATTTATAAAATTGTCGGCATAGTGTTTATTTTCTACCAAACTAATATGAAAGACGTTTAGAGTATTTTCCCGTTTGGGCTCGAAAAATAATTCACTCCTATTAAATCACTTATGAACCACTTCGTGTTAGGTACTGGCACATTCTCCTTACAGGCGCGCTGAGATATCTATTGCTTAAACGTAATAGGAACTTATAATGGCCTCTTGCTAAGCTAAGGCCTAGCTTTACCTAGCCTCTTGCTAAGCTAAGGCTCAGCATTAGCTTCACCTACAATAGGTACTTTTTACAGTAAGTGCTCGACAACACACCACAGAAAGTCGTTTGTTCAATATAAAGATACATTTCCGCATTATCGCAACATTCGCAGATTGAGATACCAAATAATAACATCATCACAAATATTAAGGGCTCTGTCAGCAAGCTCACTATAGTTCTATAGTGAGCTTGCTGACAGCCCTGGTTGTCCTAAAACCACGTTCGCCTTACCGCCAAGCTAATATTCGTAAAATACGGTTAGCTTTGATTTAATCATTAATGTTCTGATACATTGAAAGAGAGAGTAAAATATATCCAAGACATACAGTCTAATTCATTTGAAAGTTGAAGTATAAAACGTCCTCTTTTACCGTCCGCTCACATGCTTCTTAGCTGCGGCTAGCCTTGCTAAAACACTAAGGCGCTAACTCATAATGACGCAGCACACTAGTTCTTCAACCGTGTACTTACCTCCCTTTTAGGGAAAACGGCAATAAATGCTTTTGGTATATCCGTTGATTAAATTACCAAGATTACTGATTGCTTATCTGTTTCCTTTTTCTGAAGAATCCGAAATTTTAAACAGAAAACAACACAGAGCAGTCCAAAGAGTGTAACCGAATACCTTCACAGTCAGTTCAGACGACACTTCCGGAAAATTCTTCTTCTTCTTCTTCACAAGGTTAGCAAACATCAAAATGGTGCATTACCGCCACCAACTGGTGTGGAGTGTCCGAAAAATTCATTCAAAATAAGAGCCTTACAACGAACCATTTAAGATGTGCATTTCACAATGGCAAGTCTCAATACTCTAAATTTAAGCAGCGTTTTGTTGCAGTCTCAATACGACGGAAAATCGTACTAGTAGTTCATAGCCTTGTTACTGTAATTACCTTCTTTTTGGTCTAACCAATGACTGTAGAAATGACTGTTTTCTACCAATAAGCTTCAACGTGTCCGGGTCTCTGCTTGCCCATGTTATCACTAAGATTCCCTCTATTCACCACATCACCCCTGTCCTGAAGCAGCTTCACTGGCTTTTGAAACTAGGGTGATGTACACTAACCTCATTTAGTCGTGGTCATGTGACCTGGGTGTTTAGAACCTGTTTCGAAACATCTGAGCTTCAGAGGCCCGACACAGTTTCAAAACATCTGAGCTTCCCATCTTTCCCACCTCTAAGTATTAATGACATGTTAGGATAAACATATTATCTTAATGTATCATTTTGAGACTAAAATCAAATTTTAGACATTAAATTCAAAATAGTATTTTGAGGATAAAGAGGATAAGATGATTTGAGAAAAGCCAAGTGTGAGTCAGTTTCCTTAATTCTGGAATGTGAGTTAAGCCTAATCTGAGTGCAAAACCTGCCAGACAGCACAGGATATAAAAGCAAACAAAAAATCCTGAATCAAAAATGTAATGGCTTACAAATTCCGAGTTGCATTTTTTTAACAGTGCAATTTACTCTCAGAAATAGAAGATATAATTTTCCAACTTAGAGAGAGATGTCAAAAGGTAAACAGTGAATAGATTCAAGGTCTTTAAGTGATATGTGGTGTACTGCACTAAACGTGCTAAATACAAGACTTCACTTCATAATGTAGCAGTGGTTATGAGTCCATCCATTTGGATGGGAGAAGCAAGGTGAACATGAAGGAAGCTGGCAGTCTGAATGTGCAGTGGAACCAGGAAAGGTGGCATGGTTTTGCAATTTGCAATAGAGCTGGAGGTTATCCAAGCTCTCTGTTGTACCTTTAACTAGAGGCAGATCACAATTAGAATTAGAATTAGAACATACTATGCCAGCTTTATTTATAAAGCACTCTAACATAAAACCAGGGTTCACAAAGTGCTGTAGGCGGATTGATCCAAATATTGATCATATCAATACCAAGTCTGCATCGGTATCGGATCGATACTAGCCTGGTGAGATTGATTCTTTACTTCCGCTCTTGTTTGCAATGCTGTGGTTTTGGCAAAGGCCAAACAGCCAGGTTGCTGGACTTGCCGTTCCTGTGTCAGCACAAAGCAGGCACACTTTGCTCCCCCTCCCCCCTCTTGTGTTTAGATGTTGCGCATGACATGACATGACTTGGACGCTTTGGGGGTTGTTAAGTTGTTTACATATTATTTATATTTTCACCAGCTGTTTTTGTATTATAGTTTCTTAACAGTATTTGTTTGTTTTAATTTGTTTACTGGTTTGCATGCACTTCATCACTAAATCACTTTAAGGATATTTGCACTGTACAAGACACTTACAAATGTGGATTGCACAACACTGGACATCATATTTCTTCATTTCCATTCAATACTTGTACAGCTGCTCTTATTGTGTATATATATATATATATATATATATATATATATATATATATATATAGTTATTTTATTTTCAACTTTAATTTATATATTTTATCTTATTCTTTCCCAGTTAAATTTACCCTTCATTCTTTTCTTTTTTTTCTTTTTTCTTTTTTTTTTTTTGCCTGTCCCGTTTGGCTCTTTTGCCATCAGAATTGTTGTCTAAAGGCAAAGAAAGATGCCCAACGGATTTACTTTACCAAATTGACCATCCCAGCCTTGCCGTAATGGTCCATTTGATTCACCTTTTATTGTTTATTTTATTTTCACTTACTGAATACGGGACAGACTTGACTGGGGGAAAGAAGGGGAGAAAGAAAGAGGGAAAGAGAAACAGCTGAGAAGAGGGACGGGGGAGAAGGGCAAAAAACAAAAACCAACAGAATGAGCAGAAAAAAAAAAAGAAATAAAAAATGCATATATCAATCACCTGGATCACCTGCTGAGAAAGAAAAAAGAAAACAAGCAGAAGAGAACAAGAGTAATAGAATAAACAGCATCACAATGATATATGGGAATATGACAGTAAATACTAAATATTAAACATTATTGTGCAGCACATAAGATCAACAGAACAGTGTGCTTTGAGGTAGGAGCCAAAAAGGGTGTAGTTTGTGGGTGTGATCACCCGTGTGTACACCTGTGAGCATGGACGCGCTTGTTTTTTTTTTAAAAGGTTCCTTCATGTAATGATCTGCTAGAGGGTGTGGGGGGGCCACAGCCCCGTCCTCCAGGGCATGAAGCAGGTATGGAGGAGATCAAAACTCCAGACATCCAGAGGCCCCCAGAACACAAGAGACCAAGGAAGACCAACAGAGGGGCAGCCGCGCCACTGTCCCAGAAAGAGCTGAGGAGAGTCCCAGATGAGGGCTCACTCAGCAGCCGCGGAGCAGAAGCCAGGGGGAGTTGCAGTGACGCGCCCGTGAGCTCCGCCGGCAGCCAGCCGTGCCTGAGTGACCGAGCCCCAGGCCGAGAGGCCGGGGGCACCCCGCCTCCGAAGTGGCCCGAGTGAGCCCCAGGCTCCAGGCCCCGATAAGCGGCCGCCAAGGAGTGAGCCGGTGTGTACCTGGACGCCCATCCCCGGACACAAAGAACCACCAACGCACCGACACCTGAGGGAGTCCGCCACTGGCAGGGGAAGTAGTGGTAGGGGGAGATAGGCCTCCAAACCTTGGAGGGCCTGAGATGTCCCCAGAGAGGTGGCGCCTGACACCCAACCTGACATATAGACACAGAAATACAGGCACACACATATACAAACATCCATTCCCACCCTCATGCTCTCATATGCACTTACTCCACACTCAACCAACGTGGAGACAGACATAAAGAGACGCTGTACACACGATCACACTCCCCAAGCATACTCTACAAACCGGGTCTAGGTACCCTTGCCCCTGGAGGGGGAACTGCACCCAGACCCAGGTGGTGTTACCCTTTTCCCTGCGGTGGGGGGAAGCAGACCGCCCCGACTCCGCAGCAGCAGGGAGGCCCCACACTCCAGACCGCAGTCGGACGGCCAACTCCTCCTCCTAGCCCCCCCGCTCCAGCAGGTCGCAGAGAACGGGGGTGAGAGAAGACTCCAAACCTCCCTCCACCCGCTCATTGTAGTGTTGATGCATGTGTGTTCTAAGGTGCAATTAAAACCCAGGAGGGCATGGAGCTACCTGCCAGAGAGCAGCAGGTAAGCGCATGGTCCCTCCTGCTAGCCCTCAATGTCTACGTGTATTTAAAATTGAGAGGTGGGCAACGACGCCAGGGGTGGGGTGTACACCCTGATGGTACTTTGGATTCCGTGTATCGTGCCCACCCCCAAGATCCTATATGTATGTGTAATGAGAGTGTGAGTAATGTGAATGTCTAAGTTGTGGGATAAAATTGAGGCAGAGGCAGCCAGAAGGGGACAGAGGGAGGGGAGGGGGGGTAGCCTCCTCTGCACCCTGGTGACATACCCCTACTCCAAGGTCCTGCATGTGTGGGTGGTTGTGGTGGAGCGGGAAGAGGGAGGCAGCTGGAGATGGGGAGGGAAGGAAGGGAGGGGCAGGTGACCCCTCCCTGGGGCCAGCTCCCCCGCTGACCCCAGTAGGCACCCCCATACTCCGCGACCCGCCAGGGAAAGGGGGCCCAGGCCCATCCAGACCGGGGCCCAGTGCAGCAGCGCCTCCCGGCCCCACAGAGCCCGGGACAGTCCACCCAACCCCACCACAGAGAAAGCTGCACCCACCCCACCATCCACTCATCTTCCAGACTACATAAGACAATAAACACCCAGGCTGAGATCTTCCTCCACCTCTCCTGTATCTCCCCCTCCTGCAGAGAGAGCTCCCGAGGAGAGGAAAGCTCCTGCAAGATGTGACAATCTCCCCCACCAGTTGAAGAGCCCCCCAGGTGGCTCGATGCACCGGCGGCACCCTGCTCCAGGGGTGGGCCCCCATGCATCCACCCGCCCACAACCCTGGCAACACACCAACCAGGACCCAAGCCCCCAAGGCCCGGCCCGGGCCCCAGCCCAGAGACGGAGCGCCCCCAGAACCTCACGCCCATCCCGGACCCACCCAGGGGCAGCCAGGCTACCAGGTCAGTAACCCACGTCCGTCAGCACAGACCCTCCCCTAGCCCCGCTGCACGCAGCCGCGAGGAAACAGTCACCTGAGAGCCAACAGAGCCCCTAACCGGACATGACCGCTACCCCGGGTTGAGCCCCCCAAGGAAGATGCCTCCGGGGAACCCCCCGACGCCCTAAGCCTGTCCCTACCCCCACACCAATCACAACAGTGAAGGCGGGACCAAACTATGACCCCCCACCCCCACTAGGTGATGGAGCTGATCAAAGGAGCCCAGAGCAATTGATCTGATGTGGTGGCAGAGGCTGTATCAAGACTAATGTAATCTAATAGATATTTTCTATATTGGTTAGAATTAAGATTATTTTTATTTTTCCAGTTCATGAGGACTGTTTTCTTGGCTATGCATAGGGCAGTGAAAACCATATGGGCGATATTCTTTTCTGAAGTGACATTATCTAAGCTGCCCAACAAACACACTAAGGGGGAAGTTGGAATGTTACATTTCAGACACTTAGATAAGTCTTCACATATCTCGCGCCAAAACTTCTGAACTGGTGGACAGAACCAAAGAGCGTGGATATAATTGTCCGGTGAATTGGTTTGGCAGTGTGAGCAGTTGTTGGTAGACGTAAAGCCCATCTTGAACATCCGATGACCTGTATAGTGCACTCTATGTAATATTTTGTATTGAATTAATTGAAGACTGGGATTTCTAATTAGATGAAAGGTTTTTAAGCAAATCTGAGACCAGAAGTTTAGGTCTAAGTTAACTGATAAATCCGCTTCCCATTTTGCAATAGGAAGTGATATTGATTCATCTGTTTTAGAAAGCATTCTGTATATTTTGGATAGTAATTTGGGGGTTTTAAGAGTAAGAAATTGAACCACACTTGGTGGTGTTTGTAGTTCAACTTGACCTGGTTTAAATTTCTTTTTTATTATGGATTTAATTTGTTGATATTCTAAAAATCTTTTCTTGTTGATCCCATATTGTGTAACTAGTCCGTCAAATGAGATAAATTCTGTTCCTTCTAGTATATGTTCTAAATATTTGATTCCTTTACCACTCCAATCTGAAAAGTTTATCATATTATTGTTTTGTAATATGTCAGGGTTGTTCCAGATAGGTGTACGTTTGCATGGGATTAATGAAGACGCCGTCAATTTTAGAAACTCCCACCATGCTGTCAGAGAAGCGCTGATGTTGATGCTTTTAAAGCATTCATGTCGTTGGATGTTTGAGCTGATAAATGGTAGGTCTGAGATCTCTAGATTATTGCAAAGTGCTTGTTCTACATCTAGCCAAGGTTCATCTAAGAGGGTATGTTTTAGCCATCCTGAGATAAACTGAAGCCTGTTGGCTAAGAAGTAGTGCTGAAAGTTAGGCAGTTCTAGTCCTCCTTTATCCTTGGTCTTTTGTAGTGTTTTTAAGCTTATACGTGGGGGTTTATTTTTCCAAAGGAATTTGGACATACATGAATCTAGAGATCTGAACCAATCTTGTGGCGGTTTAGTTGGGATCATTGAGAATAAATAATTTATTTTTGGTAAGACCATCATTTTTATAGCGGCAACCCTTCCCATGAGTGATATGGGTAGACATTTCCATCTAGCCAGATCATCTTCTACCTTCTTTAAAAGTGGGATATGGTTTAATTTAGTTAGATCTGCAAGCTTGGGAGATACATTAATACCTAAATATTTTATATTTCCCGATTGCAGTGGTGTAGAAGAGGAATTTTGGAGGGAGCAATTAATCGGTAGAACTGTAGATTTTGACCAGTTAATTGAGTAATCTGATATTCTTGCAAAAGAGTTTATCAATTCAATCACCCCAGAGATATTGGTTTGTGAATTTTGGAGAAAGAGTAACACATCATCCGCATAAAGGCTGATTTTATGTTCCACGTTCTTGCATTTTATGCCCTTAATTACTGAATTCTGTCTAATTGCTGCTGCTAGTGGTTCAATAAAAATTGCAAACAGTGAAGGGGAGAGTGGGCATCCCTGCCTGGTGCCCCTCAAGAGACAGAAGCTGGAGGATGTCTGGTCATTTGTTCTAACACAAGCTGTTGGGGAATTATATAATATTTTTAACCAGTTTATGAAAGACATGATAAACCATGCCAATGGTATGATTTACGCTCCTGAGATGAGGAGCTTGTGTCATGACTTAACAAGGCCTTTTTATTTTGATACTTTCACAGTGCACTGAATGAAAGTTTTGTTCGATAATCTCTGTCGTTTGAGCAGATCTGCACGATTAGAACAGAAAGCGCTGTACGACACGTCGTCGAGAAACTTGTTACAAGTGAGCTTCTCCACATTAAAATGGGCTCAGGAGAACGCCACTTATTTGGGACACTTAGAAAGTAAGTTCCTGTCCAAAAAGGATTCAGCGATGTAATCCGAACTAAAGTTCTTTTTCTTTTTGAAATGACGTCATTTTGCTGAGAGTGGAAACTAAATGCGACGATAGGTCAAAGAAAGAATGAATGCATGGATGAATGAGTGAAAGAAAAAAAAACTGACTGGTAAAAGCTGACAAAAGCTGACAAGACTTTACTGATGTAACACGACTGTGCGAAGTTAACCCCCACCTGACAAAGGTGCAGATGAATTTATGTGTGTTTCCTTTTACAGGAGCAGAAAGATGACAGCCACATTCGAGGTTGCGTGACGATTTAAACTTTTAAGTGTCACTTTCTGTGTCTGTGCATCTACCAGGGGTGTTATTCACTACCTTGTGTTGCTCACAGAGGACACTGTGAGAAAGTGTGTATGCATCTGCGCAGCGCTAACATTTACATTTCTTTTCTACAGCATTACAGTTCTTCATGTGACTTGATGATGCGATTTATACCAGGACAACTGGTTGATGTTTTTTCCTACTACAGGATTTCTGGGTTTATGTGTGAAGAAACTGTGTTTACAGGTTATGAGTTGGTGATGCTGTTACACTGTGTTTTTGGGTAAATGTGAAGGTTACTTTGACAATGTGAATAACATGTGAGAAATTTCCTGTGTTGAAGACTAGTGTCACTTCTTTCCGCAGCTATGGATGGTTGACTTTATGGTGTTTTTATGGCACCTCTGGAACCTGTCGATCTGCGCCTGACCACCGTCTGACCACGGTCAATGTGTATTGCTAATGTTTGGTTTTCTGAGAATGCATGTAGAGGATTCAGCAGAAGCGGACGAGTGACATGAGAAAAACAAATAAGAGATGCAGTGTTTATGGAATAGTTTAATATGGTGCTCATTAGCTGGCCACTTTTGAGCCCATAGTAATATATGACTGGAGTGACTTTGCTTAAGGGAAGTCACCGATTACATTAATGTTGACTGAGTACATGGGATTATCCATGTCTGAGGCGAATTATGGAAATAGTTGTAGTTTACTGATTTGAGAAAACCTGCACATGACACTTGTCTTGCTAGTGCTCAATACTTATTACTCTTAGGATACAATTGTTTACAAGTGTGAAGTTTGATTTTACTTCCCGATCTTGTTCTACAGGCCATGATGGTGTGTATGCAGGCTCCTGGCAGAGCCAGGTGTTAAGCAAACTTAATATGCAAAACACACTTTTATTGCAGGGTTATGGAGCTACTCCGGAGGAGATGCCCTGATGTTGCCTGGGACATGATCTAGCTAACCTTTTTCTTTAAGACAGGAATCCAGGTTTGATGAGTTGACTCATGGGAGTGTCCATGCGTCAAGAGGAGGGGTCCAGGATTAACATTAAATAATGTTTTCTATTATTGAATAATGTTTTCTATTATTGTTGCAGTGATTTGTGTGATTAACAGTTCATTTACAGGTATTAAACCTATGCAAGTGGTGCATCCATGTTCAGATGAGGCTTTGATGGCCTATAAGTGAAGTTCACTGAACTAAAGAATGTGATTTGATGATTCTTGACATGCTCTCCTCCTAGCAAGGAAATATAGGTCCAACAGTCAGAGTATTGCTGAAAGGGATCTCCTGAGAAATCTTAAGAGGCCCAGTGAGAAGCAAGAACCATTCCAGGCATAGCTGACAGCCCAGGCAGTGGTTGAGGTCAAAGGTCGAGCTGGTTGGGGCCCATCATGAGCTTAGACTTTGGAGCCACAGCAAGGACCATGAAACTGCGTTGGAATGAGAGCTGTGCCAAGGGGGATTTCCAGAGGCCAACAGAGGAGACTTCCGACAGCAAAATCTTAAATAAAATGAGAGAGTCAATGTTGACGCTGAGCGTGCCAAGCTCCATCGACAGCGCAGAGGGAGTCTAAGGATGGCATCATGATTCTGTGAAAAGCACAGGAACCAGAAGCTATGGTGGTGATGACAGCAGTTTCCTATGAACATCACCTAATGCTGTGCCACTGCACTGTGCATACGATGACACTCTGAAGGCTGCTGGGATCATAACAGCAGTAAGATAACTGAACCCAGCAGCCTTTCCACAGAGGGGTTTTTCTGCAGAGCGTGGACAATGGAGGAGTCATAAGTATCCCCCTCGCAGGACGAAGGCCTGAAGTGAGGTGATGGGGGTTGGTAGAGGCCATAAAACTAGAGTGCTGAAGAGGTCTGCAGCTTTCACGATAGCTGAGACCCATGTCGACAAACAACAAAACCAACTGGTATGTTTGAATGTTTATTGTACATACATTTGGACTCTGGTCCTATGGACAATGATGGAAACAACTGGAAGAGACATTTATGACGCCCCGCAGAACTTAAACCACTCTGCAGAGAGACATGTGATTTGCACGCCCGGAGGAAGCACCACCAAGCTGGGGTGTTTTTGAAAATGTTACGTTCTTATTTTAACTATTAAATTAACAATTCATTTGTTTGCTCGTAGGATGCAGTTTGCCATTGGATGAGATCAATGAGGAATGGGATAACTGCTAATACATTTGTTAAACTGTGTACTTTTACAGTAATTTAGGGTGATTGACATATGCTGTGTATAAAAATGTTTGCATTGAAACTGTCAGACATGAGGTATTCATAACTGGGAACTTTTCTAGCATAATTGTAAAAAAGAGAGGGATGTTAGGTTTTGTATTGTTGATTGTCATTTATGCTTAGAAATATCTACTTATATATGCTTAGAGTTTTATAATTAGTTGTAGATTGGTAGAGGTTTGATCCTTGATAGTCTGCAAACTTTGTGTGCATTAGAGAGCACTCTGGGAGCACGAGAGAGGTCGTACCTTGTCTTATTGCTTTACGGTAGGATTGTGTGTGATAGGTTTGTAGCTTGAACCTATTCGCTGGAACGTTAAGACAATATAATTACACTGCAAGCAAGACGCAAGTAGGCAAACTTCTTCATGGTACTCGTGCACGGGAGAGACTGGACAGAGCGCCGTCCCTTCGCTTGACCCCAGTAGCTCTCGTCCGTCCTCCCGTACCACTGTCCTTTTATTGAGGTTACATGAATATGCATAGGTTCATTAACATACGACGTCTACATACAAACAAAGAGTACCTTGCCTGTGTGTGTGTGTGTGTGTGTGTGTGTGTGTGTGTGTGTGTGTGTGTGTGTGTGTGTGTTGCTGATCAAAGGGTCAAACATCCTTGGTCAGGAAGAGGGTAGACTAGACCCCCCCCCGGTGAGGAAGTCCAGCAGTTCATCTAAACAGAAAAGCACTTAGACTAGAACAGACGTAGCTATGTTAATCCTACCATAAAACAATTAAGACAAGGTACGAACTTTCCCATGCTCCCAGGATATAGGTGTGCATTCTAGTGTGGAATACACACCAAGCCTCTGTAGCCTGTTAAAGATCACACAACTTATCACTACACAATTGATTATACACCTCTAAGCATCTATGGTTAAATATTTCTAAGCATAAATGACAATCAACAATACAAACTCTAACAGTGTGTATATAGACATCATATGTTAAGGATCCTATGCATATTCATGTAACCACAATAAAAGGAGTGCTATGGGGAACCTGGCTGAGAGTCTGACGGAGGTCAAGTGGTGGAACGACACTTGGCTCCAGGCAGATCTCCCTCATGCATGAGTAACATGAAGAACTTTGCCTACTTCGTGTCTTGCTTGCTGTGTAATTATATTGTCCTCAACGTTCCAGCGAATAGGTTCAAGCTACAAACCTATGAAAGACCCTGGTCTGGTGAAGATGGCCTCACAGGGAGCACTGGCCGGTGTGAAATGTGGATACATCAGCAACTAGCAGAGGCCCTTGTGTATTGTGGATGTCCTCAGCCAGCAACACACGACCTGGTGATATTTTGCTGGACTCAGTCAGTAGCACATGCCCTGGTATAATGTGGATGGCATCAGCCAGTAGCACAGGCCCTGGTGTGATGTGGATGGTATCAGCCAGCAACGCAGGCCCTGGTGAAATATGGATGGCATCAACAAACAGCAGAGACCCTGGTGGGGTGAATTTGGCCTCACAGGAAGCACTGTCTCTGGTGTAATGTGGATGGTAAAAGCCAGCATCACAGTCCCTGGTGAAATGCGGATGGCCTCAGACAGTAGCACAGGCCCTGGTGAAATGTGGATGGTTTCAGCCAGCACCACAGGCCCTGGTGTATTGTGAATGTACTCAGCCAACACCACTGGCCCTGGTGTAATGTGGATGGCATCAGCCAGTAGCACAGGCCCTTGTGTATTGTGGATCGCATCAGCCAGCAACACAGGCCCTGGTGAAATGTGGACCGTTTCGGCCAGCACCACAGGCCCTGGCTTAATGTGGATGGCATCAACGAGTGGCATAGGCCCTGGTCTGGTGAAGATGGCCTCACAGGGAGCACATGACCTGTTATAATGTGGATGTCATCAGCCAGTAGCACAGGCCCTGGTCTGGTAAAGATGGCCTCAGGCAGAAGCAAAGTTTTGGTCTGGTAAAGATGGCCTCACAGGGAGCACTGGCCGTAGTGAAATGTGGATGCATCAGCAACTAGCAGAGGCCCTTGTGTATTGTAGTTGGCCTCAGCCAGCAACACAGGCTCTGGTGAAATGTAGATGGCCTCAGCCGGCAGCAAAGGCCCTGCTTTCGTCAAGATGGCTTCACAGGGAGCACTAGCCCTGGTGCAATGTGGATGGAGTCAGACACCAATACAGGCCCTGGTGTGGTGAAGATGGCCTCACAGGGACCACATGACCTGGCATGATGTGGATGGCATCAGCCAGCAGCACAGGCCCTGGTCTGGTAAAGATGGCATCAGCAAGTAGCACAGGACCTGGTGAAATGTAGTTGGCTTCAGCCATTAACCTAGGCCCTTCTGAAATGTAGATTGCCTCAGCCGGCACCATGCGCCCTGGTGAAATGTGGATGGCCTCATCTAACAACAGTGGCCCTCGTGAAATGTAGATGGTAATGGCCAGCACCACAGACCCTGGTGTAATGTGGATGGCCTTAGCAAAAAGCACAGGCCCTGGTGTGGTGAAGATGGCCTCAGCCAGCAGCAGAGCCCCTGGTGAAATTTAGCTGGCCTTAGCCAGTAGCACAGGCCCTTCTGTCGTGAAGATGGCCTCACAGGGAGCACATCCCCTGGTGTAATGTGGATGGCATCAGCCAGTAGCACAGGCCCTGGTGTAATGTGGATGGTATCAGCCAGCCCTGGTGAAATGTTGTTGGACTCAGCCAAGAACATAGGCCCTGGTGAAATGTAGATGGCCTTAGCCAGCAACACCCAACAACACAGGCCCTGTTGTAATGTGGATGGCCTCATCTAAGAAAACTGTCCCTGGTGAAATATGGATGGCATATGTCAGCACCACACACCCTGGTGTAATGCGAATTGCCTTAACCAACACCACAGGCCCGGATGAAATATGGATGGCATCAACGAACAGCAGAGGCCCTGGTGGGGTGAAGATGGTCTCACAGGAAGCACTGTCTCTGGTGTAATGTGGATGGTAAAAGCCGGCATCACAGTCCCTGGTGTAATGTGGATGGCCTCAGACAGTAGCACAGGCCCTGGTGAAATGTGGATGGCATCAGCCAGCAGCACAGGCCCTGGTCTGGTAAAGATGGCATCAGCAAGTAGCACAGGACCTGGTGAAATGTAGTTGGCCTCAGCCAGCAGCAGAGGCCCTTCTGAAATGTAGTTTGCCTCAGCCGTCACCATGCGCCCTGGTGAAATGTGGATGGCGTCATCTAACAACAGTGGCCCTCGTGAAATGTAGATGGTAATGGCCAGCACCACAGACCCTGGTGTAATGTGGATGGCCTTAGCAAAAAGCACAGGCCCTGGTGTAGTGAAGATGACCTTAGCTAGCAGCACATGGCCTGGTGTGCCATAGATGGCCTTAGATAGCAGCACAGGCCCTGGTGTAATGTACATGGCCTCAGCCAGTAGCACAGGCCCTTCTGTCGTGAAGATGGCAACACAGGGAGCACATGCCCTGGTATAATGTGGATGGCATTAGCCAGCAACACAGGCCCTGGTGTAATGTGGATGGCATCAGCCAGCAGCACAGGCCCTGGTCTGGTAAAGATGGCATCAGCAAGTAGCACAGGACCTGGTGAAATGTAGTTGGCCTCAACCAGCAGCAGAGGCCCTTCTGAAATGTAGATTGCCTCAGCCGGCACCATGCGCCCTGGTGAAATGTGGATGGCGTCATCTAACAACAGTGGCCCTCGTGAAATGTAGATGGTAATGGCCAGCACCACAGACCCTGGTGTAATGTGGATGGCCTTAGCAAAAAGCACAGGCCCTGGTGTAGTGAAGATGACCTTAGCTAGCAGCACATGGCCTGGTGTGCCATAGATGGCCTTAGATAGCAGCACAGGCCCTGGTGTAATGTACATGGCCTCAGCCAGTAGCACAGGCCCTTCTGTCGTGAAGATGGCAACACAGGGAGCACATGCCCTGGTATAATGTGGATGGCATTAGCCAGCAACACAGGCCCTGGTGTAATGTGGATGGCATCAGCCAGCAGCACAGGCCCTGGTCTGGTAAAGATGGCATCAGCAAGTAGCACAGGACCTGGTGAAATGTAGTTGGCCTCAACCAGCAGCAGAGGCCCTTCTGAAATGTAGATTGCCTCAGCCGGCACCATGCGCCCTGGTGAAATGTGGATGGCGTCATCTAACAACAGTGGCCCTCGTGAAATGTAGATGGTAATGGCCAGCACCACAGACCCTGGTGTAATGTGGATGGCCTTAGCAAAAAGCACAGGCCCTGGTGTAGTGAAGATGACCTTAGCTAGCAGCACATGGCCTGGTGTGCCATAGATGGCCTTAGATAGCAGCACAGGCCCTGGTGTAATGTACATGGCCTCAGCCAGCATCACACACCCTGGTGTAATGTAGATGGCCTTAGCCAGGAGCACAGGCCCTGGTGTAATGTAGATGGCCTCAGCCAGTAGCACAGGCCCTGCTATGGGGCAGCAGCTGAAGACCTGTTGCAATGTTGATTGCCTTAGCTAGTAGTCTTGGTGTTTCCGCCCGGTTTGGAGTTTATACCGCAAAGAAGGACGAGCTACATGTGACTAGCCTCGCTCACTACCCCCCCAACTTAACTCATACGGCAGTGCCATCCCTCCAAGAAAAGGCAGTGACGCTAAAAGTTTTTCGTCATGTCTAAAGTACAGCAGATGTCTCCTGATTGGGAGCAACTTCTTGAGGAGATAGAGGAAAAGTTACTTACACTGCTAGCACCGGATTTGAATGAGATTTGTGCTGCCCTCAGTTTAGCCGTGGATGAAAGTGAAAAAGACTTACCTCGTAAACTGAGGCGGCGTATTCTCCAGTACTTAGAGCGAGAGGATGTTACTGCACGAGAAGATGAAGGAATGTCTCTGTTGTTGGAATTAGATGACAAAATTAATGAAGTGAAGCAAAAGAGATGCGAAAGTAATGCCCTGTTGCCTCAACAAGTGGTACAAGAGCACCACCCTGTGGCTGAAAATGTGATAGCACCCAGTAATTCAGACGAGCAGAGAGAAAGTGTTTCTCATCTGAATGGTACACGAGTCACCCCTGTCGCCACTCAAAGTGTCCCTTTTGTACACCCACTGTACCGACGGGATCTGAAAATAATGGGACAAATTGGAGAACCAAACCAAAAGGACAAATTAACATACACTAGCTTGGAAAGACAAATCCAGAGGGCATTGAAGAGGGGATATGATGAAGGAGACATTGTTGAAGCCATCATTCAAGCTATAACCCCAGGAACAAAACTGAAAAGCTACCTTGAGAGTAGAGTAGATTTTCACAAACCAATATATCTGGGGTGATTGAATTGATAAACTCTTTTGCAAGAATATCAGATTACTCAATTAACTGGTCAAAATCTACAGTCCTACCGATTAATTGCTCCTTCCATAATTCCTCTTCTACACCACTGCAATCGGGAAATATAAAATATTTAGGTATTAATGTTTCTCCCAAGCTTGCAGATATAACTAAATTAAACCATATCCCACTTTTAAAGAAGGTAGAAGATGATCTGGCTAGATGGAAATGTCTACCCATATCACTCATGGGAAGGGTTGCTGCTATAAAAATGATGGTCTTACCAAAAATAAATTATTTATTCTCAATGATCCCAACTAAACCGCCACAAGATTGGTTCAGATCTCTAGATTCATGTATGTCCAAATTCCTTTGGAAAAATAAACCCCCACGTATAAGCTTAAAAACACTACAAAAGACCAAGGATAAAGGAGGACTAGAACTGCCTAACTTTCAGCACTACTTCTTAGCCAACAGGCTTCAGTTTATCTCAGGATGGCTAAAACATACCCTCTTAGATGAACCTTGGCTAGATGTAGAACAAGCACTTTGCAATAATCTAGAGATCTCAGACCTACCATTTATCAGCTCAAACATCCAACGACATGAATGCTTTAAAAGCATCAACATCAGCGCTTCTCTGACAGCATGGTGGGAGTTTCTAAAATTGACGGCGTCTTCATTAATCCCATGCAAACGTACACCTATCTGGAACAACCCTGACATATTACAAAACAATAATATGATAAACTTTTCAGATTGGAGTGGTAAAGGAATCAAATATTTAGAACATATACTAGAAGGAACAGAATTTATTTCATTTGACGGACTAGTTACACAATATGGGATCAACAAGAAAAGATTTTTAGAATATCAACAAATTAAATCCATAGTAAAAAAGAAATTTAAACCGGGTCAAGTTGAACTACAAACACCACCAAGTGTGGTTCAATTTCTTACTCTTAAAACCCCCAAATTACTATCCAAAATATACAGAATGCTTTCTAAAACAGATGAATCAATATCACTTCCTATTGCAAAATGGGAAGCGGATTTATCAGTTAACTTAGACCTAAACTTCTGGTCTCAGATTTGCTTAAAAACCTTTCATCTAATTAGAAATCCCAGTCTTCAATTAATTCAATACAAAATATTACATAGAGTGCACTATACAGGTCATCGGATGTTCAAGATGGGCTTTACGTCTACCAACAACTGCTCACACTGCCAAACCAATTCACCGGACAATTATATCCACGCTCTTTGGTTCTGTCCACCAGTTCAGAAGTTTTGGCGCGAGATATGTGAAGACTTATCTAAGTGTCTGAAATGTAACATTCCAACTTCCCCCTTAGTGTGTTTGTTGGGCAGCTTAGATAATGTCACTTCAGAAAAGAATATCGCCCATATGGTTTTCACTGCCCTATGCATAGCCAAGAAAATGGTCCTCATGAACTGGAAAAATAAAAATAATCTTAATTCTAACCAATATAGAAATTATCTATTAGATTACATTAGTCTTGATACAGCCTCTGCCACCACATCAGATCAATTGCTCTGGGCTCCTTTGATCAGCTCCATCACCTAGTGGTCCCGCCTTCACTGTTGTGATTGGTGTGGGGGTAGGGACAGGCTTAGGGCGTCGGGGGGTTCCCCGGAGGCATCTTCCTTGGGGGGCTCAACCCGGGGTAGCGGTCATGTCCGGTTAGGGGCTCTGTTGGCTCTCAGGTGACTGTTTCCTCGCGGCTGCGTGCAGCGGGGCTAGGGGAGGGTCTGTGCTGACGGACGTGGGTTACTGACCTGGTAGCCTGGCTGCCCCTGGGTTGGTCCGGGATGGGCGTGAGGTTCTGGGGGCGCTCCGTCTCTGGGCTGGGACCCGGACCGGGCCTCGGGGGCTTGGGTCCTGGTTGGTGTGTTGCCGGGGTTGTGGGCGGGTGGGTGCATGGGGGCCCAGCCCTGGAGCAGGGTGCCGCCGGTGCATCGAGCCACCTGGGGGGCTCTTCAACTGGTGGGGGAGATTGTCACATCTTGCAGGAGCTTTCCTCTCCTCGGGAGCTCTCTCTGCAGGAGGGGGAGATACAGGAGAGGTGGAGGAAGATCTCAGCCTGGGTGTTTATTGTCTTATGTAGTCTGGAAGATGAGTGGATGGTGGGGTGGGTGCAGTTTTCTCTGTGGTGGGGTTGGGTGGACTGTCCCGGGCTCTGTGGGGCCGGGAGGCGCTGCTGCACTGGGCCCCGGTCTGGATGGGCCTGGGCCCCCTTTCCCTGGCGGGTCGCGGAGTATGGGGGTGCCTACTGGGGTCAGCGGGGGAGCTGGCCCCAGGGAGGGGTCACCTGCCCCTCCCTTCCTTCCCTCCCCATCTCCAGCTGCCTCCCTCTTCCCGCTCCACCACAACCACCCACACATGCAGGACCTTGGAGTAGGGGTATGTCACCAGGGTGCAGAGGAGGCTACCCCCCCTCCCCTCCCTCTGTCCCCTTCTGGCTGCCTCTGCCTCAATTTTATCCCACAACTTAGACATTCACATTACTCACACTCTCATTACACATACATATAGGATCTTGGGGGTGGGCACGATACACGGAATCCAAAGTACCATCAGGGTGTACACCCCACCCCTGGCGTCGTTGCCCACCTCTCAATTTTAAATACACGTAGACATTGAGGGCTAGCAGGAGGGACCATGCGCTTACCTGCTGCTCTCTGGCAGGTAGCTCCATGCCCTCCTGGGTTTTAAATGCACCTTAGAACACACATGCATCAACA
Source organism: Rhamphochromis longiceps (assembly GCF_057381845.1). NCBI lineage: Eukaryota > Metazoa > Chordata > Actinopteri > Cichliformes > Cichlidae > Rhamphochromis > Rhamphochromis longiceps. The sequence continues at coordinate 18,752,006 of NC_140576.1, forward strand.
CTACAATGAGCGGGTGGAGGGAGGTTTGGAGTCTTCTCTCACCCCCATTCTCTGTGACCTGCTGGAGCGGGGGGGCTAGGAGGAGGAGTTGGCCGTCCGACTGCGGTCTGGGGTGTGGGGCCTTCCTGCTGCTGCGGAGTCGGGGCGGTCTGCTTCCCCCCACCGCAGGGAAAAGGGTAACACCACCTGGGTCTGGGTGCAGTTCCCCCCTCCAGGGGCAAGGGTACCTAGACCCGGTTTGTAGAGTACGCTTGGGGAGTGTGATCATGTGTACAGCGTCTCTTTATGTCTGTCTCCACGTTGGTTGAGTGTGGAGTAAGTGCATATGAGAGCATGAGGGTGGGAATGGATGTTTGTATCTGTGTGTGCCTGTATGTCTGTGTCTATATGTCAGGTTGGGTGTCAGGCGCCACCTCTCTGGGGACATCTCAGGCCCTCCAAGGTTTGGAGGCCTATCTCCCCCTACCACCACTTCCCCTACCAGTGGCGGACTCCCTCAGACATCGGTGCGTTGGTGGTTCTTTGTGTCCGGGGATGGGCGTCCAGGTACACACCGGCTCACTCCTTGGCGGCCGCTTATCGGGGCCTGGAGCCTGGGGCTCGCTCGGGCCACTACGGAGGTGGGGTGCCCCCGGCCTCTTGGCCGGGGGCTCGGTCACTCAGGCACGGCTGGCTGCCGGCGGAGCTCACGGGCGCGTCACTGCAACTCCCCCTGACTTCTGCTCCGCGGCTGCTGAGTGAGCCCTCATCTGGGACTCTCCTCAGCTCTTACTGGGACAGTGGCGCGGCTGCCCCTCTGTTGGTCTTCCTTGGTCTCTTGTGTTCTGGGGGCCTCTGGATGTCTGGAGTTTTGATCTCCTCCATACCTGCTTCATGCCCTGGAGGACGGGGCTGTGGCCCCCCCACACCCTCTAGCAGATTATTACATGAAGGAACCTTTAAAAAAAAAAAAAAACAAGCGCGTCCATGCTCACAGGTGTACACACGGGTGATCACACCCACAAACTACACCCTTTTTGGCTCCTACCTCAAAGCACACTGTTCTGTTGATCTTATGTGCTGCACAATAATGTTTAATATTTAGTATTTACTGTCATATTCCCATATATCATTGTGATGTTGTTTATTCTATTACTCTTGTTCTCTTCTGCTTGTTTTCTTTTTTCTTTCTCAGCAGGTGATCCAGGTGATCGATATATGCATTTTTTATTTCTTTTTTTTTCTTTTTCTGCCCGTTCTGTTGGTTTTTGTCTTTTGCCCTTCTCCCCCCGTCCCTCTTCTCAGCTGTTTCTCTTTCCCTCTTTCTTTCTCCCCTTCTTTCCCCCAGTCAAGTCTGTCCCGTATTCAGTAAGTGAAAATAAAATAAACAATAACAGGTGAATCAAATGGACCATTACGGCAAGGCTGGGATGGTCAATTTGGTAAAGTAAATCCGTTGGGCATCTTTGTTTGCCTTTAGACAACAATTCTGATGGCAAAAGAGCCAAACGGGACAGGCAAAAAAAAAGAAAAAAAAAAAAAAAAGAGAGTAGAGTAGATTTGACTTTGCAAGCCCTCAGGCAAATATTACGGACTCATTACATTGAGAAAGATGCCACAGAGTTGTATCACTCGCTCACACGTGCTGTACAGGAGCCAAAAGAAACTCCAATCCAGTTTTTGATGCGAGCAATGGATTTGAGACAACAACTTGTTCTTGCTTCAGAGAGAGTTAAGTCTGGTTTAAAGTACAGTTCGGAGCTCATCCAAAATCAGTTTCTCCAGACAGTACTCACTGGCCTCCATGATGACACCATCCGAGCTGATGTGAAGCTATACCTGCAAAATCCTAAAATCACAGATGAAGTTCTTCTGGAAAAAATGACTGCGGCATACAGTCTGGAAATGGAAAGAAAGAATAAGCTGTCAGCTGCATCAAGAGCAAAGATGATCAAAGTTGCAGCAGTAAGTGGGGAAGATCAAGAGGTGGAGAAAGAAAGCAGTATGCACACATCAGACAGTAAGAACAAGCAAGGTGGAGCGGTCAAACGAGACACATTAATGGATAAAGTTGATCAAGGCAACAAGGCTATATGTGAGGCTCTGCAGAACCTCACCACTCACATTGCCAGCCTCCAGCAGACCGTTAAGCCTCAGCACATGAGAATGGCCGAACCACCTGACCGGAAATACCAGTCACAGCCTAGGAGCACAAACGTTAGACAGTGCCAGCAGTGTCAATTATCTAATACAGGAAACAAATGTGACCACTGTTACAAATGTGGCAGTACGGAACACTGGGCAGCAGATTGTCGTAGGAAAAAGTGCTCAGCTAATTCAAGTAAGATCGAAATCATACTTAACCCTGAAGGGGAGAAGCACCAAACCGACCCATTCAGCCTCAAAGCACCCCTCACTGGTAAACAACAACAAATGGCGAAGCTGGTAGGCAAAAGATGCCAGGTCCGTGGCTTCTTAGGAGGTGTGGACACCACAATATTGTGGGACACTGGCTCACAAGTATCGATAGTGGGGACAAACTGGAAAAAGAAACACCTGCCTGATGCTGAAATGAGGTCAGTGGAAGAGCTGCTCGTAGAGGGAGCTTTAGAGCTCTCAGCTGCTAATGGGACCAGTATTCCATATGAAGGATGGATAGAGACTGAGTTCAGCCTGTCCAAAAATGCTGTTGCTGGGATGACCAACAGGCCCGTCCAAGTTCCAATCCTAGTCGCCAGCGGTGACATTGAATGCCCCATCATCGGCTTTAATGTGATAGAAGAATTAGCTTTGAGAAATGACACCAGCAAAGACTGTATCCCCCCAGGGCATATGCTGGACAGATTGTGCTCAGCATTCGAGGTGGGGCGCAAAACTGCAAGAGCTGTCCTGTCTGTCCTAAAGAAACAAACGCCTGACAGCCATCCCCACATAGCCCGAGTAGGAAGGCGACCTGTGACCATCCCGAACCGTAACATGATGACAGTGCAATGTGGTTGGCTAAATAAGAGTGTGTTGAGTGGGTCACATGCAGTGTTGGAGCCGAACTGTGAGACACCATGGCCAGCAGGCCTAGTTGTTAGAGAACAGCTAATTCAGCTCCCCTCAGAAGGTGATGCTAAAGTTGCAGTGACTGTGGAAAACATGACTGACCATGATATCACCCTCTGTGGTCGCACTACACTGGGGTGGCTGCACAATGTTGATGCTATCTACATGCCACATGTAAAATGAGCTTTCTAAGACATCAGACGCGAGTACTTCCTTACCCACAGTGCAGTCCAGTCAGACAACAAAAACTGAGCCCTGTGACCCACCAGTGGATTTGAGCCATCTGACAAGTGACCAACAGCAGCAGGTAAAACAGATGCTGAGGGAGGAATGCAATGTTTTTGCCAAAGATGACTGGGACACGGGATGCATTAAAGATCTAGAGCTGGAGATACAGCTAAAAGACAACGTGCCTGTGCAAAAGACATATAATGCAATCCCCAGACACCTTTATCAGGAGGTAAAAGCACACATACAAGACTTACTCAATCAGGGCTGGATCCAAAAATCTTGTTCTTCATATTCTTCGCCTGTGGTATGCGTCAGGAAGAAAGATGGTGGCCTTCGCTTGTGTGTAGACTATAGGCTCCTGAATGCAAAGACACTGCCCGACAGACATCCCATCCCAAGAATACAGGAGATCCTGGAAAACCTTGGGGGCAACTCCTGGTTCACAGTATTGGACCAGGGAAAGGCTTATCACCAGGGTTTCATGAGTGAGAACAGCAGACCCTGTACTGCATTTATAACACCATGGGGACTCTATGAGTGAGTGAGGGTCCCATTCGGCCTTACTAATGCCCCAGCAGCATTCCAGCGCTACATGGAGGGATGCCTGGGAGACCTCAGGGATGAAATGTGTGTCCCATATTTGGATGATGTACTCGTCTTTAGCTCAAGCTACAGCGACAAAGAGAATGTGGTATCAAATTAAGGCCACAGAAGTGTGACTTTTTCAAACGTGAAGTCTGCTATGTGGGGCGAGTGGTTTCAGCAGAGGGATACAAGATGAACCCCAAAGAAGTTGAAGCAGTGCAAGCACTGAAACAGGAGAAACCATCGACCGTGAGAGAGGTGAGAAAGTTGATGGGTTTCCTTAGCTACTACAGACCCTACATACAGGACTTCTCAAGGGCAGCCAAACCCCTCTATGAACTCTTAGCAAAGTCTAAGTCTGAACACAAGCAGCGTGGAAAGAGTAAGGAGTGCCACCGCAAATCTGCCCAGCTGCCACCATCCCATCCAATCCAGTGGATGACAGTTCACCAAGAGACATTGGACAAAATAGTAAACCAGCTGACAAACCCACCAATCATGGCATATCCAGATCTAGAGAAGCCATTTGTTCTTCATGTAGATGCCTCTGAGGATGGTTTGGGTGCAGTCTTGTACCAGCGTCAAGGGACTGCCCTGAGAGTCATAGGCTATGGATCACAGACACTGAAAACTGCAGAAAAAAACTACAAGCTACATTCAGGCAAGCTGGAATTCCTGGCACTGAAATGGGCCATAACAGAACGCTTTCGTGATTATCTGTTTCATGCGCCTCATTTTACTGTGTACAGTAACAATAACCCGCTGACATACGTCATGAAGTCAGCGAAACTTAATGCAGCTGGACACCGCTGGGTGGCGGAGTTGGCAGATTATCGGTTCACTCTTAAGTACAGGCCAGGGGCAGCGAATCGAGATGCAGATTTCTTATCAAGAAGAGGAAAGCCCATTGAAGACATCATGCAGGAATGCACAGAGGAATGTCAGCAAGATGACATTGAATGTATTGGGAAAGCCCTAGAGAGAGAGAAAACAGGAGAAATGAACTGGATCTCAGCTGTCACCTGTAATGTCAACGCGCTGCCAGAGGGATGCATCGTCTCAGAACCAATTCAGCCGTTTGCAGTTGACGACATCAGAGACGCCCAGGATGCAGACATAGCCATAAACCGAGTTTTGTCCCTGAAAAGAACACACACCTACCTGAAGCATAAAGAAAAGATGGCGGAGAGTGAGGCAGTTAGGTACCTTCTTCGGCAGTGGCCCCATTTGCAGATTAATGGAGATGGCATTCTGAGGCGTGAGACCACCAGGAGAAAACAGTTTGTTGTTCCTGATTCATTAAAGCCCATGGTCTATAAACATCTACATGAGGAGATGGGACATTTAGGAGCAGACAGGTTGGTTGCTCTCGCCAGGGAGCGCTTCTTCTGGCCTAAAATGAGGCAGAAAATGGAGCACTATGTCACTCAGGTGTGTCGCTGTATAAAGAAGAAGAAGCCTAACAGAATAACCAGAACACCAATTCAGAGCATTGAAACCTCTGCGCCGTTTGAGATGATATCCATTGACTATCTGCATTTGGACAAGTGCACAGGAGGTGAAGAATACATACTCGTAGTTGTGGATCATTTCACCAAATATGCCCAGGCATATGCGACAAGGGACAAGTCTGGGAAGACTGCGGCAAGAAAGCTCTTTGATGACTTTATCATGCGCTTCGGTTTCCCATCCAAAATACACCATGACCAGGGGAAAGAATTTGCGAACAATCTTTTCCGCAAGCTTCAAGGCTACTGTGGTATCAGCCATTCTCGTACCTCCCCGTACCACCCACAGGCCAATCCTGCAGAGCGCTTCAATAGGACCCTCCTAGGTATGCTCCGGACACTTGATGAATCTCAGAAGTCAAGATGGAAAGACCATTTGAACAAAGTAGTTCATGCCTGGCAGCACGGTGGCACGGTGGTTAGCACTGTTGCCGCACAGCAAGAAGGTCCTGAGTTCAATTCCAACATCAGGCCGGGGTCTTTCTGTGTGGAGTTTGCATGTTCTCCCCGTGTTTGCGTGGGTTCCCTCCGGGTACTCCGGCTTCCTCCCACCGTCCAAAGACATGCAGCTTGTGGGGATAGGTTAATTGGATAATCCAAATTGTCACTAGGTGTGAATGTGCGAATGAATGTGAGTGCGAATGGTTGTCTGTCCCTGTGTGTTGGCCCTGCGACAGACTGGCGACCTGTCCAGGGTGTACCCCGCCTCTCGCCCTATGACAGCTGGGATAGGCTCCAGCGCCCCCCGCGACCCTGAAAAGGATAAGCGGAAGCGAATGGATGGATAGTTCATGCCTACAACTCGACTGTGCACGAAGCAACAGGATTTTCTCTATTCTTCCTTCTCTTTGGCCGTGAACCAACCTTGCCTATCGACCTGCTCTTCCCAAGAAGAGAAGAGTCAGTCACACAGTGGCTATGCAGAGAAATGGAGAGGAGTTATGCAAGAGGCCTATGCAATTGCAAGGCAGAAAATGAGAAAGAGTGCAAGAAGGGGACAGAAAAACTACAATAAACGTGCATGGAGCTCTGTGCTTCAGCCAGGTGACCATGTCTTGGTGAGAAATCTCACACCCAGAGGAGGTCCTGGGAAACTGCGCAGCTATTGGGAGGATATGATTCATGTCATCACCGAGAGGAAAGGTCCTGATAGTCCAGTGTATGTGGTTGAGCCATTGCAGGGGACAGGAAGAAGACGAGTGTTACACCGTAACCTACTGTTGCCGTGTCCTTACCTGGTTGAAGAGTCTGGGGTGTGTGAAAGCAGCCTGAAAGAGAAAAGCCGTGGAAACAAACAGAGACAGTCAGCAAGAAGACATCATCAGACCAAGCCTGATACTGACCAAACAGACACAGGCAGTTCTAGTGAAGATGACTGTCACATGTGGACAGCACTCAGATATGCTGATCCACCCCTCAACCCAGAAACAGAGGATTTCTGCCCCTGGAGTGGCGCACTCAGAGAGAAGTCTGAGCCTGCTTTCAGAGCAGAGGGGCATCCTGAAGAGGAACAGGTGGAGGAGAGACTCAGTTTGGAGGAGGAGGTTGAAGCTCCAGCTGTTGGACCCGAGAGTGACCAGAGTGATGCTGAGACATGGAGGCACAAGCCAAAGAGAATGAGACAGCCCCGGCGTGTCTACACATATGAAAAACTAGGCCAGCCAACCGTCCAGCAATGGAGCACATGCCCTGTCAGTGTGAACAGCCCTTCAAGTGCCATCCATCATTCCTCTGTCCCACCATCATTCATGTATCCTTTACAGTATGAATAGATATAACAGAAAAACACAGAGTCAACTTCACAAGAGAGTTTAATCTAAGCGTAACATTACAGTTGCAGTTCATGTTGATGTAGTATTGACACATGTTACAGTTAAAAGAGAAACAGGTACTCTGAGCATTATTACTATAATAAATAGAGGGAAGGTTTATCATTCTAGCGTCAAAGAGTTAAGACAGTAGTGAGTACAATATGGGTTTACTGAACTCATGGTTTTGAAGTGTGTAATCACATGATGTTGGGGTGTAAATGGTATTTTCCTTGTCCCACTGCGAAGATTTGGCGGGCCCACCAATACTTCGAGGGATAACCCACCCTTCAGTACAAAAGGACTATGAACATTTAGTTTTGTATCGTGACCATGAGAGACTTGTCCTGAGATACTAAGAGATGGTATATCCTCTCACCCAGTAACGTGTAATATGTGTGGAAATACTTGTTTGCTCACTCATCTTTGGTTAAATGTTCTATTTTTGGTAAATTGTCAAAGATTGGAAAGAAAATGTGTGGCAACATTTTTCTTTTGTGGGGGAGGGTGTTGCGCTCTAAAAGTAGTTATAAAACTTACATTTTTCTGAATTGTGGGGGAAATCTTTAAAGACTATTCTTATTTAATTGTGTTTTGTTTTTGGACACATTTCTAGTTAATTTTTGTAGTTTACTGGCTCCAGGAGGTCAGAGTTCAGATGTGTGATGTCATCAGTAAGCGCAGAAAAAAAACAGTGTCTGAGACGTGAGGGAGCGATGTTTTGCTGATGATACGCTATTCTGCATGTAAACTCCAACCCTGAACTGAGGAGAATAAAGTTGCAAGAAAAAGGAGAATGGAGTCATGTCTCTCTGAGGGTGCAACAGTAGCACAGGCCCTGGTGTGCTGTTTATGGCATCAGTCATCAACACAGGCCCTGGTGTGAGGTAAATGGCCTCAGAAAGCACCATAGACCATGGTGTAATGTAGATTGCCTAAGCAAGCAGCACAGGCCCTGATGTTGTGACGATGGCCTCAGCCAGCAAAACATGTCCTATTGTAATGTAGATGGCCTCAACCAGCAGCACAGGCCCTGGTATAATATAGATGGCCTCAGCCAGCAGCAGAGGCCCTGGTGTGCTGTAGATGGCCTCTATCAACAGCAGCACAGGCCCTGGTGTACTATAGATGGCCTCTAACAACAGCAGCTCAGTCCCTTGCGTACTGTAGATGGCCTCAGCCAGCAGCTCATGTGCTGGTGTGCTTCAAATTGTATCTACCAAAAGAAGCTCAGACCATGCTGTAATGTGGATGGTATAAGCCAGCATCACAGGCCCTGGTGTAATGTGGATGGCCTCAACCAGCACCAAAGGCCCTGGTGTGGTGATGATGGCATAAGCAAGTAGGAAGGGCACTTGTGTATTGTGAATGGAATCAGCCAGTAGCACAGGCCCTGGTGTGGTGAAGATGGCCTCACAGGGAGCACTGGCCGTGGTGAAATGTGGATGCATCAACAACTAGCAGAGGCCCTTGTGTATTGTACTTGGCCTCAGCCAGCAAGTCAGGCCCTGGTGAAATTTAGCTGGCCTCAGACAGCAGCACTGGCCCTGGTGAAATTTAGCTGGCATCAGCCAATAGCACAGGCCCTGTTGTAATGTGGATGGCCTCATCTAAGAAAACTGTCCCTGGTGAAATATGGATGGTATATGTCAGCACCACACACCCTGGTGTAATGTGAATTGCCTTAACCAACACCACTGGCCCTAGTGAAATGTGCATGATATCGGTCGGCACCACAGGCCCGGATGTGTGAATGGCATCAACGAACAGCAGAGGCCCTGGTGGGGTGAAGATGGCGTCACAGGGAGCACTGGCCGTGGTGTAATGTGGATGGTAAAAGCCGGCATCACAGTCCCTGGTGTAATGTGGATGGCCTCAGACAGTAGCACAGGCCCTGGTGAAATGTGAATGTACTCAGCCAACACCACTGGCCCTGGTCTGGTGAAGATGGGCCTCACAGGCAGCACTGGCCGTGGTGAAATGTGGATGCATCAGCAACTAGCAGAGGCCCTTGTGTATTGTAGTTGGCCTCAGCCAACACCACTTGCCCTGGTGTAATGTGGATGGCATCAATAAGAATCAGAGGCCCTGGTGGGGTGAAGATGGCCTCACAGGAAGCACTGTCCCTTGTGTATTGTGGATGGCATCAGCTCTGTTTAAATGTAGTTGGCCTCAGCTAGCAACACTGGCCCTGGTGAAATGTAGATGGCCTCAGCCGTGAACATACGCCATTGTGAAATGTAGCTGGCCTCAGTCAGTAGCACAGGCCCTGCTGTAATGTGGATGGCATCAGCCAGCAACGCAGGCTGTGGTGAAATATAGATGGCCTCACACAGGGAGCACAGGCCCTGGTGCAATGTGAATGTACTCATCCAACACCATTGGCTCTGGTGAAATGTGGATGGCATCAGCCAGCACCACTGGCCTTTGTGTGTTGTAGATGGCATCAGCCAGACAAACAAGCCCTGGTGAAATGTGGATGGTTTCGGAAAACACCACAGGCCCGGGTGTAATGTGGATGGCCTCAGCAACTAGCAGAGGCCCTGGTGTGTTGTGGATGTCATCAGCCAGCAACACAAGCCCTTGTGTATTGTGGATGGCATCAGCCAACAACACTGGCCTTGGTGAAATGTGGATGGTATTGGTCAGCACCTCAGACCTTGGTGTAATGTGGATGGCCTAAGCCAACAACACTGGCCCTGGTGAAATGTGGATCGTATTGGTCAGCACCACAGGCCCTGGTGTAGTGTGGATGGTATCAGCCAGTAGCACAGGCCCTTGTGTGTTGTGGATCGCATCAGCCATCAACACAAGCCCTGGTGAAATGTGGATGGTATCAGCCAGCAGTACAGACCTTAGTGTAATGTGGATGGTAATGGCCAGCACCACAGGCCCTGGTTAAATTTAGCTGGACTCTGTCAGTAGCACAGGCCCTGCTGTAATGTGGATGGTATAAGCCAGCATCACAGGCCCTGGTGTAATGTGAATGGCATCAGCCAGCAACGCAGGCTCTGGTGAAATGTAGATGGCCTCAGACAGCAGCACAGGCCCTTCTGTCGTGATGATGGCCTCACAGGGAGCACTAACCCTGGTGTAATGTGGATGGCCTCAGCCAGCAATAATGGCCCTGGTGTAATGTGGATGGCATCAGCAACTAGCAGAGGCCCTGGTGTGTTGTGGATGTCATCAGCCAGCAACACTGGCCTTGGTGAAATGTGGATGGTATTGGTCAGCACCTCAGACCTTGGTGTAATGTGGATGGCCTTAGCCAACACCACTGGCCCTTTTGAAATGTGGATGGCCTCAGCCTACAGCACAGGCCCTGTGTCTTTAAGATGGAGTCATAGGAAGCACTGTCCCTGGTGTAATGTGGATGGCCTAAGCCAAAAACACTGGTCCTGGTGATATGTGGATCGTATTGGTCAGCACCACAGGCCCTGGTGTAATGTGGATGGCATCAGACAGCAGCACAGGCCCTGGTGAAATTTAGCTGGCCTTAGCCAGTAGCACAGGCCCTTCTGTCGTGAAGATGGCCTCACAGGGAGCACATGCCCTGGTAAAATGTGGATGGCATCAGCCAGCAACACAGGCTCTGGTGAAATGTAGTTGGCCTCAGCCATGAACACAGGCCCTGGTGAAATGTGGACGGTTTCGGCAAGCACCACAGGCCCTGGTGAAATGTTGTTGGCCTTAGCCAGCAACATACGCCCTGGTGAAATGTAATTTGCCTCACCCAGCACCACTGGCCCCGTTGTAATGTGGATGGCCTCATCTAAGAAAACTGTCCCTGGTGAAATATGGATGGTATATGTCAGCACCACACACCCTGGTGTAATGTGAATTGCCTTAACCAACACCACTGGCCTTGGTGAAATGTGCATGTTATCGGTCGGCACCACAGGCCCGGATGTGTGAATGGCATCAACGAACAGCAGAGGCCCTGGTGGGGTGAAGATGGCGTCACAGGGAGCACTGGCCGTGGTGTAATGTGGATGGTAAAAGCCGTCATCACAGTCCCTGGTGTAATGTGGATGGCCTCAGCTAACACCACTGCCCCTGGTGTAATGTCGATGGCATCAGCCAGCAAGACAAGCGCTGGTGAAATGTGGCTGGTATCAACGAGTAGCACAGGCCCTGCTGTAATGTGGATGGCATCAGACAGCAACGCAGGCTCTGGTGAAATATAGATGGCCTCACACAGGGAGCACAGGCCCTGGTGCAATGTGAATGTACTCATCCAACACCATTGGCTCTGGTGAAATGTGGATGGCATCAGCCAGCACCACTGGCCTTTGTGTGTTGTAGATGGCATCAGCCAGCACCACTGGCCTTTGTGTGTTGTAGATGGCATCAGCCAGACAAACAAGCCCTGGTGAAATGTGGATGGCATCAGCAACTAGCAGAGGCCCTGGTGTGTTGTGGATGGCATCAGCCAACAACACTGGCCTTGGTGAAATGTGGATGGTATTGGTCAGCACCTCAGACCTTGGTGTAATGTGGATGGAATTAGCCAACACCACTGGCCCTTTTGAAATGTGGATGGCCTCAGCCAACAGCACAGGCCCTGGTGTCGTTAAGATGGCGTCACAGGAAGCACTGTCCCTGGTATAATGTGGATGGCCTAAGCCAACAACACTGGCCCTGGTGAAATGTGGATCGTATTGGTCAGCACCACAGGCTCGGGTGTAGTGTGGATGGTATCAGCCAATAGCACAGGCCCTTGTGTATTGTGGATCGCATCAGCTATCAACACAAGCCCTGGTGAAATGTGGATGGTATCAGCAGGCAGCACAGACCTTAGTGTAATGTGGATGGTAATGGCCAGCACCACAGACAGTGGTGAAATGTGGATGGCATCAGCCAGCAACGCAGGCTCTGGTGAAATGCAGATGGCCTTAGCCAACAGCACAGGCCCTGGTTAAATTTAGCTGGACTCAGTCAGTAGCACAGGCCCTGCAGTAATGTGGATGGTATAAGCCAGCAAGACAGGCCCTGGTGTAATGTGAATGGCATCAGCCAGCAACGCAGGCTCTGGTGAAATGTAGATGGCCTCAGACAGCAGCACAGGCCCTTCTGTCGTGAAGATGGCCTCACAGGGAACACTAACCCTGGTGCAATGTGGATGGCCTCAGCCAGCAATAAAGGCCCTGGTGTGGTGAAGATTGCCTCACAGGGAGAACTGGCCCTGGTGTAATGTGGATGGCATCAGCAACTAGCAGAGGCCCTGGTGTGTTGTGGATGTCATCAGCCAGCAACACTGGCCTTGGTGAAATGTGGATGGTATTGGTCAGAACCTCAGACCTTGGTGTAATGTGGATGGAATTAGCCAACACCACTGGCCCTTTTGAAATGTGGATGGCCTCAGCCAACAGCACAGGCCCTGGTGTCGTTAAGATGGCGTCACAGGAAGCACTGTCCCTGGTGTAATGTGGATGGCCTAAGCCAACAACACTGGCCCTGGTGATATGTGGATCGTATTGGTCAACACCACAGGCCCTGGTGTAATGTGGATGGCATCAGACAGCAGCACAGGCCCTGGTGAAATTTAGCTGGCCTTAGCGAGTAGCACAGGCCCTTCTGTCGTGAAGATGGCCTCACAGGGAGCACACACCTTGGTGTAATGTGGATTGCCTTAACCAACACCACTGGCCCTGGTGAAATGTGCATGATATTGGTCAGCACCACAGGCCCTGGTGAAATATGGATGGCATCAACGAACAGCAGAGGCCCTGGTGGGGTGAAGATGGCCTCACAGGAAGCACTGTCTCTGGTGTAATGTGGATGGTAAAAGCCGGCATCACAGTCCATGGTGTAATGTGGATGGCCTCAGACAGTAACACAGGCCCTGGTGAAATGTGGATGGTTTCGGCCAGCACAGCACCACAGGCCCTGGTGTAATGTGGATGGCATCAGCCAGCAACGCAGGCCCTGGTGAAATTTAGCCGGTCTTAGCCAGTAGCACAGGCCCTTCTGTCGTGAAGATGGCCACACAGGGAGCACATGCCCTGGTATAATGTGGATGGCATTGGCCAGTAACACAGGCCCTGGTGTAATGTGGATGGCATCAGCCAGCAGCACAGGCCCTGGTGAAATGTAGATGGCCTCAGACAGCAGCACTGGCCCTGGTGAAATTTAGCTGGCATCAGCCAATAGCACAGGCCCTGTTGTAATGTGGATGGCCTCATCTAAGAAAACTGTCCCTGGTGAAATATGGATGGTATATGTCAGCACCACACACCCTGGTGTAATGTGAATTGCCTTAACCAACACCACTGGCCCTAGTGAAATGTGCATGTTATCGGTCGGCACCACAGGCCCGGATGTGTGAATGGCATCAACGAACAGCAGAGGCCCTGGTGGGGTGAAGATGGCGTCACAGGGAGCACTGGCCGTGGTGTAATGTGGATGGTAAAAGCCGGCATCACAGTCCCTGGTGTAATGTGGATGGCCTCAGACAGTAGCACAGGCCCTGGTGAAATGTGAATGTACTCAGCCAACACCACTGGCCCTGGTCTGGTGAAGATGGGCCTCACAGGCAGCACTGGCCGTGGTGAAATGTGGATGCATCAGCAACTAGCAGAGGCCCTTGTGTATTGTAGTTGGCCTCAGCCAACACCACTTGCCCTGGTGTAATGTGGATGGCATCAATAAGAATCAGAGGCCCTGGTGGGGTGAAGATGGCCTCACAGGAAGCACTGTCCCTTGTGTATTGTGGATGGCATCAGCTCTGTTTAAATGTAGTTGGCCTCAGCTAGCAACACTGGCCCTGGTGAAATGTAGATGGCCTCAGCCGTGAACATACGCCATTGTGAAATTGTAGCTGGCCTCAGTCAGTAGCACAGGCCCTGCTGTAATGTGGATGGCATCAGCCAGCAACGCAGGCTGTGGTGAAATATAGATGGCCTCACACAGGGAGCACAGGCCCTGGTGCAATGTGAATGTACTCATCCAACACCATTGGCTCTGGTGAAATGTGGATGGCATCAGCCAGCACCACTGGCCTTTGTGTGTTGTAGATGGCATCAGCCAGACAAACAAGCCCTGGTGAAATGTGGATGGTTTCGGAAAACACCACAGGCCCGGGTGTAATGTGGATGGCCTCAGCAACTAGCAGAGGCCCTGGTGTGTTGTGGATGTCATCAGCCAGCAACACAAGCCCTTGTGTATTGTGGATGGCATCAGCCAACAACACTGGCCTTGGTGAAATGTGGATGGTATTGGTCAGCACCTCAGACCTTGGTGTAATGTGGATGGCCTAAGCCAACAACACTGGCCCTGGTGAAATGTGGATCGTATTGGTCAGCACCACAGGCCCTGGTGTAGTGTGGATGGTATCAGCCAGTAGCACAGGCCCTTGTGTGTTGTGGATCGCATCAGCCATCAACACAAGCCCTGGTGAAATGTGGATGGTATCAGCCAGCAGTACAGACCTTAGTGTAATGTGGATGGTAATGGCCAGCACCACAGGCCCTGGTTAAATTTAGCTGGACTCTGTCAGTAGCACAGGCCCTGCTGTAATGTGGATGGTATAAGCCAGCATCACAGGCCCTGGTGTAATGTGAATGGCATCAGCCAGCAACGCAGGCTCTGGTGAAATGTAGATGGCCTCAGACAGCAGCACAGGCCCTTCTGTCGTGATGATGGCCTCACAGGGAGCACTAACCCTGGTGTAATGTGGATGGCCTCAGCCAGCAATAATGGCCCTGGTGTAATGTGGATGGCATCAGCAACTAGCAGAGGCCCTGGTGTGTTGTGGATGTCATCAGCCAGCAACACTGGCCTTGGTGAAATGTGGATGGTATTGGTCAGCACCTCAGACCTTGGTGTAATGTGGATGGCCTTAGCCAACACCACTGGCCCTTTTGAAATGTGGATGGCCTCAGCCTACAGCACAGGCCCTGTGTCTTTAAGATGGAGTCATAGGAAGCACTGTCCCTGGTGTAATGTGGATGGCCTAAGCCAAAAACACTGGTCCTGGTGATATGTGGATCGTATTGGTCAGCACCACAGGCCCTGGTGTAATGTGGATGGCATCAGACAGCAGCACAGGCCCTGGTGAAATTTAGCTGGCCTTAGCCAGTAGCACAGGCCCTTCTGTCGTGAAGATGGCCTCACAGGGAGCACATGCCCTGGTAAAATGTGGATGGCATCAGCCAGCAACACAGGCTCTGGTGAAATGTAGTTGGCCTCAGCCATGAACACAGGCCCTGGTGAAATGTGGACGGTTTCGGCAAGCACCACAGGCCCTGGTGAAATGTTGTTGGCCTTAGCCAGCAACATACGCCCTGGTGAAATGTAATTTGCCTCACCCAGCACCACTGGCCCCGTTGTAATGTGGATGGCCTCATCTAAGAAAACTGTCCCTGGTGAAATATGGATGGTATATGTCAGCACCACACACCCTGGTGTAATGTGAATTGCCTTAACCAACACCACTGGCCTTGGTGAAATGTGCATGTTATCGGTCGGCACCACAGGCCCGGATGTGTGAATGGCATCAACGAACAGCAGAGGCCCTGGTGGGGTGAAGATGGCGTCACAGGGAGCACTGGCCGTGGTGTAATGTGGATGGTAAAAGCCGTCATCACAGTCCCTGGTGTA
This sequence comes from Rhamphochromis longiceps, assembly GCF_057381845.1. Classification (NCBI taxonomy): domain Eukaryota; kingdom Metazoa; phylum Chordata; class Actinopteri; order Cichliformes; family Cichlidae; genus Rhamphochromis; species Rhamphochromis longiceps. Next base: position 18,767,769 of record NC_140576.1, read on the forward strand.
ATGTGGATGGCCTCAGCTAACACCACTGCCCCTGGTGTAATGTCGATGGCATCAGCCAGCAAGACAAGCGCTGGTGAAATGTGGCTGGTATCAACGAGTAGCACAGGCCCTGCTGTAATGTGGATGGCATCAGACAGCAACGCAGGCTCTGGTGAAATATAGATGGCCTCACACAGGGAGCACAGGCCCTGGTGCAATGTGAATGTACTCATCCAACACCATTGGCTCTGGTGAAATGTGGATGGCATCAGCCAGCACCACTGGCCTTTGTGTGTTGTAGATGGCATCAGCCAGACAAACAAGCCCTGGTGAAATGTGGATGGCATCAGCAACTAGCAGAGGCCCTGGTGTGTTGTGGATGGCATCAGCCAACAACACTGGCCTTGGTGAAATGTGGATGGTATTGGTCAGCACCTCAGACCTTGGTGTAATGTGGATGGAATTAGCCAACACCACTGGCCCTTTTGAAATGTGGATGGCCGCAGCCAACAGCACAGGCCCTGGTGTCGTTAAGATGGCGTCACAGGAAGCACTGTCCCTGGTATAATGTGGATGGCCTAAGCCAACAACACTGGCCCTGGTGAAATGTGGATCGTATTGGTCAGCACCACAGGCTCGGGTGTAGTGTGGATGGTATCAGCCAATAGCACAGGCCCTTGTGTATTGTGGATCGCATCAGCTATCAACACAAGCCCTGGTGAAATGTGGATGGTATTGGCCAGCACCACAGACAGTGGTGAAATGTGGATGGCATCAGCCAGCAACGCAGGCTCTGGTGAAATGCAGATGGCCTTAGCCAACAGCACAGGCCCTGGTTAAATTTAGCTGGACTCAGTCAGTAGCACAGGCCCTGCTGTAATGTGGATGGTATAAGCCAGCAAGACAGGCCCTGGTGTAATGTGAATGGCCTCAGCCAGCAACGCAGGCTCTGGTGAAATGTAGATGGCCTCAGACAGCAGCACAGGCCCTTCTGTCGTGAAGATGGCCTCACAGGGAACACTAACCCTGGTGCAATGTGGATGGCCTCAGCCAGCAATAAAGGCCCTGGTGTGGTGAAGATTGCCTCACAGGGAGAACTGGCCCTGGTGTAATGTGGATGGCATCAGCAACTAGCAGAGGCCCTGGTGTGTTGTGGATGTCATCAGCCAGCAACACTGGCCTTGGTGAAATGTGGATGGTATTGGTCAGAACCTCAGACCTTGGTGTAATGTGGATGGAATTAGCCAACACCACTGGCCCTTTTGAAATGTGGATGGCCTCAGCCAACAGCACAGGCCCTGGTGTCGTTAAGATGGCGTCACAGGAAGCACTGTCCCTGGTGTAATGTGGATGGCCTAAGCCAACAACACTGGCCCTGGTGATATGTGGATCGTATTGGTCAACACCACAGGCCCTGGTGTAATGTGGATGGCATCAGACAGCAGCACAGGCCCTGGTGAAATTTAGCTGGCCTTAGCGAGTAGCACAGGCCCTTCTGTCGTGAAGATGGCCTCACAGGGAGCACACACCTTGGTGTAATGTGGATTGCCTTAACCAACACCACTGGCCCTGGTGAAATGTGCATGATATTGGTCAGCACCACAGGCCCGGAAGAAATATGGATGGCATCAACGAACAGCAGAGGCCCTGGTGGGGTGAAGATGGCCTCACAGGAAGCACTGTCTCTGGTGTAATGTGGATGGTAAAAGCCGGCATCACAGTCCATGGTGTAATGTGGATGGCCTCAGACAGTAACACAGGCCCTGGTGAAATGTGGATGGTTTCGGCCAGCACAGCACCACAGGCCCTGGTGTAATGTGGATGGCATCAGCCAGCAACGCAGGCCCTGGTGAAATTTAGCCGGCTTTAGCCAGTAGCACAGGCCCTTCTGTCGTGAAGATGGCCACACAGGGAGCACATGCCCTGGTATAATGTGGATGGCATTGGCCAGTAACACAGGCCCTGGTGTAATGTGGATGGCATCAGCCAGCAGCACAGGCCCTGGTGAAATGTAGATGGCCTCAGACAGCAGCACAGCCCCTAGTGAGATTTAGCTGGCCTTAGCCAGTAGCACAGGCCCTTCTGTCGTGAAGATGGCCCCACAGGGAGCACATACCCTGGTATAATGTGGATGGCATTAGCCAGCAACACAGGCCCTGGTGATTCAAGATGGCGCCGAGTATGGCAGCCTTGTTGCGAGCTCCCCCAAGCAACAGCTTTTTTCTGTGTTTAATTTTACTTGTCCTTCATTTTTTTGCGAGTAGGACATGTCTCCTTGTGTACAAACCTTACTGGACATAAAAGACGGTCTTTCTTATAACTTTCCGGAGTTCAAGTTTTGCAACACGGACGCTCCGTTTGCAGACCCCCCGTTCATCTCACCTGAGACGCCTTTGTTCTCTGGCCCTGGAGGTCGCAAACAACGACGCAGAGGGAGAAGATCTGGCGTTCTGGTTCGACTGAGACAGCGCACTAACAGACCACCGTTACCCAGTTTATTACTGGCTAATGTGCAGTCTCTGGAGAACAAGCTGTGCGAGCTTCGGGCACGGATCTCATTCCAGCGAGAGATGCGGGACTGCTGCGTGATCTGCCTCACAGAAACCTGGCTATCGGACAAGGTACCGGACTTCGCAATACAACTACCGGGGTTCTCCGTGCATCGCGCGGACAGGTCACAGGATCTTACTGGGAAAAGCAGAGGCGGTGGTGTGTGTTTCATGATCAACAACAGCTGGTGTGATTATGCGAACGTGCACCCGGTCAAATCCTTCTGCTCACCGGACCTGGAGTACCTGATGATTAAGTGCCGGCCATTCTGGCTACCGAGGGAATTTACAGCAGTGATTATTACGGCTGTTTACATTCCCCCACAAGCCGACACTGACCGAGCACTCAGGGAACTGCGCGATCAGCAGCGAGGAAACCGCACACCCAGAGGCAGCGTTTATCACAGCCGGAGACTTTAATAAGGGAAACCTGAAGAAAGTCTCACCCAAACTCCACCAACACATCCACTTTAACACTCGTGGAGATCGGCTACTCGATCACTGCTACACCTCTTTCCGGGATGCGTACAAAGCCCTCCCCCGCGCCCCATTCGGCCAATCAGATCACCGCTCCATCCTGCTCCTGCCCGCCTACAGGCAGAAGCTGAAACAGGAAGCTCTAACCCGGAGGGCGGTGCACTGTTGGACAGACCAATCGGAGTCTGTGCTGCGGGACTGTTTTGATCACGCGGACTGGGAAATGTTTCACGTGGCTGCTAGGGACATTGATGAATACACAGACTCAGTCTGCGGATTTATCAGGAAATGCGTGGAAGATGTCGTCCCATCCAGAACAGTTAAATCCTTCCCAAATCAAAAACCCTGGATTAACGGAGATGTTCGCGCGGCACTGGCGGCACGGCGCACCGCCTTTGCCTCCGCGAACACATCGGACTACAAACACGCACATTACCAACTCCGGAAGACGATCAAAGCAGCCAAACGTGAGTACAGGGACAGGGTGGAGCAACAGTTTGACAACCCTCGGAGTATGTGGCAGGGACTAAACACGATCACAGACTTTAGAGGGAAAACCAGCACACCGCAGACCACGGCCTCTCTGTGTGAGGATCTAAACGTATTCTACGCTAGATTCGACACAGCGAACACCATGAGACCGGACAGTGTGCGCACCGCGGATGACGTCAGTGCGCACACTGTGTCTGAGGAGGATGTGCGGAGGTGCTTCAGGAAGGTGAACACACGCAAAGCTACTGGTCCGGACGGGATTCCCGGCCGCGTCCTCAAGTCATGCGCGGCTCAGCTGGCTGGAGTGTTCACGCACATCTTCAACCTTTCCCTCTCTCTGTCTGTAGTCCCAGCCTGCTTCAAAATGGCCACCATCATCCCTGTACCCAAATCCTCCACCATCTCCTCATTGAACGACTGGCGACCTGTAGCCCTGACCCCCATCGTAAGCAAATGCTTCGAGAAGCTGGTCAGGGACTTCATCTGCTCTGCACTACCCGACTCACTGGACCCTCTACAGTTCGCATACCGCCACAACAGGTCCACTGATGATGCCATAGCCCTGACACTACACACTGCCCTGTCACACCTGGAGAAGAGAGACACGTATGTGAGAATGCTGTTTGTAGATTACAGCTCAGCATTCAATACCATCGTTCCCTCGAAGCTGGATAGGAAACTGCAGGATCTAGGACTGAGCAGCTCCCTCTGCAGCTGGATCCTTAGCTTCCTGTCTGACAGACGCCAAGTGGTCAGACTGGGCAGCATCACCTCATCCCCCATCACACTGAACACTGGTGCTCCACAGGGGTGTGTACTGAGCCCTCTCCTGTACTCACTCTACACCTACGACTGCATGGCCACTAACAACTCCAACATCATTGTGAAGTTTGCGGACGACACTACATTGGTGGGTCTTATCACCAACAGTGATGAGACAGCTTACAGGGAGGAGGTCAGCGCCCTGACCCACTGGTGTCAAGACAACCATCTCACCCTCAACGTCGCAAAGACAAAGGAGTTGATAGTGGACTTCCGGAGGTGCAGAGAAGTACACACCCCCATCACCATCAGCGGCGCTGCTGTGGAGAGAGTGAGCAGCTTCCGGTTCCTTGGCGTACACCTGGCTGAGGATCTTACGTGGTCAGTACACACAAACAAAACAGTGAAGAAGGCGCAGCAGCGCCTCTTCTTTCTCAGGAGACTGAAAAGATTCGGCATGAGCCCTCGCATCCTCAGGACCTTCTATCACTGTGCCATTGAGAGCATCCTCACTGGATGCATCACCACCTGGTATGGCAACAGCACCGCCTACAACTGCAAAGCTCTCCAGCGAGTAGTGCGGTGCTCTGAACGGATAATTGGAGGTGAGCTTCCCTCCCTCCAAGACATCTACAGGAAGCGGTGCCTGAGGAAAGTGGGGAGGATCATCAAGAACTCCAGTCACCCCAGCCATAAACTGTTCAGACTACTTCCATCAGGAAGGAGGTTCTGCAGCATCCGGTCCCGTACCAGCAGACTGAGAGACAGCTTTTTCCATCAGGCCATCAGACTGCTGAACACTTCACACCTCAGCTTCACTACTGGAACTTTAACATTATGCACTCCATACTGTCACGATCCTGGGTCTTATGACCCAGTGTTTTGAGTTTTAGTTCATTTTGATGTTTTAGTTTATGTAAGCCCTTCAGGTTCCTAAGTTCATTTGTTATCATGCTTAAGTGTTTCTAGTTCTTATTATTTCCCCCTCGTGTTTCCAACTATGGTAAATCTTCCCTGCTTTTCATGTGTTTCATGTCTGTGTCTTACATTGTGAAGTTTGGGTTGTCATGTCTACGTCTCATTATGTTTCCTGTTTTATTGTGAAGAGGTCTGGTGTTTCTGTGTTCATCGTGTTCAGTTTTACTCTTCCCCTGTGGCGTTATGTTCATGTTGATCTACTGTGCCTTTCTGTTCCATGTTTCAGATCCCTATGTTCTGTCTCCCCCAGTCTGTTAAGTCCACATGTCTTGAGTTCCGTCAGTGTGTTTCCTGTTTTACTTTCACAGTCTGTTCTATGTTAATGTTTCTAGTTTTGCTTCCCTTGCCTCGTCCTGCTTAATTACTCTCAGCTGTGCTCTCCTCCTGTGGCTCATTCCCCCTCATTATCCCTCAGTGTATTTAAGCCCCATGTTTCTCTTTGTCAGTGTTGCGTCCTCCATCATAGCTGTGTGATTTTTCCCTGTGGCTCCTTGTGCTTTAGTTTTTCCCAGTTTAGTTTATTTTGTATTGTTTTTCGTGTCCCACTCCACGCCAGCAATAAAGCTGTGTTTTTTGAGTTTAACTTTTGACTCTGTGAGTTTGCGTTTGGGTCCTTCTCCTGCCTGCCACACAGCCGAACTGTGACACATACTGTACAGTAATGCCACTGTTTTGCACATGTCTCACTCTGTATATTTTATTTTATTTATTTTATATATTCTATTCATTGTTTACTCTATTTAATTTGTAAAATATGTGTACACACACACACACACACACACACACGTAGAAAAATATTTAGTATACACATCCAGAAATGCATATACTATTATATATTGTACATATATTTATTAGTTTCAGATGTAGCCATTCTTGTATTTTGCTTGTTTACATTATTGTATTTTGCACAACTCTGTTGCTTGTGAAGCTCGCACACAAGAATTTCACTCACATGTGCTGTACCAATGTACCTGCACATGTGATGTGACAATAAAAGTGATTTGATTTGATTTTGATTTGAAGTGCCCTTCCTACTTGCTTATGCCATTATCACCACACCAGGGCCTGTGGTGCTGGTTGAGGCCATCCACATTACACCAGGGTCTGAGCTTCTTTTGGTAGATACAATTTGAAGCACACCAGCGCATGAGCTGCTGGCTGAGGCCATCTACAGTACGAAAGGGACTGACCTGCTGTTGTTAGAGGCCATCTATAGTACACCAGGGCCTGTGCTGTGCTGACTATTACATGCATTTGAATGGCGTTCTCGCCCGAAACAAAGTATAGGTTTTCATTATGTGAATAACTTGGAAATCTTAGCTCAAACAGCTGCAAAGCCTGTTTGCCCAGCACGGGGATATTGAATTCTATAAGATGAAGCCATAAATATGTATTTCTGAGTCTTCTATCAAAAGTTACAACTGTCTTTATGAAGACCATTAAAAATGCTTTTTTTCACCACGTTAGTGCGTTTCTCGCTATTACATGCATTTGAATGGAGTTCTCGCCCGACACAAAGTAGTTTTCATTTTGTGAATAACTTGAAAATCTTAGCTCAAACAGCTGCAAAACCTGTTTGCCCAGCACGGGGATATTGAAGTCTACAAGATAAAGCCATAAATATGTATTTCTGAGTCTTCTATCAAAAACTACAGCTGTCTTCACGAAGTTGTACAAAAACACTTTACTTCGCCAAGACAGTGCGTTTCTGACGATTACATGCATTTGAATGGGGAACTCGCCTGAAACAAAGTATAGGTTTTCATTATGTGAATAACTTGAAAATCTTAGCTCAAACAGCTGCAAAATCTGTTTGCCCAGCACGGGGATATTGAATTCTATAAGATGAAGCCATAAATATGTGTGTCTGAGCCTTCTATCAAAAGTTACAGCTATTCATATGAAGACCATTAAAAACGCTTTATTTCACCACGTTAGTGCGTTTCTCACTATTACATGCATTTGAATGGAGTTCTCTCCCGACACAAAGTATAGGTTTTCATTATGTGAATAACTTGGAAATCTTAGCTCAAACAGCTGCAAAACCTGTTTGCCCAGCACGGGGATATTGAATTCTACAAGATAAATCCATAAATATGTGAGCCTGCGTCGTCTATCAAAAGTTACAGCTATTCAAATGAAGTTGTACAAAAACGCGTTATTTCGCCAAGACAGTGCGTTTCTGACGATTACATGCATTTGAATGGGGAACTCTCCCAAACAAAGTATAGGTTTTCATTATGTGAATAACTTGAAAATCTTAACTCAAACAGCTGCAAAACCTGTTTGCTCAACACGGAGATATTGAAGTCTACAAGATAAAGCCATAAATATGTATTTCTGAGTCTTCTATCAAAAGTTACAGCTGTCTTTATGAAGATGATGAAAAAGGCTTCATTTCACCACCTTAGTGCGTTTCTCGCTATTACATGCATTTGAATGGAGTTCTCGACCGACACAAAGTATAGGTTTTCATTATGTGAATAACTTGAAAATCTTAGCTCAAACGGCTGCAAAACCTGTTTGCCCAGCACGGGGATATTGAATTCTATAATTCTATAATTTTAAAATCTTAGCTCAAACAGCTGCCCAGAACGGGGACATTGAGTTCTATAAGATAAAGCCATGAACATGTTTGTCTGAGTCTTCTATCAAAAGTTACAGCGATTTATATGAAGTTGTTCAAAAACGCTTTATTTCGCCAAGACAGTGTGTTTCTCACTGTTACATGCATTTGAATGGGAAACTCGCCTGAAACAAAGTATAGGTTTTCATTATGTGAATAATTTTAAAATCTTAGCTCAAACGGCTGCAAAACCTGTTTGCCCAGCACGGGGATATTGAGTTCTATAAGATAAAGCCATGAACATGTGTGTCTGAGTCTTCTATCAAAGGTTACAGCGATTTATATGAAGTTGTACGAAAATGCTTTATTTCGCCAAGACAATGTGTTTCTCACTGTTACATGCATTTGAATGGGAAACTCGCCCGAGACAAAGTATAGGTTTTCATTATGTGAATAATTTTAAAATCTTAGCTCAAACGGCTGCAAAACCTGTTTGCCCAGCACGGGGATAATGAGTTATATAAGATAAAGCCATAAACATGTTTGTCTGAGTCTTCTATCAAAGGTTACAGCGATTTATATGAAGTTGTACGAAAATGCTTTATTTCGCCAAGACAGTGTGTTTCTCACTGTTACATGCATTTGAATGGGAAACTCGCCCGAGACAAAGTATAGGTTTTCATTATGTGAATAATTTTAAAATCTTAGCTCAAACGGCTGCAAAACCTGTTTGCCCAGCACGGGGATATTGAGTTATATAAGATAAAGCCATGAACATGTTTGTCTGAGTCTTCTATCAAAAGTTACAGCGATTTATATGAAGTTGTTCAAAAACGCTTTATTTCGCCAAGACAGTGTGTTTCTCACTGTTACATGCATTTGAATGGGAAACTCGCCTGAAACAAAGTATAGGTTTTCATTATGTGAATAATTTTAAAATCTTAGTTCAATCGGCTGCAAAACCTGTTTGCCCAGCACGGGGATATTGAATTCTATAAGATAAAGCCATAAACATGTTTGTCTGAGTCTTCTATCAAAAGTTACAGCGATTTATATGAAGTTGTTCAAAAACGCTTTATTTCGCCAAGACAATGCGTTTCTCACTGTTACATGCATTTGAATGGGAAACTCGCCCGAGACAAAGTATAGGTTTTCATTATGTGAATAATTTTAAAATCTTAGCTCAAACGGCTGCAAAACCTGTTTGCCCAGCACGGGGATATTGAGTTCTATAAGATAAAGCCATGAACATGTGTGTCTGAGTCTTCTATCAAAGGTTACAGCGATTTATATGAAGTTGTACGAAAATGCTTTATTTCGCCAAGACCGTGTGTTTCTCACTGTTACATGCATTTGAATGGGAAACTCGCCCGAGACAAAGTATAGGTTTTCATTATGTGAATAATTTTAAAATCTTAGCTCAAACGGCTGCAAAACCTGTTTGCCCAGCACGGGGATATTGAGTTCTATAAGATAAAGCCATAAACATGTTTGTCTGAGTCTTCTATCAAAGGTTACAGCGATTTATATGAAGTTGTACGAAAATGCTTTATTTCGCCAAGACAGTGTGTTTCTCACTGTTACATGCATTTGAATGGGAAACTCGCCCGAGACAAAGTATAGGTTTTCATTATGTGAATAATTTTAAAATCTTAGCTCAAACGGCTGCAAAACCTGTTTGCCCAGCACGGGGATATTGAGTTATATAAGATAAAGCCATAAACATGTGTGTCTGAGTCTTCTATCAAAAGTTACAGCGATTTATATGAAGTTGTTCAAAAACACTTTATTTCGCCAAGACAGTGTGTTTCTCACTGTTACATGCATTTGAATGGGAAACTCGCCTGAAACAAAGTATAGGTTTTCATTATGTGAATAATTTTAAAATCTTAGCTCAATCGGCTGCAAAACCTGTTTGCCCAGCACGGGGATATTGAGTTCTATAAGATAAAGCCATGAACATGTGTTTCTGAGTCTTCTATCAAAAGTTACAGCGATTTATATGAAGTTGTTCAAAAACGCTTTATTTCGCCAAGACAGTGTGTTTCTCACTGTTACATGCATTCTAATGGGAAACTCGCCTGAAACAAAGTATAGGTTTTCATTATGTGAATAATTTTAAAATCTTAGCTCAATCGGCTGCAAAACCTGTTTGCCCAGCACTGGGATATTGAGTTCTATAAGATAAAGCCATGAACATGTGTTTCTGAGTCTTCTATCAAAGGTTACAGCAATTTATATGAAGTTGTTCAAAAACGCTTTATTTCGCCAAGACAGTGTGATTCTCACTGTTACATGCATTTGAATGGGAAATTCGCCTGAAACAAAGTATAGGTTTTCATCATGTGAATAATTTTAAAATCTTAGCTCAAACGGCTGCAAAACCTGTTTGCCCAGCACGGGGATATTGAATTCTATAAGATAAAGCCATAAACATGTTTGTCTGAGTCTTCTATCAAAGGTTACAGCGATTTATATGAAGTTGTACGAAAATGCTTTATTTCGCCAAGACAGTGTGTTTCTCACTGTTACATGCATTTGAATGGGAAACTCGCCCGAGACAAAGTATAGGTTTTCATTATGTGAATAATTTTAAAATCTTAGCTCAAACGGCTGCAAAACCTGTTTGCCCAGCACGGGGATATTGAGTTCTATAAGATAAAGCCATAAACATGTTTGTCTGAGTCTTCTATCAAAGGTTACAGCGATTTATATGAAGTTGTACGAAAATGCTTTATTTCGCCAAGACAGTGTGTTTCTCACTGTTACATGCATTTGAATGGGAAACTCGCCTGAAACAAAGTATAGGTTTTCATTATGTGAATAATTTTAAAATCTTAGCTCAATCGGCTGCAAAACCTGTTTGCCCAGCACGGGGATATTGAGTTCTATAAGATAAAGCCATGAACATGTGTTTCTGAGTCTTCTATCAAAGGTTACAGCAATTTATATGAAGTTGTTCAAAAACGCTTTATTTCGCCAAGACAGTGTGTTTCTCACTGTTACATGCATTTGAATGGGAAATTCGCCTGAAACAAAGTATAGGTTTTCATCATGTGAATAATTTTAAAATCTTAGCTCAATCGGCTGCAAAACCTGTTTGCCCAGCACGGGGATATTGAATTCTATAAGATAAAGCCATAAACATGTTTGTCTGAGTCTTCTATCAAAAGTTACAGCGATTTATATGAAGTTGTTCAAAAACGCTTTATTTCGCCAAGACAATGCGTTTCTCACTGTTACATGCATTTGAATGGGAAACTCGCCCGAGACAAAGTATAGGTTTTCATTATGTGAATAATTTTAAAATCTTAGCTCAAACGGCTGCAAAACCTGTTTGCCCAGCACGGGGATATTGAATTCTATAAGATAAAGCCATAAACATGTTTGTCTGAGTCTTCTATCAAAGGTTACAGCGATTTATATGAAGTTGTACGAAAATGCTTTATTTCGCCAAGACAGTGTGTTTCTCACTGTTACATGCATTTGAATGGGGAACTCGCCTGAAACAAAGTATAGGTTTTCATTATGTGAATAATTTTAAAATCTTAGCTCAATCGGCTGCAAAACCTGTTTGCCCAGCACGGGGATATTGAGTTCTATAAGATAAAGCCATGAACATGTTTGTCTGAGTCTTCTATCAAAAGTTACAGCGATTTATATGAAGTTGTTCAAAAACGCTTTATTTCGCCAAGACAGTGTGTTTCTCACTGTTACATGCATTTGAATGGGAAACTCGCCTGAAACAAAGTATAGGTTTTCATTATGTGAATAATTTTAAAATCTTAGCTCAATCGGCTGCAAAACCTGTTTGCCCAGCACAGGGATATTGAATTCTATAAGATAAAGCCATAAACATGTGTTTCTGAGTCTTCTATCAAAGGTTACAGCAATTTATATGAAGTTGTTCAAAAACGCTTTATTTCGCCAAGACAGTGTGTTTCTCACTGTTACATGCATTTGAATGGGAAACTCGCCTGAAACAAAGTATAGGTTTTCATTATGTGAATAATTTTAAAATCTTAGCTCAATCGGCTGCAAAACCTGTTTGCCCAGCACTGGGATATTGAATTCTATAAGATAAAGCCATAAACATGTTTGTCTGAGTCTTCTATCAAAGGTTACAGCGATTTATATGAAGTTGTACGAAAATGCTTTATTTCGCCAAGACCGTGTGTTTCTCACTGTTACATGCATTTGAATGGGAAACTCGCCCGAGACAAAGTATAGGTTTTCATTATGTGAATAATTTTAAAATCTTAGCTCAAACGGCTGCAAAACCTGTTTGCCCAGCACGGGGATATTGAGTTCTATAAGATAAAGCCATAAACATGTTTGTCTGAGTCTTCTATCAAAGGTTACAGCGATTTATATGAAGTTGTACGAAAATGCTTTATTTCGCCAAGACAGTGTGTTTCTCACTGTTACATGCATTTGAATGGGAAACTCGCCCGAGACAAAGTATAGGTTTTCATTATGTGAATAATTTTAAAATCTTAGCTCAAACGGCTGCAAAACCTGTTTGCCCAGCACGGGGATATTGAGTTATATAAGATAAAGCCATAAACATGTGTGTCTGAGTCTTCTATCAAAAGTTACAGCGATTTATATGAAGTTGTTCAAAAACGCTTTATTTCGCCAAGACAATGCGTTTCTCACTGTTACATGCATTTGAATGGGAAACTCACCTGAAACAAAGTATAGGTTTTCATTATGTGAATAATTTTAAAATCTTAGCTCAAACGGCTGCAAAACCTGTTTGCCCAGCACGGGGATATTGAGTTATATAAGATAAAGCCATAAACATGTGTGTCTGAGTCTTCTATCAAAAGTTACAGCGATTTATATGAAGTTGTACGAGAATGCTTTATTTCGCCAAGACAGTGTGTTTCTCACTGTTACATGCATTTGAATGGGGAACTCACCTGAAACAAAGTATAGGTTTTCATTATGTGAATAATTTTAAAATCTTAGCTCAAACGGCTGCAAAACCTGTTTGCCCAGCACGGGGATATTGAGTTATATAAGATAAAGCCATAAACATGTGTGTCTGAGTCTTCTATCAAAAGTTACAGCGATTTATATGAAGTTGTTCAAAAACGCTTTATTTCGCCAAGACAATGCGTTTCTCACTGTTACATGCATTTGAATGGGAAACTCACCTGAAACAAAGTATAGGTTTTCATTATGTGAATAATTTTAAAATCTTAGCTCAATCGGCTGCAAAACCTGTTTGCCCAGCACTGGGATATTGAGTTCTATAAGATAAAGCCATGAACATGTGTTTCTGAGTCTTCTATCAAAGGTTACAGCAATTTATATGAAGTTGTTCAAAAACGCTTTATTTCGCCAAGACAGTGTGTTTCTCACTGTTACATGCATTTGAATGGGAAACTCGCCTGAAACAAAGTATAGGTTTTCATTATGTGAATAATTTTAAAATCTTAGCTCAATCGGCTGCAAAACCTGTTTGCCCAGCACGGGGATATTGAGTTCTATAAGATAAAGCCATGAACATGTTTGTCTGAGTCTTCTATCAAAAGTTACAGCGATTTATATGAAGTTGTTCAAAAACGCTTTATTTCGCCAAGACAGTGTGTTTCTCACTGTTACATGCATTCTAATGGGAAACTCGCCTGAAACAAAGTATAGGTTTTCATTATGTGAATAATTTTAAAATCTTAGCTCAATCGGCTGCAAAACCTGTTTGCCCAGCACGGGGATATTGAGTTCTATAAGATAAAGCCATGAACATGTTTGTCTGAGTCTTCTATCAAAAGTTACAGCGATTTATATGAAGTTGTTCAAAAACGCTTTATTTCGCCAAGACAGTGTGTTTGTCACTGTTACATGCATTTGAATGGGAAACTCGCCTGAAACAAAGTATAGGTTTTCATTATGTGAATAATTTTAAAATCTTAGCTCAATCGGCTGCAAAACCTGTTTGCCCAGCACAGGGATATTGAATTCTATAAGATAAAGCCATAAACATGTGTTTCTGAGTCTTCTATCAAAGGTTACAGCAATTTATATGAAGTTGTTCAAAAACGCTTTATTTCGCCAAGACAGTGTGTTTCTCACTGTTACATGCATTTGAATGGGAAACTCGCCTGAAACAAAGTATAGGTTTTCATTATGTGAATAATTTTAAAATCTTAGCTCAATCGGCTGCAAAACCTGTTTGCCCAGCACTGGGATATTGAGTTCTATAAGATAAAGCCATGAACATGTGTTTCTGAGTCTTCTATCAAAGGTTACAGCAATTTATATGAAGTTGTTCAAAAACGCTTTATTTCGCCAAGACAGTGTGTTTCTCACTGTTACATGCATTTGAATGGGAAATTCGCCTGAAACAAAGTATAGGTTTTCATCATGTGAATAATTTTAAAATCTTAGCTCAATCGGCTGCAAAACCTGTTTGCCCAGCACGGGGATATTGAATTCTATAAGATAAAGCCATAAACATGTTTGTCTGAGTCTTCTATCAAAGGTTACAGCGATTTATATGAAGTTGTACGAAAATGCTTTATTTCGCCAAGACAGTGTGTTTCTCACTGTTACATGCATTTGAATGGGAAACTCGCCCGAGACAAAGTATAGGTTTTCATTATGTGAATAATTTTAAAATCTTAGCTCAAACGGCTGCAAAACCTGTTTGCCCAGCACGGGGATATTGAGTTCTATAAGATAAAGCCATAAACATGTTTGTCTGAGTCTTCTATCAAAGGTTACAGCGATTTATATGAAGTTGTACGAAAATGCTTTATTTCGCCAAGACAGTGTGTTTCTCACTGTTACATGCATTTGAATGGGAAACTCGCCTGAAACAAAGTATAGGTTTTCATTATGTGAATAATTTTAAAATCTTAGCTCAATCGGCTGCAAAACCTGTTTGCCCAGCACGGGGATATTGAGTTCTATAAGATAAAGCCATGAACATGTGTTTCTGAGTCTTCTATCAAAAGTTACAGCGATTTATATGAAGTTGTTCAAAAACGCTTTATTTCGCCAAGACAGTGTGTTTCTCACTGTTACATGCATTCTAATGGGAAACTCGCCTGAAACAAAGTATAGGTTTTCATTATGTGAATAATTTTAAAATCTTAGCTCAATCGGCTGCAAAACCTGTTTGCCCAGCACTGGGATATTGAGTTCTATAAGATAAAGCCATGAACATGTGTTTCTGAGTCTTCTATCAAAGGTTACAGCAATTTATATGAAGTTGTTCAAAAACGCTTTATTTCGCCAAGACAGTGTGTTTCTCACTGTTACATGCATTTGAATGGGAAATTCGCCTGAAACAAAGTATAGGTTTTCATCATGTGAATAATTTTAAAATCTTAGCTCAAACGGCTGCAAAACCTGTTTGCCCAGCACGGGGATATTGAATTCTATAAGATAAAGCCATAAACATGTTTGTCTGAGTCTTCTATCAAAGGTTACAGCGATTTATATGAAGTTGTACGAAAATGCTTTATTTCGCCAAGACAGTGTGTTTCTCACTGTTACATGCATTTGAATGGGGAACTCGCCTGAAACAAAGTATAGGTTTTCATTATGTGAATAATTTTAAAATCTTAGCTCAATCGGCTGCAAAACCTGTTTGCCCAGCACGGGGATATTGAGTTCTATAAGATAAAGCCATGAACATGTTTGTCTGAGTCTTCTATCAAAAGTTACAGCGATTTATATGAAGTTGTTCAAAAACGCTTTATTTCGCCAAGACAGTGTGTTTCTCACTGTTACATGCATTTGAATGGGAAACTCGCCTGAAACAAAGTATAGGTTTTCATTATGTGAATAATTTTAAAATCTTAGCTCAATCGGCTGCAAAACCTGTTTGCCCAGCACTGGGATATTGAATTCTATAAGATAAAGCCATAAACATGTTTGTCTGAGTCTTCTATCAAAGGTTACAGCGATTTATATGAAGTTGTACGAAAATGCTTTATTTCGCCAAGACAGTGTGTTTCTCACTGTTACATGCATTTGAATGGGAAACTCGCCCGAGACAAAGTATAGGTTTTCATTATGTGAATAATTTTAAAATCTTAGCTCAAACGGCTGCAAAACCTGTTTGCCCAGCACGGGGATATTGAGTTATATAAGATAAAGCCATAAACATGTGTGTCTGAGTCTTCTATCAAAAGTTACAGCGATTTATATGAAGTTGTTCAAAAACGCTTTATTTCGCCAAGACAATGCGTTTCTCACTGTTACATGCATTTGAATGGGAAACTCACCTGAAACAAAGTATAGGTTTTCATTATGTGAATAATTTTAAAATCTTAGCTCAAACGGCTGCAAAACCTGTTTGCCCAGCACGGGGATATTGAGTTATATAAGATAAAGCCATAAACATGTGTGTCTGAGTCTTCTATCAAAAGTTACAGCGATTTATATGAAGTTGTTCAAAAACGCTTTATTTCGCCAAGACAGTGTGTTTGTCACTGTTACATGCATTTGAATGGGAAACTCGCCCGAAACAAAGTATAGGTTTTCATTATGTGAATAATTTTAAAATCTTAGCTCAATCGGCTGCAAAACCTGTTTGCCCAGCACAGGGATATTGAATTCTATAAGATAAAGCCATAAACATGTGTTTCTGAGTCTTCTATCAAAGGTTACAGCAATTTATATGAAGTTGTTCAAAAACGCTTTATTTCGCCAAGACAGTGTGTTTCTCACTGTTACATGCATTTGAATGGGAAACTCGCCTGAAACAAAGTATAGGTTTTCATTATGTGAATAATTTTAAAATCTTAGCTCAATCGGCTGCAAAACCTGTTTGCCCAGCACTGGGATATTGAGTTCTATAAGATAAAGCCATGAACATGTGTTTCTGAGTCTTCTATCAAAGGTTACAGCAATTTATATGAAGTTGTTCAAAAACGCTTTATTTCGCCAAGACAGTGTGTTTCTCACTGTTACATGCATTTGAATGGGAAATTCGCCTGAAACAAAGTATAGGTTTTCATCATGTGAATAATTTTAAAATCTTAGCTCAATCGGCTGCAAAACCTGTTTGCCCAGCACGGGGATATTGAATTCTATAAGATAAAGCCATAAACATGTTTGTCTGAGTCTTCTATCAAAAGTTACAGCGATTTATATGAAGTTGTTCAAAAACGCTTTATTTCGCCAAGACAATGCGTTTCTCACTGTTACATGCATTTGAATGGGGAACTCGCCTGAAACAAAGTATAGGTTTTCATTATGTGAATAATTTTAAAATCTTAGCTCAATCGGCTGCAAAACCTGTTTGCCCAGCACTGGGATATTGAGTTCTATAAGATAAAGCCATGAACATGTGTTTCTGAGTCTTCTATCAAAGGTTACAGCAATTTATATGAAGTTGTACGAAAATGCTTTATTTCGCCAAGACAGTGTGTTTCTCACTGTTACATGCATTTGAATGGGAAACTCGCCCGAGACAAAGTATAGGTTTTCATTATGTGAATAATTTTAAAATCTTAGCTCAAACGGCTGCAAAACCTGTTTGCCCAGCACGGGGATATTGAATTCTATAAGATAAAGCCATAAACATGTTTGTCTGAGTCTTCTATCAAAAGTTACAGCGATTTATATGAAGTTGTTCAAAAACGCTTTATTTCGCCAAGACAGTGCGTTTCTCACTGTTACATGCATTTGAATGGGAAATTCGCCTGAAACAAAGTATAGGTTTTCATTATGTGAATAATTTTAAAATCTTAGCTCAAACGGCTGCAAAACCTGTTTGCCCAGCACGGGGATATTGAATTCTATAAGATAAAGCCATAAACATGTTTGTCTGAGTCTTCTATCAAAGGTTACAGCGATTTATATGAAGTTGTACGAGAATGCTTTATTTCGCCAAGACAGTGTGTTTCTCACTGTTACATGCATTTGAATGGGGAACTCACCTGAAACAAAGTATAGGTTTTCATTATGTGAATAATTTTAAAATCTTAGCTCAATCGGCTGCAAAACCTGTTTGCCCAGCACGGGGATATTGAGTTCTATAAGATAAAGCCATAAACATGTTTGTCTGAGTCTTCTATCAAAAGTTACAGCGATTTATATGAAGTTGTTCAAAAACGCTTTATTTCGCCAAGACAGTGTGTTTCTCACTGTTACATGCATTTGAATGGGAAACTCGCCCGAAACAAAGTATAGGTTTTCATTATGTGAATAATTTTAAAATCTTAGCTCAATCGGCTGCAAAACATGTTTGCCCAGCACGGGGATATTGAGTTCTATAAGATAAAGCCATGAACATGTTTGTCTGAGTCTTCTATCAAAAGTTACAGCGATTTATATGAAGTTGTTCAAAAACGCTTTACTTCGCCAAGACAGTGTGTTTCTCACTGTTACATGCATTTGAATGGGAAACTCGCCTGAAACAAAGTATAGGTTTTCATTATGTGAATAATTTTAAAATCTTAGCTCAATCGGCTGCAAAACCTGTTTGCCCAGCACGGGGATATTGAATTCTATAAGATAAAGCCATAAACATGTTTGTCTGAGTCTTCTATCAAAAGTTACAGCGATTTATATGAAGTTGTTCAAAAACGCTTTATTTCGCCAAGACAGTGTGTTTCTCACTGTTACATGCATTTGAATGGGAAATTCGCCTGAAACAAAGTATAGGTTTTCATTATGTGAATAATTTTAAAATCTTAGCTCAATCGGCTGCAAAACCTGTTTGCCCAGCACGGGGATATTGAATTCTATAAGATAAAGCCATAAACATGTTTGTCTGAGTCTTCTATCAAAAGTTACAGCGATTTATATGAAGTTGTTCAAAAACGCTTTACTTCGCCAAGACAGTGTTTTTCTCACTGTTACATGCATTTGAATGGGAAACTCGCCTGAGACAAAGTATAGGTTTTCATTATGTGAATAATTTTAAAATCTTAGCTCAATCGGCTGCAAAACCTGTTTGCCCAGCACGGGGATATTGAGTTCTATAAGATAAAGCCATGAACATGTTTGTCTGAGTCTTCTATCAAAAGTTACAGCGATTTATATGAAGTTGTTCAAAAACGCTTTATTTCGCCAAGACAGTGTGTTTCTCACTGTTACATGCATTTGAATGGGAAACTCGCCCGAGACAAAGTATAGGTTTTCATTATGTGAATAATTTTAAAATCTTAGCTCAAACGGCTGCAAAACCTGTTTGCCCAGCACGGGGATATTGAATTCTATAAGATAAAGCCATAAACATGTTTGTCTGAGTCTTCTATCAAAAGTTACAGCGATTTATATGAAGTTGTTCAAAAACGCTTTATTTCGCCAAGACAATGCGTTTCTCACTGTTACATGCATTTGAATGGGAAATTCGCCTGAAACAAAGTATAGGTTTTCATTATGTGAATAATTTTAAAATCTTAGCTCAAACGGCTGCAAAACCTGTTTGCCCAGCACGGGGATATTGAATTCTATAAGATAAAGCCATAAACATGTTTGTCTGAGTCTTCTATCAAAGGTTACAGCGATTTATATGAAGTTGTACGAGAATGCTTTATTTCGCCAAGACAGTGTGTTTCTCACTGTTACATGCATTTGAATGGGGAACTCACCTGAAACAAAGTATAGGTTTTCATTATGTGAATAATTTTAAAATCTTAGCTCAATCGGCTGCAAAACCTGTTTGCCCAGCACGGGGATATTGAGTTCTATAAGATAAAGCCATAAACATGTTTGTCTGAGTCTTCTATCAAAAGTTACAGCGATTTATATGAAGTTGTTCAAAAACGCTTTATTTCGCCAAGACAGTGTGTTTCTCACTGTTACATGCATTTGAATGGGAAACTCGCCCGAAACAAAGTATAGGTTTTCATTATGTGAATAATTTTAAAATCTTAGCTCAAACGGCTGCAAAACCTGTTTGCCCAGCACGGGGATATTGAATTCTATAAGATAAAGCCATAAACATGTTTGTCTGAGTCTTCTATCAAAAGTTACAGCGATTTATATGAAGTTGTTCAAAAACGCTTTATTTCGCCAAGACAATGCGTTTCTCACTGTTACATGCATTTGAATGGGAAATTCGCCTGAAACAAAGTATAGGTTTTCATTATGTGAATAATTTTAAAATCTTAGCTCAAACGGCTGCAAAACCTGTTTGCCCAGCACGGGGATATTGAATTCTATAAGATAAAGCCATAAACATGTTTGTCTGAGTCTTCTATCAAAGGTTACAGCGATTTATATGAAGTTGTACGAGAATGCTTTATTTCGCCAAGACAGTGTGTTTCTCACTGTTACATGCATTTGAATGGGGAACTCACCTGAAACAAAGTATAGGTTTTCATTATGTGAATAATTTTAAAATCTTAGCTCAATCGGCTGCAAAACCTGTTTGCCCAGCACGGGGATATTGAGTTCTATAAGATAAAGCCATAAACATGTTTGTCTGAGTCTTCTATCAAAAGTTACAGCGATTTATATGAAGTTGTTCAAAAACGCTTTATTTCGCCAAGACAGTGTGTTTCTCACTGTTACATGCATTTGAATGGGAAACTCGCCCGAAACAAAGTATAGGTTTTCATTATGTGAATAATTTTAAAATCTTAGCTCAATCGGCTGCAAAACATGTTTGCCCAGCACGGGGATATTGAGTTCTATAAGATAAAGCCATGAACATGTTTGTCTGAGTCTTCTATCAAAAGTTACAGCGATTTATATGAAGTTGTTCAAAAACGCTTTACTTCGCCAAGACAGTGTGTTTCTCACTGTTACATGCATTTGAATGGGAAACTCGCCTGAAACAAAGTATAGGTTTTCATTATGTGAATAATTTTAAAATCTTAGCTCAATCGGCTGCAAAACCTGTTTGCCCAGCACGGGGATATTGAATTCTATAAGATAAAGCCATAAACATGTTTGTCTGAGTCTTCTATCAAAAGTTACAGCGATTTATATGAAGTTGTTCAAAAACGCTTTATTTCGCCAAGACAGTGTGTTTCTCACTGTTACATGCATTTGAATGGGAAATTCGCCTGAAACAAAGTATAGGTTTTCATTATGTGAATAATTTTAAAATCTTAGCTCAATCGGCTGCAAAACCTGTTTGCCCAGCACGGGGATATTGAATTCTATAAGATAAAGCCATAAACATGTTTGTCTGAGTCTTCTATCAAAAGTTACAGCGATTTATATGAAGTTGTTCAAAAACGCTTTATTTCGCCAAGACAGTGTGTTTCTCACTGTTACATGCATTTGAATGGGAAACTCGCCCGAGACAAAGTATAGGTTTTCATTATGTGAATAATTTTAAAATCTTAGCTCAAACGGCTGCAAAACCTGTTTGCCCAGCACGGGGATATTGAATTCTATAAGATAAAGCCATAAACATGTTTGTCTGAGTCTTCTATCAAAAGTTACAGCGATTTATATGAAGTTGTTCAAAAACGCTTTATTTCGCCAAGACAATGCGTTTCTCACTGTTACATGCATTTGAATGGGAAATTCGCCTGAAACAAAGTATAGGTTTTCATTATGTGAATAATTTTAAAATCTTAGCTCAAACGGCTGCAAAACCTGTTTGCCCAGCACGGGGATATTGAATTCTATAAGATAAAGCCATAAACATGTTTGTCTGAGTCTTCTATCAAAGGTTACAGCGATTTATATGAAGTTGTACGAGAATGCTTTATTTCGCCAAGACAGTGTGTTTCTCACTGTTACATGCATTTGAATGGGGAACTCACCTGAAACAAAGTATAGGTTTTCATTATGTGAATAATTTTAAAATCTTAGCTCAATCGGCTGCAAAACCTGTTTGCCCAGCACGGGGATATTGAGTTCTATAAGATAAAGCCATAAACATGTTTGTCTGAGTCTTCTATCAAAAGTTACAGCGATTTATATGAAGTTGTTCAAAAACGCTTTATTTCGCCAAGACAGTGTGTTTCTCACTGTTACATGCATTTGAATGGGAAACTCGCCCGAAACAAAGTATAGGTTTTCATTATGTGAATAATTTTAAAATCTTAGCTCAATCGGCTGCAAAACCTGTTTGCCCAGCACGGGGATATTGAGTTCTATAAGATAAAGCCATGAACATGTTTGTCTGAGTCTTCTATCAAAAGTTACAGCGATTTATATGAAGTTGTTCAAAAACGCTTTACTTCGCCAAGACAGTGTGTTTCTCACTGTTACATGCATTTGAATGGGAAACTCGCCTGAAACAAAGTATAGGTTTTCATTATGTGAATAATTTTAAAATCTTAGCTCAATCGGCTGCAAAACCTGTTTGCCCAGCACGGGGATATTGAATTCTATAAGATAAAGCCATAAACATGTTTGTCTGAGTCTTCTATCAAAAGTTACAGCGATTTATATGAAGTTGTTCAAAAACGCTTTATTTCGCCAAGACAGTGTGTTTCTCACTGTTACATGCATTTGAATGGGAAACTCGCCTGAGACAAAGTATAGGTTTTCATTATGTGAATAATTTTAAAATCTTAGCTCAATCGGCTGCAAAACCTGTTTGCCCAGCACGGGGATATTGAGTTCTATAAGATAAAGCCATGAACATGTTTGTCTGAGTCTTCTATCAAAAGTTACAGCGATTTATATGAAGTTGTTCAAAAACGCTTTATTTAGCCAAGACAGTGTGTTTCTCACTGTTACATGCATTTGAATGGGAAATTCGCCTGAAACAAAGTATAGGTTTTCATTATGTGAATAATTTTAAAATCTTAGCTCAAACGGCTGCAAAACCTGTTTGCCCAGTACGGGGATATTGAGTTCTATAAGATAAAGCCATAAACATGTTTGTCTGAGTCTTCTATCAAAGGTTACAGCGATTTATATGAAGTTGTTCAAAAACGCTTTATTTCGCCAAGACAGTGTGTTTCTCACTGTTACATGCATTTGAATGGGAAACTCGCCCGAAACAAAGTATAGGTTTTCATTATGTGAATAATTTTAAAATCTTAGCTCAATCGGCTGCAAAACCTGTTTGCCCAGCACGGGGATATTGAGTTCTATAAGATAAAGCCATGAACATGTTTGTCTGAGTCTTCTATCAAAAGTTACAGCGATTTATATGAAGTTGTTCAAAAACGCTTTACTTCGCCAAGACAGTGTGTTTCTCACTGTTACATGCATTTGAATGGGAAACTCGCCTGAAACAAAGTATAGGTTTTCATTATGTGAATAATTTTAAAATCTTAGCTCAATCGGCTGCAAAACCTGTTTGCCCAGCACGGGGATATTGAATTCTATAAGATAAAGCCATAAACATGTTTGTCTGAGTCTTCTATCAAAAGTTACAGCGATTTATATGAAGTTGTTCAAAAACGCTTTATTTCGCCAAGACAATGCGTTTCTCACTGTTACATGCATTTGAATGGGAAATTCGCCTGAAACAAAGTATAGGTTTTCATTATGTGAATAATTTTAAAATCTTAGCTCAAACGGCTGCAAAACCTGTTTGCCCAGCACGGGGATATTGAATTCTATAAGATAAAGCCATAAACATGTTTGTCTGAGTCTTCTATCAAAGGTTACAGCGATTTATATGAAGTTGTACGAGAATGCTTTATTTCGCCAAGACAGTGTGTTTCTCACTGTTACATGCATTTGAATGGGGAACTCACCTGAAACAAAGTATAGGTTTTCATTATGTGAATAATTTTAAAATCTTAGCTCAATCGGCTGCAAAACCTGTTTGCCCAGCACGGGGATATTGAGTTCTATAAGATAAAGCCATAAACATGTTTGTCTGAGTCTTCTATCAAAAGTTACAGCGATTTATATGAAGTTGTTCAAAAACGCTTTATTTCGCCAAGACAGTGTGTTTCTCACTGTTACATGCATTTGAATGGGAAACTCGCCCGAAACAAAGTATAGGTTTTCATTATGTGAATAATTTTAAAATCTTAGCTCAATCGGCTGCAAAACCTGTTTGCCCAGCACGGGGATATTGAGTTCTATAAGATAAAGCCATGAACATGTTTGTCTGAGTCTTCTATCAAAAGTTACAGCGATTTATATGAAGTTGTTCAAAAACGCTTTACTTCGCCAAGACAGTGTGTTTCTCACTGTTACATGCATTTGAATGGGAAACTCGCCTGAAACAAAGTATAGGTTTTCATTATGTGAATAATTTTAAAATCTTAGCTCAATCGGCTGCAAAACCTGTTTGCCCAGCACGGGGATATTGAATTCTATAAGATAAAGCCATAAACATGTTTGTCTGAGTCTTCTATCAAAAGTTACAGCGATTTATATGAAGTTGTTCAAAAACGCTTTACTTCGCCAAGACAGTGTTTTTCTCACTGTTACATGCATTTGAATGGGAAACTCTCCTGAGACAAAGTATAGGTTTTCATTATGTGAATAATTTTAAAATCTTAGCTCAATCGGCTGCAAAACCTGTTTGCCCAGCACGGGGATATTGAGTTCTATAAGATAAAGCCATGAACATGTTTGTCTGAGTCTTCTATCAAAAGTTACAGCGATTTATATGAAGTTGTTCAAAAACGCTTTATTTCGCCAAGACAGTGTGTTTCTCACTGTTACATGCATTTGAATGGGAAACTCGCCCGAGACAAAGTATAGGTTTTCATTATGTGAATAATTTTAAAATCTTAGCTCAAACGGCTGCAAAACCTGTTTGCCCAGCACAGGGATATTGAATTCTATAAGATAAAGCCATAAACATGTTTGTCTGAGTCTTCTATCAAAAGTTACAGCGATTTATATGAAGTTGTTCAAAAACGCTTTATTTCGCCAAGACAATGCGTTTCTCACTGTTACATGCATTTGAATGGGAAATTCGCCTGAAACAAAGTATAGGTTTTCATTATGTGAATAATTTTAAAATCTTAGCTCAAACGGCTGCAAAACCTGTTTGCCCAGCACGGGGATATTGAATTCTATAAGATAAAGCCATAAACATGTTTGTCTGAGTCTTCTATCAAAAGTTACAGCGATTTATATGAAGTTGTTCAAAAACGCTTTATTTCGCCAAGACAGTGTGTTTCTCACTGTTACATGCATTTGAATGGGAAATTCGCCTGAAACAAAGTATAGGTTTTCATTATGTGAATAATTTTAAAATCTTAGCTCAAACGGCTGCAAAACCTGTTTGCCCAGCACGGGGATATTGAATTCTATAAGATAAAGCCATAAACATGTTTGTCTGAGTCTTCTATCAAAAGTTACAGCGATTTATATGAAGTTGTTCAAAAACGCTTTATTTAGCCAAGACAGTGTGTTTCTCACTGTTACATGCATTTGAATGGGAAACTCGCCCGAGACAAAGTATAGGTTTTCATTATGTGAATAATTTTAAAATCTTAGCTCAAACGGCTGCAAAACCTGTTTGCCCAGCACGGGGATATTGAATTCTATAAGATAAAGCCATAAAAATGTTTGTCTGAGTCTTCTATCAAAAGTTACAGCGATTTATATGAAGTTGTTCAAAAACGCTTTATTTCGCCAAGACAGTGTGTTTCTCACTGTTACATGCATTTGAATGGGAAACTCGCCCGAGACAAAGTATAGGTTTTCATTATGTGAATAATTTTAAAATCTTAGCTCAAACGGCTGCAAAACCTGTTTGCCCAGCACGGGGATATTGAATTCTATAAGATAAAGCCATAAACATGTTTGTCTGAGTCTTCTATCAAAAGTTACAGCGATTTATATGAAGTTGTTCAAAAACGCTTTATTTCGCCAAGACAATGCGTTTCTCACTGTTACATGCATTTGAATGGGAAACTCGCCCGAGACAAAGTATAGGTTTTCATTATGTGAATAATTTTAAAATCTTAGCTCAAACGGCTGCAAAACCTGTTTGCCCAGCACGGGGATATTGAATTCTATAAGATAAAGCCATAAACATGTTTGTCTGAGTCTTCTATCAAAGGTTACAGCGATTTATATGAAGTTGTACGAGAATGCTTTATTTCGCCAAGACAGTGTGTTTCTCACTGTTACATGCATTTGAATGGGGAACTCACCTGAAACAAAGTATAGGTTTTCATTATGTGAATAATTTTAAAATCTTAGCTCAATCGGCTGCAAAACCTGTTTGCCCAGCACGGGGATATTGAGTTCTATAAGATAAAGCCATGAACATGTTTGTCTGAGTCTTCTATCAAAAGTTACAGCGATTTATATGAAGTTGTTCAAAAACGCTTTACTTCGCCAAGACAGTGTGTTTCTCACTGTTACATGCATTTGAATGGGAAACTCGCCTGAAAGAAAGTATAGGTTTTCATTATGTGAATAATTTTAAAATCTTAGCTCAATCGGCTGCAAAACCTGTTTGCCCAGCACGGGGATATTGAATTCTATAAGATAAAGCCATAAACATGTTTGTCTGAGTCTTCTATCAAAAGTTACAGCGATTTATATGAAGTTGTTCAAAAACGCTTTATTTCGCCAAGACAGTGTGTTTCTCACTGTTACATGCATTTGAATGGGAAATTCGCCTGAAACAAAGTATAGGTTTTCATTATGTGAATAATTTTAAAATCTTAGCTCAAACGGCTGCAAAACCTGTTTGCCCAGCACGGGGATATTGAATTCTATAAGATAAAGCCATAAACATGTTTGTCTGAGTCTTCTATCAAAAGTTACAGCGATTTATATGAAGTTGTTCAAAAACGCTTTACTTCGCCAAGACAGTGTTTTTCTCACTGTTACATGCATTTGAATGGGAAACTCACCTGAGACAAAGTATAGGTTTTCATTATGTGAATAATTTTAAAATCTTAGCTCAATCGGCTGCAAAACCTGTTTGCCCAGCACGGGGATATTGAGTTCTATAAGATAAAGCCATGAATATGTTTGTCTGAGTCTTCTATCAAAAGTTACAGCGATTTATATGAAGTTGTTCAAAAACGCTTTATTTAGCCAAGACAGTGTGTTTCTCACTGTTACATGCATTTGAATGGGAAACTCGCCCGAGACAAAGTATAGGTTTTCATTATGTGAATAATTTTAAAATCTTAGCTCAAACGGCTGCAAAACCTGTTTGCCCAGCACGGGGATATTGAATTCTATAAGATAAAGCCATAAAAATGTTTGTCTGAGTCTTCTATCAAAGGTTACAGCGATTTATATGAAGTTGTACGAAAATGCTTTATTTCGCCAAGACAGTGTGTTTCTCACTGTTACATGCATTTGAATGGGGAACTCACCTGAAACAAAGTATAGGTTTTCATTATGTGAATAATTTTAAAATCTTAGCTCAATCGGCTGCAAAACCTGTTTGCCCAGCACGGGGATATTGAGTTCTATAAGATAAAGCCATGAACATGTTTGTCTGAGTCTTCTATCAAAAGTTACAGCGATTTATATGAAGTTGTTCAAAAACGCTTTACTTCGCCAAGACAGTGTTTTTCTCACTGTTACATGCATTTGAATGGGAAACTCGCCTGAAACAAAGTATAGGTTTTCATTATGTGAATAATTTTAAAATCTTAGCTCAATCGGCTGCAAAACCTGTTTGCCCAGCACGGGGATATTGAGTTCTATAAGATAAAGCCATGAACATGTTTGTCTGAGTCTTCTATCAAAAGTTACAGCGATTTATATGAAGTTGTTCAAAAACGCTTTATTTAGCCAAGACAGTGTGTTTCTCACTGTTACATGCATTTGAATGGGGAACTCGCCCGAAACAAAGTATAGGTTTTCATTATGTGAATAATTTTAAAATCTTAGCTCAATCGGCTGCAAAACCTGTTTGCCCAGCACGGGGATATTGAGTTCTATAAGATAAAGCCATGAACATGTTTGTCTGAGTCTTCTATCAAAAGTTACAGCGATTTATATGAAGTTGTTCAAAAACGCTTTACTTCGCCAAGACAGTGTTTTTCTCACTGTTACATGCATTTGAATGGGAAACTCGCCTGAAACAAAGTATAGGTTTTCATTATGTGAATAATTTTAAAATCTTAGCTCAATCGGCTGCAAAACCTGTTTGCCCAGCACTGGGATATTGAGTTCTATAAGATAAAGCCATGAACATGTTTGTCTGAGTCTTCTATCAAAAGTTACAGCGATTTATATGAAGTTGTACGAAAATGCTTTCTTTCGCCAAGACAGTGTGTTTCTCACTGTTACATGCATTTGAATGGGAAACTCGCCCGAGACAAAGTATAGGTTTTCATTATGTGAATAATTTTAAAATCTTAGCTCAAACGGCTGCAAAACCTGTTTGCCCAGCACGGGGATATTGAATTCTATAAGATAAAGCCATAAACATGTTTGTCTGAGTCTTCTATCAAAGGTTACAGCGATTTATATGAAGTTGTTCAAAAACGCTTTATTTCGCCAAGACAGTGTGTTTCTCACTGTTACATGCATTTGAATGGGAAACTCGCCCGAAACAAAGTATAGGTTTTCATTATGTGAATAATTTTAAAATCTTAGCTCAAACAGCTGCCCAGAACGGGGACATTGAGTTCTATAAGATAAAGCCATAAACATGTGTGTCTGAGTCTTCTATCAAAAGTTACAGCGATTTATATGAAGTTGTACAAAAAAGCTTTATTTCGCCAAGACAGTGTGTTTCTCACTGTTACATGCATTTGAATGGGAAACTCGCCTGAAACAAAGTATAGGTTTTCATTATGTGAATAATTTTAAAATCTTAGCTCAATCGGCTGCAAAACCTGTTTGCCCAGCACTGGGATATTGAGTTCTATAAGATAAAGCCATGAACATGTGTTTCTGAGTCTTCTATCAAAAGTTACAGCGATTTATATGAAGTTGTACGAAAATGCTTTCTTTCGCCAAGACAGTGTGTTTCTCACTGTTACATGCATTTGAATGGGAAACTCGCCCGAGACAAAGTATAGGTTTTCATTATGTGAATAATTTTAAAATCTTAGCTCAAACAGCTGCCCAGAACGGGGACATTGAGTTCTATAAGATAAAGCCATGAACATGTGTTTCTGAGTCTTCTATCAAAGGTTACAGCGATTTATATGAAGTTGTACGAAAATGCTTTATTTCGCCAAGACAGTGTGTTTCTCACTGTTACATGCATTTGAATGGGGAACTCACCTGAAACAAAGTATAGGTTTTCATTATGTGAATAATTTTAAAATCTTAGCTCAATCGGCTGCAAAACCTGTTTGCCCAGCACGGGGATATTGAGTTCTATAAGATAAAGCCATGAACATGTTTGTCTGAGTCTTCTATCAAAAGTTACAGCGATTTATATGAAGTTGTTCAAAAACGCTTTATTTCGCCAAGACAGTGTGTTTCTCACTGTTACATGCATTTGAATGGGAAACTCGCCCGAAACAAAGTATAGGTTTTCATTATGTGAATAATTTTAAAATCTTAGCTCAATCGGCTGCAAAACCTGTTTGCCCAGCACGGGGATATTGAGTTCTATAAGATAAAGCCATGAACATGTTTGTCTGAGTCTTCTATCAAAAGTTACAGCGATTTATATGAAGTTGTTCAAAAACGCTTTACTTCGCCAAGACAGTGTGTTTCTCACTGTTACATGCATTTGAATGGGAAACTCGCCTGAAACAAAGTATAGGTTTTCATTATGTGAATAATTTTAAAATCTTAGCTCAATCGGCTGCAAAACCTGTTTGCCCAGCACGGGGATATTGAATTCTATAAGATAAAGCCATAAACATGTTTGTCTGAGTCTTCTATCAAAAGTTACAGCGATTTATATGACGTGGTTCAAAAACGCTTTATTTCGCCAAGACAGTGTGTTTCTCACTGTTACATGCATTTGAATGGGAAACTCGCCTGAAACAAAGTATAGGTTTTCATCATGTGAATAATTTTAAAATCTTAGCTCAAACAGCTGCCCAGAACGGGGACATTGAGTTCTATAAGATAAAGCCATAAACATGTTTGTCTGAGTCTTCTATCAAAAGTTACAGCTATTTATATGAAGTTGTACAAAATATCTTTCTTTCGCCAAGACAGTGCGTTTCTCACTGTTACATGCATTTGAATGGGGAACTCGCCCAAAACAAAGTATAGGTTTTCATTATGTGAATAACTTGGAAATCTTAGCTCACACAGCTGCAAAACCTGTTTGCCCAGCACGGGGATATTGAATTCTATAAGCTAAAGCCATAAATATGTGAGTCTCAGTCGTCTATCAAAAGTTACACATATTTATATGAAGTTGTACAAAAACGCTTTATTTCGTCAAGACAGTGCGTTTCTGACTATTACATGCATTTGAATGGAGTTCTCGCACGAAACAAAGTATAGGTTTTCATTATGTGAATAACTTGAAAATCTTAGCTCAAACAGCTGCAAAACCTGTTTGCCCAGCACGAAGATATTGAATTCTATAAGCTAAAGCCATAAATATGTATTTCTGAGTCTTCTATCAAAAGTTACAGCTAACTTCATGAAGCTGTACAAAAACACTTTATTTCGCTGAGACAGTGCGTTTCTGACTATTACATGCATTTGAATGGGGAACTCGCCCGAAACAAAGTATAAGTTTTCATTATGTGAATAACTTGAAAATCTTAGCTCAAACAGCTGCAAAACCTGTTTGCCCAGCACGGGGATATTTAATTCTATAAGACAAAGCCATAAATATGTATTTCTGAGTCTTCTATCAAAAGTTACAGCTAACTTCATGAAGCTGTACAAAAACACTTTATTTCGCCGAGACAGTCCGTTTCTGACTATTACATGCATTTGAATGGGAATCTCGCCCGAAACAAAGTATAAGTTTTCATTATGTGAATAATTTTAAAATCTTAGCTCAAACAGCTGCAAAACCTGTTTGCCCAGCACGGGGATATTTAATTCTATAAGATAAAGCCATAAATATGTGTCTCTGAGTCGCCTATCAAAAGTTACAGCTATTTATATGAAGTTGTACAAAAACACTTTATTTCGTCAAGACAGTGCGTTTCTGACTATTACATGCATTTGAATGGGGAACTCGCCCGAAACAAAGTACAAGTTTTCATTATGTGAATAACTTGAAAATCTTAGCTCAAACAGCTGCAAAACCTGTTTGCCAGGCACGAGGATATTGAATTCTATAAGATAAAGCCATAAATGTGTGTGTCTGAGCCTTCTATCAAAATTTACAGCTAACTTCATGAAGTTGTACAAAAACACTTTATTTCGCCGAGACAGTGCGTTTCTGACTATTACATGCATTTGAATGGAGTTCTCGCCCAAAACAAAGTATAGGTTTTCATTATGTGAATAACTGAAAAATCTTAGCTCAAACAGCTGCAAAACCTGTTTGCCCAGCACGGGGATATTGAATTCTATAAGATAAAGCCATAAATATGTGTGTCTGAGCCGTGTAGAATAAAAAGGGGATGTTTTTTTCTTCTTCTAGTTTCATTATTTTAATATGGCACTATTAGTTCATTAGAATCATATAACCAGCTTTGCATTAAACATGTATTGAAGTTTTTGACCTTACATTACCCTTTGTATTACAGTGATTGTTATGACCTTAGTTTGATCTTTTACTTACAGGTACCAGAATAATAATATGATTTTTCATTGCAGATCTAACCATGATCAACTTATACATATTTCAGTTTGTTGCTTATTCTAGAGTTGTGCTCAAGTTAATTAAGGGTTAGAAGCTACAGTCAGCGCGATGTCTGGCTGATCTATGGAGGGGAAAAGGCTTCGAGCTTAGAAGGCCGCACGCGCTTACACAGCACTTATACGATGTTATTCTTGGTGATCTTGTGCTCAGTTATGTTTTCTGTTATGTTTTAAGTAGTGGTAGCTGATCAAGCAATGTTCATTTAATATTATACACTTGTTTCAGAGCAGTACACACTGATCATCTTAATCAATGTGGAAGTCCTTGTAGCTGCAATGTTATGTCTCAGCAGGGGACAGATGGTTCCAGGAGACGGGGGGCAGTCAGCGTCTGCCCTCGGGAAGGAGACAATGTTATTTTCTGTGTTAAATAAAACTGTCAACATTGATTGTAT
This sequence comes from Rhamphochromis longiceps, assembly GCF_057381845.1. Lineage (NCBI taxonomy): Eukaryota > Metazoa > Chordata > Actinopteri > Cichliformes > Cichlidae > Rhamphochromis > Rhamphochromis longiceps. The sequence continues at coordinate 18,799,493 of NC_140576.1, forward strand.
TACACCTGTCACTACACATGAAGGGGCGTTCTAATACCCTGATTTCACAAAACTATGGAGATGTGTTTTTTGTGATGAGATCTGAGGCTGTCTGCATACAGTGTCCATCTCCCACATGTGTGACCATTAAAATCATCGTTTGACTTAACCCGGCCGGACCAGTGTTGTTATTGTGGTTTTTCCTCTCGTCTCCATCCCCAATTTTTGAACTCGTAACAGCTTGGGGGCTCGTCCTGTGGTATTCGGGTGGACGTTGGAGGTTTGGACGGTCCGAGGTTGTCGAGCGGACAGGCACGGACCAGGGATCTGATGTGAGTGGGCTCCGCGGGTACATCTAAAGGTAAGGCACTACCTGTTGAGTTGATTCCCAAATTGTGCCAAATTGGGCTGCATTAAATTAAAAGTCTACTCACTGAAGTTGCTGGTGGGTGTCTGTTTTGATTTTGATGAGGATCCCCGTGTGTGTTATGCAGTTAAAGTCGGTTAAGAGTATTTAATGAAGTTGAAAAAGTATGAAGGTAATAATGCTGGGTTAGAGTCCCAAGGAATTGAGTTAGAGTCTCAAGTAGTTTGGTAGGGAATTGGTTATGTTGTTGGTTAAAGTCCAAATTGGTTATAAGTGTGGACCTGTGTGATTATAAGTGAGGAAAAAGGCTCCATTGACCTCTAGGTTGCACTTGCCTTAGTCAGACTCTTGCTTTAAGGTGTTGACTGTTGTTTCAAATTGTTACAAATTGTTATAGGACGGCAGTCGGAAACTGCTAAGAAGCGCATAGCCCGGAGGTTACGCTCCCTCCTGGCCGTGGACGCGCGGCCTTGACCTGTCGTCGAACAGGGATAGTTCAGTTTGGCTTATCTGTGGGATACAGGGCATCCTGAAATAAGCTAGGAGTTAGAGTCTCCTCACCGTTGGAAACGGTGTGATGTGCTTTTTTGGACACAGTTAAATTGAGTTAGGGACTTTAGTGATGAGGCCAGATACAGTTAGAGTCTGATACTGGTTAATTGAGTACAAAAAAGTTAGACTTTCTTCGGTGAGACCCGTTAACTTAAATTTGTCAAAATTGTGTAGGTGCTAAATCTGTCAGGCCTTGCAGTGATTGTAAATATAAGACGTCTTTGTAATATAAAATAACAGAGCTTTGTGTGAGACTGTGTGAGACTGTGTGTGACGTGCAGCTGCAGCGCTGCGAGCTATTTTTAGACGGTGTGTAAACATGCAAATGAGTCGGCAGCTGGGAGGAGAAAGGAGCTTTTTCACTTCCTGCTCAGAGTGTGTTTGAGCCTTACAAGCATAAGTTATAATTATTGCTGAAAGTCTGTAAATAAGTTGCTGGTTTTGATGTTATAACAATATAAATGGCCTTTGATTCATTGCTGTGAATATGTGCTTCATTACGGTGGCCCCTAGAGACAAAGTACGTACAAACTCCAAAACACTTACAAATTCCAAATAGCACGCACAAACTCCAAAACACGTACAAAATCCAAAACACGTACAAACTCCAAAACACGTACAAACTCCAAAACACGTACAAAATCCAAAACACATGCAAAATACAAAACACATGCAAAATACAAAACACGTACAAAATCCAAAACACATGCAAACACCAAGACACGTGCAAAATCCAAAACAGGTACAAAATCCAAAACACATGCAAAATACAAAACACGTGCAAAATCCAAAACACGTGCAAAATCCAAAACACATGCAAAATACAAAACACATACAAAATCCAAAACACATGCAAACTCCAAAACACATACAAAATCCAAAACACATGCAAAATCCAAAACACGTACAAAATCCAAAACACATGCAAAATCCAAAACACGTACAAAATCCAAAACACATGTAAACTCCAAAACACGTACAAAATCCAAAACACATGCAAAATCCAAAACACGTACAAAATCCAAAACACATGCAAACTCCAAAACACGTGCAAACTCCAAAACACATGCAAACTCCAAATCACAACGGAAGTGCTCCAGGATGCTAGGGGCAGTGTTGAGCTCGATTTGCAAAATAAACGGCAAGTTTGTTGCAAACACATGGGCTCTAGTCTCCCTCGCGCTTCCCAGGTTGCCTAGCAACCATGATACTAACAGCTGGAAACATGTCATACAACTTTGTTTGACAGAAATGAAGGAGAACATATTTTTTTCATTTGTTTGTTTGTTTGTTTCTACAAGAGCTTTGTGTGATTTGATAAGTATCTGAGGCTGAGACCACAGGACAGTAAAACATGATTGTTGGGCTTCATTTCTGTACTGAACAGTCATTTAAGATTAGCTAGTAAATAACAATTAGCTAATGTTGTTCATGAGACTAAAGTCATATCACTTTGGTAATGTAAATATAATATGGCCAATATTATGGTTATTATATTAGTCATTATTAGCTATTACAGCAGTGAACATGAACTCTGTGTCAAATACTGAGCTTCAGTACAGATTCAAGTTGCAGTTATTTACATGTCTTACCACCTTAAATCTTCACTCAAAGACAAGTATATAGGAATGACTGCCAAATTTATCTGCCACTGAAGCAGAAGGATGGCATCTGAATAAAACCTCTCTTGACATGCCTAGATGACATTAAAGCTTGGTTGGCTCTAAACTTTTTAAATTTGAATGAAAAGAAAACAGATTTGTTGGTGTTTGGACCCAGTGGCTCCTGTGAGTCCTCTTCTTTTCATTTGGAACCCCTGGAAGTTTATTTTAAACTTGTTGTTACTGCCCTTGGTTTTAAGTTGAACCAGTCCATTTTTATCATTTAAGGCGACTGGCAAGAGTGAAATCTTTTCTTCCTAGGCAGCACTTTGAAACCGTGATCCATGCTTTCATTTCTTCCCCTGTGGACTACTGTAACGCACTTTATGTGGGGGAAAGTCAGTTACTCTGACATCTGCAGCTGGTTCAAAATGTATATTGACAGTGCATATACAGTGGGGCAAAAAAGTATTTAGTCAGCCACCGATTGTGCAAGTTCCCCCACCTAAAATGATGACAGAGGTCAGTAATTTGCACCAGAGGTACACTTCAACTGTGAGAGACAGAATGTGAAAAAAAAAATCCATGAATCCACATGGTAGGATTTGTAAAGAATTTATCCGTAAATCAGGGTGGAAAATAAGTATTTGGTCAATAACAAAAATACAACTCAATACTTTGTAACATAACCTTTGTTGGCAATAACAGAGGTCAAACGTTTACTATAGGTCTTTACCAGGTTTGCACACACAGTAGCTGGTATTTTGGCCCATTCCTCCATGCAGATCTTCTCGAGAGCAGTGATGTTTTGGGGCTGTCGCCGAGCAACACGGACTTTCAACTCCCGCCACAGATTTTCTATGGGGTTGAGGTCTGGAGACTGGCTAGGCCACTCCAGGACTTTCAAATGCTTCTTACGGAGCCACTCCTTTGTTGCCCGGGCGGTGTGTTTTGGATCATTGTCATGTTGGAAGACCCAGCCTCGTTTCATCTTCAAAGTTCTCACTGATGGAAGGAGGTTTTGGCTCAAAATCTCACGATACATGGCCCCATTCATTCTGTCCTTAACACGGATCAGTCGTCCTGTCCCCTTGGCAGAAAAACAGGCCCATAGCATGATGTTTCCACCCCCATGCTTCACAGTAGGTATGGTGTTCTTGGGATGCAACTCAGTATTCTTCGTCCTCCAAACACGACGAGTTGAGTTTATACCAAAAAGTTCTACTTTGGTTTCATCTGACCACATGACATTCTCCCAATCCTCTGCTGTATCATCCATGTGCTCTCTGGCAAACTTCAGACGGGCCTGGACCTGCACTGGCTTCAGCAGCGGTACACGTCTGGCACTGCGGGATTTGATTCCCTGCCGTTGTAGTGTGTTACTGATGGTGACCTTTGTTACTTTGGTCCCAGCTCTCTGCAGGTCATTCACCAGGTCCCCCCGTGTGGTTCTGGGATCTTTGCTCACCGTTCTCATGATGATTGTGACCCCACGGGATGAGATCTTGCGTGGAGCCCCAGATCGAGGGAGATTATCAGTGGTCTTGTATGTCTTCCATTTTCTGATGATTGCTCCCACAGTTGATTTTTTCACACCAAGCTGCTTGCCTATTGTAGATTCACTCTTCCCAGTCTGGTGCAGGTCTACAATACTTTTCCTGGTGTCCTTCGAAAGCTCTTTGGTCTTGGCCATGGCGGAGTTTGGAGTCTGACTGTTTGAGGCTGTGGACAGGTGTCTTTTATACAGATGATGAGTTCAAACAGGTGCCATTCATACAGGTAACGAGTGGGGGACAGAAAAGCTTCTTACAGAAGACGTTACAGGTCTGTGAGAGCCAGAGATTTTCCTTGTTTGAGGTGACCAAATACTTATTTTCCACCCTAATTTACGAATAAATTCTTTACAAATCCTACCATGTGAATTCATGGATTTTTTTTTCACATTCTGTCTCTCACAGTTGAAGTGTACCTCTGGTGCAAATTACTGACCTCTGTCATCATTTTAGGTGGGGGAACTTGCACAATCGGTGGCTGACTAAATACTTTTTTGCCCCACTGTATAGGTGTATCATATATAAGAGAGAAATGTTGTTCCTTCAGTATGTTGGCATTACTAAATTTGGCTCAATGCTTACATACATGTGTAAAAAGAAAATGTACAAGCTGTGATAACTGTTTCTGATAGAATGAACGGTAGACTGATATATTAAACATTCCTTTATTGGGTTAGAAAATCAGACCATGTCATAACTGCTTTAAGTCATACAGAATAGATATCAGAGCCTTAAACAGGCTGAATTCTGCTAAATGGGTCAAACTGGGAAGAAAGTATACAAACACATAACATCCTTATAGAATATGATGTAACACTATAGATCAACTTACCTCAGAATATATAAAGCATATAAACAATTACAGCAATATGATGCAACAAACACAGCAGTACTAATCCAAAATACTCAAAGCTTCATAGAACTGAAACAAACATTTATTTTTAGTTCCATTCTGCTGCTGATACATACTTTATTTTTCTGAACATTAAACTTGTTGCTTCCTTTCATAGTGTGTAACCTGAATGCCCTGGGTACTTTCTCCCACACTGAAAACACTGGAATGATCAAATTATTTGAACATTACCTAATAAGACTGATTCAGGACAGACAATTAGTTATGTTAAACTTTCCTAGCAGTCCTTCACAAACAGGGAACAGTCTGTCTATTCTCTCCATCTGTCAGCTGCTGCTGGCTCTTCCTCCTCCTCTTCCTCACATACTGCTGAGTTTGTCCTGGTGGATCATCAGGGGTGCAAAGCCTCACAGATGATGTGCAGCAGTGGGTCCCTCAGTCTGTCCTCACTCTGGACACTTGCAGGTGTCACACATAGAAATCAAATGTGTGATAAGCTGCAGGATTCAAACACAAGTGTAACTTATAAACACATGTTCATACTTTTATTCCACAATCAGAGAGAAAGAAAAAGAGAGAGAGTGCAGGACAGACAGACAGGTGACAGTCTCAGGTGTATACACTGCTACAAAACAGCACACGAGAAGGAGGATTTAGTGTTTGTGTTATTACGAGTGATAAACAAGAAGAATTCCCAGATGGTACAGTGGACACGTGTGACTCCTGTGATTAAAGCATCTTTCTTTCAGCTTAACGAGTGAACCGTCAGCTGACTGACATGACTGACTTTAATTATGCATAAAATCATCACATTCTCTGTAAGATTAAGCTCAGCTATTGAACGGCGAATATTTTGAAGTAAAGGCTTTAAAACCAATTTTAAAGGCTTTAAAACCAATTTAGTACAAACGTCGCTAATGTCACATAACTTTCCCGACATGTTGCTAACAGTAATGTTTTAATGTTCTTCATTATAAAAACATTTGCACATAAATAAGTGACATAATATTCAGTACTTACTTCTGAAGGTTTACTCTTCGTCCGCTCCGCTTCCGCCGTTTTTTAAATTATCCACACCACCGCCGAGCTATGAAGTCTGGGATATGTTGGGCCATGAAGGCTACACCGACCCATCCTTAAAATTCAGGGAAATTAAGGACGCATTTGAGGGCCGCATGTAGAGGAGCCTTTGAATTGGGACAGTCTTCGTCGTGTCGCTTAAAATGCGGCCTTTAAGGCTGCAGACCCCAAATCCGGTCATTGGTACTTCCTGGCTTGTGTAGTTACTAGGTAACAAAAGCTCAACACTGCCCCTAGCGTCCTGGAGCACTTCCGTTGTGTTTTGGAATTTGCATGTGTTTTGGGGTATGCATGTGTTTTGGATTTTGCAAGTGTTTTGGATTTTGCACGTGTTTTGGATTTTGTACGTGTTTTGTATTTTGCATGTGTTTTGTATTTTGTAAGTGTTTTGTATTTTGCACGTGTTTTGTATTTTGTAAGTGTTTTGTATTTTGCATGTGTTTTGTATTTTGTACGTGTTTTGTATTTTGCACGTGTTTTGTATTTTGTAAGTGTTTTGTATTTTGCATGTGTTTTGTATTTTGTACGTGTTTTGGATTTTGCATGTGTTTTGTATTTTGTACGTGTTTTGTATTTTGCATGTGTTTTGTATTTTGTAAGTGTTTTGGAGCTTGCATGTGTTTTGGAGTTTGTAAGTGTTTTGGATTTTGCATGTGTTTTGTATTTTGTAAGTGTTTTGGAGCTTGCACGTGTTTTGGATTTTGCATGTGTTTTGGATTTTGTACGTGTTTTGGAGTTTGTACGTGTTTTGGATTTTGTACGTGTTTTGGAGTTTGTACGTGCTTTGTCTCTAGGGGCCACTGTACACAAAACACAAGGGCCTGTGATACTGGCTGATGCTATTCACATTACACCAGGGCCAGTGGTGTTGGCTGAGGACATTCACATTACACCAGGGCCTGTGCTGCTGGCCAATACCATCCACATTTCACCAGGGCAAGTGTTGTTGGCTAAGGCCATTCACATTACACCAGGGTGTGTGGTGCTGACCAATACCATCCATATTTCACCAGGGACAGTGTTGTTAGATGAGGCCATCCACATTACAACAGGGCCTGTGCTACTGGCTCAGGACATTTACATTTCACCAGGGCCTGTGGTCATGGCTGAGGCCAACTACATTTCACCAGGGCCTTTGGTCATGGCTGATGCCATCCACATTACACCAGGGCCAGTGGTGTTGGCTGAGGACATTCACATTACACCAGGGCCTGTGCTGCTGGCCAATACCATCCACATTTCACCAGGGCTTGTGTTGCTGGCTGATGCGTTCCACAATACGCAAGGGCCTGTGCTACTGGCTGTAGACTTTCACATTACGCCAGGGCCTGTGGTGTTGGCTGAGGACATTCACATTACACCAGGGACAGTGCTTCCGTTGAGGCCATCTTCACCACACCAGGGCCTGTGCTTTTGGCTGATGCCATCCACGTTACATCACGGCCTGTGACGCCGACTTCTACCATCCACATTACACCAGGGACAGTGCTGTGAGGCCATCTTCACCCAACCAGTGCCTCTGCTGCTCATTGATGCCATCCACATTACACCTGGCCCTGTGCTGCTGACCGATATCATGCACATTTAACCAAGGACAGTGTTGTTAGATGAGGCCATCCACATTACCACAGGGCCTGTGCTACTGGCTGAGGACATCTACATTTGACCAGGGCCTGTGTTGGTGGCTGATCCCATCCACAATATACAAAGGCCTGCGTTGCTGGCTGAAGCCATCCACATTGCACCAGGGCCACTGCTCTCTGTGAGGCCATATTCACCACACTAGGGCCTGTGCTTCTGGCTGATACCATCCTGATTTCACCAGGGCCTGCGTTGCTGGCTCATGCCATCCATATTACACCAGGACATGTGGTGCTGGATGATGCCATCCACATTTCACCAGGGTCAGTGTTGTTGGCTGAGACCATCCACATTACACCACTGCCAGTGCTTCCTGTGAGAGCATCATCACCACACCAGGGCCTGTGGTGCTGGCTGAGGCCATCCACATTGCACCAGGGCCACTGCTCCCTGTGAGGCCATATTCACCACACCAGGGCCTGTGCTTCTGGCTGATACCATCCTGATTTCACCAGGGCCTGCGTTGCTGGCTCATGCCATCCATATTACACCAGGACATGTGGTGCTGGATGATGCCATCCACATTTCACCAGGGTCAGTGTTGTTGGCTGAGACCATCCACATTACACCACTGCCAGTGCTTCCTGTGAGGCCATCATCACCACACCAGGGCCTGTGGTGCTGGCTGAGGCCATCCATGTTTCAACAGGGCCAGTGCTACTGGCTGAGGACATTTACATTTGACCAGGGCCTGTGGTCATGGCTGAGGCCAACTACATTTCACCAGGGCCTTTGGTCATGGCTGATGCCATCCACATTACACCAGGCCAGTGGTGCTGGCCAATATCAACCACATTTCACCAGGGCCACTGTTGTTGGCTGAGGCCATTCACATTACATCACGGTCTTTGATGCCGGCTTCTACCATTCACATTACACCAGGGACAGTGCTTCCTGTGAGGCCATCTTCACCCCACCAGGGCCTCTGCTGCTCGTTGATGCCATCCACATTACACCTGGGCCTGGGGTGCTGACAGATATCATGCACATTTCACCAGGGCCAGTGGTGTTGGCTAAGGCCATTCACATTACACCAAGGTGTGTGGTGCTGACCAATACCATCCATATTTCACCAGGGACAGTGTTGTTAGATGAGGCCATCCACATTACACCAGGGCCTGTGCTACTGGCTGAGGACATTTACATTTGACCAGGGCCTGTGGTCATGGCCGAGGCCAACTACATTTCACCAGGGCTTGTGGTCATGGCTGATGCCATCCACATTACACCAGGGCCAGTGGTGTTGGCTGGGGACATTCACATTTCACCAGGGCCTGTGGTGCTGGCCAATACCATCCACATTTCACCAGAAAAAGTGTTGTTGGCTGAGGCCATCCACATTACACCAGGGACAGTGCTCCCTGTGAGGCCATATTGACCACGCCAGGGCCTGTGCTGCTGTGTAATACATCCTCATTTCACCAGGGCCTGTGATACTGGCTTATGCCATCCACATTACACCAGTGCCAGTGGTGTTGGCTGAGGAAATTCACATTACACCAGGGCCTGTGCTGCTGGCCAATACCATCCACATTTCACCAGGGCAAGTGTTGTTAGATGAGGCCATTCACATTACACCAGGGTGTGTGGTGCTGACCAATACCATCCATATTTCACCAGGGACAGTGTTGTTAGATGAGGCCATCCACATTACAACAGGGCCTGTGCTACTGGCTGAGGACATTTACATTTCACCAGGGCCTGTGGTCATGGCCGAGGCCAACTACATTTCACCAGGGCTTGTGGTCATGGCTGATGCCATCCACATTACACCAGGGCCAGTGGTGTTGGCTGGGGACATTCACATTTCACCAGGGCCTGTGGTCATGCCTGAGGCCAACTACATTTCACCAGGGCCTGTGGTCATGGCTGATGCCATCCACATTACACCAGGGCCAGTGGTGTTGGCTGGGGACATTCACATTTCACCAGGGCCTGTGGTCATGCCTGAGGCCAACTACATTTCACCAGGGCCTGTGGTCATGGCTGATGCCATCCACATTACACCAGGTCCAGTGGTGCTGGCCAATATCAACCACATTTCACCAGGGCCACTGTTGTTGGCTGAGGCCATTCACATTACATCACGGTCTTTGATGCCGGCTTCTACCATTCACATTACACCAGGGACAGTGCTTCCTGTGAGGCCATCTTCACCCCACCAGGGCCTCTGCTGCTCGTTGATGCCATCCACATTACACCTGGGCCTGGGGTGCTGACAGATATCATGCACATTTCACCAGGGCCAATGGTGTTGGCTAAGGCCATTCACATTACACCAAGGTGTGTGGTGCTGACCAATACCATCCATATTTCACCAGGGACAGTGTTGTTAGATGAGGCCATCCACATTACACCAGGGCCTGTGCTACTGGCTGAGGACATTTACATTTGACCAGGGCCTGTGGTCATGGCCGAGGCCAACTACATTTCACCAGGGCTTGTGGTCATGGCTGATGCCATCCACATTACACCAGGGCCAGTGGTGTTGGCTGGGGACATTCACATTTCACCAGGGCCTGTGGTGCTGGCCAATACCATCCACATTTCACCAGGGCAAGTGTTGTTGGCTGAGGCCATCCACATTACACCAGGGACAGTGCTCCCTGTGAGGCCATATTGACCACGCCAGGGCCTGTGCTGCTGTGTGATACATCCTCATTTCACCAGGGCCTGTGATACTGGCTTATGCCATCCACATTACACCAGTGCCAGTGGTGTTGGCTGAGGACATTCACATTACACCAGGGCCTGTGCTGCTGGCTAATACCATCCACATTTCACCAGGGCAAGTGTTGTTAGATGAGGCCATTCACATTACACCAGGGTGTGTGGTGCTGACCAATACCATCCATATTTCACCAGGGACAGTGTTGTTAGATGAGGCCATCCACATTACAACAGGGTCTGTGCTACTGGCTGAGGACATTTACATTTCACCAGGGCCTGTGGTCATGCCTGAGGCCAACTACATTTCACCAGGGCCTGTGGTCATGGCTGATGGCATCCACATTACACCAGGGCCAGTGGTGCTGGCCAATATCAACCACATTTCACCAGGGCCACTGTTGTTGGCTGAGGCCATTCACATTACATCACGGTCTTTGATGCCGGCTTCTACCATTCACATTACACCAGGGACAGTGCTTCCTGTGAGGCCATCTTCACCCCACCAGGGCCTCTGCTGCTCGTTGATGCCATCCACATTACACCTGGGCCTGGGGTGCTGACAGATATCATGCACATTTCACCAGGGCCAATGGTGTTGGCTAAGGCCATTCACATTACACCAAGGTGTGTGGTGCTGACCAATACCATCCATATTTCACCAGGGACAGTGTTGTTAGATGAGGCCATCCACATTACACCAGGGCCTGTGCTACTGGCTGAGGACATTTACATTTGACCAGGGCCTGTGGTCATGGCCGAGGCCAACTACATTTCACCAGGGCTTGTGGTCATGGCTGATGCCATCCACATTACACCAGGGCCAGTGGTGTTGGCTGGGGACATTCACATTTCACCAGGGCCTGTGGTGCTGGCCAATACCATCCACATTTCACCAGAAAAAGTGTTGTTGGCTGAGGCCATCCACATTACACCAGGGACAGTGCTCCCTGTGAGGCCATATTGACCACGCCAGGGCCTGTGCTGCTGTGTTATACATCCTCATTTCACCAGGGACTGTGATACTGGCTTATGCCATCCACATTACACCAGTGCCAGTGGTGTTGGCTGAGGACATTCACATTACACCAGGGCCTGTGGTGCTGGCCAATACCATCCACATTTCACCAGGGCAAGTGTTGTTGGCTGAGGCCATCCACATTACACCAGGGACAGTGCTCCCTGTGAGGCCATATTGACCACGCCAGGGCCTGTGCTGCTGTGTGATACATCCTCATTTTACCAGGGCCTGTGATACTGGCTTATGCCATCCACATTACATCAGGGCCAGTGGTGTTGGCTGAGGACATTCACATTACACCAGGGCCTGTGCTGCTGGCCAATACCATCCACATTTCACCAGGGCAAGTGTTGTTAGATTAGGCCATTCACATTACACCAGGGTGTGTGGTGCTGACCAATACCATCCATATTTCACCAGGGACAGTGTTGTTAGATGAGGCCATCCACATTACAACAGGGCCTGTGCTACTGGCTGAGGACATTTACATTTGACCAGGGCCTGTGGTCATGCCTGAGGCCAACTACATTTCACCAGGGCCTGTGGTCATGGCTGATGCCATCCACATTACACCAGGGCCAGTGGTGCTGGCCAATATCAACCACATTTCACAAGGGCCACTGTTGTTGGCTGAGGCCATTCACATTACATCACGGTCTTTGATGCCGGCTTCTACCATTCACATTACACCAGGGACAGTGCTTCCTGTGAGGCCATCTTCACCCCACCAGGGCCTCTGCTGCTCGTTGATGCCATCCACATTACACCTGGGCCTGGGGTGCTGACAGATATCATGCACATTTCACCAGGGCCCGTGGTGTTGGCTAAGGCCATTCACATTACACCAAGGTGTGTGGTGCTGACCAATACCATCCATATTTCACCAGGGACAGTGTTGTTAGATGAGGCCATCCACATTACACCAGGGCCTGTGCTACTGGCCGAGGACATTTACATTTCACCAGGGCATGTGGTCATGGCTGAGGCCAACTACATTTCACCAGGGCCTGTGGTCATGGCTGATGCCATCCACATTACACCAGGGCCAGTGGTGCTGGCCAATATCAACCACATTTCACCAGGTCCACTGTTGTTGGCTGAGGCCATTCACATTAAATCACGGTCTTTGATGCCGGCTTCTACCATTCACATTACACCAGGGCCTGTGCTACTCGATGATACCATCCACATTTCACCAGGGCTTGTGTTGCTAGCTGATGACATCCACAATTCGCAAGGGCCTGTGCTACTGGCTTAGGACATTCACATTACACCAGGGCCAGTGGTGCTGGCCAATATCAACCACATTTCACAAGGGCCACTGTTGTTGGCTGAGGCCATTCACATTACATCACGGTCTTTGATGCCGGCTTCTACCATTCACATTACACCAGGGACAGTGCTTCCTGTGAGGCCATCTTCACCCCACCAGGGCCTCTGCTGCTCGTTGATGCCATCCACATTACACCTGGGCCTGGGGTGCTGACAGATATCATGCACATTTCACCAGGGCCCGTGGTGTTGGCTAAGGCCATTCACATTACACCAAGGTGTGTGGTGCTGACCAATACCATCCATATTTCACCAGGGACAGTGTATTTAGATGAGGCCATCCACATTACACCAGGGCCTGTGCTACTGGCTGAGGACATTTACATTTGACCAGGGCCTGTGGTCATGGCCGAGGCCAACTACATTTCACCAGGGCTTGTGGTCATGGCTGATGCCATCCACATTACACCAGGGCCAGTGGTGTTGGCCAATACCATCCACATTTCACCAGGGCTTGTGGTCATGGCTGATGCCATCCACATTACACCAGGGCCAGTGGTGTTGGCTGAGGCCATTCACATTACACCAGGGACAGTGCTCCCTGTGAGGCCATATTGACCACGCCAGGGCCTGTGCTGCTGTGTGATACATCCTCATTTCACCAGGGCCTGTGATACTGGCTTATGCCATCCACATTACACCAGTGCCAGTGGTGTTGGCTGAGGACATTCACATTACACCAGGGCCTGTGCTGCTGGCCAATACCATCCACATTTCACCAGGGCAAGTGTTGTTAGATGAGGCCATTCACATTACACCAGGGTGTGTGGTGCTGACCAATACCATCCATATTTCACCAGGGACAGTGTTGTTAGATGAGGCCATCCACATTACACCAGGGCCTGTGCTACTGGCTTTGGACATTTACATTTGACCAGGGCCTGTGGTCATGGCCGAGGCCAACTACATTTCACCAGGGCTTGTGGTCATGGCTGATGCCATCCACATTACACCAGGGCCAGTGGTGTTGGCTGGGGACATTCACATTTCACCAGGGCCTGTGGTGCTGGCCAATACCATCCACATTTCACCAGAAAAAGTGTTGTTGGCTGAGGCCATCCACATTACACCAGGGACAGTGCTCCCTGTGAGGCCATATTGACCACGCCAGGGCCTGTGCTGCTGTGTGATACATCCTCATTTCACCAGGGCCTGTGATACTGGCTTATGCCATCCACATTACACCAGTGCCAGTGGTGTTGGCTGAGGACATTCACATTACACCAGGGCCTGTGCTGCTGGCTAATACCATCCACATTTCACCAGGGCAAGTGTTGTTAGATGAGGCCATTCACATTACACCAGGGTGTGTGGTGCTGACCAATACCATCCATATTTCACCAGGGACAGTGTTGTTAGATGAGGCCATCCACATTACAACAGGGCCTGTGCTACTGGCTGAGGACATTTACATTTCACCAGGGCCTGTGGTCATGCCTGAGGCCAACTACATTTCACCAGGGCCTGTGGTCATGGCTGATGCCATCCACATTACACCAGGGCCAGTGGTGCTGGCCAATATCAACCACATTTCACCAGGGCCACTGTTGTTGGCTGAGGCCATTCACATTACATCACGGTCTTTGATGCCGGCTTCTACCATTCACATTACACCAGGGACAGTGCTTCCTGTGAGGCCATCTTCACCCCACCAGGGCCTCTGCTGCTCGTTGATGCCATCCACATTACACCTGGGCCTGGGGTGCTGACAGATATCATGCACATTTCACCAGGGCCAATGGTGTTGGCTAAGGCCATTCACATTACACCAAGGTGTGTGGTGCTGACCAATACCATCCATATTTCACCAGGGACAGTGTTGTTAGATGAGGCCATCCACATTACACCAGGGCCTGTGCTACTGGCTGAGGACATTTACATTTGACCAGGGCCTGTGGTCATGGCCGAGGCCAACTACATTTCACCAGGGCTTGTGGTCATGGCTGATGCCATCCACATTACACCAGGGCCAGTGGTGTTGGCTGGGGACATTCACATTTCACCAGGGCCTGTGGTGCTGGCCAATACCATCCACATTTCACCAGAAAAAGTGTTGTTGGCTGAGGCCATCCACATTACACCAGGGACAGTGCTCCCTGTGAGGCCATATTGACCACGCCAGGGCCTGTGCTGCTGTGTTATACATCCTCATTTCACCAGGGACTGTGATACTGGCTTATGCCATCCACATTACACCAGTGCCAGTGGTGTTGGCTGAGGACATTCACATTACACCAGGGCCTGTGGTGCTGGCCAATACCATCCACATTTCACCAGGGCAAGTGTTGTTGGCTGAGGCCATCCACATTACACCAGGGACAGTGCTCCCTGTGAGGCCATATTGACCACGCCAGGGCCTGTGCTGCTGTGTGATACATCCTCATTTCACCAGGGCCTGTGATACTGGCTTATGCCATCCACATTACATCAGGGCCAGTGGTGTTGGCTGAGGACATTCACATTACACCAGGGCCTGTGCTGCTGGCCAATACCATCCACATTTCACCAGGGCAAGTGTTGTTAGATTAGGCCATTCACATTACACCAGGGTGTGTGGTGCTGACCAATACCATCCATATTTCACCAGGGACAGTGTTGTTAGATGAGGCCATCCACATTACAACAGGGCCTGTGCTACTGGCTGAGGACATTTACATTTCACCAGGGCCTGTGGTCATGCCTGAGGCCAACTACATTTCACCAGGGCCTGTGGTCATGGCTGATGGCATCCACATTACACCAGGGCCAGTGGTGCTGGCCAATATCAACCACATTTCACCAGGGCCACTGTTGTTGGCTGAGGCCATTCACATTACATCACGGTCTTTGATGCCGGCTTCTACCATTCACATTACACCAGGGACAGTGCTTCCTGTGAGGCCATCTTCACCCCACCAGGGCCTCTGCTGCTCGTTGATGCCATCCACATTACACCTGGGCCTGGGGTGCTGACAGATATCATGCACATTTCACCAGGGCCCGTGGTGTTGGCTAAGGCCATTCACATTACACCAAGGTGTGTGGTGCTGACCAATACCATCCATATTTCACCAGGGACAGTGTTGTTAGATGAGGCCATCCACATTACACCAGGGCCTGTGCTACTGGCCGAGGACATTTACATTTCACCAGGGCCTGTGGTCATGGCTGATGCCATCCACATTACACCAGGGCCAGTGGTGCTGGCCAATATCAACCACATTTCACCAGGTCCACTGTTGTTGGCTGAGGCCATTCACATTAAATCACGGTCTTTGATGCCGGCTTCTACCATTCACATTACACCAGGGCCTGTGCTACTCGATGATACCATCCACATTTCACCAGGGCTTGTGTTGCTAGCTGATGACATCCACAATTCGCAAGGGCCTGTGCTACTGGCTTAGGACATTCACATTACACCAGGGCCAGTGGTGCTGGCCAATATCAACCACATTTCACAAGGGCCACTGTTGTTGGCTGAGGCCATTCACATTACATCACGGTCTTTGATGCCGGCTTCTACCATTCACATTACACCAGGGACAGTGCTTCCTGTGAGGCCATCTTCACCCCACCAGGGCCTCTGCTGCTCGTTGATGCCATCCACATTACACCTGGGCCTGGGGTGCTGACAGATATCATGCACATTTCACCAGGGCCCGTGGTGTTGGCTAAGGCCATTCACATTACACCAAGGTGTGTGGTGCTGACCAATACCATCCATATTTCACCAGGGACAGTGTATTTAGATGAGGCCATCCACATTACACCAGGGCCTGTGCTACTGGCTGAGGACATTTACATTTGACCAGGGCCTGTGGTCATGGCCGAGGCCAACTACATTTCACCAGGGCTTGTGGTCATGGCTGATGCCATCCACATTACACCAGGGCCAGTGGTGTTGGCCAATACCATCCACATTTCACCAGGGCTTGTGGTCATGGCTGATGCCATCCACATTACACCAGGGCCAGTGGTGTTGGCTGAGGCCATTCACATTACACCAGGGACAGTGCTCCCTGTGAGGCCATATTGACCACGCCAGGGCCTGTGCTGCTGTGTGATACATCCTCATTTCACCAGGGCCTGTGATACTGGCTTATGCCATCCACATTACACCAGTGCCAGTGGTGTTGGCTGAGGACATTCACATTACACCAGGGCCTTTGCTGCTGGCCAATACCATCCACATTTCACCAGGGCAAGTGTTGTTAGATGAGGCCATTCACATTACACCAGGGTGTGTGGTGCTGACCAATACCATCCATATTTCACCAGGGACAGTGTTGTTAGATGAGGCCATCCACATTACAACAGGGCCTGTGCTACTGGCTGAGGACATTTACATTTCACCAGGGCCTGTGGTCATGCCTGAGGCCAACTACATTTCACCAGGGCCTGTGGTCATGGCTGATGCCATCCACATTACACCAGGGCCAGTGGTGCTGGCCAATATCAACCAAATTTCACCAGGGCCACTGTTGTTGGCTGAGGCCATTCACATTACATCACGCTCTTTGATGCCGGCTTCTACCATTCACATTACACCAGGGACAGTGCTTCCTGTGAGGCCATCTTCACCCCACCAGGGCCTCTGCTGCTCGTTGATGCCATCCACATTACACCTGGGCCTGGGGTGCTGACAGATATCATGCACATTTCACCAGGGCCAATGGTGTTGGCTAAGGCCATTCACATTACACCAAGGTGTGTGGTGCTGACCAATACCATCCATATTTCACCAGGGACAGTGTTGTTAGATGAGGCCATCCACATTACACCAGGGCCTGTGCTACTGGCTGAGGACATTTACATTTGACCAGGGCCTGTGGTCATGGCCGAGGCCAACTACATTTCACCAGGGCTTGTGGTCATGGCTGATGCCATCCACATTACACCAGGGCCAGTGGTGTTGGCTGAGGCCATTCACATTACACCAGGGCATGTGCTCCCTGTGAGGCCATATTGACCACGCCAGGGCCTGTGCTGCTGTGTGATACATCCTCATTTCACCAGGGCCTGTGATACTGGCTTATGCCATCCACATTACACCAGTGCCAGTGGTGTTGGCTGAGGACATTCACATTACACCAGGGCCTGTGCTGCTGGCCAATACCATCCACATTTCACCAGGGCAAGTGTTGTTAGATGAGGCCATTCACATTACACCAGGGTGTGTGGTGCTGACCAATACCATCCATATTTCACCAGGGACAGTGTTGTTAGATGAGGCCATCCACATTACACCAGGGCCTGTGCTACTGGCTTAGGACATTTACATTTGACCAGGGCCTGTGGTCATGGCCGAGGCCAACTACATTTCACCAGGGCTTGTGGTCATGGCTGATGCCATCCACATTACACCAGGGCCAGTGGTGTTGGCTGGGGACATTCACATTTCACCAGGGCCTGTGGTGCTGGCCAATACCATCCACATTTCACCAGAAAAAGTGTTGTTGGCTGAGGCCATCCACATTACACCAGGGACAGTGCTCCCTGTGAGGCCATATTGACCACGCCAGGGCCTGTGCTGCTGTGTGATACATCCTCATTTCACCAGGGCCTGTGATACTGGCTTATGCCATCCACATTACACCAGTGCCAGTGGTGTTGGCTGAGGACATTCACATTACACCAGGGCCTGTGGTGCTGGCCAATACCATCCACATTTCACCAGGGCAAGTGTTGTTGGCTGAGGCCATCCACATTACACCAGGGACAGTGCTCCCTGTGAGGCCATATTGACCACGCCAGGGCCTGTGCTGCTGTGTGATACATCCTCATTTCACCAGGGCCTGTGATACTGGCTTATGCCATCCACATTACACCAGGGCCAGTGGTGTTGGCTGAGGACATTCACATTACACCAGGGCCTGTGCTGCTGGCCAATACCATCCACATTTCACCAGGGCAAGTGTTGTTAGATGAGGCCATTCACATTACACCAGGGTGTGTGGTGCTGACCAATACCATCCATATTTCACCAGGGACAGTGTTGTTAGATGAGGCCATCCACATTACAACAGGGCCTGTGCTACTGGCTGAGGACATTTACATTTCACCAGGGCCTGTGGTCATGCCTGAGGCCAACTACATTTCACCAGGGCCTGTGGTCATGGCTGATGCCATCCACATTACACCAGGGCCAGTGGTGCTGGCCAATATCAACCACATTTCACCAGGGCCACTGTTGTTGGCTGAGGCCATTCACATTAAATCACGGTCTTTGATGCCGGCTTCTACCATTCACATTACACCAGGGCCTGTGCTACTCGATGATACCATCCACATTTCACCAGGGCTTGTGTTGCTGGCTGATGACATCAAGAATTCGCAAGGGCCTGTGCTACTGGCTTAGGACATTCACATTACACCAGGGCCAGTGGTGCTGGCCAATATCAACCACATTTCACAAGGGCCACTGTTGTTGGCTGAGGCCATTCACATTACATCACGGTCTTTGATGCCGGCTTCTACCATTCACATTACACCAGGGACAGTGCTTCCTGTGAGGCCATCTTCACCCCACCAGGGCCTCTGCTGCTCGTTGATGCCATCCACATTACACCTGGGCCTGGGGTGCTGACAGATATCATGCACATTTCACCAGGGCCCGTGGTGTTGGCTAAGGCTATTCACATTACACCAAGGTGTGTGGTGCTGACCAATACCATCCATATTTCACCAGGGACAGTGTTGTTAGATGAGGCCATCCACATTACACCAGGGCCTGTGCTACTGGCTGAGGACATTTACATTTCACCAGGGCATGTGGTCATGGCTGAGGCCAACTACATTTCACCAGGGCCTGTGGTCATGGCTGATGCCATCCACATTACACCAGGGCCAGTGGTGTTGGCTGAGGACATTCACATTTCACCAGGGCCTGTGGTGCTGGCCAATACCATCCACATTTCACCAGGGCAAGTGTTGTTGGCTAAGGCCATTCACATTACACCAGGGTGCGTGGTGCTGACCAATACCATCCATATTTCACCAGGGACAGTGTTGTTAGATGAGGCCATCCACATTACAACAGGGCCTGTGCTACTGGCTGAGGACATTTACATTTCACCAGGGCCTGTGGTCATGCCTGAGGCCATCCACATTACACCAGGGCCAGTGGTGCTGGCCAATATCAACCACATTTCACCAGGGCCACTGTTGTTGGCTGAGGCCATTCACATTAAATCACGGTCTTTGATGCCGGCTTCTACCATTCACATTACCCCAGGGACAGTGCTTCCTGTGAGGCCATCTTCACCCCACCAGGGCCTCTGCTGCTCGTTGATGCCATCCACATTACACCTGGGCCTGGGGTGCTGACAGATATCATGCACATTTCACCAGGGCCAGTGGTGTTGGCTAAGGCCATTCACATTACACCAAGGTGTGTGGTGCTGACCAATACCATCCATATTTCACCAGGGACAGTGTTGTTAGATGAGGCCATCCACATTACACCAGGGCCTGTGCTACTGGCTGAGGACATTTACATTTGACCAGGGCCTGTGGTCATGGCCGAGGCCAACTACATTTCACCAGGGCTTGTGGTCATGGCTGATGCCATCCACATTACACCAGGGCCAGTGGTGTTGGCTGGGGACATTCACATTTCACCAGGGCCTGTGGTGCTGGCCAATACCATCCACATTTCACCAGAAAAAGTGTTGTTGGCTGAGGCCATCCACATTACACCAGGGACGGTGCTCCCTGTGAGGCCATATTGACCACGCCAGGGCCTGTGCTGCTGTGTGATACATCCTCATTTCACCAGGGCCTGTGATACTGGCTTATGCCATCCACATTACACCAGTGCCAGTGGTGTTGGCTGAGGACATTCACATTACACCAGGGCCTGTGCTGCTGGCCAATACCATCCACATTTCACCAGGGCAAGTGTTGTTAGATGAGGCCATTCACATTACACCAGGGTGTGTGGTGCTGACCAATACCATCCATATTTCACCAGGGACAGTGTTGTTAGATGAGGCCATCCACATTACAACAGGGCCTGTGCTACTGGCTGAGGACATTTACATTTGACCAGGGCCTGTGGTCATGCCTGAGGCCAACTACATTTCACCAGGGCCTGTGGTCATGGCTGATGCCATCCACATTACACCAGGGCCAGTGGTGCTGGCCAATATCAACCACATTTCACCAGGGCCACTGTTGTTGGCTGAGGCCATTCACATTAAATCACGGTCTTTGATGCCGGCTTCTACCATTCACATTACACCAGGGCCTGTGCTACTCGATGATACCATCCACATTTCACCAGGGCTTGTGTTGCTGGCTGATGACATCCAGAATTCGCAAGGGCCTGTGCTACTGGCTTAGGACATTCACATTACACCAGGGCCAGTGGTGCTGGCCAATATCAACCACATTTCACAAGGGCCACTGTTGTTGGCTGAGGCCATTCACATTACATCACGGTCTTTGATGCCGGCTTCTACCATTCACATTACACCAGGGACAGTGCTTCCTGTGAGGCCATCTTCACCCCACCAGGGCCTCTGCTGCTCGTTGATGCCATCCACATTACACCTGGGCCTGGGGTGCTGACAGATATCATGCACATTTCACCAGGGCCCGTGGTGTTGGCTAAGGCCATTCACATTACACCAAGGTGTGTGGTGCTGACCAATACCATCCATATTTCACCAGGGACAGTGTTGTTAGATGAGGCCATCCACATTACACCAGGGCCTGTGCTACTGGCTGAGGACATTTACATTTCACCAGGGCATGTGGTCATGGCTGAGGCCAACTACATTTCACCAGGGCCTGTGGTCATGGCTGATGCCATCCACATTACACCAGGGCCAGTGGTGTTGGCTGAGGACATTCACATTTCACCAGGGCCTGTGGTGCTGGCCAATACCATCCACATTTCACCAGAAAAAGTGTTGTTGGCTGAGGCCATCCACATTACACCAGGGACAGTGCTCCCTGTGAGGCCATATTGACCACGCCAGGGCCTGTGCTGCTGTGTGATACATCCTCATTTCACCAGGGCCTGTGATACTGGCTTATGCCATCCACATTACACCAGTGCCAGTGGTGTTGGCTGAGGACATTCACATTACACCAGGGCCTGTGCTGCTGGCCAATACCATCCACATTTCACCAGGGCAAGTGTTGTTAGATGAGGCCATTCACATTACACCAGGGTGTGTGGTGCTGACCAATACCATCCATATTTCACCAGGGACAGTGTTGTTAGATGAGGCCATCCACATTACAACAGGGCCTGTGCTACTGGCTGAGGACATTTACATTTGACCAGGGCCTGTGGTCATGCCTGAGGCCAACTACATTTCACCAGGGCCTGTGGTCATGGCTGATGCCATCCACATTACACCAGGGCCAGTGGTGCTGGCCAATATCAACCACATTTCACCAGGGCCACTGTTGTTGGATGAGGCCATTCACATTAAATCACGGTCTTTGATGCCGGCTTCTACCATTCACATTACACCAGGGCCTGTGCTACTCGATGATACCATCCACATTTCACCAGGGCTTGTGTTGCTGGCTGATGACATCCAGAATTCGCAAGGGCCTGTGCTACTGGCTTAGGACATTCACATTACACCAGGGCCAGTGGTGCTGGCCAATATCAACCACATTTCACAAGGGCCACTGTTGTTGGCTGAGGCCATTCACATTACATCACGGTCTTTGATGCCGGCTTCTACCATTCACATTACACCAGGGACAGTGCTTCCTGTGAGGCCATCTTCACCCCACCAGGGCCTCTGCTGCTCGTTGATGCCATCCACATTACACCTGGGCCTGGGGTGCTGACAGATATCATGCACATTTCACCAGGGCCCGTGGTGTTGGCTAAGGCCATTCACATTACACCAAGGTGTGTGGTGCTGACCAATACCATCCATATTTCACCAGGGACAGTGTTGTTAGATGAGGCCATCCACATTACACCAGGGCCTGTGCTACTGGCTGAGGACATTTACATTTCACCAGGGCATGTGGTCATGGCTGAGGCCAACTACATTTCACCAGGGCCTGTGGTCATGGCTGATGCCATCCACATTACACCAGGGCCAGTGGTGTTGGCTGAGGACATTCACATTTCACCAGGGCCTGTGGTGCTGGCCAATACCATCCACATTTCACCAGAAAAAGTGTTGTTGGCTGAGGCCATCCACATTACACCAGGGACAGTGCTCCCTGTGAGGCCATATTGACCACGCCAGGGCCTGTGCTGCTGTGTGATACATCCTCATTTCACCAGGGCCTGTGATACTGGCTTATGCCATCCACATTACACCAGTGCCAGTGGTGTTGGCTGAGGACATTCACATTACACCAGGGCCTGTGCTGCTGGCCAATACCATCCACATTTCACCAGGGCAAGTGTTGTTAGATGAGGCCATTCACATTACACCAGGGTGTGTGGTGCTGACCAATACCATCCATATTTCACCAGGGACAGTGTTGTTAGATGAGGCCATCCACATTACAACAGGGCCTGTGCTACTGGCTGAGGACATTTACATTTGACCAGGGCCTGTGGTCATGCCTGAGGCCAACTACATTTCACCAGGGCCTGTGGTCATGGCTGATGCCATCCACATTACACCAGGGCCAGTGGTGCTGGCCAATATCAACCACATTTCACCAGGGCCACTGTTGTTGGATGAGGCCATTCACATTAAATCACGGTCTTTGATGCCGGCTTCTACCATTCACATTACACCAGGGCCTGTGCTACTCGATGATACCATCCACATTTCACCAGGGCTTGTGTTGCTGGCTGATGACATCCAGAATTCGCAAGGGCCTGTGCTACTGGCTTAGGACATTCACATTACACCAGGGCCAGTGGTGCTGGCCAATATCAACCACATTTCACAAGGGCCACTGTTGTTGGCTGAGGCCATTCACATTACATCACGGTCTTTGATGCCGGCTTCTACCATTCACATTACACCAGGGACAGTGCTTCCTGTGAGGCCATCTTCACCCCACCAGGGCCTCTGCTGCTCGTTGATGCCATCCACATTACACCTGGGCCTGGGGTGCTGACAGATATCATGCACATTTCACCAGGGCCCGTGGTGTTGGCTAAGGCCATTCACATTACACCAAGGTGTGTGGTGCTGACCAATACCATCCATATTTCACCAGGGACAGTGTTGTTAGATGAGGCCATCCACATTACACCAGGGCCTGTGCTACTGGCTGAGGACATTTACATTTCACCAGGGCATGTGGTCATGGCTGAGGCCAACTACATTTCACCAGGGCCTGTGGTCATGGCTGATGCCATCCACATTACACCAGGGCCAGTGGTGTTGGCTGAGGACATTCACATTTCACCAGGGCCTGTGGTGCTGGCCAATACCATCCACATTTCACCAGAAAAAGTGTTGTTGGCTGAGGCCATCCACATTACACCAGGGACAGTGCTCCCTGTGAGGCCATATTGACCACGCCAGGGCCTGTGCTGCTGTGTGATACATCCTCATTTCACCAGGGCCTGTGATACTGGCTTATGCCATCCACATTACACCAGTGCCAGTGGTGTTGGCTGAGGACATTCACATTACACCAGGGCCTGTTCTGCTGGCCAATACCATCCACATTTCACCAGGGCAAGTGTTGTTAGATGAGGCCATTCACATTACACCAGGGTGTGTGGTGCTGACCAATACCATCCATATTTCACCAGGGACAGTGTTGTTAGATGAGGCCATCCACATTACAACAGGGCCTGTGCTACTGGCTGAGGACATTTACATTTCACCAGGGCCTGTGGTCATGCCTGAGGCCAACTACATTTCACCAGGGCCTGTGGTCATGGCTGATGCCATCCACATTACACCAGGGCCAGTGGTGCTGGCCAATATCAACCACATTTCACCAGGGCCACTGTTGTTGGATGAGGCCATTCACATTAAATCACGGTCTTTGATGCCGGCTTCTACCATTCACATTACACCAGGGCCTGTGCTACTCGATGATACCATCCACATTTCACCAGGGCTTGTGTTGCTGGCTGATGACATCCAGAATTCGCAAGGGCCTGTGCTACTGGCTTAGGACATTCACATTACACCAGGGCCAGTGGTGCTGGCCAATATCAACCACATTTCACAAGGGCCACTGTTGTTGGCTGAGGCCATTCACATTACATCACGGTCTTTGATGCCGGCTTCTACCATTCACATTACACCAGGGACAGTGCTTCCTGTGAGGCCATCTTCACCCCACCAGGGCCTCTGCTGCTCGTTGATGCCATCCACATTACACCTGGGCCTGGGGTGCTGACAGATATCATGCACATTTCACCAGGGCCCGTGGTGTTGGCTAAGGCCATTCACATTACACCAAGGTGTGTGGTGCTGACCAATACCATCCATATTTCACCAGGGACAGTGTTGTTAGATGAGGCCATCCACATTACACCAGGGCCTGTGCTACTGGCTGAGGACATTTACATTTCACCAGGGCATGTGGTCATGGCTGAGGCCAACTACATTTCACCAGGGCCTGTGGTCATGGCTGATGCCATCCACATTACACCAGGGCCAGTGGTGTTGGCTGAGGACATTCACATTTCACCAGGGCCTGTGGTGCTGGCCAATACCATCCACATTTCACCAGGGCAAGTGTTGTTGGCTAAGGCCATTCACATTACAACAGGGTGTGTGGTGCTGACCAATACCATCCATATTTCACCAGGGACAGTGTTGTTAGATGAGGCCATCCACATTACAACAGGGCCTGTGCTACTGGCTGAGGACATTTACATTTCACCAGGGCCTGTGGTCATGGCTGAGGCCAACTACATTTCACCAGGGCCTTTGGTCATGTCTGATGCCATCCACATTACACCAGGGCCAGTGGTGTTGGCTGAGGGCATTCACATTACACCAGGGCCTGTGCTGCTGGCCAATACCATCCACATTTCACCAGGGCTTGTGTTGCTGGCTGATGCGTTCCACAATACGCAAGGGACTGTGCTACTGGCTGTAGACTGTCACATTACGCCAGGGCCTATGTTGCTGGCCAATACCATCCACATTTCACCAGGGCCAGTGTTATTGGATGAGGCCATCCACATTACACCAGGGACAGTGCTTCCTGTGAGGCCATCATCACCACACCAGGGCCTGTGGTGCTGGATGAGGCCATCTTCACCACACCAAGGCCCGTACTGTTGGATGAGGCCATCCAAATTACACCAGGGACAGTTCTTCCTAAGAGGCCATCATAACCACACCAGGGCCTGTGGTGCTGGATAAGGCCATCCACATTACAACAGGGCCTGTGCTACTGGCTGAGGACATTTACATTTCACCAGGGCCTGTGGTCATGCCTGAGGCCAACTACATTTCACCAGGGCCTGTGGTCATGGCTGATGCCATCCACATTACACCAGGGCCAGTGGTGCTGGTCAATATCAACCACATTTCACCAGGGCCACTGTTGTTGGCTGAGGCCATTCACATTAAATCACGGTCTTTGATGCCGGCTTCTACCATTCACATTACCCCAGGGACAGTGCTTCCTGTGAGGCCATCTTCACCCCACCAGGGCCTCTGCTGCTCGTTGATGCCATCCACATTACACCTGGGCCTGGGGTGCTGACAGATATCATGCACATTTCACCAGTGCTAGTGGTGTTGGCTAAGGCCATTCACATTACACCAAGGTGTGTGGTGCTGACCAATACCATCCATATTTCACCAGGGACAGTGTTGTTAGATGAGGCCATCCACATTACACCAGGGCCTGTGCTACTGGCTGAGGACATTTACATTTGACCAGGGCCTGTGGTCATGGCCGAGGCCAACTACATTTCACCAGGGCTTGTGGTCATGGCTGATGCCATCCACATTACACCAGGGCCAGTGGTGTTGGCTGGGGACATTCACATTTCACCAGGGCCTGTGGTGCTGGCCAATACCATCCACATTTCACCAGAAAAAGTGTTGTTGGCTGAGGCCATCCACATTACACCAGGGACAGTGCTCCCTGTGAGGCCATATTGACCACGCCAGGGCCTGTGCTGCTGTGTGATACATCCTCATTTCACCAGGGCCTGTGATACTGGCTTATGCCATCCACATTACACCAGTGCCAGTGGTGTTGGCTGAGGACATTCACATTACACCAGGGCCTGTGCTGCTGGCCAATACCATCCACATTTCACCAGGGCAAGTGTTGTTAGATGAGGCCATTCACATTACACCAGGGTGTGTGGTGCTGACCAATACCATGCATATTTCACCAGGGACAGTGTTGTTAGATGAGGCCATCCACATTACAACAGGGCCTGTGCTACTGGCTGAGGACATTTACATTTGACCAGGGCCTGTGGTCATGCCTGAGGCCAACTACATTTCACCAGGGCCTGTGGTCATGGCTGATGCCATCCACATTACACCAGGGCCAGTGGTGCTGGCCAATATCAACCACATTTCACCAGGGCCACTGTTGTTGGCTGAGGCCATTCACATTACATCACGGTCTTTGATGCCGGCTTCTACCATTCACATTACACCAGGGACAGTGGTGTTGGCTGGGGACATTCACATTTCACCAGGGCCTGTGGTCATGCCTGAGGCCAACTACATTTCACCAGGGCCTGTGGTCATGGCTGAGGCCATCCACATTACAACAGGGCCTGTGCTACTGGCTGAGGACATTTACATTTCACCAGGGCCTGTGGTCATGCCTGAGGCCAACTACATTTCACCAGGGCCTGTGGTCATGGCTGATGCCATCCACATTACACCAGGGCCAGTGGTGCTGGCCAATATCAACCACATTTCACCAGGGCCACTGTTGTTGGCTGAGGCCATTCACATTACATCACGGTCTTTGATGCCGGCTTCTACCATTCACATTACACCAGGGCCTGTGCTACTCGATGATACTATCCACATTTCACCAGGGCTTGTGTTGCTGGCTGATGACATCCAGAATTCGCAAGGGCCTGTGCTACTGGCTTAGGACATTCACATTACACCAGGGCCAGTGGTGCTGGCCAATATTAACCACATTTCACAAGGGCCACTGTTGTTGGCTGAGGCCATTCACATTACATCACGGTCTTTGATGCCGGCTTCTACCATTCACATTACACCAGGGACAGTGCTTCCTGTGAGGCCATCTTCACCCCACCAGGGCCTCTGCTGCTCGTTGATGCCATCCACATTACACCTGGGCCTGGGGTGCTGACAGATATCATGCACATTTCACCAGGGCCCGTAGTGTTGGCTAAGGCCATTCACATTACACCAAGGTGTGTGGTGCTTACCAATACCATCCATATTTCACCAGGGACAGTGTTGTTACAGTGGCGCAAAAAAGTATTTAGTCAGCCATCGATTGTGCAAGTTCCCCCACTTAAAATGATGACAGAGGTCAGTAATTTGCACCAGAGGTACACTTCAACTGTGAGAGACAGAATGTGAAGAAAAAATCCATGAATTCACATGGTAGGATTTATAAAGAATTTATTCGTAAATTAGGGTGGAAAATAAGTATTTGGTCACCTCAAACAAGGAAAATCTCTGGCTCTCACAGACCCGTAACATCTTCTGTAAGAAGCTTTTCTGTCCCCCACTCGTTACCTGTATGAATTGCACCTGTTTGAACCCATCATCTGTATAAAAGACACCTGTCCACAGCCTCAAACAGTCAGACTCCAAACTCCGCCATGGCCAAGACCAAAGAGCTTTTGAAGGACACCAGGAAAAGTATTGTAGACCTGCACCAGACTGGGAAGAGTGAATCTACAATAGGCAAGCAGCTTGGTGTGAAAAAATCAACTGTGGGAGCAATCATCAGAAAATGGAAGACATACAAGACCACTGATAATCTCCCTCGATCTGGGGCTCCACGCAAGATCTCATCCCGTGGGGTCACAATCATCATGAGAACGGTGAGCAAAGATCCCAAAACCACACGGGGGGACCTGGTGAATGACCTGCAGAGAGCTGGGACCACAATAACAAAGGTCACCATCAGTAACACACTACAACGGCAGGGAATCAAATCCCGCAGTGCCAGACGTGTTCCGCTGCTGAAGCCAGTGCATGTCCAGGCCCGTCTGAAGTTTGCCAGAGAGCACATGGATGATACAGCAGAGGATTGGGAGAATGTCATGTGGTCAGATGAAACCAAAGTAGAACATTTTGGTATAAACTCAACTCGTCGTGTTTGGAGGAAGAAGAATACTGAGTTGCATCCCAAGAACACCATACCTACTGTGAAGCATGGGGGTGGAAACATCATGCTATAGGGCTGTTTTTCTGCCAAGGGGACAGGACGACTGATCCGTGTTAAGGACAGAATGAATGGGGCCATGTATCGTGAGATTTTGAGCCAAAACCTCCTTCCATCAGTGAGAACTTTGAAGATGAAACGAGGCTGGGTCTTCCAACATGACAATGATCCAAAACACACCGCCCGGGCAACAAAGGAGTGGCTCCGTAAGAAGCATTTGAAAGTCCTGGAGTGGCCTAGCCAGTCTCCAGACCTCAACCCCATAGAAAATCTGTGGCGGGAGTTGAAAGTCCGTGTTGCTCGGTGACAGCCCCAAAACATCACTGCTCTCGAGAAGATCTGCATGGAGGAATGGGCCAAAATACCAGCTACTGTGTGTGCAAACCTGGTAAAGACCTATAGTAAACGTTTGACCTCTGTTATTGCCAACAAAGGTTATGTTACAAAGTATTTTTGTTATTGACCAAATACTTATTTTCCACCCTGATTTACGAATAAATTCTTTACAAATCCTACCATGTGGATTCATGGATTTTTTTTCCACATTCTGTCTCTCACAGTTGAAGTGTACCTCTGGTGCAAATTACTGACCTCTGTCATCATTTTAAGTGGGGGAACTTGCACAATCGGTGGCTGACTAAATACTTTTTTGCCCCACTGTAGATGAGGCCATCCACATTACACCAGGGCCTGTGCTACTGGCTGAGGACATTTACATTTCACCAGGGCATGTGGTCATGGCTGAGGCCAACTACATTTCACCAGGGCCTGTGGTCATGGCTGATGCCATCCACATTACACCAGGGCCAGTGGTGTTGGCTGAGGACATTCACATTTCACCAGGGCCTGTGGTGCTGGCCAATACCATCCACATTTCACCAGGGCAAGTGTTGTTGGCTAAGGCCATTCACATTACAACAGGGTGTGTGTAGCTGACCAATACCATCCATATTTCACCAGGGACAGTGTTGTTAGATGAGGCCATCCACATTACAACAGGGCCTGTGCTACTGGCTGAGGACATTTACATTTCACCAGGGCCTGTGGTCATGGCTGAGGCCAACTACATTTCACCAGGGCCTTTGGTCATGGCTGATGCCATCCACATTACACCAGGGCCAGTGGTGTTGGCTGAGGGCATTCACATTACACCAGGGCCTGTGCTGCTGGCCAATACCATCCACATTTCACCAGGGCTTGTGTTGCTGGCTGATGCGTTCCACAATACGCAAGGGCCTGTGCTACTGGCTGTAGACTGTCACATTACGCCAGGGCCTATGTTGCTGGCCAATACCATCCACATTTCACCAGGGCCAGTGTTATTGGATGAGGCCATTCACATTACATCACGGTCTTTGATGCCGGCTTCTACCATTCACATTACACCAGGGACAGTGCTTCCTGTGAGGCCATCTTCACCCCACCAGGGCCTCTGCTGCTCGTTGATGCCATCCACATTGCACCTGGGCCTGGGGTGCTGACAGATATCATGCACATTTCACCAGGGCCCGTGGTGTTGGCTGAGGACATTCACATTACACCAGGGCCAGTGGTTTTGGCTGGGGACATGCACATTACGCCAGGGCCTGTGGTGCTGGCCAATACCATCCACATTTTACCAGAAAAAGTGTTGTTGGCTGAGGCCATCCACATTACACCAGGGACAGTGCTCCCTGTGAGGCCATATTGACAACACCAGGGCCTGTGCTGCTGGGTGATACATCCTCATTTCACCAGGGCCTGTGCTACTCGATGATACCATCCACATTTCACCAGGGCTTGTGTTGCTGGCTGATGACATCCCCAATTCGCAAGGGCCTGTGCTACTGGATTAGGACATTCACATTACACCAGGGCCACTGTTGTTGGCTGAGGCCATTCACATTACATCACGGTCTTTGATGCCGGCTTCTACCATTCACATTACACCAGGGACAGTGCTTCCTGTTAGGCCATCTTCACCCCACCAGGGCCTCTGCTGCTCGTTGATGCCATCCACATTACACCTGGGCCTGGGGTGCTGACAGATATCATGCACATTTCACCAGGGCCAGTGGTGTTGGCTAAGGCCATTCACATTACACCAAGGTGTGTGGTGCTGACCAATACCATCCATATTTCACCAGGGACAGTGTTGTTAGATGAGGCCATCCACATTACACCAGGGCCTGTGCTACTGGCTGAGGACATTTACATTTGACCAGGGCCTGTGGTCATGGCCGAGGCCAACTACATTTCACCAGGGCTTGTGGTGTTGGCTGGGGACATTCACATTTCACCAGGGCCTGTGGTGCTGGCCAATACCATCCACATTTCACCAGGGCAAGTGTTGTTGGCTGAGGCCATCCACATTACACCAGGGACAGTGCTCCCTGTGAGGCCATATTGACCACGCCAGGGCCTGTGCTGCTGTGTGATACATCCTCATATCACCAGGGCTTGTGATACTGGCTTATGCCATCCACATTACACCAGTGCCAGTGGTGTTGGCTGAGGACATTCACATTACACCAGGGCCTGTGCTGCTGGCCAATACCATCCACATTTCACCAGGGCAAGTGTTGTTAGATGAGGCCATTCACATTACACCAGGGTGTGTGGTGCTGACCAATACCATCCATATTTCACCAGGGACAGTGTTGTTAGATGAGGCCATCCACATTACAACAGGGCCTGTGCTACTGGCTGAGGACATTTACATTTCACCAGGGCCTGTGGTCATGCCTGAGGCCAACTACATTTCACCAGGGCCTGTGATCATGGCTGATGCCATCCACATTACACCAGTTTCAGTGGTGCTGGCCAATATCAACCACATTTCACCAGGGCCACTGTTGTTGGCTGAGGCCATTCACATTAAATCACGGTCTTTGATGCCGGCTTCTACCATTTACATTACCCCAGGGTGTGTGGTGCTGACCAATACCATCCATATTTCACCAGGGACAGTGTTGTTAGATGAGGCCATCCACATTACACCAGGGCCTGTGCTACTGGCTGAGGACATTTACATTTGACCAGGGCCTGTGGTCATGGCCGAGGCCAACTACATTTCACCAGGGCTTGTGGTCATGGCTGATGCCATCCACATTACACCAGGGCCAGTGGTGTTGGCTGGGGACATTCACATTTCACCAGGGCCTGTGGTGCTGGCCAATACCATCCACATTTCACCAGAAAAAGTGTTGTTGGCTGAGGCCATCCACATTACACCAGGGACAGTGCTCCCTGTGAGGCCATATTGACCACGCCAGGGCCTGTGCTGCTGTGTGATACATCCTCATTTCACCAGGGCCTGTGATACTGGCTTATGCCATCCACATTACACCAGTGCCAGTG
Organism: Rhamphochromis longiceps; assembly: GCF_057381845.1. Lineage (NCBI taxonomy): Eukaryota > Metazoa > Chordata > Actinopteri > Cichliformes > Cichlidae > Rhamphochromis > Rhamphochromis longiceps. The sequence goes on from NC_140576.1 coordinate 18,831,735, forward strand.
GTGTTGGCTGAGGACATTCACATTACATCACGGTCTTTGATGCCGGCTTCTACCATTCACATTACACCAGGGACAGTGCTTCCTGTGAGGCCATCTTCACCCCACCAGGGCCTCTGCTGCTCGTTGATGCCATCCACATTACACCTGGGCCTGGGGTGCTGACAGATATCATGCACATTTCACCAGGGCCAGTGGTGTTGGCTAAGGCCATTCACATTACACCAAGGTGTGTGGTGCTGACCAATACCATCCATATTTCACCAGGGACAGTGTTGTTAGATGAGGCCATCCACATTACACCAGGGCCTGTGCTACTGGCTGAGGACATTTACATTTCACCAGGGCATGTGGTCATGGCTGAGGCCAACTACATTTCACCAGGGCCTGTGGTCATGGCTGATGCCATCCACATTACACCAGGGCCAGTGGTGTTGGCTGAGGACATTCACATTTCACCAGGGCCTGTGGTGCTGGCCAATACCATCCACATTACACCAGGGCCAGTGGTGTTGGCTGGGGACATGCACATTACGCCAGGGCCTGTGGTGCTGGCCAATACCATCCACATTTCACCAGAAAAAGTGTTGTTGGCTGAGGCCATCCACATTACACCAGGGACAGTGCTCCTTGTGAGGCCATATTGACCACACCAGGGCCTTTGCTGCTGTGTGATACATCCTCATTTCACCAGGGCCTGTGATACTGGCTGATGCCATCCACATTACACCAGTGCCAGTGGTGTTGGCTGAGGACATTCACATTACACCAGGGCCTGTGCTGCTGGCCAATACCATCCACATTTCACCAGGGACAGTGTTGTTAGATGAGGCCATCCACATTACAACAGGGCCTGTGCTACTGGCTGAGGACATTTACATTTCACCAGGGCCTGTGGTCATGGCTGAGGCCAACTACATTTCACCAGGGCCTGTGGTCATGGCTGATGCCATCCACATTACACCAGGGCCTGTGGTTCTGGCCAATACCATCCACATTTCACCAGGGCAAGTGTTGTTGGCTGAGGCCATCCACATTACACCAGGGACAATGCTCCCTGTAAGGCCATATTGACCACACCAGGGCCTGTGCTGCTGGGTGATACATCCTCATTTCACCAGGGCCTGTGATACTGGCTGATGCCATCCACATTACACCAGGGCCAGTGGTGTTGGCTGAGGACATTCACATTACACCAGGGCCTGTTCTGCTGGCCAATACCATCCACATTTCAACAGGGCAAGTGTTGTTGGCTAAGGCCATTCACATTACACCAGGGTGTGTGGTGCTGACCAATACCATCCATGTTTCACCAGGGACAGTGTTGTTAGATGAGGCCATCCACATTACAACAGGGCCTGTGCTACTGGCTGTGGACATTTACATTTCACCAGTGCCTGTGGTCATGGCTGAGGCCAACTACATTTCACCAGGGCCTGTGGTCATGGCTGAGGCCATCCACATTACACCAGGGCCAGTGGTGCTGGCCAATATCAACCACATTTCACCAGGGCCACTGTTGTTGGCTGAGGCCATTCACATTACATCACGGTCTTTGATGCCGGCTTCTACCATTCACATTACACCAGGGACAGTGCTTCCTGTGAGGCCATCTTCACCCCACCAGGGCCTCTGCTGCTCGTTGATGCCATCCACATTACACCTGGGCCTGGGGTGCTGACAGATATCATGCACATTTCACCAGGGCCAGTGGTGTTGGCTAAGGCCATTCACATTAAACCAAGGTGTGTGGTGCTGACCAATACCATCCATATTTCACCAGGGACAGTGTTGTTAGATGAGGCCATCCACATTACACCAGGGCCTGTGCTACTGGCTGAGGACATTTACATTTCACCAGGGCATGTGGTCATGGCTGAGGCCAACTACATTTCACCAGGGCCTGTGGTCATGGCTGATGCCATCCACATTACACCAGTTTCAGTGGTGTTGGCTGAGAACATTCACATTTCACCAGGGCCTGTGGTGCTGGCCAATACCATCCACATTACACCAGGGCCAGTGGTGTTGGCTGGGGACATGCACATTACGCCAGGGCCTGTGGTGCTGGCCAATACCATCCACATTTCACCAGAAAAAGTGTTGTTGGCTGAGGCCATCCACATTACACCAGGGCCTGTGCTCCTTGTGAGGCCATATTGACCACACCAGGGCCTGTGCTGCTGTGTGATACATCCTCATTTCACCAGGGCCTGTGATACTGGCTTATGCCATCCACATTACACCAGGGCCAGTGGTGTTGGCTGAGGACATTCACATTACACCAGGGCCTGTGCTGCTGGCCAATACCATCCACATTTCACCAGGGACTGTGTTGTTAGATGAGGCCATCCACATTACAACAGGGCCTGTGCTACTGGCTGAGGACATTTACATTTCACCAGGGCCTGTGGTCATGGCTGAGGCCAACTACATTTCACCAGGGCCTGTGGTCATGGCTGATGCCATCCACATTACACCAGTTTCAGTGGTGTTGGCTGAGGACATTCACATTACACCAGGGCCTGTGCTACTGGCCAATACCATCCACATTTCACCAGGGCAAGTGTTGTTGGCTAAGGCCATTCACATTACACCAGGGTGTGTGGTGCTGACCAATACCATCCATATTTCCCCAGGGACAGTGTTGTTAGATGAGGCCATCCACATTACAACAGGGCCTGTGCTACTGGCTGAGGCCATCCACATTTCACCAGGGACAGTGCTCCCTGTGAGGCCATATTGACCACGCCAGGGCCTGTGCTGCTGTGTGATACATCCTCATTTCACCAGGGCCTGTGATACTGGCTGATGCCATCCACATTACACCATTGCCAATGGTGTTGGCTGAGGACATTCACACTACACCAGGGCCTGTGATACTGGCTGATGCCATCCACATTACACCAGGGCCAGTGGTGTTGGCTGAGGACATTCACATTACACCAGGGACTGTGCTGCTGGCCAATACCATCCACATTTCACCAGGGCAAGTGTTGTTGGCTAAGGCCATTCACATTACACCAGGGTGTGTGGTGCTGACCAATACCATCCACATTTCACCAGGGACAGTGTTGTTAGATGAGGCCATCCACATTACAACAGGGCCTGTGCTACTGGCTGAGGACATTTACATTTCACCAGGGCCTGTGGTCATGGCTGAGGCCAACTACATTTCACCAGGGCCTGTGGTCATGGCTGATGCCATCCACATTACACCAGGGCCAGTGGTGCTGGCCAATATCAACCACATTTCACCAGGGCCACTGTTGGTGGCTGAGGCCATTCACATTACATCACGGTCTTTGATGCCGGCTTCTACCATTCACATTACACCAGGGACAGTGCTTCCTGTGAGGCCATCTTCACCCCACCAGGGCCTCTGCTGCTCGTTGATGCCATCCACATTACACCTGGGCCTGGGGTGCTGACAGATATCATGCACATTTCACCAGGGCCAGTGGTGTTGGCTAAGGCCATTCACATTACGCCAGGGTGTGTGGTGCTGACCAATACCATCCATATTTCACCAGGGACAGTGTTGTTAGACGAGGCCATCCACATTACAACAGGGCCTGTGCTACTGGCTGAGGACATTTACATTTCACCAGGGCCTGTGGTAATGCTTGATGCCATCCACATTACACCAGGGCCAGTGGTGTTGGCTGAGGACATTCACATTTCACCAGGGCCTGTGGTGCTGGCCAATACCATCCACATTACACAACAGGCCAGTGGTGTTGGCTGGGGACATTCACATTACGCCAGGGCCTGTGGTGCTGGCCAATACCATCCACATTTCACCCGATAAAGTGTTGTTGGCTGAGGCCATCCACATTACACCAGGGACAATGCTCCCTGTGAGGCCATATTGACCACACCAGGGCCTGTGCTGCTGGGTGATACATCCTCATTTCACCAGGGCCTGTGATACTGGCTGATGCCATCCACATTACACCAGGGCAAGTGGTGTTGGCTGAGGTCAGTTACATTACACCAGTGCCTGTTCTGCTGGCCAATACCATCCACATTTCAACAGGGCAAGTGTTGTTGGCTAAGGCCATTCACATTACACCAGGGTGTGTGGTGCTGACCAATACCATCCATGTTTCACCAGGGACAGTGTTGTTAGATGAGGCCATCCACATTACAACAGGGCCTGTGCTACTGGCTGAGGACATTTACATTTCACCAGGGCATGTGGTCATGGCTGAGGCCAACTCCATTTCACCAGGGCCTGTGGTCATGGCTGAGGCCATCCACATTACACCAGGGCCAGTGGTGTTGGCTGAGGACATTCACATTTCACCAGGGCCTGTGCTGCTGGGTGATACATCCTCATTTCACCAGGGCCTGTGATACTGGCTGAGGACAGTCACATTACACCAGGGCCTGTGCTGCTGGCCAATACCATCCACATTTCAACAGGGCAAGTGTTGTTAGATGAGGCCATCCACATTACAACAGGGCCTGTGCTACAGGCTGAGGACATTTACATTTCACCAGGGCCTGTGGTCATGGCTGAGGCCAACTACATTTCACAAGGGCCTGTGGTCATGGCTGATGCCATCCACATTACACCAGTTTCAGTGGTGTTGGCTGAGGACATTCACATTTCATCAGGGCCTGTGGTGCTGGCCAATACCATCCACATTTCACCAGAAAAAGTGTTGTTGGCTGAGGCCATCCACATTACACCAGGGACAATGCTCCCTGTGAGGCCATATTGACCACACCAGGGCCTGTGGTGTTGGCTGAGGACATTCACATTTCACCAGGGCCTGTGCTGCTGGGTGATACATCCTCATTTCACTAGGGCCTGTGATACTGGCTGATGCCATCCACATTACACCAGGGCCAGTGGTGTTGGCTGAGGACATTCACATTACACGGACGATCTGATTTCCTCGTGTCAGCATTGTTCCCACATCATCATAATTAATGTTGTTCCAGGTTCAACATTGCAAGTGACCAATCACCTTCTTGTGACGTCATTCCTTTGCGACTTCGAAATACCCGCCTTCGAGTATTTCGAAATACAAGTGAAGAAGCGAAAAACCGCCGCCTGTCCGCCGAATTTGAAGTCAATTCGCCTGTCCGCCGAATTTGAAGTCAATTTAGGATACTTTCCTTTAATAAACGGTAAGCATTATACATATGTTCCTCACTTGGCTTGCTGTTTGTTTGCTAGCGATAGGCTACTTGACAACAGCATTAGCTAACCAGTGTTCTCTAGACCAGCGTTCCCCAACTTTTTGGGTGTTTCGTGGCCCGGGGGTTGGGTCAGGCAAAATTGCAGTAGCTTCCCTGATCATTTTACAAACATAAGTGAAGAGAATCTGGACTAAAAGGCCTAGACTTATGGTTGTGTGCTGAATCTATGAATCAAACTATCACCTGGAAACATAATTAACTGGTCCATAGCTGTGAAACTGGACATGAGTTCTTGATTCTATGGAGATTAACAGTAATCCAGAAATTTACAAATTTGTCCCAGGGACATCGCGTAGATGTTGTCCCTGGGACATCGCGTAGATGTTGTCCCTGGGACATCGCGTAAATGTTGTCCCTGAGACATCGCGTAAATGTTGTCCCTGGGACATCGCGTAAATGTTGTCCCTGGGACATCGCGTAAATGTTGTCCCTGGGACATCGCGTAAATGTTGTCCCTGGAACATCATGTAGAAGTTGCCCTGGGACATCGTGTAGATGTTGTCCCTGGGACATCATGTTAAAGTTGCCAGAGACATACCATATGAAAGTTTAGCTTCTTTTAGCCCCTGTTTGTTTTATATTATTATATATATATATATATATATATTTTTAATATTATATTTAATATTTACATTGTATTGCAAAAAACCCCAAAACAAGTTAAAATGAATTAATGAATATTGACTAATTAAACCTTCGTTATTTTTCCACCAGAAATGGACGACATAATTAGAAGAAGTGTTCTGAATGACGAAAAAAAAAGAACTGGAAAAGACACACAACTTTGTGTGCATGTGTCACAATGCCAGGAGGACCCATTCAGTGTTGTGTTAGAAAAATTGAACTCATTAACCCTTCATGGACATTATAAATGTTTAAATGTTGCCTCAGGTAAAGACAGGAAAAGAGACTATTACAAATTCAACTGCATCAGAGCTGGGGAAAAAAGTCGAAACAGCTACAGAGCAGTGGGCTGTAAGGCCTATGTTTCATTTAAAGTACTCAAATGTTGGAAAGACCACACAGTCATCGTGCAGCGTACATATGATAAGCATGATGGGCATGATCCTTCGGACCCAAAAGACGCACATTTCAACAATATTTCCAGTGATTTGAGGAGGAAGATTGAGGAACTGCTTTCCCTTGGAACTAAGCCAGCCATCATACTAACCGAATGTCATAAATGGGCCAAAGAACATGGACACAGAGATCTTCACAACAGAGAGCATTTTGTCACACCACGTGACATTGACAGTGTTAGAACCTGCATGATGAGGAAGAAGCACTTTAACTGTGGAGACAGTCAATGTGTACATACCTTACTTAATGGAAAACATCAAGAACATGTTCTCTTCTATCAACCATACACATCTGACCAAGAACTAATGATTGTTTTGCAGACACCTGTAATGAAATCAAACATGGAGAACTATGCAAAACAGTTAGTATTTGTTGACACCACGCACTGCGTTAACCAGTATTCAAAATCAAATTCAAATTTATTTGTCACGTACACAGTCATACACAGTACGATATGTAGTGAAATGCTTGGACAACTGCTCGTGACCTAAAGAAAACAAAAAAGGAAAAGGCTATGAATAAGATAGGAAATAAATATGAAAAATTAAAAAGGGTAAATTTAACTAGGAAGGAATAAAATATAAATTAAGGTTAAAAATGAAATAACTGTACAACACAAATTAGAATGAAGGGTAAATTTAACTGGGAAGAATAAGATAAAATATATAAATTAAAGTTGAAAATAAAATAACTGTACAACAAAATACACAATATAGAACTATATAAGAATGTATGAAGAAATCTAAATATAAATAAATATATACACAATAACAGCAGCTGTACAAGTATTAACCGGAAATGAAGAATATAGTGACCAGTGTTGTGCAAAACCAAAGTCCAGAAAGTCCAGTGTGTGTGTAAGAACTGTATGTGTGGGTCAGTACTGTGTGGTGGTGTGATTGAGAGACCGTATCGCCTGCGGGAAGAAGCTCCTCCTCAGTCTCTCTGTGTTGGTCTTCAGGGAGCGGAATCGCTTTCCTGACCTCAGCAGAGAGAACAGTCTGTTGTTGGGATGGCTGAGGTCCTTCACGATCTTCCTGGCCTTGGTCCAGCACCGCCTGCTGTAGATTGAGTGCAGGTCAGGGAGCTCGGAGCGGATGGTGCGCTCAGCTGACCGCACAACCCTCTCTAGAGCTCGTCTGTCCTGCATGGTGCTGTTCCCGAACCAGGTTAAGATGTTTCCCGCCAGGATGCTCTCTATGGTGCACGAGTAAAAGTTCCTGAGCACCTTGGAGGGCAGTTGGAAGTCTCTCAAGCGTCTGAGGTGGTAGAGACGCTGTCGGGCCTTTTTCACCACAGTGTTGATGTGACAGGACCATGACAGGTCCTGCGTGATGTGAACTCCGAGGTATTTGAAGCTGTCCACTCTCTCCACTGGGCACTCGTTGATGACGGGGGTCTGGTAGTTCCTCTCCTGCTTAGTGCTGAAGTCCACTATCAGCTCCTTTGTCTTACTGACGTTTAGAAGGAGGTTGTTCCTCTGGCACCAGTTCTCCAGATTCCTAATCTCCTTCAGGTAGGCCGTCTCATTGTTATCAGAGATCAGGCCCACCACGACGGTGTCGTCAGCAAACTTGATGATGGTGGTGGAGCTGGTAGTGGCCACACAGTCATATGTGTACAAAGAGTACAGCAGGGGGCTCAGAACACACCCCTGGGGGGCTCCAGTGCTGAGAGTGGTGGAGGCTGAGACATGTCCGCCCATCCTTACTGCCTGTGGTCTGCCAGTTAGGAAGTTGGAGATCCACTGACACATAGATGAGCTGAGTCCCAGATGCTCCAGCTTGGTGGTGAGTGTGGAGGGAATTATGGTGTTAAATGCAGAGCTGTAGTCTATGAAGAGCATTTTAACATAATTCCCCCTTCTAGTGTCCAAGTGAGTGAGTGATGTGTGGAGGAGATGAGAGATGGCATCGTCTGTGGAACGATTTGGACGGTAAGCGAACTGTAGTGGGTCCAGTGTGTCTGGTAGAGAAGAAATGATGAAGTCTCTGACCAGGCGTTCAAAGCACTTCATCACTACTGAGGTGAGGGCTACAGGGCGATAGTCATTGAGAGAAGCAGGGTGGGGTTTCTTCGGGACAGGAACAATGATGGACTCTTTGAAGCATGTGGGGATCACCGACTGAGATAAAGAGATGTTGAATATCTCAGTGAACACAGGAGCTAGCTGGTATGCGCAGTCTCTGAGGATACGACCTGGGATGCCGTCTGGTCCTGCTGCTTTCCTGGTGTTCACTCTCTTGAAGGCTCTCCTTACTTCATGCTCGGAGATGACGAGCACGTTTCCGGTGCTGGCAGTATCTTCCTGTCTGCAGCCGTTAGCGCCGCTAACACTAGCATTGTTGGAGACCTTAGCTGCAGCCTCGAAGCGAGCATAGAAAGTGTTCAGCTCGTCTGCCAGAGTCACGGCCGCGTTCGTCATACCGGTTGTTGGTGCTTTATAGTCCGTTATTGTCCTTAGTCCCCGCCACAGGCTCCTAGAGTCACTCTGTTGGAGTTGTGACTCTAGTTTCCTCCCGTAGCGCTGCTTCGCCTCTTTCACCGCCCTCCGCACGTTATATGACGCGGCTTTGTACGGGTCCATGTCCCCCGTCATGAGTCCCTTATTCACACTTGTTGTAAGAGATGATCATGGGCATGGAGTCCCTGTGGCCTATGCTATTGTCAGCAACGAAAGTCAGAAAACCCTGGAAACTGTTCTTGGAATAGTTTGTGAGCATTTCCCAACTTCCCCGAGGTAAATAATACATTGACAGCTATTAATTTTGAAATAATTCCTTTTCAAAAAAGTTATAACATGCCAGAATCTAATGCTATAGCTGCAGCATGGGCTGCAAAAAACTTTCCTTTCCAGTTGTTAAAGTTATTCCTATAGGCTGTATGCAGTATTTTATATATCTACTTGTGAGTTGAAATGTTTAATTTGGCATTGAAGTGGTGCTTTGAGATAGCAAAAACATTTTCATACTGTTTAATCTCATTTAGTGTTTTCTTTTTTTCTGTAGAGCATTTATGGTTGACAAAGACTTTGCGGAAATAAATGCTTTGCAGAAGGTTTTTCCAGAGTCAGCTATCCTTCTATGCTGGTACCATGTCTTGCAGGTAAACCACATTGTTTTCTTTTCACGTTGTCTAAGATGCACCTGAAACACATTTTTACAACAGGGTCCTGTTGTTATGATTTGCCTCATTGTGATATTCACCTACTCAGGTTAATGAATATAAAGGGATAAAATGTTGAGTGACTATGTCCATCCATTTAAGACCACAGTGCACTCATCTTCTGGTGGCTGCTTCCCAAAGCTCTTTTTGACATTTAAAAATATGTTTGCCTGGTTGATTTCTGTAATGCACAGGTCCTCTTGTCCAGTGAGTGACAAAGTTATTTTTGGACGTCAGCTTTCTTTTATGCTTTTTGTACAGCTGCTCCTCTGTCTCTCTCTCCAGATTAACTTTTTTTCTCTTACATTCACAGGCTGTTAATCGATGGCTTTCAAAATCAGAGTCCGGGGTCCATGGGCTTTCTAACACCCAAAAGAGAAATGAAATCATTTCTTTCTTTTTTAAGCTGAAAGCTTGCACATCTGTAAGTGTAATTTGTCTATTTCACATTTTGATTTCTTGATTACACTAAGAGCATAATAACTTTCAGTTGCTAAAAAAAGTTACAGAGAGATACAAAATAGATTTTTGAAAGAATTTCTAAAACTGGCTTCTTATCTTGCTTATCAAAACAAGTACTTAAGCTGTGCAGAACATCATTGTGTCACCCACTGTGCAGTAGAACTTGTGAGTGGGATTCTTTCACAGACAGATGCTGAAACCAAATATGCTTATAGGTTTAGTGTTCCTTCCTAGCCATTGTAAGGGAAGAAATAATTGCTTCTTAATACAAAAACACGACATATTATTAATAACTTAAAATTCTTAATGTTATTCAATAAAAGGAAAAGGGCTTCAATACATAATATTAAAGATTTCAATAGGTCTGTTAAATGGATTGAAATATATTCTGTTGCATCCAATTCTCTTAGGAGGACGACTTTAAAGCCACATCAGCAGAGTTCTGCCAGACATTTAAGCAATACCCTTTGGTGTGCCAGTATTTTCAGAAGCACTGGGAAGGCATTGGCCACATGTGGTGTGACTACGGCCGTCGCTTCAGTCACGCTCGTTCTGAAACAAACAATGTGATTGAAAGGTATGATTTATTATTTTGACCTCATTCAATTGTATTGCTGAAAAAAAGATATTATGCTTTAATCCAAGAGGCTAAACTGAGTAGGTTCGTCATGTCATTGCCAGAACAGGTTTTAGGCAAATCCTTTAAATTCTAGCAGCGTTTTTTATGTTATCACAACAAAAAACAGAGTAGGTGGATTTGCCTAAATCAGCTAAACCGGCACAGAGCATTCCTTTATAAAAGACGTGTGCAATAGGTATTCCAATTTTTTAAAAAAGAATACAGTCTTGATTAAAACTTTAAATTCCTTCAATTACAGTTACTAATCATTTCAAATAACTGTTTTTCAGATTTTTCCACCGCCTGAAATACCAGTTTTTATCTGGCTACAAGAATAGGCGTCTGGATGATCTGATTGAAGTGCTCCTAGGGAAGGCCGACGACTACTTCTCAGTCATAAAAACCCTGCAAGATGTGGGCCGCATGAAAAACAGGTTTGCTGACACCTTGTCTCAAGTTTCAGACTCTGCTTCAAGACTGATGGAAAGTGGTTGGGCTCTTAAAATTACAGTCAAGAACAGCCATGGAGTTAATGCATATCAAGTCCCATCTGAGTCAAGAGAAGACATGGTGTATGATGTCTGCCCTGTTGAGTCCTACTGCAACTGTACATATGGCTTACGAGGACTTCTTTGCAAGCATCTAGTGTTACTTGCAAAATTAGCAGAGGCTGACAATGACATCTATCCAAACATGGAAACAGACCTTGGCAAGAATTGCAGTGAAAGAAAGGCATTACTTTGTACACTGTGAGGACTTGAAAGTGATAAAAATGCCAAGTTTGTTTGGAAATCTGTGTTTTTTTGCATCGGCTGAAACACTTCAGTGCACTTGTTGTACGTTCTCTCACTATAACACATGTGCTTGCCTGAAGGTGGCTTGTAGCCATTTTAAACAAATGAAAAACTCTCTGAAAAGTCCTCTATCAACTTTGAATGACACTCCTGTAGTTGAAAGCACAGACAAAAAATGCACAGAAGATGCAGTTGGAAAACTAAATGCTGTTTTAGACACAGTTAAACAGTGGGCATTCATTCCAGAGGGTATTACTGCAATGATAGATGAACTGCATACAAATGTCTTAAAAACAAAACAAGTAGGCAAAAGTATATGCCAGTACGAAATAAAGATGACAGATAATGCACGCAAAATTAGGCCATTGTATTCTAGCAAGAAACGTTCGGCCAGCATCGACATTCCAACAGTCTGAAAATGAATGTGAACAGTCGATAACCACTGAAAGAGAGACATCCTCTGGAGAAAATGAAAACCTTTTGGAATACAAAACAAAAAAGAGAAGAGTTAAAGCTAAGTATATGCACAAGTAGACTTTTGTGTGACATTTCAAAGGGACTGCATCCATTACTTCTGTTTATTGAAACCTAAAGCTGAATAGCTGTCTTAACTTTCTGCCAAGGAACAGATGAAAAGAAATTGTTTGGTCTCTCAAGCAGTTGTTATTTATGTGTGTTATTCATTACTTTGGCTTGGTTGCTGTTTTTGATACAAATTCATCTGTGCCCATTGTAATATTTTCATATGTTACTATTTTTATATTGCTATGCATTATAAATAAAGGATTACTTATTACTATTAAAGGTCTGCATTTGTAATTGTTGGTATTATTTATAAAATATGCGCTCTTAAGTTTTTTGCTCCATAAAACGATACCTGTCACTTTTTGGACATAGAGTATCAGCTGTTGAGAATCCTGGCTCATACAAAATAGAAGTAAAAGGTTTCAACATCCAGCCTTTTTATGATTAAATACAAAGTGTAATAACAGAGTTATTGGGGTGTGATTTTGTTAATAGTTAGTCTTAAGTATAAGTTTAATAGTAATGAGTAAGAAAATATAGCCAGAATAATGGAATGAGACTAACACCTGACCTCACACTGAGATTTGGTATGAAGTGGCATGTTTGTGCTAATGCTGACATTGGGGCTCAGAGTTCCTCTGTGTGTATATATTTGTGAACGTTAACTTGGCTAATGTCCAAGGGTTTGACTGCTTTCCTGTTGGATTGTATCACAAAGAACAGGGATAAGAGCACCAGTGGCCGTGCACACCCTCATCTCTCTCCTTCACCCGATCATTAGTGTTGGAAACCGGCATTAGCTCAGAGTAGATTAGACTTCAGTATAGTGCAAGTGATTTGATTTTATGATTATTTGATTCAGTTTTTTCTGTGTTCAAGCTCAATTACTTTAATAAAATATGTTGAATTCAAACAAATAAATAAACAAATAAACTGTGGACATTACCCTTTTAAACCTTTCTGAAACAAGACAGGTAAAAACCAGTGTATAAAAGTTTACATAGGTATAAATAGCTCTAACACTTTACTCCAGCCTGGCGTCCACACATGTGGACATCACATTTTGGGTTATTTAGACCAAAATACTAAATCTTGATCAACAAGTGCCTGATATACAGTTATGAGGACATTATACTGCAACTGTTCTATCGAAATTTCAAATTAATGTCCTCATATGTGGCTCCCATTTTTCTCAGAAACAAAAATTAGGTAAAAAAAAAAACAAAACCTGGTAATTCTTTCTTTTTACATTCATCGGGTTCCAATCGGCCCAAATATCAAAGAGAAATTAAAAATGCATGCCATGGAAGATTTCGGGTCTTAGGGGGTTAAAATGACCAGACCCCTCCGGCCTGTTTTCCAGGCCACTAAATTAAACCCAGTCAATTACCAATTGAACAGAATAAAAACCTACGAGGTCCACTAATAGTCCAAAAGTCCAAATCTTTAATAGAAAAGACAGGCAGAACTCAAACAAACAATAATCCAAATGAGGAGCATATATACACACTGGAAAGTAAATAATTATAAGTTATTAAATCAGACTAATTAAATACAGTAAAACTAATAAGGGAAGACGAACACACGGGAAATAAAAATAACAGTGTAAACATACCAAAACTCAAAATAAAACAGGAAAGCTACTACAAACCGAGTGTGACACAATTACATTCATATTGAAACATATGTGATAATTTTCTTTCTTTGTAGCATTTTTAAGATATGTGTTAGAACAGTCATTATGCTGTTTGGATTAGGAACCAATCATTTTTGCCAAATAGTTAACACAAACTTAGAACAACAATGAACAATTTTCAAGATTCTGATTTACAGAACAAACAAAAGTCACAAAAGGTTTCATTATTTAAGAGACAAGATCAAGTTTTTCACACAGGAATGAAATGACAGAATCCAGTGCAGCGGGGCCAAAGGTGTGTGTCAGCAAACTGAAGGTTGAGGAATCAGTCAGCTCATGTTTAAGATTGTGTTGGATTTTGAGAAGAGTCTGTCTGTTATTAGAAAGTAAGATTAACAATGTTACACCAATAACCCAAATACGGGGAAATGACAAATAATACCAAAAAAGATACAACTTTCATATTGTTTTACTAACTTACTTTGTCATATCAGCACTTGAATGGTCGATGCCTTTACAGACCATGTCTGTTGTGACATCGCAGGCCAATCTTCCGGCAAACCCGAGGGCTAGCTCCCCAGCCTCCTCTTCACTCAGAACACTAAACACTGTTACTTTAGTTTTGGCCTTCTTAGGCCTGTCAAGAATCATTGCGGGCAGTTTGGCTTTACGGCCCTAAAAAAGAAAAAGTGCAAACACCAAAAGAGCAGAGAGAGACACACACACGCGCACAAAGTTAAATGCTTTTGTTTACATGGTGTAATTGTGTATATGTTGCAGCAAATGCACAATTTCCAGCCACATTGTCACTTCATTGATACGAGTAACCCGGATTTATTTCAGGTGACATCAAAATCACGAAATGTATACCTACCCCAATCAAACCTCTGAAAACATGAACTGACATGTTCTCTGCGTTGATTCTGCGCTTGATCTCGTCTTCTGTTATTGTGTAGGTTTTCTTTTTCTGCAGATGTTCTCTCCCTTAGGAACTTTTCCTTTGTCATTCGCTGCCTGATGCTTTCCCTGATGACATTCTTCACTGGCTACTTCTATTGCTCCTCCTGTATAGCCACCCACTATGCTGCACAACTCCTTTCCCTCTGCTGTGCTGCACTGTGCTGTTACATAAAGAAGAATGATATAAACAGCACTATATCAATTTAATTGTGAAGAGAAATCCCCACAATACGACACAGTTATGTCTAAAATAGTTTTGTGTAAAAACTGGATCTTGAAACGTCCACTTTAATTACACAGTCCTGGTGTGCAAAGGCAAAATTACGAAAAAAAATTTCACTTTAAACATTTTTGGACATTGTTTAGTTATATTGTGACTTACTCTCACAGAAGATACAGATGCCACAAACAGACTTTGAACAACGCATGTGCTTGTATGCACCACATTTCTGGCACTGCACCTGTGAATTAAAAAAAAAAAAGAAGAAGAAGACATAAACAAACAAAAAACAAATGAACAAAGTCCATTAAATAAACAATCTATATGGCTAAGGACATGTCATAGTGTACCCGGTCTTTGGCTGCAATCACACACCAGCACTGACTGCACTTCCTAGTTCGATCTGCAAAATATAATTTGTTTAAGTACAAGTTACATTTTCCAATGTTAGAGAAAAAGAAGGCAGCTAATTTTATCTTTACCTATTGAGGAAAATAAGTAGTGGCAAAGTCGGGACCTGAGCTTTGTGATTTCAGTGTTGTACTCCTCCACTTGTGTTTTACCGTCAATGAGAGATTGGACAAACTAATAATTGACGAAGAAGAAGAAAAAAAAAAAAAAGAACAAAAAGAATTAGATTAACAAAGAAATGTTTGTTTGTTTTTAACCCCCCCCCCCCCCCCCCCCCCGAGAAAAAAAAAAAAACAGAGCAACCAAAGCAAAGCATTACTGCTGAAATGGTTCAATCTACAAAAAAAATTGAGATTTTACCATCCTGCCTCTAAGGCTTTAAAAACTGAATAGGCAAAAATGTAAACATTACTTATATAGGTTAAAGCTATAGTTTTCAGTACCATTATGACATGCACTCCACATGAGTTCCCATCCTGTTGATGTGGGTGGCTCACATGTGACAAGGTCCACTCTCCAGCGCAGCCTCTTGCTGAAGCAAATGAGCTGAGAGATCGCAGTTATTACAAATAAAAAGCATATAGAGAAATCAATAACCACGTTCGGTAATGATTTCAATTAAATTAAATATGTTATGTTAAATATGTTAATTAATTACCTCCAGTTTTTCAACACCGCACTTTTTCTGACCTCCGACTCGCCAAATGAATTCATATAGACTATGGTCCTCTTGGGTATGTCACAAAACTGTTTTGTAAAAAGATGGATATGGTAGGCTTGGGCCTTGAGCTTTCCTAATGAGGGACACTGAAAAGTATCATGCACTAGAGAGAGTGCAAAATCTGTGCAACTTACAAACAAGGTCCAGTGGCTGCCGTTTTCCAGACAGGCTCCAATCAATTTCTCATACATCTGAAAGATGTTTTTCTGGAAATAAAAATAATGTGACAAGTATGTTTTTCTGTCAAGAATGACACTGCAAAACTGCAAAAGCTTGTCAGGTGAGACTTGTAATTAATTCTGCAGATACACAAACATATAGAAAGTGTCATTTTTGGTTTACATTAATTAATTTCTATAGTGTGTACAAAACAAATCAAGACCACAGACTCAACATGCACCACTCAATTTTTGGTGTTCTTTATCAGTTGGCCAAGACAGAAATGTTTTAATCTGTGTGCATTGCTTTTGAACAAGTCTTTACACAGAAAAGGTTTCAGAAAGGTATTTTTCAGGTTCTTCTGACAAGGCTTCAATTTTGGAAAATGCTGTTTGTTTATAGTGGCAACTTATAAACCCTTTGTGATAAGAACATAGTTACCACAGTCCAAGTCATACCTTCAAAAAGTATGCACTTTGTGCTCTTGTGGACCCATCCAAAATTTTTCCAGTGATTTGGCTTGGTATTGGATAAATGTGAGGGAAATTCTATAAAAATAACATAAATACACCTATGTTTTCAAATACATTACAAAAAACGTAAACATGCTATGTCATTATGATCAAACAAGCTTTTCAACATACCTCACACTGCAAATAGATTAGGCCATCTATTACCTTATAAAACAAATAAATAAATACATATAAATAAAAACAGAACTAAGGAATACGATTCATTAAGTAAATTGTACAATAAAGTGTATTTAAAGCAGAATTTAACATTAGTTTTATGACAACATAAAAGGATTTTTATGTCAAGAGGTACCTCATCTGAAATGTTAGTCTGGTCAAACAGGGATTTCAAACTTGAAATACCAATAGAGTTTGGTCCAGCTACTCCCACAAGGTAATCTGTGAGAAAGCATATGCTGTAGTCAACAGATATCATTTTCTTTTTGCATGCTGCAACCATCATCCATTTCAGTCTTCTAGGAGCTTTGTCTGGTTGTAGTTCTTTTTTCTCCTCCTCATCTATTAATTAAATTGTTTTCTGACCTTCCTAACTGTTTCCGACCTGTCTTCCCAATGTGATGTTTAAGCAATATATGTATGGTCAGAAGGGGGTGAAATTTTCAATGCAGTTGTACGTGTAACATTGCATGTGATAATAAAAGGCTTGATTGGTTGATTATTCAACATGAGTTGACATTTACCTGACATTGTGAAGGAGTCACAGTTTCTGTAAGGGTGTAAGAACATAACATGTGGATTTGTTACACTTCTTTTTCACAAGTTAATAACAATCAATAATTTTCATTCCATTATTTACAAGCTATCACACGATGTCCCAGGGACAACATCTACACGATGTCCCAGGGACAACATTTACACGATGTCCCAGGGACAACATTTACACGATGTCCCAGGGACAACATCTACACGATGTCCCAGGGACAACATCTACACAATGTCCCAGGGCAAATTCTACATGATGTCCCAGGGACAACATTTACACAATGTCCCAGGGACAACATTTACGCGATGTCCCTGGGACAACATTTACGCGATGTACCAGGACAAATTTGTAAATTTCTGGATTACTGTTAATCTCCATAGAATCAAGAAGTCATGTCCAGTTTCACAGCTATGGACCAGTTAATTATGTTTCCAGGTGATAGTTTGATTCATAGATTCAGCACACAACCATAAGTCTAGGCCTTTTAGTCCAGATTCTCTTCACTTATGTTTGTAAAATGATCAGGGAAGCTACTGCAATTTTGCCTGACCCAACCCCCGGGCCACGAAACACCCAAAAAGTTGGGGAACGCTGGTCTAGAGAACACTGGTTAGCTAATGCTGTCGTCAAGTAGCCTATCGCTAGCAAACAAACAGCAAGCCAAGTGAGGAACATATGTATAATGCTTACCGTTTATTAAAGGAAAGTATCCTAAATTGACTTCAAATTCGGCGGACAGGCGAATTGACTTCAAATTCGGCGGACAGGCGGCGGTTTTTCGCTTCTTCACTTGTATTTCGAAATAATCGAAGGCGGGTATTTCGAAGTCGCAAAGGAATGACGTCACAAGAAGGTGATTGGTCACTTGCAATGTTGAACCTGGAACAACATTAATTATGATGATGTGGGAACAATGCTGACACGAGGAAATCAGATCGTCCCACATTACACCAGGGCCTGTGCTGCTGGCCAATACCATCCACATTTCACCAGGGCAAGTGTTGTTGGCTAAGGCCATTCACATTACACCAGGGTGTGTGGTGCTGACCAATACCATCCATATTTCACCAGGGACAGTGTTGTTAGATGAGGCCATCCACATTACAACAGGGCCTGTGCTACTGGCTGAGGACATTTACATTTCACCAGGGCCTGTGGTCATGGCTGAGGCCAACTACATTTCACCAGGGCCTGTGGTCATGGCTGATGCCATCCACATTACACCAGGGCCAGTGGTGCTGGCCAATATCAACCACATTTCACAAGGGCCACTGTTGTTGGCTGAGGCCATTCACATTACATCACGGTCTTTGATGCCGGCTTCTACCATTCACATTACACCAGGGACAGTGCTTCCTGTGAGGCCATCTTCACCCCACCAGGGCCTCTGCTGCTCGTTGATGCCATCCACATTACACCTGGGCCTGGGGTGCTGACAGATATCATGCACATTTCACCAGGGCCAGTGGTGTTGGCTAAGGCCATTCACATTACACCAAGGTGTGTGGTGCTGACCAATACCATCCATATTTCACCAGGGACAGTGTTGTTAGATGAGGCCATCCACATTACACCAGGGCCTGAGCTACTGGCTGAGGCCAACTACATTTCACCAGGGCCAGTGGTGTTGGCTGGGGACATGCACATTACGCCAGGGCCTGTGGTGCTGAACAATACCATCCACATTTCACCCGATAAAGTGTTGTTGGCTGAGGCCATTCACATTACACCAGGGACAGTGCTCCCTGTGAGGCCATATTGACCACGCCAGGGCCTGTGCTGCTGTGTGATACATTCTCATTTCACCAGGGCCTGTGATACTGGCTGATGCCATCCACATTACACCAGGGCCAGTGGTGTTGGCTGAGGACATTCACATTACACCAGGGCCTGTGCTGCTGGCCAATACCATCCACATTTCACCAGGGCAAGTGTTGTTGGCTAAGGCCATTCACATTACACCAGGGTGTGTGGTGCTGACCAATACCATCCATATTTCACCAGGGACAGTGTTGTTAGATGAGGCCATCCACATTACAACAGGGCCTGTGCTACTGGCTGAGGCAATCCACATTACACCAGGGACAGTGCTCCCTGTGAGGCCATATTGACCACGCCAGGGCCTGTGATGCTGTGTGATACATCCTTATTTCACCAGGGCCTGTGATACTGGCTGATGCCATCCACATTACACCAGGGCCAGTGGTGTTGGCTGAGGACATTCACACTACATCAGGGCCTGTGCTGCTGGCCAATACCATCCACATTTCACCAGGGACAGTGTTGTTAGATGAGGCCATCCACATTACAACAGGGCCTGTGCTACTGGCTGAGGACATTTACATTTGACCAGGGCCTGTGGTCATGGCTGAGGCCAACTACATTTCACCAGGGCCTGTGGTCATGGCTGATGCCATCCACATTACACCAGTTTCAGTGGTGTTGGCTGAGGACATTCGCATTTCATCAGGGCCTGTGGTGCTGGCCAAT
Source organism: Rhamphochromis longiceps (assembly GCF_057381845.1). NCBI lineage: Eukaryota > Metazoa > Chordata > Actinopteri > Cichliformes > Cichlidae > Rhamphochromis > Rhamphochromis longiceps. Next base: position 18,851,424 of record NC_140576.1, read on the forward strand.
ACCATCCACATTTCACCAGAAAAAGTGTTGTTGGCTGAGGCCAACCACATTACACCAGTTTCAGTGGTGTTGGCTGAGGACATTCGCATTTCATCAGGGCCTGTGGTGCTGGCCAATACCATCCACATTTCACCAGAAAAAGTGTTGTTGGCTGAGGCCAACCACATTACACCAGGGACAGTGCTCCCTGTGAGGCCATATTGACCACACCAGGGCCTATGCTGCTGGGTGATACATCTTCATTTCACCAGGGCCTGTGATACTGGCTGATGCCATCCAAATTACACCAGGGCCAGTGGTGTTGGCTGAGGACAGTCACATTACACCAGGGCCTGTGCTGCTGGCCAATACCATCCACATTTCAACAGGGCAAGTGTTGTTGGCTAAGGCCATTAACATTACACCAGGGTGTGTGGTGCTGACCAATACCATCCATGTTTCACCAGGGACAGTGTTGTTAGATGAGGCCATCCACATTACAACAGGGCCTGTGCTACTGGCTGAGGACATTTACATTTCACCAGGGCCTGTGGTCATGGCTGAGGCTAATTACATTTCACCAGGGCCTGTGGTCATGGCTGATGTCATCCACATTACACCAGGTTCAGTGGTGTTGGCCGAGGACATTCAAATTTCATCAGGGCCTGTGGTGCTGGCCAATACCATCCACATTTCACCAGAAAAAGTGTTGTTGGCTGAGGCTATCCACATTACACCAGGGACAATGCTCCCTGTGAGGCCATATTGACCACATCAGGGCCTGTGCTGCTGGGTGATACATCCTCATTTCAACAGGGCCTGTGATACTGGCTGATGCCATCAACATTACACCAGGGCCAGTGGTGCTGGCTGAGGACATTCACATTACACCTGGGCCTGGGGTGCTGACAGATATCATGCACATTTCACCAGGGCCAGTGGTGTTGGCTAAGGCCATTCACATTACACCAAGGTGTGTGGTGCTGACCAATACCATCCATATTTCACCAGGGCCAGTGTTCTTAGATGAGGCCATCCACATTACACCAGGGCCTGTGGTCATGGCTGAGGCCAACTACATTTCACCAGGGCCTGTGGTCATGGCTGATGCCATCCACATTACACCAGGGCCAGTGGTGTTGGCTGAGGACATTCACATTACACCAGGGCCTGTGCTGCTGGCCAATACCATCCACATTTCACCAGGGCTTGTTTTGCTGGCTGATGCGTTCCACAATACGCAAGGGCCTGTGCTACTGGCTGTAGACTTTCACATTATGCCAGGGCCTTTGGTTCTGGCCAATACCATCCACTTTTCCCCAGGGCCAGTGTTATTGGATGAGGCCATCTACATTACACCAGGGACAGTGCTTCCTGTGAGGCCATCATCACCACACCAGGGCCTCTGCTGCTCGTTGATGCCATCCACATTACACCTGGGCCTGGGGTGCTGGATGAGGCCATCTTCACCGCACCAAGGCCCGTACTGTTGGATGAGGCCATCCAAATTACACCAGGGCCTGTGCTACTCGATGATACTATCCACATTACACCAGGGCCTGTGTTACTGGCTTAGGACATTCACATTTCACCAGGGCCACTGTTGTTGGCTGAGGCCATTCACATTACATCACGGTCTTTGATGCCGGCTTCTACCATTCACATTACACCAGGGACAGTGCTTCCTGTGAGGCCATCTTCACCCCACCAGGGCGTCTGCTGCTCGTTGATGCCATCCACGTTACACCTGGGCCTGTGCTTCTGGCCAATACCATCCACATTTCACCAGGGCAAGTGTTGTTGGCTAAGGCCATTCACATTACACCAGGGTGTGTGTTGCTGACCAATACCATCCATATTTCACCAGGGACAGTGTTGTTAGATGAGGCCATCCACATTACAACAGGGCCTGTGCTACTGGCTGAGGACATTTACATTTCACCAGGGCCTGTGGTCATGGCTGAGGCCAACTACATTTCACCAGGGCCTGTGGTCATGGCTGATGCCATCCACATTCAACCAGGGCCAGTGGTGTTGGTTGAGGACATTCACATTTCACCAGGGCCTGTGGTGCTGGCCACTACCATCTACATTTCACCAGGGCCGGTGGTGCTGTCCGAAAACATCCACATTTCACCAGGGCCTTTGATACTGGCTGATGCCATCCACATTACACCAGGGCCAGTGGTGTTGGCTGAGGACATTCACATTACACCAGAGACAGTGCTTCCTGTGAGGCCATCTTCACCACACCAAGGCCCATATTGTTGGATGAGGCCATCCAAATTACACCAGGGACAGTTCTTCCTAAGAGGCCATCATCACCACACCAGGGCCTGTGGTGCTGGATAAGGCCATCCACATTACACCAGGGCCTGTGCTACTCGTTGATACCATCCACATTTCTCCAGGGCTTGTGTTGCTGGCTGATGCGATCCACAGTACACAAGGGACGGTGCTACTGGCTGAGGACATTCACATTACAACATGGCCTGTGGTCATGGCTCAGGCCAACTACATTTCACCAGGGCCTGTGGTCATGGCTGATGCCATCGACATTACACCAGTTTCAGTGGTGTTGGCTGAGGACATTCACATTTCATCAGGGCCTGTGGTGCTGGCCAATACCATCCACATTTCACCAGAAAAAGTGTTGTTGGCTGAGGCCATCCACATTACACCAGGGACAATGCTCCCTGTGAGGCCATATTGACCACACCAGGGCCTGTGCTGCTGGGTGATACATCCTCATTTCACCAGGGCCTGTGATACTGGCTGATGCCATCCACATTACACCAGGGCCAGTGGTGTTGGCTGAGGACATTCACATTACACCAGGGCCTGTGCTGCTGGCCAATACCATCCACATTTCACCAGGGCAAGTGTTGTTGGCTAAGGCCATTCACATTACACCAGGGTGTGTGGTGCTGACCAATACCATCCATATTTCACCAGGGACAGTGTTGTTGGCTGAGGCCATCCACATTACAACAGGGCCTGTGCTACTGGCTGAGGCCATCCACATTTCACCAGGGACAGTGCTCCCTGTGAGGCCATATTGACCACACCAGGGCCTGTGCTGCTGGGTGATACATCCTCATTTCACCAGGGCCTGTGATACTGGCTTATGCCATCCACATTACACCAGTGCCAGTGGTGTTGGCTGAGGACATTCACACTACACCAGGGTGTGTGCTGCTGGCCAATACCATCCACATTTCACCAGGGACAGTGTTGTTAGATGAGGCCATCCACATTACAACAGGGCCTGTGCTACTGGCTGAGGACATTTACATTTCACCAGGGCCTGTGGTCATGGCTGAGGCTAATTACATTTCACCAGGGCCTGTGGTCATGGCTGATGTCATCCACATTACACCAGGTTCAGTGGTGTTGGCCGAGGACATTCAAATTTCATCAGGGCCTGTGGTGCTGGCCAATACCATCCACATTTCACCAGAAAAAGTGTTGTTGGCTGAGGCTATCCACATTACACCAGGGACAATGCTCCCTGTGAGGCCATATTGACCACATCAGGGCCTGTGCTGCTGGGTGATACATCCTCATTTCACCAGGGCCTGTGATACTGGCTGATGCCATCAACATTACACCAGGGCCAGTGGTGCTGGCTGAGGACATTCACATTACACCTGGGCCTGGGGTGCTGACAGATATCATGCACATTTCACCAGGGCCAGTGGTGTTGGCTAAGGCCATTCACATTACACCAAGGTGTGTGGTGCTGACCAATACCATCCATATTTCACCAGGGCCAGTGTTCTTAGATGAGGCCATCCACATTACACCAGGGCCTGTGGTCATGGCTGAGGCCAACTACATTTCACCAGGGCCTGTGGTCATGGCTGATGCCATCCACATTACACCAGGGCCAGTGGTGTTGGCTGAGGACATTCACATTACACCAGGGCCTGTGCTGCTGGCCAATACCATCCACATTTCACCAGGGCTTGTTTTGCTGGCTGATGCGTTCCACAATACGCAAGGGCCTGTGCTACTGGCTGTAGACTTTCACATTACGCCACGGCCTTTGGTTCTGGCCAATACCATCCACTTTTCCCCAGGGCCAGTGTTATTGGATGAGGCCATCTACATTACACCAGGGACAGTGCTTCCTGTGAGGCCATCATCACCACACCAGGGCCTCTGCTGCTCGTTGATGCCATCCACATTACACCTGGGCCTGGGGTGCTGGATGAGGCCATCTTCACCGCACCAAGGCCCGTACTGTTGGATGAGGCCATCCAAATTACACCAGGGCCTGTGCTACTCGATGATACTATCCACATTACACCAGGGCCTGTGTTACTGGCTGAGGACATTTACATTTCACCAGGGCCTGTGGTCATGGCTGAGGCCAACTACATTTCACCAGGGCCTGTGGTCATGGCTGATGCCATCCACATTCAACCAGGGCCAGTGGTGTTGGTTGAGGACATTCACATTTCACCAGGGCCTGTGGTGCTGGCCACTACCATCTACATTTCACCAGGGCCGGTGGTGCTGTCCGAAAACATCCACATTTCACCAGGGCCTTTGATACTGGCTGATGCCATCCACATTACACCAGGGCCAGTGGTGTTGGCTGAGGACATTCACATTACACCAGAGACAGTGCTTCCTGTGAGGCCATCTTCACCACACCAAGGCCCATATTGTTGGATGAGGCCATCCAAATTACACCAGGGACAGTTCTTCCTAAGAGGCCATCATCACCACACCAGGGCCTGTGGTGCTGGATAAGGCCATCCACATTACACCAGGGCCTGTGCTACTCGTTGATACCATCCACATTTCTCCAGGGCTTGTGTTGCTGGCTGATGCGATCCACAGTACACAAGGGACGGTGCTACTGGCTGAGGACATTCACATTACAACATGGCCTGTGGTCATGGCTCAGGCCAACTACATTTCACCAGGGCCTGTGGTCATGGCTGATGCCATCCACATTACACCAGGGCCAGTGGTGCTGGATAAGGCCATCCATATTACACCAGGGCCTGTGCTTTTGGCTGAGGCCATCTACATTACATCACGGCCTGTGACGCCGACTTCTACCATCCACATTACACCAGGGACAGTGCTTCCTGTGAGGCCATCTTCACCCCACCAGGGCCTCTGCTGCTCTTTGATGCCATCCACATTACACCTGGCCCTGTGCTGCTGACCGATATCATGCACATTTAACCAGGGACAGTGTTGTTAGATGAGGCAATCCACATTACACCAGGGCCTGTGCTACTCGTTGATGGCATCCACTTTACAACCGGGCCTGTGGTGCTTTCTGAAACCATTCACATTTCACCAGGAATTGTGTTGCTGGCTGATGACATCCACAAAACACAAGGGCCTGTGATACTGGCTGATGCCATTCACATTAAACCAGGGTGTTTGGTGCTGACCAATACCATCCATATTTCACCAGGGACAGTGTTGTTAGATGAGGCCATCCACATTACAACAGGGCCTGTGCTACTGGCTGAGGACATTTACATTCCACCTGGGCCTGTGGTCATGGCTGATGCCATCCACATTACACCAGGGCCAGTGGTGTTGGCTGAGGACATTCACATTTCACCAGGGCCTGTGGTGCTGGCCAATACCATTTACATTTCACCAGGGCCGGTGGTGCTGTCCGAAAACATCCACATTTCACCAGGGCCTGTGATACTGGGTGATACATCCTCATTTCACCAGGGCCAGTGGTGTTGGCCGAGGACATTCACATTTCACCAGGGCCAGTGTTGGTGGCTGAGGCAATCCACATTACACCACTGCCAGTGTTTCCTGTGTGGCCATCATCACCACACCAAGTCCTGTGGTGCCTGCTATGGCCATCCACCATGCAAATTTCACCAGGGCTTGTGTTGCTGGCTGATGCGATCCACAAGACACAAGATCCTGTGCTACTGGCTAAGGCCCTTCACATTACACCAGGGTGTGTGGTGCTGACCAATACTATCCACATTTTACTAGGGCCACTGTTGTTCGCTGAGGCCATACACATTACACCACGGACAGTGCTTCCTGTGAGGCCATCTGCACCACACCAGGGCCTGTGCTTTTGGCTGAGGTCATCCACATTACATCACGGCCTGTGATGCAGGCTTCTACCATCCACATTACACCAGGGACAGTGCTTCCTGTGACGCCATATTCATCCCACAAGGGCCTCTGCAACTCGTTGATGCCATCCACATTTCACCTGGACCTGTGGTGCTGACCGATATCATGCACATTTCACCAGGGCCTATGGTCATGGCTGATGCCATCCGCATTACACCAGGGCCTGTGGTGCTGGCCAATACCATCCACATTTCACCAGGGCCAATGTTGCTTCCTGTGAGGCCATCCTCAACTCACCAGGGCCTGTGGTGCTGGATGAGGCCATCCACATTACAGCAGGGCCCTTGCTACTCGTTTTTAGGTTTTGTATTGTTGATTGTCATTTATGCTTAGAAATATTTAACCATATATGCTTAGAGGTGTATAATCATTTGTAGATTGAAAGAATGTCTCATCCTAGGAGGTCTGTAACAACTCTGTGTAGCATAAAGAGGGGAGTGCGTTCACTCCTCTCTAGAGTGTTCTGGCATAGATCACACACCTCCTAGGAGAGGCCGTATCTTCTCTTGCTGATATATGGTTTAGCAAACACACGTATATCTGTTTAAGTATAAGAGCCTTTTGTTCAGATGGACCCGCTAGACTCTTCACAGGGTCACATCTTGACCTCACACATACACACACACACACACACACACACACATACACACACACACACACACACATACACACACACACACAGACATACACAGTATTCTTTGTTCACATGTATGTGAACATGTCTACACAACTATGTAGACGTCATATGTTAATGACCCTATGCATATTCAAGTAACCACAATAAAAGGAGTGCTATGGGGAACCTGGCTGACAGTCTGACGGAGGTCAAGTGGTGGAACGACACTTGGCTCCAGGCAGGACTCCCTCATGCATGAGTAACATGAAGAACTTTGCCTACTCGTGTCTTGCTTTGCTGTGTAATTATATTGTCTTCAACGTTCCAGCGGATAGGTTCAAGCTACAGACCTATCACTCGTTGATACCATCCACATTTCACCAGGGCTTGTGTTGCTGGCTGATGCGATCCACAATACACAAGGGCCTGTGATTTTGGCTGAGGCCATCCACATTACACCAGGGACAGTGCTTCCTGTAAGGCTATCTTCACCCCACCAGGTCCTCTGCTGCTCGTTGATGCCATCCACATTACACCTGGGACTGCGGTGCTGAAAGATATCATCCACATTTCACCTGGGCCAGTGGTGTTGGCTAAGGCCATTCACATTACACCAGGGTGTGTGGTGCTCACCAATACCATCCACATTTCACATTTCTATTAAAAGTTACAGCTATTTATATGAAGTTGTACAAAAACGCTTTATTTCATCAAGACAGTGCGTTTCTGACTATTACATGCATTTGAATGGCGAACTCGCCCAAACAAAGTATAGGTTTTCATTATGTGAATAACTTGAAAATCTTAGCTCAAACAGCTGCAAAACCTGTTTGCCCAGCACGGGGATATTGAAGTCTGCAAGATAAAGCCATAAATATGTGAGTCTGAATCTTCTATCAAAAGTTACAGCTATATATATGAAGTTGTAGAAAAACGCTTTCTTTCGCCAAGACAGTGCGTTTCTGACGATTACATGCATTTGAATGGAGTTCTCGCACGAAACAAAGTATAGGTTTTCATTATGTCGGGGGAAAACTCTGTAAGAAACCCAGGAGAAATAAAGACACAATGAGACAAAGTTACTTTCTTTATCAAACGTGTACACGGGTGAGCTGCTAAGAACAACTCACACCATGCACAGTGGCTTGGTAATTTTTATAGGCACAGAGCACAGAGACAGTGAGAACAGGATAACAAATAATAAACAGATAAAATAAAACAACTCCATATATGGTGCTAGTCTCGTCAGCAGAGAGCTAGGGAAGATAAAACAATCTAAAACAATATGTCCCAGAAACAAGATGTGTTTGCTGGGAAAGTCTAAAAAGATAATTCTAAATTAATCTAACCATAGGCAGAGGGCAGACAAAAGGCATCTTTGTACATTTAAAAGAAGGTAAAGAAACATAGAATCATTTTTCCTGTAACACATTATGTGAATAACTTGAAAATCTTAGCTCACACAGCTGCAAAACCTGTTTGCCCAGCATGGGGATATTGAATTCTATAAGATAAAGCCATGAATATGTATTTCTGAGTCTTCTATCAAAAGTTACAGCTGTCTTCATGAAGACCATTAAAAACGCTTTATTTCACCAGTTAGTGCGTCTCGCTATTACATGCATTTGAATGGAGTTCTCGCACGAAACAAAGTATAGGTTTTCATTATGTGAATAACTTGAAAATCTTAGCTCAAACAGCTGCAAAACCTGTTTGCCCAGCACGGGGATATTGAATTCTATAAGATAAAGCCATAAATATGTATTTCTGAGTCTTCTATCAAAAGTTACAGCTGTCTTTATGAAGACCATTACAAACGCTTTATTTCACCAGTTACTGCGTTTCTCGCTATTACATGCATTTGAATGGAGTTCTCGCACGAAACAAAGTATAGGTTTTCATTATGTGAATAACTTGAAAATCTTAGCTCAAACAGCTGCAAAACCTGTTTGCCCAGTGCGGGGATATTGAATCCTATAAGATAAAGCAATAAATATGTGAGCCTGCGTCATCTATCAAAAGTTACAGCTATTCATATGAAGTTGTACAAAAACGCTTTATTTCACCAGTTAGTGCGTTTCTCGCTATTACATGCATTTGAATGGAGTTCTCGCACGAAACAAAGTATAGGTTTTCATTATGTGAATAACTTGAAAATCTTAGCTCAAACAGCTGCAAAACCTGTTTGCCCAGCACGGGGATATTGAATTCTATAAGATAAAGCCATAAATATGTGAGCCTGCGTGGTCTATCAAAAGTTCCAGCTATTCATATGAAGTTGTACAAAAACGCTTTATTTCACCAGTTAGTGCGTTTCTCGCTATTACATGCATTTGAATGGAGTTCTCGCACGAAACAAAGTATAGGTTTTCATTATGTGAATAACTTGAAAATCTTAGCTCAAACAGCTGCAAAACCTGTTTGCCCAGCGCGGGGATATTGAATCCTATAAGATAAAGCAATAAATATGTGAGCCTGCGTCGTCTATCAAAAGTTACAGCTATTCATATGAAGTTGTACAAAAACGCTTTATTTCACCAGTTAGTGCGTTTCTCGCTATTACATGCATTTGAATGGAGTTCTCGCACGAAACAAAATATAGGTTTTCATTATGTGAATAACTTGAAAATCTTAGCTCAAACAGCTGCAAAACCTGTTTGCCCAGCACGGGGATATTGAATTCTATAAGATAAAGCAATAAATATGTGAGCCTGCGTCGTCTATCAAAAGTTACAGCTATTCATATGAAGTTGTACAAAAACGCTTTATTTCACCAGTTAGTGCGTTTCTCGCTATTACATGCATTTGAATGGAGTTCTCGCACGAAACAAAGTATAGTTTTTCATTATGTGAATAACTTGAAAATCGTAGCTCAAACAGCTGCAAAACCTGTTTGCCCAGCACGGGAACCTTGAGTTCTATAAGATAAAGCCATAAACATGTGTATCCGAGTCTTCTATCAAAAGTTACAGCTATTTATATGAAGTTGTACAAAAACGCTTTCTTTCGCCAAGACAGTGCGTTTCTCACTGTTACATGCATTTGAATGGGGAACTCGACCGAAACAAAGTATAGGTTTTCATTATGTGAATAACTTGGAAATCTTAGCTCAAACAGCTGCAAAACCTGTTTTCCCAGCACGGGAACCTTGAGTTCTATAAGATAAAGCCATAAACATGTTTGTCTGAGTCTTCTTTCAAAAGTTACAGCTATTTATATGAAGTTGTACAAAAACGCTTTCTTTCGCCAAGACAGTGCGTTTCTCACTGTTACATGCATTTGAATGGGGAACTCGACCGAAACAAAGTATAGGTTTTCATTATGTGAATAACTTGGAAATCTTAGCTCAAACAGCTGCAAAACCTGTTTTCCCAGCACGGAGACCTTGAGTTCTATAAGATAAGGCCATAAACATGTGTACCCGAGTCTTCTATCAAAAGTTACAGCTATTCATATGAAGTTGTACAAAATAGCTTTCTGTCGCCAAGACAGTGCGTTTCTCACTGTTACATGCATTTGAATGGGGAACTCGACCGAAACAAAGTATAGGTTTTCATTATGTGAATAACTTGGAAATCTTAGCTCAAACAGCTGGAAAACCTGTTTTCCCAGCACGGGAACCTTGAGTTCTATAAGATAAAGCCATAAACATGTGTATCCGAGTCTTCTATCAAAAGTTACAGCTATTTATATGAAGTTGTACAAAAACGCTTTCTTTCGCCAAGACAGTGCGTTTCTCACTGTTACATGCATTTGAATGGGGAACTCGACCGAAACAAAGTATAGGTTTTCATTATGTGAATAACTTGGAAATCTTAGCTCAAACAGCTGCAAAACCTGTTTTCCCAGCACGGAGACCTTGAGTTCTATAAGATAAAGCCATAAACATGTTTGTCTGAGTCTTCTATCAAAAGTTACAGCTATTTATATGAAGTTGTACAAAAACGCTTTCTTTCGCCAAGACAGTGCGTTTCTCACTGTTACATGCATTTGAATGGGGAACTCGACCGAAACAAAGTATAAGTTTTCATTATGTGAATAACTTGGAAATCTTAGCTCAAACAGCTGCAAAACCTGTTTTCCCAGCACGGTGACCTTGAGTTCTATAAGATAAAGCCATAAACATGTGTATCCGAGTCTTCTATCAAAAGTTACAGCTATTTATATGAAGTTGTACAAAAACGCTTTCTTTCGCCAAGACTGTGCGTTTCTCACTGTTACATGCATTTGAATGGGGAACTCGACCGAAACAAAGTATAAGTTTTCATTATGTGAATAACTTGGAAATCTTAGCTCAAACAGCTGCAAAACCTGTTTTCCCAGCACGGAGACCTTGAGTTCTATAAGATAAAGCCATAAACATGTTTGTCTGAGTCTTCTATCAAAAGTTACAGCTATTTCTATGAAGTTGTACAAAAACGCTTTCTTTCGCCAAGACAGTGCGTTTCTCACTGTTACATGCATTTGAATGGGGAACTCGACCGAAACAAAGTATAGGTTTTCATTATGTGAATAACTTGGAAATCTTAGCTCAAACAGCTGCAAAACCTGTTTGCCCAGCACGGGAACCTTGAGTTCTATAAGATAAAGCCATAAACATGTGTATCCGAGTCTTCTATCAAAAGTTACAGCTATTTATATGAAGTTGTACAAAAACGCTTTCTTTCGCCAAGACAGTGCGTTTCTCACTGTTACATGCATTTGAATGGGGAACTCGACCGAAACAAAGTATAGGTTTTCATTATGTGAATAACTTGGAAATCTTAGCTCAAACAGCTGCAAAACCTGTTTTCCCAGCACGGAGACCTTGAGTTATATAAGATAAAGCCATAAACATGTGTATCCGAGTCTTCTATCAAAAGTTACAGCTATTTATATGAAGTTGTACAAAAACGCTTTCTTTCGCCAAGACAGTGCGTTTCTCACTGTTACATGCATTTGAATGGGGAACTCCACCGAAACAAAGTATAAGTTTTCATTATGTGAATAACTTGGAAATCTTAGCTCAAACAGCTGCAAAACCTGTTTTCCCAGCACGGAGACCTTGAGTTCTATAATATAAGGCCATAAACATGTTTGTCTGAGTCTTCTATCAAAAGTTACAGCTATTTCTATGAAGTTGTACAAAAACGCTTTCTTTCGCCAAGACAGTGCGTTTCTCACTGTTACATGCATTTGAATGGGGAACTCGACCGAAACAAAGTATAGGTTTTCATTATGTGAATAACTTGGAAATCTTAGCTCAAACAGCTGCAAAACCTGTTTGCCCAGCACGGAGACCTTGAGTTCTATAAGATAAAGCCATAAACATGTGTATCCGAGTCTTCTATCAAAAGTTACAGCTATTTATATGAAGTTGTACAAAAACGCTTTCTTTCGCCAAGACAGTGCGTTTCTCACTGTTACATGCATTTGAATGGGGAACTTGACCGAAACAAAGTATAGGTTTTCATTATGTGAATAACTTGGAAATCTTAGCTCAAACAGCTGGAAAACCTGTTTGCCCAGCACGGGAACCTTGAGTTCTATAAGATAAAGCCATAAACATGTGTATCCGAGTCTTCTATCAAAAGTTACAGCTATTTATATGAAGTTGTACAAAAACGCTTTCTTTCGCCAAGACAGTGCGTTTCTCACTGTTACATGCATTTGAATGGGGAACTCGACCGAAACAAAGTATAAGTTTTCATTATGTGAATAACTTGGAAATCTTAGCTCAAACAGCTGCAAAACCTGTTTTCCCAGCACGGTGACCTTGAGTTCTATAAGATAAAGCCATAAACATGTGTATCCGAGTCTTCTATCAAAAGTTACAGCTATTTATATGAAGTTGTACAAAAACGCTTTCTTTCGCCAAGACTGTGCGTTTCTCACTGTTACATACATTTGAATGGGGAACTCGACCGAAACAAAGTATAAGTTTTCATTATGTGAATAACTTGGAAATCTTAGCTCAAACAGCTGCAAAACCTGTTTTCCCAGCACGGAGACCTTGAGTTCTATAAGATAAAGCCATAAACATGTTTGTCTGAGTCTTCTATCAAAAGTTACAGCTATTTCTATGAAGTTGTACAAAAACGCTTTCTTTCGCCAAGACAGTGCGTTTCTCACTGTTACATGCATTTGAATGGGGAACTCGACCGAAACAAAGTATAGGTTTTCATTATGTGAATAACTTGGAAATCTTAGCTCAAACAGCTGCAAAACCTGTTTGCCCAGCACGGGAACCTTGAGTTCTATAAGATAAAGCCATAAACATGTGTATCCGAGTCTTCTATCAAAAGTTACAGCTATTTATATGAAGTTGTACAAAAACGCTTTCTTTCGCCAAGACAGTGCGTTTCTCACTGTTACATGCATTTGAATGGGGAACTCGACCGAAACAAAGTATAGGTTTTCATTATGTGAATAACTTGGAAATCTTAGCTCAAACAGCTGCAAAACCTGTTTTCCCAGCACGGAGACCTTGAGTTATATAAGATAAAGCCATAAACATGTGTATCCGAGTCTTCTATCAAAAGTTACAGCTATTTATATGAAGTTGTACAAAAACGCTTTCTTTCGCCAAGACAGTGCGTTTCTCACTGTTACATGCATTTGAATGGGGAACTCCACCGAAACAAAGTATAAGTTTTCATTATGTGAATAACTTGGAAATCTTAGCTCAAACAGCTGCAAAACCTGTTTTCCCAGCACGGAGACCTTGAGTTCTATAATATAAGGCCATAAACATGTTTGTCTGAGTCTTCTATCAAAAGTTACAGCTATTTCTATGAAGTTGTACAAAAACGCTTTCTTTCGCCAAGACAGTGCGTTTCTCACTGTTACATGCATTTGAATGGGGAACTCGACCGAAACAAAGTATAGGTTTTCATTATGTGAATAACTTGGAAATCTTAGCTCAAACAGCTGCAAAACCTGTTTGCCCAGCACGGAGACCTTGAGTTCTATAAGATAAGGCCATAAACATGTGTACCCGAGTCTTCTATCAAAAGTTACAGCTATTCATATGAAGTTGTACAAAATAGCTTTCTGTCGCCAAGACAGTGCGTTTCTCACTGTTACATGCATTTGAATGGGGAACTCGACCGAAACAAAGTATAGGTTTTCATTATGTGAATAACTTGGAAATCTTAGCTCAAACAGCTGCAAAACCTGTTTTCCCAGCACGGGAACCTTGAGTTCTATAAGATAAAGCCATAAACATGTGTATCCGAGTCTTCTATCAAAAGTTACAGCTATTTATATGAAGTTGTACAAAAACGCTTTCTTTCGCCAAGACAGTGCGTTTCTCACTGTTACATGCATTTGAATGGGGAACTCGACCGAAACAAAGTATAGGTTTTCATTATGTGAATAACTTGGAAATCTTAGCTCAAACAGCTGCAAAACCTGTTTTCCCAGCACGGAGACCTTGAGTTCTATAAGATAAAGCCATAAACATGTTTGTCTGAGTCTTCTATCAAAAGTTACAGCTATTTATATGAAGTTGTACAAAAACGCTTTCTTTCGCCAAGACAGTGCGTTTCTCACTGTTACATGCATTTGAATGGGGAACTCGACCGAAACAAAGTATAAGTTTTCATTATGTGAATAACTTGGAAATCTTAGCTCAAACAGCTGCAAAACCTGTTTTCCCAGCACGGTGACCTTGAGTTCTATAAGATAAAGCCATAAACATGTGTATCCGAGTCTTCTATCAAAAGTTACAGCTATTTATATGAAGTTGTACAAAAACGCTTTCTTTCGCCAAGACTGTGCGTTTCTCACTGTTACATGCATTTGAATGGGGAACTCGACCGAAACAAAGTATAAGTTTTCATTATGTGAATAACTTGGAAATCTTAGCTCAAACAGCTGCAAAACCTGTTTTCCCAGCACGGAGACCTTGAGTTCTATAAGATAAAGCCATAAACATGTTTGTCTGAGTCTTCTATCAAAAGTTACAGCTATTTCTATGAAGTTGTACAAAAACGCTTTCTTTCGCCAAGACAGTGCGTTTCTCACTGTTACATGCATTTGAATGGGGAACTCGACCGAAACAAAGTATAGGTTTTCATTATGTGAATAACTTGGAAATCTTAGCTCAAACAGCTGCAAAACCTGTTTGCCCAGCACGGGAACCTTGAGTTCTATAAGATAAAGCCATAAACATGTGTATCCGAGTCTTCTATCAAAAGTTACAGCTATTTATATGAAGTTGTACAAAAACGCTTTCTTTCGCCAAGACAGTGCGTTTCTCACTGTTACATGCATTTGAATGGGGAACTCGACCGAAACAAAGTATAGGTTTTCATTATGTGAATAACTTGGAAATCTTAGCTCAAACAGCTGCAAAACCTGTTTTCCCAGCACGGAGACCTTGAGTTATATAAGATAAAGCCATAAACATGTGTATCCGAGTCTTCTATCAAAAGTTACAGCTATTTATATGAAGTTGTACAAAAACGCTTTCTTTCGCCAAGACAGTGCGTTTCTCACTGTTACATGCATTTGAATGGGGAACTCCACCGAAACAAAGTATAAGTTTTCATTATGTGAATAACTTGGAAATCTTAGCTCAAACAGCTGCAAAACCTGTTTTCCCAGCACGGAGACCTTGAGTTCTATAATATAAGGCCATAAACATGTTTGTCTGAGTCTTCTATCAAAAGTTACAGCTATTTCTATGAAGTTGTACAAAAACGCTTTCTTTCGCCAAGACAGTGCGTTTCTCACTGTTACATGCATTTGAATGGGGAACTCGACCGAAACAAAGTATAGGTTTTCATTATGTGAATAACTTGGAAATCTTAGCTCAAACAGCTGCAAAACCTGTTTGCCCAGCACGGAGACCTTGAGTTCTATAAGATAAAGCCATAAACATGTGTATCCGAGTCTTCTATCAAAAGTTACAGCTATTTATATGAAGTTGTACAAAAACGCTTTCTTTCGCCAAGACAGTGCGTTTCTCACTGTTACATGCATTTGAATGGGGAACTTGACCGAAACAAAGTATAGGTTTTCATTATGTGAATAACTTGGAAATCTTAGCTCAAACAGCTGGAAAACCTGTTTGCCCAGCACGGGAACCTTGAGTTCTATAAGATAAAGCCATAAACATGTGTATCCGAGTCTTCTATCAAAAGTTACAGCTATTTATATGAAGTTGTACAAAAACGCTTTCTTTCGCCAAGACAGTGCGTTTCTCACTGTTACATGCATTTGAATGGGGAACTCGACCGAAACAAAGTATAAGTTTTCATTATGTGAATAACTTGGAAATCTTAGCTCAAACAGCTGCAAAACCTGTTTTCCCAGCACGGTGACCTTGAGTTCTATAAGATAAAGCCATAAACATGTGTATCCGAGTCTTCTATCAAAAGTTACAGCTATTTATATGAAGTTGTACAAAAACGCTTTCTTTCGCCAAGACTGTGCGTTTCTCACTGTTACATGCATTTGAATGGGGAACTCGACCGAAACAAAGTATAAGTTTTCATTATGTGAATAACTTGGAAATCTTAGCTCAAACAGCTGCAAAACCTGTTTTCCCAGCACGGAGACCTTGAGTTCTATAAGATAAAGCCATAAACATGTTTGTCTGAGTCTTCTATCAAAAGTTACAGCTATTTCTATGAAGTTGTACAAAAACGCTTTCTTTCGCCAAGACAGTGCGTTTCTCACTGTTACATGCATTTGAATGGGGAACTCGACCGAAACAAAGTATAGGTTTTCATTATGTGAATAACTTGGAAATCTTAGCTCAAACAGCTGCAAAACCTGTTTGCCCAGCACGGAGACCTTGAGTTCTATAATATAAGGCCATAAACATGTGTATCCGAGTCTTCTATCAAAAGTTACAGCTATTTATATGAAGTTGTACAAAAACGCTTTCTTTCGCCAAGACAGTGCGTTTCTCACTGTTACATGCATTTGAATGGGGAACTCGACCGAAACAAAGTATAGGTTTTCATTATGTGAATAACTTGGAAATCTTAGCTCAAACAGCTGCAAAACCTGTTTTCCCAGCACGGAGACCTTGAGTTATATAAGATAAAGCCATAAACATGTGTATCCGAGTCTTCTATCAAAAGTTACAGCTATTTATATGAAGTTGTACAAAAACGCTTTCTTTCGCCAAGACAGTGCGTTTCTCACTGTTACATGCATTTGAATGGGGAACTCCACCGAAACAAAGTATAAGTTTTCATTATGTGAATAACTTGGAAATCTTAGCTCAAACAGCTGCAAAACCTGTTTTCCCAGCACGGAGACCTTGAGTTCTATAATATAAGGCCATAAACATGTTTGTCTGAGTCTTCTATCAAAAGTTACAGCTATTTCTATGAAGTTGTACAAAAACGCTTTCTTTCGCCAAGACAGTGCGTTTCTCACTGTTACATGCATTTGAATGGGGAACTCGACCGAAACAAAGTATAGGTTTTCATTATGTGAATAACTTGGAAATCTTAGCTCAAACAGCTGCAAAACCTGTTTGCCCAGCACGGAGACCTTGAGTTCTATAAGATAAAGCCATAAACATGTGTATCCGAGTCTTCTATCAAAAGTTACAGCTATTTATATGAAGTTGTACAAAAACGCTTTCTTTCGCCAAGACAGTGCGTTTCTCACTGTTACATGCATTTGAATGGGGAACTTGACCGAAACAAAGTATAGGTTTTCATTATGTGAATAACTTGGAAATCTTAGCTCAAACAGCTGGAAAACCTGTTTGCCCAGCACGGGAACCTTGAGTTCTATAAGATAAAGCCATAAACATGTGTATCCGAGTCTTCTATCAAAAGTTACAGCTATTTATATGAAGTTGTACAAAAACGCTTTCTTTCGCCAAGACAGTGCGTTTCTCACTGTTACATGCATTTGAATGGGGAACTCGACCGAAACAAAGTATAGGTTTTCATTATGTGAATAACTTGGAAATCTTAGCTCAAACAGCTGCAAAACCTGTTTTCCCAGCACGGAGACCTTGAGTTCTATAATATAAGGCCATAAACATGTTTGTCTGAGTCTTCTATCAAAAGTTACAGCTATTTCTATGAAGTTGTACAAAAACGCTTTCTTTCGCCAAGACAGTGCGTTTCTCACTGTTACATGCATTTGAATGGGGAACTCGACCGAAACAAAGTATAGGTTTTCATTATGTGAATAACTTGGAAATCTTAGCTCAAACAGCTGCAAAACCTGTTTGCCCAGCACGGAGACCTTGAGTTCTATAAGATAAAGCCATAAACATGTGTATCCGAGTCTTCTATCAAAAGTTACAGCTATTTATATGACGTTGTACAAAAACGCTTTCTTTCGCCAAGACAGTGCGTTTCTCACTGTTACATGCATTTGAATGGGGAACTCGACCGAAACAAAGTATAGGTTTTCATTATGTGAATAACTTGGAAATCTTAGCTCAAACAGCTGCAAAACCTGTTTTCCCAGCACGGAGACCTTGAGTTCTATAATATAAGGCCATAAACATGTTTGTCTGAGTCTTCTATCAAAAGTTACAGCTATTTCTATGAAGTTGTACAAAAACGTTTTCTTTCGCCAAGACAGTGCGTTTCTCACTGTTACATGCATTTTGAAAGGGGAACTCGACCGAAACAAAGTATAGGTTTTCATTATGTGAATAACTTGGAAATCTTAGCTCAAACAGCTGCAAAACCTGTTTGCCCAGCACGGGAACCTTGAGTTCCATAAGATAAAGCCATAAACATGTGTATCCGAATCTTCTATCAAAAGTTACAGCTATTTATATGAAGTTGTACAAAAACGCTTTCTTTCGCCAAGACAGAAAGCGTATAGAACTCAAGGTCTCCGTGCTGGGAAAACAGGTTTTGCAGCTGTTTGAGCTAAGATTTCCAAGTTATTCACATAATGAAAACCTATACTTTGTTTCGGTCGAGTTCCCCATTCAAAATGCATGTAACAGTGAGAAACGCACTGTCTTGGCGAAAGAAAACGTTTTTGTACAACTTCATAGAAATAGCTGTAACTTTTGATAGAAGACTCAGACAAACATGTTTATGGCTTTATCTTATAGAACTCAAGGTCTCCGTGCTGGGCAAACAGGTTTTGCAGCTGTTTGAGCTAAGATTTCCAAGTTATTCACATAATGAAAACTTATACTTTGTTTCGGTCGAGTTCCCCATTCAAATGCATGTAACAGTGAGAAACGCACAGTCTTGGCGTGTTACATGCATTTGAATGGGGAACTCGACCGAAACAAAGTATAGGTTTTCATTATGTGAATAACTTGGAAATCTTAGCTCAAACAGCTGCAAAACCTGTTTTCCCAGCACGGAGACCTTGAGTTCTATAAGATAAAGCCATAAACATGTGTATCCGAGTCTTCTATCAAAAGTTACAGCTATTTATATGAAGTTGTACAAAAACGCTTTCTTTCGCCAAGACAGTGCGTTTCTCACTGTTACATGCATTTGAATGGGGAACTCCACCGAAACAAAGTATAGGTTTTCATTATGTGAATAACTTGGAAATCTTAGCTCAAACAGCTGCAAAACCTGTTTTCCCAGCACGGAGACCTTGAGTTCTATAAGATAAAGCCATAAACATGTTTGTCTGAGTCTTCTATCAAAAGTTACAGCTATTTATATGAAGTTGTACAAAAACGCTTTCTTTCGCCAAGACAGTGCGTTTCTCACTGTTACATGCATTTGAATGGGGAACTCGACCGAAACAAAGTATAAGTTTTCATTATGTGAATAACTTGGAAATCTTAGCTCAAACAGCTGCAAAACCTGTTTTCCCAGCACGGTGACCTTGAGTTCTATAAGATAAAGCCATAAACATGTGTATCCGAGTCTTCTATCAAAAGTTACAGCTATTTATATGAAGTTGTACAAAAACGCTTTCTTTCGCCAAGACTGTGCGTTTCTCACTGTTACATGCATTTGAATGGGGAACTCGACCGAAACAAAGTATAAGTTTTCATTATGTGAATAACTTGGAAATCTTAGCTCAAACAGCTGCAAAACCTGTTTTCCCAGCACGGAGACCTTGAGTTCTATAAGATAAAGCCATAAACATGTTTGTCTGAGTCTTCTATCAAAAGTTACAGCTATTTCTATGAAGTTGTACAAAAACGCTTTCTTTCGCCAAGACAGTGCGTTTCTCACTGTTACATGCATTTGAATGGGGAACTCGACCGAAACAAAGTATAGGTTTTCATTATGTGAATAACTTGGAAATCTTAGCTCAAACAGCTGCAAAACCTGTTTGCCCAGCACGGGAACCTTGAGTTCTATAAGATAAAGCCATAAACATGTGTATCCGAGTCTTCTATCAAAAGTTACAGCTATTTATATGAAGTTGTACAAAAACGCTTTCTTTCGCCAAGACAGTGCGTTTCTCACTGTTACATGCATTTGAATGGGGAACTCGACCGAAACAAAGTATAGGTTTTCATTATGTGAATAACTTGGAAATCTTAGCTCAAACAGCTGCAAAACCTGTTTTCCCAGCACGGAGACCTTGAGTTATATAAGATAAAGCCATAAACATGTGTATCCGAGTCTTCTATCAAAAGTTACAGCTATTTATATGAAGTTGTACAAAAACGCTTTCTTTCGCCAAGACAGTGCGTTTCTCACTGTTACATGCATTTGAATGGGGAACTCCACCGAAACAAAGTATAAGTTTTCATTATGTGAATAACTTGGAAATCTTAGCTCAAACAGCTGCAAAACCTGTTTTCCCAGCACGGAGACCTTGAGTTCTATAATATAAGGCCATAAACATGTTTGTCTGAGTCTTCTATCAAAAGTTACAGCTATTTCTATGAAGTTGTACAAAAACGCTTTCTTTCGCCAAGACAGTGCGTTTCTCACTGTTACATGCATTTGAATGGGGAACTCGACCGAAACAAAGTATAGGTTTTCATTATGTGAATAACTTGGAAATCTTAGCTCAAACAGCTGCAAAACCTGTTTGCCCAGCACGGAGACCTTGAGTTCTATAAGATAAAGCCATAAACATGTGTATCCGAGTCTTCTATCAAAAGTTACAGCTATTTATATGAAGTTGTACAAAAACGCTTTCTTTCGCCAAGACAGTGCGTTTCTCACTGTTACATGCATTTGAATGGGGAACTTGACCGAAACAAAGTATAGGTTTTCATTATGTGAATAACTTGGAAATCTTAGCTCAAACAGCTGGAAAACCTGTTTGCCCAGCACGGGAACCTTGAGTTCTATAAGATAAAGCCATAAACATGTGTATCCGAGTCTTCTATCAAAAGTTACAGCTATTTATATGAAGTTGTACAAAAACGCTTTCTTTCGCCAAGACAGTGCGTTTCTCACTGTTACATGCATTTGAATGGGGAACTCGACCGAAACAAAGTATAAGTTTTCATTATGTGAATAACTTGGAAATCTTAGCTCAAACAGCTGCAAAACCTGTTTTCCCAGCACGGTGACCTTGAGTTCTATAAGATAAAGCCATAAACATGTGTATCCGAGTCTTCTATCAAAAGTTACAGCTATTTATATGAAGTTGTACAAAAACGCTTTCTTTCGCCAAGACTGTGCGTTTCTCACTGTTACATGCATTTGAATGGGGAACTCGACCGAAACAAAGTATAAGTTTTCATTATGTGAATAACTTGGAAATCTTAGCTCAAACAGCTGCAAAACCTGTTTTCCCAGCACGGAGACCTTGAGTTCTATAAGATAAAGCCATAAACATGTTTGTCTGAGTCTTCTATCAAAAGTTACAGCTATTTCTATGAAGTTGTACAAAAACGCTTTCTTTCGCCAAGACAGTGCGTTTCTCACTGTTACATGCATTTGAATGGGGAACTCGACCGAAACAAAGTATAGGTTTTCATTATGTGAATAACTTGGAAATCTTAGCTCAAACAGCTGCAAAACCTGTTTGCCCAGCACGGAGACCTTGAGTTCTATAATATAAGGCCATAAACATGTGTATCCGAGTCTTCTATCAAAAGTTACAGCTATTTATATGAAGTTGTACAAAAACGCTTTCTTTCGCCAAGACAGTGCGTTTCTCACTGTTACATGCATTTGAATGGGGAACTCGACCGAAACAAAGTATAGGTTTTCATTATGTGAATAACTTGGAAATCTTAGCTCAAACAGCTGCAAAACCTGTTTTCCCAGCACGGAGACCTTGAGTTATATAAGATAAAGCCATAAACATGTGTATCCGAGTCTTCTATCAAAAGTTACAGCTATTTATATGAAGTTGTACAAAAACGCTTTCTTTCGCCAAGACAGTGCGTTTCTCACTGTTACATGCATTTGAATGGGGAACTCCACCGAAACAAAGTATAAGTTTTCATTATGTGAATAACTTGGAAATCTTAGCTCAAACAGCTGCAAAACCTGTTTTCCCAGCACGGAGACCTTGAGTTCTATAATATAAGGCCATAAACATGTTTGTCTGAGTCTTCTATCAAAAGTTACAGCTATTTCTATGAAGTTGTACAAAAACGCTTTCTTTCGCCAAGACAGTGCGTTTCTCACTGTTACATGCATTTGAATGGGGAACTCGACCGAAACAAAGTATAGGTTTTCATTATGTGAATAACTTGGAAATCTTAGCTCAAACAGCTGCAAAACCTGTTTGCCCAGCACGGAGACCTTGAGTTCTATAAGATAAAGCCATAAACATGTGTATCCGAGTCTTCTATCAAAAGTTACAGCTATTTATATGAAGTTGTACAAAAACGCTTTCTTTCGCCAAGACAGTGCGTTTCTCACTGTTACATGCATTTGAATGGGGAACTTGACCGAAACAAAGTATAGGTTTTCATTATGTGAATAACTTGGAAATCTTAGCTCAAACAGCTGGAAAACCTGTTTGCCCAGCACGGGAACCTTGAGTTCTATAAGATAAAGCCATAAACATGTGTATCCGAGTCTTCTATCAAAAGTTACAGCTATTTATATGAAGTTGTACAAAAACGCTTTCTTTCGCCAAGACAGTGCGTTTCTCACTGTTACATGCATTTGAATGGGGAACTCGACCGAAACAAAGTATAGGTTTTCATTATGTGAATAACTTGGAAATCTTAGCTCAAACAGCTGCAAAACCTGTTTTCCCAGCACGGAGACCTTGAGTTCTATAATATAAGGCCATAAACATGTTTGTCTGAGTCTTCTATCAAAAGTTACAGCTATTTCTATGAAGTTGTACAAAAACGCTTTCTTTCGCCAAGACAGTGCGTTTCTCACTGTTACATGCATTTGAATGGGGAACTCGACCGAAACAAAGTATAGGTTTTCATTATGTGAATAACTTGGAAATCTTAGCTCAAACAGCTGCAAAACCTGTTTGCCCAGCACGGAGACCTTGAGTTCTATAAGATAAAGCCATAAACATGTGTATCCGAGTCTTCTATCAAAAGTTACAGCTATTTATATGACGTTGTACAAAAACGCTTTCTTTCGCCAAGACAGTGCGTTTCTCACTGTTACATGCATTTGAATGGGGAACTCGACCGAAACAAAGTATAGGTTTTCATTATGTGAATAACTTGGAAATCTTAGCTCAAACAGCTGCAAAACCTGTTTTCCCAGCACGGAGACCTTGAGTTCTATAATATAAGGCCATAAACATGTTTGTCTGAGTCTTCTATCAAAAGTTACAGCTATTTCTATGAAGTTGTACAAAAACGTTTTCTTTCGCCAAGACAGTGCGTTTCTCACTGTTACATGCATTTTGAATGGGGAACTCGACCGAAACAAAGTATAGGTTTTCATTATGTGAATAACTTGGAAATCTTAGCTCAAACAGCTGCAAAACCTGTTTGCCCAGCACGGGAACCTTGAGTTCCATAAGATAAAGCCATAAACATGTGTATCCGAATCTTCTATCAAAAGTTACAGCTATTTATATGAAGTTGTACAAAAACGCTTTCTTTCGCCAAGACAGAAAGCGTATAGAACTCAAGGTCTCCGTGCTGGGAAAACAGGTTTTGCAGCTGTTTGAGCTAAGATTTCCAAGTTATTCACATAATGAAAACCTATACTTTGTTTCGGTCGAGTTCCCCATTCAAAATGCATGTAACAGTGAGAAACGCACTGTCTTGGCGAAAGAAAACGTTTTTGTACAACTTCATAGAAATAGCTGTAACTTTTGATAGAAGACTCAGACAAACATGTTTATGGCTTTATCTTATAGAACTCAAGGTCTCCGTGCTGGGCAAACAGGTTTTGCAGCTGTTTGAGCTAAGATTTCCAAGTTATTCACATAATGAAAACTTATACTTTGTTTCGGTCGAGTTCCCCATTCAAATGCATGTAACAGTGAGAAACGCACAGTCTTGGCGTGTTACATGCATTTGAATGGGGAACTCGACCGAAACAAAGTATAGGTTTTCATTATGTGAATAACTTGGAAATCTTAGCTCAAACAGCTGCAAAACCTGTTTTCCCAGCACGGAGACCTTGAGTTCTATAAGATAAAGCCATAAACATGTGTATCCGAGTCTTCTATCAAAAGTTACAGCTATTTATATGAAGTTGTACAAAAACGCTTTCTTTCGCCAAGACAGTGCGTTTCTCACTGTTACATGCATTTGAATGGGGAACTCGACCGAAACAAAGTATAGGTTTTCATTATGTGAATAACTTGGAAATCTTAGCTCAAACAGCTGCAAAACCTGTTTTCCCAGCACGGAGACCTTGAGTTCTATAAGATAAAGCCATAAACATGTTTGTCTGAGTCTTCTATCAAAAGTTACAGCTATTTATATGAAGTTGTACAAAAACGCTTTCTTTCGCCAAGACAGTGCGTTTCTCACTGTTACATGCATTTGAATGGGGAACTCGACCGAAACAAAGTATAAGTTTTCATTATGTGAATAACTTGGAAATCTTAGCTCAAACAGCTGCAAAACCTGTTTTCCCAGCACGGTGACCTTGAGTTCTATAAGATAAAGCCATAAACATGTGTATCCGAGTCTTCTATCAAAAGTTACAGCTATTTATATGAAGTTGTACAAAAACGCTTTCTTTCGCCAAGACTGTGCGTTTCTCACTGTTACATGCATTTGAATGGGGAACTCGACCGAAACAAAGTATAAGTTTTCATTATGTGAATAACTTGGAAATCTTAGCTCAAACAGCTGCAAAACCTGTTTTCCCAGCACGGAGACCTTGAGTTCTATAAGATAAAGCCATAAACATGTTTGTCTGAGTCTTCTATCAAAAGTTACAGCTATTTATATGAAGTTGTACAAAAACGCTTTCTTTCGCCAAGACAGTGCGTTTCTCACTGTTACATGCATTTGAATGGGGAACTCCACCGAAACAAAGTATAAGTTTTCATTATGTGAATAACTTGGAAATCTTAGCTCAAACAGCTGCAAAACCTGTTTTCCCAGCACGGAGACCTTGAGTTCTATAATATAAGGCCATAAACATGTTTGTCTGAGTCTTCTATCAAAAGTTACAGCTATTTCTATGAAGTTGTACAAAAACGCTTTCTTTCGCCAAGACAGTGCGTTTCTCACTGTTACATGCATTTGAATGGGGAACTCGACCGAAACAAAGTATAGGTTTTCATTATGTGAATAACTTGGAAATCTTAGCTCAAACAGCTGCAAAACCTGTTTGCCCAGCACGGAGACCTTGAGTTCTATAAGATAAAGCCATAAACATGTGTATCCGAGTCTTCTATCAAAAGTTACAGCTATTTATATGAAGTTGTACAAAAACGCTTTCTTTCGCCAAGACAGTGCGTTTCTCACTGTTACATGCATTTGAATGGGGAACTTGACCGAAACAAAGTATAGGTTTTCATTATGTGAATAACTTGGAAATCTTAGCTCAAACAGCTGGAAAACCTGTTTGCCCAGCACGGGAACCTTGAGTTCTATAAGATAAAGCCATAAACATGTGTATCCGAGTCTTCTATCAAAAGTTACAGCTATTTATATGAAGTTGTACAAAAACGCTTTCTTTCGCCAAGACAGTGCGTTTCTCACTGTTACATGCATTTGAATGGGGAACTCGACCGAAACAAAGTATAGGTTTTCATTATGTGAATAACTTGGAAATCTTAGCTCAAACAGCTGCAAAACCTGTTTTCCCAGCACGGAGACCTTGAGTTCTATAATATAAGGCCATAAACATGTTTGTCTGAGTCTTCTATCAAAAGTTACAGCTATTTCTATGAAGTTGTACAAAAACGCTTTCTTTCGCCAAGACAGTGCGTTTCTCACTGTTACATGCATTTGAATGGGGAACTCGACCGAAACAAAGTATAGGTTTTCATTATGTGAATAACTTGGAAATCTTAGCTCAAACAGCTGCAAAACCTGTTTGCCCAGCACGGAGACCTTGAGTTCTATAAGATAAAGCCATAAACATGTGTATCCGAGTCTTCTATCAAAAGTTACAGCTATTTATATGACGTTGTACAAAAACGCTTTCTTTCGCCAAGACAGTGCGTTTCTCACTGTTACATGCATTTGAATGGGGAACTCGACCGAAACAAAGTATAGGTTTTCATTATGTGAATAACTTGGAAATCTTAGCTCAAACAGCTGCAAAACCTGTTTTCCCAGCACGGAGACCTTGAGTTCTATAATATAAGGCCATAAACATGTTTGTCTGAGTCTTCTATCAAAAGTTACAGCTATTTCTATGAAGTTGTACAAAAACGTTTTCTTTCGCCAAGACAGTGCGTTTCTCACTGTTACATGCATTTTGAATGGGGAACTCGACCGAAACAAAGTATAGGTTTTCATTATGTGAATAACTTGGAAATCTTAGCTCAAACAGCTGCAAAACCTGTTTGCCCAGCACGGGAACCTTGAGTTCCATAAGATAAAGCCATAAACATGTGTATCCGAATCTTCTATCAAAAGTTACAGCTATTTATATGAAGTTGTACAAAAACGCTTTCTTTCGCCAAGACAGAAAGCGTATAGAACTCAAGGTCTCCGTGCTGGGAAAACAGGTTTTGCAGCTGTTTGAGCTAAGATTTCCAAGTTATTCACATAATGAAAACCTATACTTTGTTTCGGTCGAGTTCCCCATTCAAAATGCATGTAACAGTGAGAAACGCACTGTCTTGGCGAAAGAAAACGTTTTTGTACAACTTCATAGAAATAGCTGTAACTTTTGATAGAAGACTCAGACAAACATGTTTATGGCTTTATCTTATAGAACTCAAGGTCTCCGTGCTGGGCAAACAGGTTTTGCAGCTGTTTGAGCTAAGATTTCCAAGTTATTCACATAATGAAAACTTATACTTTGTTTCGGTCGAGTTCCCCATTCAAATGCATGTAACAGTGAGAAACGCACAGTCTTGGCGTGTTACATGCATTTGAATGGGGAACTCGACCGAAACAAAGTATAAGTTTTCATTATGTGAATAACTTGGAAATCTTAGCTCAAACAGCTGCAAAACCTGTTTTCCCAGCACGGTGACCTTGAGTTCTATAAGATAAAGCCATAAACATGTGTATCCGAGTCTTCTATCAAAAGTTACAGCTATTTATATGAAGTTGTACAAAAACGCTTTCTTTCGCCAAGACTGTGCGTTTCTCACTGTTACATGCATTTGAATGGGGAACTCGACCGAAACAAAGTATAAGTTTTCATTATGTGAATAACTTGGAAATCTTAGCTCAAACAGCTGCAAAACCTGTTTTCCCAGCACGGAGACCTTGAGTTCTATAAGATAAAGCCATAAACATGTTTGTCTGAGTCTTCTATCAAAAGTTACAGCTATTTCTATGAAGTTGTACAAAAACGCTTTCTTTCGCCAAGACAGTGCGTTTCTCACTGTTACATGCATTTGAATGGGGAACTCGACCGAAACAAAGTATAAGTTTTCATTATGTGAATAACTTGGAAATCTTAGCTCAAACAGCTGCAAAACCTGTTTTCCCAGCACGGAGACCTTGAGTTCTATAATATAAGGCCATAAACATGTTTGTCTGAGTCTTCTATCAAAAGTTACAGCTATTTCTATGAAGTTGTACAAAAACGCTTTCTTTCGCCAAGACAGTGCGTTTCTCACTGTTACATGCATTTGAATGGGGAACTCGACCGAAACAAAGTATAGGTTTTCATTATGTGAATAACTTGGAAATCTTAGCTCAAACAGCTGCAAAACCTGTTTGCCCAGCACGGAGACCTTGAGTTCTATAAGATAAAGCCATAAACATGTGTATCCGAGTCTTCTATCAAAAGTTACAGCTATTTATATGAAGTTGTACAAAAACGCTTTCTTTCGCCAAGACAGTGCGTTTCTCACTGTTACATGCATTTGAATGGGGAACTCGACCGAAAGAAAGTATAGGTTTTCATTATGTGAATAACTTGGAAATCTTAGCTCAAACAGCTGGAAAACCTGTTTGCCCAGCACGGGAACCTTGAGTTCTATAAGATAAAGCCATAAACATGTGTATCCGAGTCTTCTATCAAAAGTTACAGCTATTTATATGAAGTTGTACAAAAACGCTTTCTTTCGCCAAGACAGTGCGTTTCTCACTGTTACATGCATTTGAATGGGGAACTCGACCGAAACAAAGTATAGGTTTTCATTATGTGAATAACTTGGAAATCTTAGCTCAAACAGCTGCAAAACCTGTTTTCCCAGCACGGAGACCTTGAGTTCTATAATATAAGGCCATAAACATGTTTGTCTGAGTCTTCTATCAAAAGTTACAGCTATTTATATGAAGTTGTACAAAAACGCTTTCTTTCGCCAAGACAGTGCGTTTCTCACTATTACATGCATTTGAATGGGGAACTCGACCGAAACAAAGTATAGGTTTTCATTATGTGAATAACTTGGAAATCTTAGCTCAAACAGCTGCAAAACCTGTTTTCCCAGCACGGAGACCTTGAGTTCTATAAGATAAAGCCATAAACATGTGTATCCGAGTCTTCTATCAAAAGTTACAGCTATTTATATGAAGTTGTACAAAAACGCTTTCTTTCGCCAAGACAGTGCGTTTCTCACTGTTACATGCATTTGAATGGGGAACTCGACCGAAACAAAGTATAGGTTTTCATTATGTGAATAACTTGGAAATCTTAGCTCAAACAGCTGCAAAACCTGTTTTCCCAGCACGGAGACCTTGAGTTCTATAAGATAAAGCCATAAACATGTGTATCCGAGTCTTCTATCAAAAGTTACAGCTATTTCTATGAAGTTGTACAAAAACGCTTTCTTTCGCCAAGACAGTGCGTTTCTCACTGTTACATGCATTTGAATGGGGAACTCGACCGAAACAAAGTATAGGTTTTCATTATGTGAATAACTTGGAAATCTTAGCTCAAACAGCTGCAAAACCTGTTTGCCCAGCACGGAGACCTTGAGTTCTATAAGATAAAGCCATAAACATGTGTATCCGAGTCTTCTATCAAAAGTTACAGCTATTTATATGAAGTTGTACAAAAACGCTTTCTTTCGCCAAGACTGTGCGTTTCTCACTGTTACATGCATTTGAATGGGGAACTCGACCGAAACAAAGTATAGGTTTTCATTATGTGAATAACTTGGAAATCTTAGCTCAAACAGCTGCAAAACCTGTTTTCCCAGCACGAAGACCTTGAGTTCTATAAGATAAAGCCATAAACATGTGTATCCGAGTCTTCTATCAAAAGTTACAGCTATTTATATGAAGTTGTACAAAAACGCTTTCTTTCGCCAAGCCAGTGCGTTTCTCACTGTTACATGCATTTGAATGGGGAACTCGACCGAAACAAAGTATAAGTTTTCATTATGTGAATAACTTGGAAATCTTAGCTCAAACAGCTGCAAAACCTGTTTTCCCAGCACGGAGACCTTGAGTTCTATAATATAAGGCCATAAACATGTTTGTCTGAGTCTTCTATCAAAAGTTACAGCTATTTCTATGAAGTTGTACAAAAACGCTTTCTTTCGCCAAGACAGTGCGTTTCTCACTGTTACATGCATTTGAATGGGGAACTCGACCGAAACAAAGTATAGGTTTTCATTATGTGAATAACTTGGAAATCTTAGCTCAAACAGCTGCAAAACCTGTTTTCCCAGCACGGGAACCTTGAGTTCTATAAGATAAAGCCATAAACATGTGTATCCGAGTCTTCTATCAAAAGTTACAGCTATTTATATGAAGTTGTACAAAAACGCTTTCTTTCGCCAAGACAGTGCGTTTCTCACTGTTACATGCATTTGAATGGCGAACTCGACCGAAACAAAGTATAGGTTTTCATTATGTGAATAACTTGGAAATCTTAGCTCAAACAGCTGCAAAACCTGTTTTCCCAGCACGGAGACCTTGAGTTCTATAAGATAAAGCCATAAACATGTTTGTCTGAGTCTTCTATCAAAAGTTACAGCTATTTATATGAAGTTGTACAAAAACGCTTTCTTTCGCCAAGACAGTGCGTTTCTCACTGTTACATGCATTTGAATGGGGAACTCGACCGAAACAAAGTATAAGTTTTCATTATGTGAATAACTTGGAAATCTTAGCTCAAACAGCTGCAAAACCTGTTTTCCCAGCACGGTGACCTTGAGTTCTATAAGATAAAGCCATAAACATGTGTATCCGAGTCTTCTATCAAAAGTTACAGCTATTTATATGAAGTTGTACAAAAACGCTTTCTTTCGCCAAGACTGTGCGTTTCTCACTGTTACATGCATTTGAATGGGGAACTCGACCGAAACAAAGTATAAGTTTTCATTATGTGAATAACTTGGAAATCTTAGCTCAAACAGCTGCAAAACCTGTTTTCCCAGCACGGAGACCTTGAGTTCTATAAGATAAAGCCATAAACATGTTTGTCTGAGTCTTCTATCAAAAGTTACAGCTATTTCTATGAAGTTGTACAAAAACGCTTTCTTTCGCCAAGACAGTGCGTTTCTCACTGTTACATGCATTTGAATGGGGAACTCGACCGAAACAAAGTATAAGTTTTCATTATGTGAATAACTTGGAAATCTTAGCTCAAACAGCTGCAAAACCTGTTTTCCCAGCACGGAGACCTTGAGTTCTATAATATAAGGCCATAAACATGTTTGTCTGAGTCTTCTATCAAAAGTTACAGCTATTTCTATGAAGTTGTACAAAAACGCTTTCTTTCGCCAAGACAGTGCGTTTCTCACTGTTACATGCATTTGAATGGGGAACTCGACCGAAACAAAGTATAGGTTTTCATTATGTGAATAACTTGGAAATCTTAGCTCAAACAGCTGCAAAACCTGTTTGCCCAGCACGGAGACCTTGAGTTCTATAAGATAAAGCCATAAACATGTGTATCCGAGTCTTCTATCAAAAGTTACAGCTATTTATATGAAGTTGTACAAAAACGCTTTCTTTCGCCAAGACAGTGCGTTTCTCACTGTTACATGCATTTGAATGGGGAACTCGACCGAAACAAAGTATAGGTTTTCATTATGTGAATAACTTGGAAATCTTAGCTCAAACAGCTGGAAAACCTGTTTGCCCAGCACGGGAACCTTGAGTTCTATAAGATAAAGCCATAAACATGTGTATCCGAGTCTTCTATCAAAAGTTACAGCTATTTATATGAAGTTGTACAAAAACGCTTTCTTTCGCCAAGACAGTGCGTTTCTCACTGTTACATGCATTTGAATGGGGAACTCGACCGAAACAAAGTATAGGTTTTCATTATGTGAATAACTTGGAAATCTTAGCTCAAACAGCTGCAAAACCTGTTTTCCCAGCACGGAGACCTTGAGTTCTATAATATAAGGCCATAAACATGTTTGTCTGAGTCTTCTATCAAAAGTTACAGCTATTTATATGAAGTTGTACAAAAACGCTTTCTTTCGCCAAGACAGTGCGTTTCTCACTATTACATGCATTTGAATGGGGAACTCGACCGAAACAAAGTATAGGTTTTCATTATGTGAATAACTTGGAAATCTTAGCTCAAACAGCTGCAAAACCTGTTTTCCCAGCACGGAGACCTTGAGTTCTATAAGATAAAGCCATAAACATGTGTATCCGAGTCTTCTATCAAAAGTTACAGCTATTTATATGAAGTTGTACAAAAACGCTTTCTTTCGCCAAGACAGTGCGTTTCTCACTGTTACATGCATTTGAATGGGGAACTCGACCGAAACAAAGTATAGGTTTTCATTATGTGAATAACTTGGAAATCTTAGCTCAAACAGCTGCAAAACCTGTTTTCCCAGCACGGAGACCTTGAGTTCTATAAGATAAAGCCATAAACATGTGTATCCGAGTCTTCTATCAAAAGTTACAGCTATTTCTATGAAGTTGTACAAAAACGCTTTCTTTCGCCAAGACAGTGCGTTTCTCACTGTTACATGCATTTGAATGGGGAACTCGACCGAAACAAAGTATAGGTTTTCATTATGTGAATAACTTGGAAATCTTAGCTCAAACAGCTGCAAAACCTGTTTGCCCAGCACGGAGACCTTGAGTTCTATAAGATAAAGCCATAAACATGTGTATCCGAGTCTTCTATCAAAAGTTACAGCTATTTATATGAAGTTGTACAAAAACGCTTTCTTTCGCCAAGACTATGCGTTTCTCACTGTTACATGCATTTGAATGGGGAACTCGACCGAAACAAAGTATAGGTTTTCATTATGTGAATAACTTGGAAATCTTAGCTCAAACAGCTGCAAAACCTGTTTTCCCAGCACGAAGACCTTGAGTTCTATAAGATAAAGCCATAAACATGTGTATCCGAGTCTTCTATCAAAAGTTACAGCTATTTATATGAAGTTGTACAAAAACGCTTTCTTTCGCCAAGCCAGTGCGTTTCTCACTGTTACATGCATTTGAATGGGGAACTCGACCGAAACAAAGTATAAGTTTTCATTATGTGAATAACTTGGAAATCTTAGCTCAAACAGCTGCAAAACCTGTTTTCCCAGCACGGAGACCTTGAGTTCTATAATATAAGGCCATAAACATGTTTGTCTGAGTCTTCTATCAAAAGTTACAGCTATTTCTATGAAGTTGTACAAAAACGCTTTCTTTCGCCAAGACAGTGCGTTTGTCACTGTTACATGCATTTGAATGGGGAACTCGACCGAAACAAAGTATAGGTTTTCATTATGTGAATAACTTGGAAATCTTAGCTCAAACAGCTGCAAAACCTGTTTTCCCAGCACGAAGACCTTGAGTTCTATAAGATAAAGCCATAAACATGTGTATCCGAGTCTTCTATCAAAAGTTACAGCTATTTATATGAAGTTGTACAAAAACGCTTTCTTTCGCCAAGACTGTGCGTTTCTCACTGTTACATGCATTTGAATGGGGAACTCGACCGAAACAAAGTATAGGTTTTCATTATGTGAATAACTTGGAAATCTTAGCTCAAACAGCTGCAAAACCTGTTTTCCCAGCACGGAGACCTTGAGTTCTATAATATAAGGCCATAAACATGTTTGTCCGAGTCTTCTATCAAAAGTTACAGCTATTTCTATGAAGTTGTACAAAAACGCTTTCTTTCGCCAAGACAGTGCGTTTCTCACTGTTACATGCATTTGAATGGGGAACTCCACCGAAACAAAGTATAGGTTTTCATTATGTGAATAACTTGGAAATCTTAGCTCAAACAGCTGCAAAACCTGTTTTCCCAGCACGGAGACCTTGAGTTCTATAAGATAAAGCCATAAACATGTTTGTCTGAGTCTTCTATCAAAAGTTACAGCTATTTATATGAAGTTGTACAAAAACGCTTTCTTTCGCCAAGACAGTGCGTTTCTCACTGTTACATGCATTTGAATGGGGAACTCCACCGAAACAAAGTATAGGTTTTCATTATGTGAATAACTTGGAAATCTTAGCTCAAACAGCTGCAAAACCTGTTTTCCCAGCACGGAGACCTTGAGTTCTATGATATAAGGCCATAAACATGTTTGTCTGAGTCTTCTATCAAAAGTTACAGCTATTTATATGAAGTTGTACAAAAACGCTTTCTTTCGCCAAGACAGTGCGTTTCTCACTGTTACATGCATTTGAATGGGGAACTCGACCGAAACAAAGTATAGGTTTTCATTATGTGAATAACTTGGAAATCTTAGCTCAAACAGCTGCAAAACCTGTTTTCCCAGCACGGAGACCTTGAGTTCTATAATATAAGGCCATAAACATGTTTGTCTGAGTCTTCTATCAAAAGTTACAGCTATTTCTATGAAGTTGTACAAAAACGCTTTCTTTCGCCAAGACAGTGCGTTTCTCACTGTTACATGCATTTGAATGGGGAACTCGACCGAAACAAAGTATAAGTTTTCATTATGTGAATAACTTGGAAATCTTAGCTCAAACAGCTGCAAAACCTGTTTTCCCAGCACGGAGACCTTGAGTTCTATAATATAAGGCCATAAACATGTTTGTCTGAGTCTTCTATCAAAAGTTACAGCTATTTCTATGAAGTTGTACAAAAACGCTTTCTTTCGCCAAGACAGTGCGTTTCTCACTGTTACATGCATTTGAATGGGGAACTCGACCGAAACAAAGTATAAGTTTTCATTATGTGAATAACTTGGAAATCTTAGCTCAAACAGC
Organism: Rhamphochromis longiceps; assembly: GCF_057381845.1. Lineage (NCBI taxonomy): Eukaryota > Metazoa > Chordata > Actinopteri > Cichliformes > Cichlidae > Rhamphochromis > Rhamphochromis longiceps. The sequence continues at coordinate 18,885,665 of NC_140576.1, forward strand.
TGCAAAACCTGTTTTCCCAGCACGGAGACCTTGAGTTCTATAAGATAAAGCCATAAACATGTTTGTCTGAGTCTTCTATCAAAAGTTACAGCTATTTCTATGAAGTTGTACAAAAACGCTTTCTTTCGCCAAGACAGTGCGTTTCTCACTGTTACATGCATTTGAATGGGGAACTCGACCGAAACAAAGTATAGGTTTTCATTATGTGAATAACTTGGAAATCTTAGCTCAAACAGCTGCAAAACCTGTTTGCCCAGCACGGAGACCTTGAGTTCTATAATATAAGGCCATAAACATGTTTGTCTGAGTCTTCTATCAAAAGTTACAGCTATTTCTATGAAGTTGTACAAAAACGCTTTCTTTCGCCAAGACTGTGCGTTTCTCACTGTTACATGCATTTGAATGGGGAACTCCACCGAAACAAAGTATAGGTTTTCATTATGTGAATAACTTGGAAATCTTAGCTCAAACAGCTGCAAAACCTGTTTTCCCAGCACGGAGACCTTGAGTTCTATAAGATAAAGCCATAAACATGTTTGTCTGAGTCTTCTATCAAAAGTTACAGCTATTTCTATGAAGTTGTACAAAAACGTTTTCTTTCGCCAAGACAGTGCGTTTCTCACTGTTACATGCATTTTGAATGGGGAACTCGACCGAAACAAAGTATAGGTTTTCATTATGTGAATAACTTGGAAATCTTAGCTCAAACAGCTGCAAAACCTGTTTTCCCAGCACGGAGACCTTGAGTTCTATAAGATAAAGCCATAAACATGTGTATCCGAGTCTTCTATCAAAAGTTACAGCTATTTATATGAAGTTGTACAAAAACGCTTTCTTTCGCCAAGACAGTGCGTTTCTCACTGTTACATGCATTTGAATGGGGAACTCGACCGAAACAAAGTATAGGTTTTCATTATGTGAATAACTTGGAAATCTTAGCTCAAACAGCTGCAAAACCTGTTTTCCCAGCACGGAGACCTTGAGTTCTATAAGATAAAGCCATATACATGTTTGTCTGAGTCTTCTATCAAAAGTTACAGCTATTTCTATGAAGTTGTACAAAAACGCTTTCTTTCGCCAAGACAGTGCGTTTCTCACTGTTACATGCATTTGAATGGGGAACTCGACCGAAACAAAGTATAGGTTTTCATTATGTGTATAACTTGGAAATCTTAGCTCAAACAGCTGCAAAACCTGTTTGCCCAGCACGGGAACCTTGAGTTCTATAAGATAAAGCCATAAACATGTGTATCCGAGTCTTCTATCAAAAGTTACAGCTATTTCTATGAAGTTGTACAAAAACGCTTTCTTTCGCCAAGACAGTGCGTTTCTCACTGTTACATGCATTTGAATGGGGAACTCGACCGAAACAAAGTATAGGTTTTCATTATGTGAATAACTTGGAAATCTTAGCTCAAACAGCTGCAAAACCTGTTTTCCCAGCACGGAGACCTTGAGTTCTATACGCTTTCTGTCTTGGCGAAAGAAAGCGTTTTTGTACAACTTCATAGAAATAGCTGTAACTTTTGATAGAAGACTCAGACAAACATGTTTATGGCCTTATATTATAGAACTCAAGGTCTCCGTGCTGTGAAAACAGGTTTTGCAGCTGTTTGAGCTAAGATTTCCAAGTTATTCACATAATGAAAACTTATACTTTGTTTCGGTCGAGTTCCCCATTCAAATGCATGTAACAGTGAGAAACGCACTGTCTTGGCGAAAGAAAGCGTTTTTGTACAACTTCATAGAAATAGCTGTAACTTTTGATAGAAGACTCGGATACACATGTTTATGGCTTTATCTTATAGAACTCAAGGTCTCCGTGCTGGGCAAACAGGTTTTGCAGCTGTTTGAGCTAAGATTTCCAAGTTATTCACATAATGAAAACCTATACTTTGTTTCGGTCGAGTTCCCCATTCAAATGCATGTAACAGTGAGAAACGCACTGTCTTGGCGAAAGAAAGCGTTTTTGTACAACTTCATATAAATAGCTGTAACTTTTGATAGAAGACTCAGACAAACATGTTTATGGCTTTATCTTGTAGAACTCAAGGTCTCTGTGCTGGGAAAACAGGTTTTGCAGCTGTTTGAGCTAAGATTTCCAAGTTATTCACATAATGAAAACCTATACTTTGTTTCGGTGGAGTTCCCCATTCAAATGCATGTAACAGTGAGAAACGCACTGTCTTGGCGAAAGAAAGCGTTTTTGTACAACTTCATAGAAATAGCTGTAACTTTTGATAGAAGACTCGGATACACATGTTTATGGCTTTATCTTATAGAACTCAAGGTCTCCGTGCTGGGCAAACAGGTTTTGCAGCTGTTTGAGCTAAGATTTCCAAGTTATTCACATAATGAAAACCTATACTTTGTTTCGGTCGAGTTCCCCATTCAAATGCATGTAACAGTGAGAAACGCACTGTCTTGGCGAAAGAAAGCGTTTTTGTACAACTTCATAGAAATAGCTGTAACTTTTGATAGAAGACTCAGACAAACATGTTTATGGCTTTATCTTATAGAACTCAAGGTCTCCGTGCTGGGAAAACAGGTTTTGCAGCCGTATGAGCTAAGATTTCCAAGTTATTCACATAATGAAAACCTATACTTTGTTTCGGTGGGGTTCCCCATTCAAATGCATGTAACAGTGAGAAACGCACAGTCTTGGTGAAAGAAAGCGTTTTTGTACAACTTCATATAAATAGCTGTAACTTTTGATAGAAGACTCAGACAAACATGTTTATGGCTTTATCTTATAGAACTCAAGGTCTCCGTGCTGGGAAAACAGGTTTTGCAGCTGTTTGAGCTAAGATTTCCAAGTTATTCACATAATGAAAACCTATACTTTGTTTCGGTCGAGTTCCCCATTCAAATGCATGTAACACGCCAAGACTGTGCGTTTCTCACTGTTACATGCATTTGAATGGGGAACTCGACCGAAACAAAGTATAAGTTTTCATTATGTGAATAACTTGGAAATCTTAGCTCAAACAGCTGCAAAACCTGTTTGCCCAGCACGGAGACCTTGAGTTCTATAAGATAAAGCCATAAACATGTTTGTCTGAGTCTTCTATCAAAAGTTACAGCTATTTCTATGAAGTTGTACAAAAACGTTTTCTTTCGCCAAGACAGTGCGTTTCTCACTGTTACATGCATTTTGAATGGGGAACTCGACCGAAACAAAGTATAGGTTTTCATTATGTGAATAACTTGGAAATCTTAGCTCAAACAGCTGCAAAACCTGTTTTCCCAGCACGGAGACCTTGAGTTCTATACGCTTTTTGTCTTGGCGAAAGAAAGCGTTTTTGTACAACTTCATAGAAATAGCTGTAACTTTTGATAGAAGACTCAGACAAACATGTTTATGGCCTTATATTATAGAACTCAAGGTCTCCGTGCTGGGAAAACAGGTTTTGCAGCTGTTTGAGCTAAGATTTCCAAGTTATTCACATAATGAAAACCTATACTTTGTTTCGGTGGAGTTCCCCATTCAAATGCATGTAACAGTGAGAAACGCACTGTCTTGGCGAAAGAAAGCGTTTTTGTACAACTTCATAGAAATAGCTGTAACTTTTGATAGAAGACTCGGATACACATGTTTATGGCTTTATCTTATAGAACTCAAGGTCTCCGTGCTGGGCAAACAGGTTTTGCAGCTGTTTGAGCTAAGATTTCCAAGTTATTCACATAATGAAAACCTATACTTTGTTTCGGTCGAGTTCCCCATTCAAATGCATGTAACAGTGAGAAACGCACTGTCTTGGCGAAAGAAAGCGTTTTTGTACAACTTCATAGAAATAGCTGTAACTTTTGATAGAAGACTCGGATACACATGTTTATGGCTTTATCTTATAGAACTCAAGGTCTCCGTGCTGGGAAAACAGGTTTTGCAGCTGTTTGAGCTAAGATTTCCAAGTTATTCACATAATGAAAACCTATACTTTGTTTCGGTCGAGTTCCCCATTCAAATGCATGTAACAGTGAGAAACGCACTGTCTTGGCGAAAGAAAGCGTTTTTGTACAACTTCATAGAAATAGCTGTAACTTTTGATAGAAGACTCGGATACACATGTTTATGGCTTTATCTTATAGAACTCAAGGTCTCCGTGCTGGGAAAACAGGTTTTGCAGCTGTTTGAGCTAAGATTTCCAAGTTATTCACATAATGAAAACCTATACTTTGTTTCGGTGGAGTTCCCCATTCAAATGCATGTAACAGTGAGAAACGCACTGTCTTGGCGAAAGAAAGCGTTTTTGTACAACTTCATATAAATAGCTGTAACTTTTGATAGAAGACTCGGATACACATGTTTATGGCTTTATCTTATAGAACTCAAGGTCTCCGTGCTGGGAAAACAGGTTTTGCAGCTGTTTGAGCTAAGATTTCCAAGTTATTCACATAATGAAAACTTATACTTTGTTTCGGTCGAGTTCCCCATTCAAATGCATGTAACAGTGAGAAACGCACAGTCTTGGCGTGTTACATGCATTTGAATGGGGAACTCGACCGAAACAAAGTATAGGTTTTCATTATGTGAATAACTTGGAAATCTTAGCTCAAACAGCTGCAAAACCTGTTTTCCCAGCACGGAGACCTTGAGTTCTATAATATAAGGCCATAAACATGTTTGTCTGAGTCTTCTATCAAAAGTTACAGCTATTTCTATGAAGTTGTACAAAAACGCTTTCTTTCGCCAAGACAGTGCGTTTCTCACTCAAATGCATTTGAATGGGGAACTCGACCGAAACAAAGTATAGGTTTTCATTATGTGAATAACTTGGAAATCTTAGCTCAAACAGCTGCAAAACCTGTTTGCCCAGCACGGAGACCTTGAGTTCTATAAGATAAAGCCATAAACATGTTTGTCTGAGTCTTCTATCAAAAGTTACAGCTATTTCTATGAAGTTGTACAAAAACGTTTTCTTTCGCCAAGACAGTGCGTTTCTCACTGTTACATGCATTTTGAATGGGGAACTCGACCGAAACAAAGTATAGGTTTTCATTATGTGAATAACTTGGAAATCTTAGCTCAAACAGCTGCAAAACCTGTTTTCCCAGCACGGAGACCTTGAGTTCTATACGCTTTTTGTCTTGGCGAAAGAAAGCGTTTTTGTACAACTTCATAGAAATAGCTGTAACTTTTGATAGAAGACTCAGACAAACATGTTTATGGCTTTATCTTATAGAACTCAAGGTCTCCGTGCTGGGAAAACAGGTTTTGCAGCTGTTTGAGCTAAGATTTCCAAGTTATTCACATAATGAAAACCTATACTTTGTTTCGGTCGAGTTCCCCATTCAAATGCATGTAACAGTGAGAAACGCACTGTCTTGGCGAAAGAAAGCGTTTTTGTACAACTTCATAGAAATAGCTGTAACTTTTGATAGAAGACTCGGATACACATGTTTATGGCTTTATCTTATAGAACTCAAGGTCTCCGTGCTGGGAAAACAGGTTTTGCAGCTGTTTGAGCTAAGATTTCCAAGTTATTCACATAATGAAAACCTATACTTTGTTTCGGTCGAGTTCCCCATTCAAATGCATGTAACAGTGAGAAACGCACTGTCTTGGCGAAAGAAAGCGTTTTTGTACAACTTCATATAAATAGCTGTAACTTTTGATAGAAGACTCGGATACACATGTTTATGGCTTTATCTTATAGAACTCAAGGTCTCCGTGCTGGGAAAACAGGTTTTGCAGCTGTTTGAGCTAAGATTTCCAAGTTATTCACATAATGAAAACCTATACTTTGTTTCGGTCGAGTTCCCCATTCAAATGCATGTAACAGTGAGAAACGCACTGTCTTGGCGAAAGAAAGCGTTTTTGTACAACTTCATATAAATAGCTGTAACTTTTGATAGAAGACTCAGACAAACATGTTTATGGCTTTATCTTATAGAACTCAAGGTCTCCGTGCTGGGCAAACAGGTTTTGCAGCTGTTTGAGCTAAGATTTCCAAGTTATTCACATAATGAAAACCTATACTTTGTTTCGGTCGAGTTCCCCATTCAAATGCATGTAACAGTGAGAAACGCACTGTCTTGGCGAAAGAAAGCGTTTTTGTACAACTTCATAGAAATAGCTGTAACTTTTGATAGAAGACTCAGACAAACATGTTTATGGCTTTATCTTATAGAACTCAAGGTCTCCGTGCTGGGAAACCAGGTTTTGCAGCTGTTTGAGCTAAGATTTCCAAGTTATTCACATAATGAAAACCTATACTTTGTTTCGGTCGAGTTCCCCATTCAAATGCATGTAACAGTGAGAAACGCACTGTCTTGGCGAAAGAAAGCGTTTTTGTACAACTTCATATAAATAGCTGTAACTTTTGATAGAAGACTCAGATACACATGTTTATGGCTTTATCTTATAGAACTCAAGGTCTCCGTGCTGGGAAAACAGGTTTTGCAGCTGTTTGAGCTAAGATTTCCAAGTTATTCACATAATGAAAACCTATACTTTGTTTCGGTGGAGTTCCCCATTCAAATGCATGTAACAGTGAGAAACGCACAGTCTTGGCGAAAGAAAGCGTTTTTGTACAACTTCATATAAATAGCTGTAACTTTTGATAGAAGACTCAGACAAACATGTTTATGGCTTTATCTTATAGAACTCAAGGTCTCCGTGCTGGGAAAACAGGTTTTGCAGCTGTTTGAGCTAAGATTTCCAAGTTATTCACATAATGAAAACTTATACTTTGTTTCGGTCGAGTTCCCCATTCAAATGCATGTAATAGTGAGAAACGCACTGTCTTGGCGAAAGAAAGCGTTTTTGTACAACTTCATATAAATAGCTGTAACTTTTGATAGAAGACTCAGACAAACATGTTTATGGCTTTATCTTATAGAACTCAAGGTCTCCGTGCTGGGCAAACAGGTTTTGCAGCTGTTTGAGCTAAGATTTCCAAGTTATTCACATAATGAAAACCTATACTTTGTTTCGGTCGAGTTCCCCATTCAAATGCATGTAACAGTGAGAAACGCACAGTCTTGGCGAAAGAAAGCGTTTTTGTACAACTTCATATAAATAGCTGTAACTTTTGATAGAAGACTCGGATACACATGTTTATGGCTTTATCTTATAGAACTCAAGGTCTCCGTGCTGGGCAAACAGGTTTTGCAGCTGTTTGAGCTAAGATTTCCAAGTTATTCACATAATGAAAACCTATACTTTGTTTCGGTCGAGTTCCCCATTCAAATGCATGTAACAGTGAGAAACGCACTGTCTTGGCGAAAGAAAGCGTTTTTGTACAACTTCATATAAATAGCTGTAACTTTTGATAGAAGACTCGGATACACATGTTTATGGCTTTATCTTATAGAACTCAAGGTCTCCGTGCTGGGCAAACAGGTTTTGCAGCTGTTTGAGCTAAGATTTCCAAGTTATTCACATAATGAAAACCTATACTTTGTTTCGGTCGAGTTCCCCATTCAAATGCATGTAACAGTGAGAAACGCACTGTCTTGGCGAAAGAAAGCGTTTTTGTACAACTTCATAGAAATAGCTGTAACTTTTGATAGAAGACTCAGACAAACATGTTTATGGCTTTATCTTATAGAACTCAAGGTCTCCGTGCTGGGAAAACAGGTTTTGCAGCTGTTTGAGCTAAGATTTCCAAGTTATTCACATAATGAAAACCTATACTTTGTTTCGGTCGAGTTCCCCATTCAAATGCATGTAACAGTGAGAAACGCACTGTCTTGGCGAAAGAAAGCTATTTTGTACAACTTCATATAAATAGCTGTAACTTTTGATAGAAGACTCGGATACACATGTTTATGGCTTTATCTTATAGAACTCAAGGTCTCCGTGCTGGGCAAACAGGTTTTGCAGCTGTTTGAGCTAAGATTTCCAAGTTATTCACATAATGAAAACCTATACTTTGTTTCGGTCGAGTTCCCCATTCAAATGCATGTAACAGTGAGAAACGCACTGTCTTGGCGAAAGAAAGCGTTTTTGTACAACTTCATAGAAATAGCTGTAACTTTTGATAGAAGACTCAGACAAACATGTTTATGGCCTTATATTATAGAACTCAAGGTCTCCGTGCTGGGAAAACAGGTTTTGCAGCTTTTTGAGCTAAGATTTCCAAGTTATTCACATAATGAAAACTTATACTTTGTTTCGGTCGAGTTCCCCATTCAAATGCATGTAACAGTGAGAAACGCACTGTCTTGGCGAAAGAAAGCGTTTTTGTACAACTTCATATAAATAGCTGTAACTTTTGATAGAAGACTCGGATACACATGTTTATGGCTTTATCTTATAGAACTCAAGGTCTCCGTGCTGGGAAAACAGGTTTTGCAGCTGTTTGAGCTAAGATTTCCAAGTTATTCACATAATGAAAACCTATACTTTGTTTCGGTCGAGTTCCCCATTCAAATGCATGTAACAGTGAGAAACGCACTGTCTTGGCGAAAGAAAGCGTTTTTGTACAACTTCATAGAAATAGCTGTAACTTTTGATAGAAGACTCGGATACACATGTTTATGGCTTTATCTTATAGAACTCAAGGTCTCCGTGCTGGGAAAACAGGTTTTGCAGCTGTTTGAGCTAAGATTTCCAAGTTATTCACATAATGAAAACTTATACTTTGTTTCGGTCGAGTTCCCCATTCAAATGCATGTAACAGTGAGAAACGCACTGTCTTGGCGAAAGAAAGCGTTTTTGTACAACTTCATATAAATAGCTGTAACTTTTGATAGAAGACTCAGACAAACATGTTTATGGCTTTATCTTATAGAACTCAAGGTCTCCGTGCTGGGAAAACAGGTTTTGCAGCTGTTTGAGCTAAGATTTCCAAGTTATTCACATAATGAAAACTTATACTTTGTTTCGGTCGAGTTCCCCATTCAAATGCATGTAACAGTGAGAAACGCACTGTCTTGGCGAAAGAAAGCGTTTTTGTACAACTTCATAGAAATAGCTGTAACTTTTGATAGAAGACTCGGATACACATGTTTATGGCTTTATCTTATAGAACTCAAGGTCTCCGTGCTGGGAAAACAGGTTTTGCAGCTGTTTGAGCTAAGATTTCCAAGTTATTCACATAATGAAAACCTATACTTTGTTTCGGTCGAGTTCCCCATTCAAATGCATGTAACAGTGAGAAACGCACTGTCTTGGCGAAAGAAAGCGTTTTTGTACAACTTCATATAAATAGCTGTAACTTTTGATAGAAGACTCGGATACACATGTTTATGGCTTTATCTTATAGAACTCAAGGTCTCCGTGCTGGGCAAACAGGTTTTGTAGCTGTTTGAGCTAAGATTTCCAAGTTATTCACATAATGAAAACCTATACTTTGTTTCGGTCGAGTTCCCCATTCAAATGCATGTAACAGTGAGAAACGCACTGTCTTGGCGAAAGAAAGCGTTTTTGTACAACTTCATAGAAATAGCTGTAACTTTTGATAGAAGACTCAGACAAACATGTTTATGGCCTTATATTATAGAACTCAAGGTCTCCGTGCTGGGAAAACAGGTTTTGCAGCTGTTTGAGCTAAGATTTCCAAGTTATTCACATAATGAAAACTTATACTTTGTTTCGGTCGAGTTCCCCATTCAAATGCATGTAACAGTGAGAAACGCACTGTCTTGGCGAAAGAAAGCGTTTTTGTACAACTTCATAGAAATAGCTGTAACTTTTGATAGAAGACTCAGACAAACATGTTTATGGCCTTATATTATAGAACTCAAGGTCTCCGTGCTGGGAAAACAGGTTTTGCAGCTGTTTGAGCTAAGATTTCCAAGTTATTCACATAATGAAAACTTATACTTTGTTTCGGTCGAGTTCCCCATTCAAATGCATGTAACAGTGAGAAACGCACTGTCTTGGCGAAAGAAAGCGTTTTTGTACAACTTCATATAAATAGCTGTAACTTTTGATAGAAGACTCGGATACACATGTTTATGGCTTTATCTTATAGAACTCAAGGTCTCCGTGCTGGGAAAACAGGTTTTGCAGCTGTTTGAGCTAAGATTTCCAAGTTATTCACATAATGAAAACCTATACTTTGTTTCGGTCGAGTTCCCCATTCAAATGCATGTAACAGTGAGAAACGCACTGTCTTGGCGAAAGAAAGCGTTTTTGTACAACTTCATAGAAATAGCTGTAACTTTTGATAGAAGACTCGGATACACATGTTTATGGCTTTATCTTATAGAACTCAAGGTCTCCGTGCTGGGAAAACAGGTTTTGCAGCTGTTTGAGCTAAGATTTCCAAGTTATTCACATAATGAAAACTTATACTTTGTTTCGGTCGAGTTCCCCATTCAAATGCATGTAACAGTGAGAAACGCACTGTCTTGGCGAAAGAAAGCGTTTTTGTACAACTTCATATAAATAGCTGTAACTTTTGATAGAAGACTCAGACAAACATGTTTATGGCTTTATCTTATAGAACTCAAGGTCTCCGTGCTGGGAAAACAGGTTTTGCAGCTGTTTGAGCTAAGATTTCCAAGTTATTCACATAATGAAAACTTATACTTTGTTTCGGTCGAGTTCCCCATTCAAATGCATGTAACAGTGAGAAACGCACTGTCTTGGCGAAAGAAAGCGTTTTTGTACAACTTCATAGAAATAGCTGTAACTTTTGATAGAAGACTCGGATACACATGTTTATGGCTTTATCTTATAGAACTCAAGGTCTCCGTGCTGGGAAAACAGGTTTTGCAGCTGTTTGAGCTAAGATTTCCAAGTTATTCACATAATGAAAACCTATACTTTGTTTCGGTCGAGTTCCCCATTCAAATGCATGTAACAGTGAGAAACGCACTGTCTTGGCGAAAGAAAGCGTTTTTGTACAACTTCATATAAATAGCTGTAACTTTTGATAGAAGACTCGGATACACATGTTTATGGCTTTATCTTATAGAACTCAAGGTCTCCGTGCTGGGCAAACAGGTTTTGTAGCTGTTTGAGCTAAGATTTCCAAGTTATTCACATAATGAAAACCTATACTTTGTTTCGGTCGAGTTCCCCATTCAAATGCATGTAACAGTGAGAAACGCACTGTCTTGGCGAAAGAAAGCGTTTTTGTACAACTTCATAGAAATAGCTGTAACTTTTGATAGAAGACTCAGACAAACATGTTTATGGCCTTATATTATAGAACTCAAGGTCTCCGTGCTGGGAAAACAGGTTTTGCAGCTGTTTGAGCTAAGATTTCCAAGTTATTCACATAATGAAAACTTATACTTTGTTTCGGTCGAGTTCCCCATTCAAATGCATGTAACAGTGAGAAACGCACTGTCTTGGCGAAAGAAAGCGTTTTTGTACAACTTCATAGAAATAGCTGTAACTTTTGATAGAAGACTCAGACAAACATGTTTATGGCCTTATATTATAGAACTCAAGGTCTCCGTGCTGGGAAAACAGGTTTTGCAGCTGTTTGAGCTAAGATTTCCAAGTTATTCACATAATGAAAACTTATACTTTGTTTCGGTCGAGTTCCCCATTCAAATGCATGTAACAGTGAGAAACGCACTGTCTTGGCGAAAGAAAGCGTTTTTGTACAACTTCATATAAATAGCTGTAACTTTTGATAGAAGACTCGGATACACATGTTTTTATGGCTTTATCTTATAGAACTCAAGGTCTCCGTGCTGGGCAAACAGGTTTTGCAGCTGTTTGAGCTAAGATTTCCAAGTTATTCACATAATGAAAACCTATACTTTGTTTCGGTCGAGTTCCCCATTCAAATGCATGTAACAGTGAGAAACGCACTGTCTTGGCGAAAGAAAGCGTTTTTGTACAACTTCATAGAAATAGCTGTAACTTTTGATAGAAGACTCAGACAAACATGTTTATGGCCTTATATTATAGAACTCAAGGTCTCCGTGCTGGGAAAACAGGTTTTGCAGCTGTTTGAGCTAAGATTTCCAAGTTATTCACATAATGAAAACCTATACTTTGTTTCGGTCGAGTTCCCCATTCAAATGCATGTAACAGTGAGAAACGCACTGTCTTGGCGAAAGAAAGCGTTTTTGCACAACTTCATATAAATAGCTGTAACTTTTGATAGAAGACTCGGATACACATGTTTATGGCTTTATCTTATAGAACTCAAGGTCTCCGTGCTGGGAAAACAGGTTTTGCAGCTGTTTGAGCTAAGATTTCCAAGTTATTCACATAATGAAAACTTATACTTTGTTTCGGTCGAGTTCCCCATTCAAATGCATGTAACAGTGAGAAACGCACTGTCTTGGCGAAAGAAAGCGTTTTTGTACAACTTCATATAAATAGCTGTAACTTTTGATAGAAGACTCGGATACACATGTTTTTATGGCTTTATCTTATAGAACTCAAGGTCTCCGTGCTGGGAAAACAGGTTTTGCAGCTGTTTGAGCTAAGATTTCCAAGTTATTCACATAATGAAAACCTATACTTTGTTTCGGTCGAGTTCCCCATTCAAATGCATGTAACAGTGAGAAACGCACAGTCTTGGCGAAAGAAAGCGTTTTTGTACAACTTCATATAAATAGCTGTAACTTTTGATAGAAGACTCGGATACACATGTTTATGGCTTTATCTTATAGAACTCAAGGTCTCCGTGCTGGGCAAACAGGTTTTGCAGCTGTTTGAGCTAAGATTTCCAAGTTATTCACATAATGAAAACCTATACTTTGTTTCGGTCGAGTTCCCCATTCAAATGCATGTAACAGTGAGAAACGCACTGTCTTGGCGAAAGAAAGCATTTTTGTACAACTTCATATAAATAGCTGTAACTTTTGATAGAAGACTCGGATACACATGTTTATGGCTTTATCTTATAGAACTCAAGGTCTCCGTGCTGGGAAAACAGGTTTTGCAGCTGTTTGAGCTAAGATTTCCAAGTTATTCACATAATGAAAACCTATACTTTGTTTCGGTCGAGTTCCCCATTCAAATGCATGTAACAGTGAGAAACGCACTGTCTTGGCGAAAGAAAGCGTTTTTGTACAACTTCATAGAAATAGCTGTAACTTTTGATAGAAGACTCAGACAAACATGTTTATGGCCTTATATTATAGAACTCAAGGTCTCCGTGCTGGGAAAACAGGTTTTGCAGCTGTTTGAGCTAAGATTTCCAAGTTATTCACATAATGAAAACCTATACTTTGTTTCGGTCGAGTTCCCCATTCAAATGCATGTAACAGTGAGAAACGCACTGTCTTGGCGAAAGAAAGCGTTTTTGTACAACTTCATATAAATAGCTGTAACTTTTGATAGAAGACTCAGACAAACATGTTTATGGCTTTATCTTATAGAACTCAAGGTCTCCGTGCTGGGAAAACAGGTTTTGCAGCTGTTTGAGCTAAGATTTCCAAGTTATTCACATAATGAAAACTTATACTTTGTTTCGGTCGAGTTCCCCATTCAAATGCATGTAACAGTGAGAAACGCACTGTCTTGGCGAAAGAAAGCGTTTTTGTACAACTTCATAGAAATAGCTGTAACTTTTGATAGAAGACTCGGATACACATGTTTATGGCTTTATCTTATAGAACTCAAGGTCTCCGTGCTGGGAAAACAGGTTTTGCAGCTGTTTGAGCTAAGATTTCCAAGTTATTCACATAATGAAAACTTATACTTTGTTTCGGTCGAGTTCCCCATTCAAATGCATGTAACAGTGAGAAACGCACTGTCTTGGCGAAAGAAAGCGTTTTTGTACAACTTCATATAAATAGCTGTAACTTTTGATAGAAGACTCGGATACACATGTTTTTATGGCTTTATCTTATAGAACTCAAGGTCTCCGTGCTGGGCAAACAGGTTTTGCAGCTGTTTGAGCTAAGATTTCCAAGTTATTCACATAATGAAAACCTATACTTTGTTTCGGTCGAGTTCCCCATTCAAATGCATGTAACAGTGAGAAACGCACTGTCTTGGCGAAAGAAAGCGTTTTTGTACAACTTCATAGAAATAGCTGTAACTTTTGATAGAAGACTCAGACAAACATGTTTATGGCCTTATATTATAGAACTCAAGGTCTCCGTGCTGGGAAAACAGGTTTTGCAGCTGTTTGAGCTAAGATTTCCAAGTTATTCACATAATGAAAACCTATACTTTGTTTCGGTGGAGTTCCCCATTCAAATGCATGTAACAGTGAGAAACGCACTGTCTTGGCGAAAGAAAGCGTTTTTGCACAACTTCATATAAATAGCTGTAACTTTTGATAGAAGACTCGGATACACATGTTTATGGCTTTATCTTATAGAACTCAAGGTCTCCGTGCTGGGAAAACAGGTTTTGCAGCTGTTTGAGCTAAGATTTCCAAGTTATTCACATAATGAAAACCTATACTTTGTTTCGGTCGAGTTCCCCATTCAAATGCATGTAACAGTGAGAAACGCACTGTCTTGGCGAAAGAAAGCGTTTTTGTACAACTTCATAGAAATAGCTGTAACTTTTGATAGAAGACTCAGACAAACATGTTTATGGCCTTATATTATAGAACTCAAGGTCTCCGTGCTGGGAAAACAGGTTTTGCAGCTGTTTGAGCTAAGATTTCCAAGTTATTCACATAATGAAAACTTATACTTTGTTTCGGTCGAGTTCCCCATTCAAATGCATGTAACAGTGAGAAACGCACTGTCTTGGCGAAAGAAAGCGTTTTTGTACAACTTCATATAAATAGCTGTAACTTTTGATAGAAGACTCGGATACACATGTTTTTATGGCTTTATCTTATAGAACTCAAGGTCTCCGTGCTGGGAAAACAGGTTTTGCAGCTGTTTGAGCTAAGATTTCCAAGTTATTCACATAATGAAAACCTATACTTTGTTTCGGTCGAGTTCCCCATTCAAATGCATGTAACAGTGAGAAACGCACAGTCTTGGCGAAAGAAAGCGTTTTTGTACAACTTCATATAAATAGCTGTAACTTTTGATAGAAGACTCGGATACACATGTTTATGGCTTTATCTTATAGAACTCAAGGTCTCCGTGCTGGGCAAACAGGTTTTGCAGCTGTTTGAGCTAAGATTTCCAAGTTATTCACATAATGAAAACCTATACTTTGTTTCGGTCGAGTTCCCCATTCAAATGCATGTAACAGTGAGAAACGCACTGTCTTGGCGAAAGAAAGCGTTTTTGTACAACTTCATATAAATAGCTGTAACTTTTGATAGAAGACTCAGACAAACATGTTTATGGCCTTATATTATAGAACTCAAGGTCTCCGTGCTGGGAAAACAGGTTTTGCAGCTGTTTGAGCTAAGATTTCCAAGTTATTCACATAATGAAAACTTATACTTTGTTTCGGTGGAGTTCCCCATTCAAAATGCATGTAACAGTGAGAAACGCACTGTCTTGGCGAAAGAAAGCGTTTTTGTACAACTTCATAGAAATAGCTGTAACTTTTGATAGAAGACTCAGACAAACATGTTTATGGCCTTATATTATAGAACTCAAGGTCTCCGTGCTGGGAAAACAGGTTTTGCAGCTGTTTGAGCTAAGATTTCCAAGTTATTCACATAATGAAAACCTATACTTTGTTTCGGTCGAGTTCCCCATTCAAATGCATGTAACAGTGAGAAACGCACTGTCTTGGCGAAAGAAAGCGTTTTTGTACAACTTCATATAAATAGCTGTAACTTTTGATAGAAGACTCGGATACACATGTTTATGGCTTTATCTTATAGAACTCAAGGTCTCCGTGCTGGGAAAACAGGTTTTGCAGCTGTTTGAGCTAAGATTTCCAAGTTATTCACATAATGAAAACCTATACTTTGTTTCGGTCGAGTTCCCCATTCAAATGCATGTAACAGTGAGAAACGCACTGTCTTGGCGAAAGAAAGCGTTTTTGTACAACTTCATAGAAATAGCTGTAACTTTTGATAGAAGACTCAGACAAACATGTTTATGGCCTTATATTATAGAACTCAAGGTCTCCGTGCTGGGAAAACAGGTTTTGCAGCTGTTTGAGCTAAGATTTCCAAGTTATTCACATAATGAAAACCTATACTTTGTTTCGGTCGAGTTCCCCATTCAAATGCATGTAACAGTGAGAAACGCACTGTCTTGGCGAAAGAAAGCGTTTTTGTACAACTTCATAGAAATAGCTGTAACTTTTGATAGAAGACTCGGATACACATGTTTATGGCTTTATCTTATAGAACTCAAGGTCTCCGTGCTGGGAAAACAGGTTTTGCAGCTGTTTGAGCTAAGATTTCCAAGTTATTCACATAATGAAAACCTATACTTTGTTTCGGTCGAGTTCCCCATTCAAATGCATGTAACAGTGAGAAACGCACTGTCTTGGCGAAAGAAAGCGTTTTTGTACAACTTCATATAAATAGCTGTAACTTTTGATAGAAGACTCGGATACACATGTTTATGGCTTTATCTTATAGAACTCAAGGTCTCCGTGCTGGGCAAACAGGTTTTGCAGCTGTTTGAGCTAAGATTTCCAAGTTATTCACATAATGAAAACTTATACTTTGTTTCGGTCGAGTTCCCCATTCAAATGCATGTAACAGTGAGAAACGCACTGTCTTGGCGAAAGAAAGCGTTTTTGTACAACTTCATAGAAATAGCTGTAACTTTTGATAGAAGACTCAGACAAACATGTTTATGGCTTTATCTTATAGAACTCAAGGTCTCCGTGCTGGGAAAACAGGTTTTGGAGCTGTTTGAGCTAAGATTTCCAAGTTATTCACATAATGAAAACTTATACTTTGTTTCGGTCGAGTTCCCCATTCAAATGCATGTAACAGTGAGAAACGCACTGTCTTGGCGAAAGAAAGCGTTTTTGTACAACTTTATAGAAATAGCTGTAACTTTTGATAGAAGACTCGGATACACATGTTTATGGCTTTATCTTATAGAACTCAAGGTCTCCGTGCTGGGAAAACAGGTTTTGCAGCTGTTTGAGCTAAGATTTCCAAGTTATTCACATAATGAAAACCTATACTTTGTTTCGGTCGAGTTCCCCATTCAAATGCATGTAACAGTGAGAAACGCACTGGCTTGGCGAAAGAAAGCGTTTTTGTACAACTTCATATAAATAGCTGTAACTTTTGATAGAAGACTCGGATACACATGTTTATGGCTTTATCTTATAGAACTCAAGGTCTCCGTGCTGGGAAAACAGGTTTTGCAGCTGTTTGAGCTAAGATTTCCAAGTTATTCACATAATGAAAACTTATACTTTGTTTCGGTCGAGTTCCCCATTCAAATGCATGTAACAGTGAGAAACGCACTGTCTTGGCGAAAGAAAGCGTTTTTGTACAACTTCATATAAATAGCTGTAACTTTTGATAGAAGACTCAGACAAACATGTTTATGGCTTTATCTTATAGAACTCAAGGTCTCCGTGCTGGGAAAACAGGTTTTGCAGCTGTTTGAGCTAAGATTTCCAAGTTATTCACATAATGAAAACTTATACTTTGTTTCGGTCGAGTTCCCCATTCAAATGCATGTAACAGTGAGAAACGCACTGTCTTGGCGAAAGAAAGCGTTTTTGTACAACTTCATAGAAATAGCTGTAACTTTTGATAGAAGACTCGGATACACATGTTTATGGCTTTATCTTATAGAACTCAAGGTCTCCGTGCTGGGAAAACAGGTTTTGCAGCTGTTTGAGCTAAGATTTCCAAGTTATTCACATAATGAAAACCTATACTTTGTTTCGGTCGAGTTCCCCATTCAAATGCATGTAACAGTGAGAAACGCACTGTCTTGGCGAAAGAAAGCGTTTTTGTACAACTTCATATAAATAGCTGTAACTTTTGATAGAAGACTCGGATACACATGTTTATGGCTTTATCTTATAGAACTCAAGGTCTCCGTGCTGGGAAAACAGGTTTTGCAGCTGTTTGAGCTAAGATTTCCAAGTTATTCACATAATGAAAACCTATACTTTGTTTCGGTCGAGTTCCCCATTCAAATGCATGTAACAGTGAGAAACGCACTGTCTTGGCGAAAGAAAGCGTTTTTGTACAACTTCATAGAAATAGCTGTAACTTTTGATAGAAGACTCAGACAAACATGTTTATGGCCTTATATTATAGAACTCAAGGTCTCCGTGCTGGGAAAACAGGTTTTGCAGCTGTTTGAGCTAAGATTTCCAAGTTATTCACATAATGAAAACTTATACTTTGTTTCGGTCGAGTTCCCCATTCAAATGCATGTAACAGTGAGAAACGCACTGTCTGGGCGAAAGAAAGCGTTTTTGTACAACTTCATATAAATAGCTGTAACTTTTGATAGAAGACTCGGATACACATGTTTATGGCTTTATCTTATAGAACTCAAGGTCTCCGTGCTGGGAAAACAGGTTTTGCAGCTGTTTGAGCTAAGATTTCCAAGTTATTCACATAATGAAAACCTATACTTTGTTTCGGTCGAGTTCCCCATTCAAATGCATGTAACAGTGAGAAACGCACTGTCTTGGCGAAAGAAAGCGTTTTTGTACAACTTCATAGAAATAGCTGTAACTTTTGATAGAAGACTCAGACAAACATGTTTATGGCCTTATATTATAGAACTCAAGGTCTCCGTGCTGGGAAAACAGGTTTTGCAGCTGTTTGAGCTAAGATTTCCAAGTTATTCACATAATGAAAACCTATACTTTGTTTCGGTCGAGTTCCCCATTCAAATGCATGTAACAGTGAGAAACGCACTGTCTTGGCGAAAGAAAGCGTTTTTGCACAACTTCATATAAATAGCTGTAACTTTTGATAGAAGACTCGGATACACATGTTTATGGCTTTATCTTATAGAACTCAAGGTCTCCGTGCTGGGAAAACAGGTTTTGCAGCTGTTTGAGCTAAGATTTCCAAGTTATTCACATAATGAAAACTTATACTTTGTTTCGGTGGAGTTCCCCATTCAAATGCATGTAACAGTGAGAAACGCACTGTCTTGGCGAAAGAAAGCGTTTTTGTACAACTTCATAGAAATAGCTGTAACTTTTGATAGAAGACTCAGACAAACATGTTTATGGCCTTATATTATAGAACTCAAGGTCTCCGTGCTGGGAAAACAGGTTTTGCAGCTGTTTGAGCTAAGATTTCCAAGTTATTCACATAATGAAAACTTATACTTTGTTTCGGTCGAGTTCCCCATTCAAATGCATGTAACAGTGAGAAACGCACTGTCTTGGCGAAAGAAAGCGTTTTTGTACAACTTCATAGAAATAGCTGTAACTTTTGATAGAAGACTCGGATACACATGTTTATGGCTTTATCTTATAGAACTCAAGGTCTCCGTGCTGGGAAAACAGGTTTTGCAGCTGTTTGAGCTAAGATTTCCAAGTTATTCACATAATGAAAACCTATACTTTGTTTCGGTCGAGTTCCCCATTCAAATGCATGTAACAGTGAGAAACGCACTGTCTTGGCGAAAGAAAGCGTTTTTGTACAACTTCATATAAATAGCTGTAACTTTTGATAGAAGACTCGGATACACATGTTTATGGCTTTATCTTATAGAACTCAAGGTCTCCGTGCTGGGAAAACAGGTTTTGCAGCTGTTTGAGCTAAGATTTCCAAGTTATTCACATAATGAAAACTTATACTTTGTTTCGGTCGAGTTCCCCATTCAAATGCATGTAACAGTGAGAAACGCACTGTCTTGGCGAAAGAAAGCGTTTTTGTACAACTTCATATAAATAGCTGTAACTTTTGATAGAAGACTCAGACAAACATGTTTATGGCTTTATCTTATAGAACTCAAGGTCTCCGTGCTGGGAAAACAGGTTTTGCAGCTGTTTGAGCTAAGATTTCCAAGTTATTCACATAATGAAAACTTATACTTTGTTTCGGTCGAGTTCCCCATTCAAATGCATGTAACAGTGAGAAACGCACTGTCTTGGCGAAAGAAAGCGTTTTTGTACAACTTCATAGAAATAGCTGTAACTTTTGATAGAAGACTCGGATACACATGTTTATGGCTTTATCTTATAGAACTCAAGGTCTCCGTGCTGGGAAAACAGGTTTTGCAGCTGTTTGAGCTAAGATTTCCAAGTTATTCACATAATGAAAACCTATACTTTGTTTCGGTCGAGTTCCCCATTCAAATGCATGTAACAGTGAGAAACGCACTGTCTTGGCGAAAGAAAGCGTTTTTGTACAACTTCATATAAATAGCTGTAACTTTTGATAGAAGACTCGGATACACATGTTTATGGCTTTATCTTATAGAACTCAAGGTCTCCGTGCTGGGCAAACAGGTTTTGCAGCTGTTTGAGCTAAGATTTCCAAGTTATTCACATAATGAAAACCTATACTTTGTTTCGGTCGAGTTCCCCATTCAAATGCATGTAACAGTGAGAAACGCACTGTCTTGGCGAAAGAAAGCGTTTTTGTACAACTTCATAGAAATAGCTGTAACTTTTGATAGAAGACTCAGACAAACATGTTTATGGCCTTATATTATAGAACTCAAGGTCTCCGTGCTGGGAAAACAGGTTTTGCAGCTGTTTGAGCTAAGATTTCCAAGTTATTCACATAATGAAAACCTATACTTTGTTTCGGTCGAGTTCCCCATTCAAATGCATGTAACAGTGAGAAACGCACTGTCTTGGCGAAAGAAAGCGTTTTTGTACAACTTCATAGAAATAGCTGTAACTTTTGATAGAAGACTCAGACAAACATGTTTATGGCCTTATATTATAGAACTCAAGGTCTCCGTGCTGGGAAAACAGGTTTTGCAGCTGTTTGAGCTAAGATTTCCAAGTTATTCACATAATGAAAACTTATACTTTGTTTCGGTGGAGTTCCCCATTCAAATGCATGTAACAGTGAGAAACGCACTGTCTGGGCGAAAGAAAGCGTTTTTGTACAACTTCATATAAATAGCTGTAACTTTTGATAGAAGACTCGGATACACATGTTTATGGCTTTATCTTATAGAACTCAAGGTCTCCGTGCTGGGAAAACAGGTTTTGCAGCTGTTTGAGCTAAGATTTCCAAGTTATTCACATAATGAAAACCTATACTTTGTTTCGGTCGAGTTCCCCATTCAAATGCATGTAACAGTGAGAAACGCACTGTCTTGGCGAAAGAAAGCGTTTTTGTACAACTTCATAGAAATAGCTGTAACTTTTGATAGAAGACTCAGACAAACATGTTTATGGCCTTATATTATAGAACTCAAGGTCTCCGTGCTGGGAAAACAGGTTTTGCAGCTGTTTGAGCTAAGATTTCCAAGTTATTCACATAATGAAAACCTATACTTTGTTTCGGTCGAGTTCCCCATTCAAATGCATGTAACAGTGAGAAACGCACTGTCTTGGCGAAAGAAAGCGTTTTTGTACAACTTCATATAAATAGCTGTAACTTTTGATAGAAGACTCGGATACACATGTTTATGGCTTTATCTTATAGAACTCAAGGTCTCCGTGCTGGGAAAACAGGTTTTGCAGCTGTTTGAGCTAAGATTTCCAAGTTATTCACATAATGAAAACCTATACTTTGTTTCGGTCGAGTTCCCCATTCAAATGCATGTAACAGTGAGAAACGCACTGTCTTGGCGAAAGAAAGCGTTTTTGTACAACTTCATAGAAATAGCTGTAACTTTTGATAGAAGACTCAGACAAACATGTTTATGGCCTTATATTATAGAACTCAAGGTCTCCGTGCTGGGAAAACAGGTTTTGCAGCTGTTTGAGCTAAGATTTCCAAGTTATTCACATAATGAAAACCTATACTTTGTTTCGGTCGAGTTCCCCATTCAAATGCATGTAACAGTGAGAAACGCACTGTCTTGGCGAAAGAAAGCGTTTTTGTACAACTTCATAGAAATAGCTGTAACTTTTGATAGAAGACTCGGATACACATGTTTATGGCTTTATCTTATAGAACTCAAGGTCTCCGTGCTGGGAAAACAGGTTTTGCAGCTGTTTGAGCTAAGATTTCCAAGTTATTCACATAATGAAAACCTATACTTTGTTTCGGTCGAGTTCCCCATTCAAATGCATGTAACAGTGAGAAACGCACTGTCTTGGCGAAAGAAAGCGTTTTTGTACAACTTCATATAAATAGCTGTAACTTTTGATAGAAGACTCAGACAAATATGTTTATGGCCTTATATTATAGAACTCAAGGTCTCCGTGCTGGGAAAACAGGTTTTGCAGCTGTTTGAGCTAAGATTTCCAAGTTATTCACATAATGAAAACTTATACTTTGTTTCGGTCGAGTTCCCCATTCAAATGCATGTAACAGTGAGAAACGCACTGTCTTGGCGAAAGAAAGCGTTTTTGTACAACTTCATAGAAATAGCTGTAACTTTTGATAGAAGACTCGGATACACATGTTTATGGCTTTATCTTATAGAACTCAAGGTCTCCGTGCTGGGAAAACAGGTTTTGCAGCTGTTTGAGCTAAGATTTCCAAGTTATTCACATAATGAAAACCTATACTTTGTTTCGGTCGAGTTCCCCATTCAAATGCATGTAACAGTGAGAAACGCACTGTCTTGGCGAAAGAAAGCGTTTTTGTACAACTTCATAGAAATAGCTGTAACTTTTGATAGAAGACTCAGACAAATATGTTTATGGCCTTATATTATAGAACTCAAGGTCTCCGTGCTGGGAAAACAGGTTTTGCAGCTGTTTGAGCTAAGATTTCCAAGTTATTCACATAATGAAAACTTATACTTTGTTTCGGTGGAGTTCCCCATTCAAATGCATGTAACAGTGAGAAACGCACTGTCTTGGCGAAAGAAAGCGTTTTTGTACAACTTCATAGAAATAGCTGTAACTTTTGATAGAAGACTCAGACAAACATGTTTATGGCCTTATATTATAGAACTCAAGGTCTCCGTGCTGGGAAAACAGGTTTTGCAGCTGTTTGAGCTAAGATTTCCAAGTTATTCACATAATGAAAACCTATACTTTGTTTCGGTCGAGTTCCCCATTCAAATGCATGTAACAGTGAGAAACGCACTGTCTTGGCGAAAGAAAGCGTTTTTGTACAACTTCATAGAAATAGCTGTAACTTTTGATAGAAGACTCAGACAAACATGTTTATGGCCTTATATTATAGAACTCAAGGTCTCCGTGCTGGGAAAACAGGTTTTGCAGCTGTTTGAGCTAAGATTTCCAAGTTATTCACATAATGAAAACTTATACTTTGTTTCGGTCGAGTTCCCCATTCAAATGCATGTAACAGTGAGAAACGCACTGTCTTGGCGAAAGAAAGCGTTTTTGTACAACTTCATAGAAATAGCTGTAACTTTTGATAGAAGACTCGGATACACATGTTTATGGCTTTATCTTATAGAACTCAAGGTCTCCGTGCTGGGAAAACAGGTTTTGCAGCTGTTTGAGCTAAGATTTCCAAGTTATTCACATAATGAAAACTTATACTTTGTTTCGGTCGAGTTCCCCATTCAAATGCATGTAACAGTGAGAAACGCACTGTCTTGGCGAAAGAAAGCGTTTTTGTACAACTTCATATAAATAGCTGTAACTTTTGATAGAAGACTCGGATACACATGTTTTTATGGCTTTATCTTATAGAACTCAAGGTCTCCGTGCTGGGCAAACAGGTTTTGCAGCTGTTTGAGCTAAGATTTCCAAGTTATTCACATAATGAAAACCTATACTTTGTTTCGGTCGAGTTCCCCATTCAAATGCATGTAACAGTGAGAAACGCACTGTCTTGGCGAAAGAAAGCGTTTTTGTACAACTTCATAGAAATAGCTGTAACTTTTGATAGAAGACTCGGATACACATGTTTATGGCTTTATCTTATAGAACTCAAGGTCTCCGTGCTGGGAAAACAGGTTTTGCAGCTGTTTGAGCTAAGATTTCCAAGTTATTCACATAATGAAAACCTATACTTTGTTTCGGTCGAGTTCCCCATTCAAATGCATGTAACAGTGAGAAACGCACTGTCTTGGCGAAAGAAAGCGTTTTTGTACAACTTCATATAAATAGCTGTAACTTTTGATAGAAGACTCGGATACACATGTTTATGGCTTTATCTTATAGAACTCAAGGTCTCCGTGCTGGGCAAACAGGTTTTGCAGCTGTTTGAGCTAAGATTTCCAAGTTATTCACATAATGAAAACTTATACTTTGTTTCGGTCGAGTTCCCCATTCAAATGCATGTAACAGTGAGAAACGCACTGTCTTGGCGAAAGAAAGCGTTTTTGTACAACTTCATAGAAATAGCTGTAACTTTTGATAGAAGACTCAGACAAACATGTTTATGGCTTTATCTTATAGAACTCAAGGTCTCCGTGCTGGGAAAACAGGTTTTGGAGCTGTTTGAGCTAAGATTTCCAAGTTATTCACATAATGAAAACTTATACTTTGTTTCGGTCGAGTTCCCCATTCAAATGCATGTAACAGTGAGAAACGCACTGTCTTGGCGAAAGAAAGCGTTTTTGTACAACTTTATAGAAATAGCTGTAACTTTTGATAGAAGACTCGGATACACATGTTTATGGCTTTATCTTATAGAACTCAAGGTCTCCGTGCTGGGAAAACAGGTTTTGCAGCTGTTTGAGCTAAGATTTCCAAGTTATTCACATAATGAAAACCTATACTTTGTTTCGGTCGAGTTCCCCATTCAAATGCATGTAACAGTGAGAAACGCACTGGCTTGGCGAAAGAAAGCGTTTTTGTACAACTTCATATAAATAGCTGTAACTTTTGATAGAAGACTCGGATACACATGTTTATGGCTTTATCTTATAGAACTCAAGGTCTCCGTGCTGGGAAAACAGGTTTTGCAGCTGTTTGAGCTAAGATTTCCAAGTTATTCACATAATGAAAACTTATACTTTGTTTCGGTCGAGTTCCCCATTCAAATGCATGTAACAGTGAGAAACGCACTGTCTTGGCGAAAGAAAGCGTTTTTGTACAACTTCATATAAATAGCTGTAACTTTTGATAGAAGACTCAGACAAACATGTTTATGGCTTTATCTTATAGAACTCAAGGTCTCCGTGCTGGGAAAACAGGTTTTGCAGCTGTTTGAGCTAAGATTTCCAAGTTATTCACATAATGAAAACTTATACTTTGTTTCGGTCGAGTTCCCCATTCAAATGCATGTAACAGTGAGAAACGCACTGTCTTGGCGAAAGAAAGCGTTTTTGTACAACTTCATAGAAATAGCTGTAACTTTTGATAGAAGACTCGGATACACATGTTTATGGCTTTATCTTATAGAACTCAAGGTCTCCGTGCTGGGAAAACAGGTTTTGCAGCTGTTTGAGCTAAGATTTCCAAGTTATTCACATAATGAAAACCTATACTTTGTTTCGGTCGAGTTCCCCATTCAAATGCATGTAACAGTGAGAAACGCACTGTCTTGGCGAAAGAAAGCGTTTTTGTACAACTTCATATAAATAGCTGTAACTTTTGATAGAAGACTCGGATACACATGTTTATGGCTTTATCTTATAGAACTCAAGGTCTCCGTGCTGGGAAAACAGGTTTTGCAGCTGTTTGAGCTAAGATTTCCAAGTTATTCACATAATGAAAACCTATACTTTGTTTCGGTCGAGTTCCCCATTCAAATGCATGTAACAGTGAGAAACGCACTGTCTTGGCGAAAGAAAGCGTTTTTGTACAACTTCATAGAAATAGCTGTAACTTTTGATAGAAGACTCAGACAAACATGTTTATGGCCTTATATTATAGAACTCAAGGTCTCCGTGCTGGGAAAACAGGTTTTGCAGCTGTTTGAGCTAAGATTTCCAAGTTATTCACATAATGAAAACTTATACTTTGTTTCGGTCGAGTTCCCCATTCAAATGCATGTAACAGTGAGAAACGCACTGTCTGGGCGAAAGAAAGCGTTTTTGTACAACTTCATATAAATAGCTGTAACTTTTGATAGAAGACTCGGATACACATGTTTATGGCTTTATCTTATAGAACTCAAGGTCTCCGTGCTGGGAAAACAGGTTTTGCAGCTGTTTGAGCTAAGATTTCCAAGTTATTCACATAATGAAAACCTATACTTTGTTTCGGTCGAGTTCCCCATTCAAATGCATGTAACAGTGAGAAACGCACTGTCTTGGCGAAAGAAAGCGTTTTTGTACAACTTCATAGAAATAGCTGTAACTTTTGATAGAAGACTCAGACAAACATGTTTATGGCCTTATATTATAGAACTCAAGGTCTCCGTGCTGGGAAAACAGGTTTTGCAGCTGTTTGAGCTAAGATTTCCAAGTTATTCACATAATGAAAACCTATACTTTGTTTCGGTCGAGTTCCCCATTCAAATGCATGTAACAGTGAGAAACGCACTGTCTTGGCGAAAGAAAGCGTTTTTGCACAACTTCATATAAATAGCTGTAACTTTTGATAGAAGACTCGGATACACATGTTTATGGCTTTATCTTATAGAACTCAAGGTCTCCGTGCTGGGAAAACAGGTTTTGCAGCTGTTTGAGCTAAGATTTCCAAGTTATTCACATAATGAAAACTTATACTTTGTTTCGGTGGAGTTCCCCATTCAAATGCATGTAACAGTGAGAAACGCACTGTCTTGGCGAAAGAAAGCGTTTTTGTACAACTTCATAGAAATAGCTGTAACTTTTGATAGAAGACTCAGACAAACATGTTTATGGCCTTATATTATAGAACTCAAGGTCTCCGTGCTGGGAAAACAGGTTTTGCAGCTGTTTGAGCTAAGATTTCCAAGTTATTCACATAATGAAAACTTATACTTTGTTTCGGTCGAGTTCCCCATTCAAATGCATGTAACAGTGAGAAACGCACTGTCTTGGCGAAAGAAAGCGTTTTTGTACAACTTCATAGAAATAGCTGTAACTTTTGATAGAAGACTCGGATACACATGTTTATGGCTTTATCTTATAGAACTCAAGGTCTCCGTGCTGGGAAAACAGGTTTTGCAGCTGTTTGAGCTAAGATTTCCAAGTTATTCACATAATGAAAACCTATACTTTGTTTCGGTCGAGTTCCCCATTCAAATGCATGTAACAGTGAGAAACGCACTGTCTTGGCGAAAGAAAGCGTTTTTGTACAACTTCATATAAATAGCTGTAACTTTTGATAGAAGACTCGGATACACATGTTTATGGCTTTATCTTATAGAACTCAAGGTCTCCGTGCTGGGAAAACAGGTTTTGCAGCTGTTTGAGCTAAGATTTCCAAGTTATTCACATAATGAAAACTTATACTTTGTTTCGGTCGAGTTCCCCATTCAAATGCATGTAACAGTGAGAAACGCACTGTCTTGGCGAAAGAAAGCGTTTTTGTACAACTTCATATAAATAGCTGTAACTTTTGATAGAAGACTCAGACAAACATGTTTATGGCTTTATCTTATAGAACTCAAGGTCTCCGTGCTGGGAAAACAGGTTTTGCAGCTGTTTGAGCTAAGATTTCCAAGTTATTCACATAATGAAAACTTATACTTTGTTTCGGTCGAGTTCCCCATTCAAATGCATGTAACAGTGAGAAACGCACTGTCTTGGCGAAAGAAAGCGTTTTTGTACAACTTCATAGAAATAGCTGTAACTTTTGATAGAAGACTCGGATACACATGTTTATGGCTTTATCTTATAGAACTCAAGGTCTCCGTGCTGGGAAAACAGGTTTTGCAGCTGTTTGAGCTAAGATTTCCAAGTTATTCACATAATGAAAACCTATACTTTGTTTCGGTCGAGTTCCCCATTCAAATGCATGTAACAGTGAGAAACGCACTGTCTTGGCGAAAGAAAGCGTTTTTGTACAACTTCATATAAATAGCTGTAACTTTTGATAGAAGACTCGGATACACATGTTTATGGCTTTATCTTATAGAACTCAAGGTCTCCGTGCTGGGCAAACAGGTTTTGCAGCTGTTTGAGCTAAGATTTCCAAGTTATTCACATAATGAAAACCTATACTTTGTTTCGGTCGAGTTCCCCATTCAAATGCATGTAACAGTGAGAAACGCACTGTCTTGGCGAAAGAAAGCGTTTTTGTACAACTTCATAGAAATAGCTGTAACTTTTGATAGAAGACTCAGACAAACATGTTTATGGCCTTATATTATAGAACTCAAGGTCTCCGTGCTGGGAAAACAGGTTTTGCAGCTGTTTGAGCTAAGATTTCCAAGTTATTCACATAATGAAAACCTATACTTTGTTTCGGTCGAGTTCCCCATTCAAATGCATGTAACAGTGAGAAACGCACTGTCTTGGCGAAAGAAAGCGTTTTTGTACAACTTCATAGAAATAGCTGTAACTTTTGATAGAAGACTCAGACAAACATGTTTATGGCCTTATATTATAGAACTCAAGGTCTCCGTGCTGGGAAAACAGGTTTTGCAGCTGTTTGAGCTAAGATTTCCAAGTTATTCACATAATGAAAACTTATACTTTGTTTCGGAGGAGTTCCCCATTCAAATGCATGTAACAGTGAGAAACGCACTGTCTGGGCGAAAGAAAGCGTTTTTGTACAACTTCATATAAATAGCTGTAACTTTTGATAGAAGACTCGGATACACATGTTTATGGCTTTATCTTATAGAACTCAAGGTCTCCGTGCTGGGAAAACAGGTTTTGCAGCTGTTTGAGCTAAGATTTCCAAGTTATTCACATAATGAAAACCTATACTTTGTTTCGGTCGAGTTCCCCATTCAAATGCATGTAACAGTGAGAAACGCACTGTCTTGGCGAAAGAAAGCGTTTTTGTACAACTTCATAGAAATAGCTGTAACTTTTGATAGAAGACTCAGACAAACATGTTTATGGCCTTATATTATAGAACTCAAGGTCTCCGTGCTGGGAAAACAGGTTTTGCAGCTGTTTGAGCTAAGATTTCCAAGTTATTCACATAATGAAAACCTATACTTTGTTTCGGTCGAGTTCCCCATTCAAATGCATGTAACAGTGAGAAACGCACTGTCTTGGCGAAAGAAAGCGTTTTTGTACAACTTCATATAAATAGCTGTAACTTTTGATAGAAGACTCGGATACACATGTTTATGGCTTTATCTTATAGAACTCAAGGTCTCCGTGCTGGGAAAACAGGTTTTGCAGCTGTTTGAGCTAAGATTTCCAAGTTATTCACATAATGAAAACCTATACTTTGTTTCGGTCGAGTTCCCCATTCAAATGCATGTAACAGTGAGAAACGCACTGTCTTGGCGAAAGAAAGCGTTTTTGTACAACTTCATAGAAATAGCTGTAACTTTTGATAGAAGACTCAGACAAACATGTTTATGGCCTTATATTATAGAACTCAAGGTCTCCGTGCTGGGAAAACAGGTTTTGCAGCTGTTTGAGCTAAGATTTCCAAGTTATTCACATAATGAAAACCTATACTTTGTTTCGGTCGAGTTCCCCATTCAAATGCATGTAACAGTGAGAAACGCACTGTCTTGGCGAAAGAAAGCGTTTTTGTACAACTTCATAGAAATAGCTGTAACTTTTGATAGAAGACTCGGATACACATGTTTATGGCTTTATCTTATAGAACTCAAGGTCTCCGTGCTGGGAAAACAGGTTTTGCAGCTGTTTGAGCTAAGATTTCCAAGTTATTCACATAATGAAAACCTATACTTTGTTTCGGTCGAGTTCCCCATTCAAATGCATGTAACAGTGAGAAACGCACTGTCTTGGCGAAAGAAAGCGTTTTTGTACAACTTCATATAAATAGCTGTAACTTTTGATAGAAGACTCAGACAAATATGTTTATGGCCTTATATTATAGAACTCAAGGTCTCCGTGCTGGGAAAACAGGTTTTGCAGCTGTTTGAGCTAAGATTTCCAAGTTATTCACATAATGAAAACTTATACTTTGTTTCGGTCGAGTTCCCCATTCAAATGCATGTAACAGTGAGAAACGCACTGTCTTGGCGAAAGAAAGCGTTTTTGTACAACTTCATAGAAATAGCTGTAACTTTTGATAGAAGACTCGGATACACATGTTTATGGCTTTATCTTATAGAACTCAAGGTCTCCGTGCTGGGAAAACAGGTTTTGCAGCTGTTTGAGCTAAGATTTCCAAGTTATTCACATAATGAAAACCTATACTTTGTTTCGGTCGAGTTCCCCATTCAAATGCATGTAACAGTGAGAAACGCACTGTCTTGGCGAAAGAAAGCGTTTTTGTACAACTTCATAGAAATAGCTGTAACTTTTGATAGAAGACTCAGACAAATATGTTTATGGCCTTATATTATAGAACTCAAGGTCTCCGTGCTGGGAAAACAGGTTTTGCAGCTGTTTGAGCTAAGATTTCCAAGTTATTCACATAATGAAAACTTATACTTTGTTTCGGTGGAGTTCCCCATTCAAATGCATGTAACAGTGAGAAACGCACTGTCTTGGCGAAAGAAAGCGTTTTTGTACAACTTCATAGAAATAGCTGTAACTTTTGATAGAAGACTCAGACAAACATGTTTATGGCCTTATATTATAGAACTCAAGGTCTCCGTGCTGGGAAAACAGGTTTTGCAGCTGTTTGAGCTAAGATTTCCAAGTTATTCACATAATGAAAACCTATACTTTGTTTCGGTCGAGTTCCCCATTCAAATGCATGTAACAGTGAGAAACGCACTGTCTTGGCGAAAGAAAGCGTTTTTGTACAACTTCATAGAAATAGCTGTAACTTTTGATAGAAGACTCAGACAAACATGTTTATGGCCTTATATTATAGAACTCAAGGTCTCCGTGCTGGGAAAACAGGTTTTGCAGCTGTTTGAGCTAAGATTTCCAAGTTATTCACATAATGAAAACTTATACTTTGTTTCGGTCGAGTTCCCCATTCAAATGCATGTAACAGTGAGAAACGCACTGTCTTGGCGAAAGAAAGCGTTTTTGTACAACTTCATAGAAATAGCTGTAACTTTTGATAGAAGACTCGGATACACATGTTTATGGCTTTATCTTATAGAACTCAAGGTCTCCGTGCTGGGAAAACAGGTTTTGCAGCTGTTTGAGCTAAGATTTCCAAGTTATTCACATAATGAAAACTTATACTTTGTTTCGGTCGAGTTCCCCATTCAAATGCATGTAACAGTGAGAAACGCACTGTCTTGGCGAAAGAAAGCGTTTTTGTACAACTTCATATAAATAGCTGTAACTTTTGATAGAAGACTCGGATACACATGTTTTTATGGCTTTATCTTATAGAACTCAAGGTCTCCGTGCTGGGCAAACAGGTTTTGCAGCTGTTTGAGCTAAGATTTCCAAGTTATTCACATAATGAAAACCTATACTTTGTTTCGGTCGAGTTCCCCATTCAAATGCATGTAACAGTGAGAAACGCACTGTCTTGGCGAAAGAAAGCGTTTTTGTACAACTTCATAGAAATAGCTGTAACTTTTGATAGAAGACTCAGACAAACATGTTTATGGCCTTATATTATAGAACTCAAGGTCTCCGTGCTGGGAAAACAGGTTTTGCAGCTGTTTGAGCTAAGATTTCCAAGTTATTCACATAATGAAAACCTATACTTTGTTTCGGTCGAGTTCCCCATTCAAATGCATGTAACAGTGAGAAACGCACTGTCTTGGCGAAAGAAAGCGTTTTTGTACAACTTCATATAAATAGCTGTAACTTTTGATAGAAGACTCGGATACACATGTTTATGGCTTTATCTTATAGAACTCAAGGTCTCCGTGCTGGGAAAACAGGTTTTGCAGCTGTTTGAGCTAAGATTTCCAAGTTATTCACATAATGAAAACCTATACTTTGTTTCGGTCGAGTTCCCCATTCAAATGCATGTAACAGTGAGAAACGCACTGTCTTGGCGAAAGAAAGCGTTTTTGTACAACTTCATAGAAATAGCTGTAACTTTTGATAGAAGACTCAGACAAATATGTTTATGGCCTTATATTATAGAACTCAAGGTCTCCGTGCTGGGAAAACAGGTTTTGCAGCTGTTTGAGCTAAGATTTCCAAGTTATTCACATAATGAAAACTTATACTTTGTTTCGGTGGAGTTCCCCATTCAAATGCATGTAACAGTGAGAAACGCACTGTCTTGGCGAAAGAAAGCGTTTTTGTACAACTTCATAGAAATAGCTGTAACTTTTGATAGAAGACTCAGACAAACATGTTTATGGCCTTATATTATAGAACTCAAGGTCTCCGTGCTGGGAAAACAGGTTTTGCAGCTGTTTGAGCTAAGATTTCCAAGTTATTCACATAATGAAAACCTATACTTTGTTTCGGTCGAGTTCCCCATTCAAATGCATGTAACAGTGAGAAACGCACTGTCTTGGCGAAAGAAAGCGTTTTTGTACAACTTCATAGAAATAGCTGTAACTTTTGATAGAAGACTCAGACAAACATGTTTATGGCCTTATATTATAGAACTCAAGGTCTCCGTGCTGGGAAAACAGGTTTTGCAGCTGTTTGAGCTAAGATTTCCAAGTTATTCACATAATGAAAACTTATACTTTGTTTCGGTCGAGTTCCCCATTCAAATGCATGTAACAGTGAGAAACGCACTGTCTTGGCGAAAGAAAGCGTTTTTGTACAACTTCATAGAAATAGCTGTAACTTTTGATAGAAGACTCGGATACACATGTTTATGGCTTTATCTTATAGAACTCAAGGTCTCCGTGCTGGGAAAACAGGTTTTGCAGCTGTTTGAGCTAAGATTTCCAAGTTATTCACATAATGAAAACTTATACTTTGTTTCGGTCGAGTTCCCCATTCAAATGCATGTAACAGTGAGAAACGCACTGTCTTGGCGAAAGAAAGCGTTTTTGTACAACTTCATATAAATAGCTGTAACTTTTGATAGAAGACTCGGATACACATGTTTTTATGGCTTTATCTTATAGAACTCAAGGTCTCCGTGCTGGGCAAACAGGTTTTGCAGCTGTTTGAGCTAAGATTTCCAAGTTATTCACATAATGAAAACCTATACTTTGTTTCGGTGGAGTTCCCCATTCAAATGCATGTAACAGTGAGAAACGCACTGTCTTGGCGAAAGAAAGCGTTTTTGTACAACTTCATAGAAATAGCTGTAACTTTTGATAGAAGACTCAGACAAACATGTTCATGGCCTTATATTATAGAACTCAAGGTCTCCGTGCTGGGAAAACAGGTTTTGCAGCTGTTTGAGCTAAGATTTCCAAGTTATTCACATAATGAAAACCTATACTTTGTTTCGGTCGAGTTCCCCATTCAAATGCATGTAACAGTGAGAAACGCACTGTCTTGGCGAAAGAAAGCGTTTTTGCACAACTTCATATAAATAGCTGTAACTTTTGATAGAAGACTCGGATACACATGTTTATGGCTTTATCTTATAGAACTCAAGGTCTCCGTGCTGGGAAAACAGGTTTTGCAGCTGTTTGAGCTAAGATTTCCAAGTTATTCACATAATGAAAACCTATACTTTGTTTCGGTCGAGTTCCCCATTCAAATGCATGTAACAGTGAGAAACGCACTGTCTTGGCGAAAGAAAGCGTTTTTGTACAACTTCATAGAAATAGCTGTAACTTTTGATAGAAGACTCAGACAAACATGTTTATGGCCTTATATTATAGAACTCAAGGTCTCCGTGCTGGGAAAACAGGTTTTGCAGCTGTTTGAGCTAAGATTTCCAAGTTATTCACATAATGAAAACTTATACTTTGTTTCGGTCGAGTTCCCCATTCAAATGCATGTAACAGTGAGAAACGCACTGTCTTGGCGAAAGAAAGCGTTTTTGTACAACTTCATATAAATAGCTGTAACTTTTGATAGAAGACTCGGATACACATGTTTTTATGGCTTTATCTTATAGAACTCAAGGTCTCCGTGCTGGGAAAACAGGTTTTGCAGCTGTTTGAGCTAAGATTTCCAAGTTATTCACATAATGAAAACCTATACTTTGTTTCGGTCGAGTTCCCCATTCAAATGCATGTAACAGTGAGAAACGCACAGTCTTGGCGAAAGAAAGCGTTTTTGTACAACTTCATATAAATAGCTGTAACTTTTGATAGAAGACTCGGATACACATGTTTATGGCTTTATCTTATAGAACTCAAGGTCTCCGTGCTGGGCAAACAGGTTTTGCAGCTGTTTGAGCTAAGATTTCCAAGTTATTCACATAATGAAAACCTATACTTTGTTTCGGTCGAGTTCCCCATTCAAATGCATGTAACAGTGAGAAACGCACTGTCTTGGCGAAAGAAAGCGTTTTTGTACAACTTCATATAAATAGCTGTAACTTTTGATAGAAGACTCAGACAAACATGTTTATGGCCTTATATTATAGAACTCAAGGTCTCCGTGCTGGGAAAACAGGTTTTGCAGCTGTTTGAGCTAAGATTTCCAAGTTATTCACATAATGAAAACTTATACTTTGTTTCGGTGGAGTTCCCCATTCAAATGCATGTAACAGTGAGAAACGCACTGTCTTGGCGAAAGAAAGCGTTTTTGTACAACTTCATAGAAATAGCTGTAACTTTTGATAGAAGACTCAGACAAACATGTTTATGGCCTTATATTATAGAACTCAAGGTCTCCGTGCTGGGAAAACAGGTTTTGCAGCTGTTTGAGCTAAGATTTCCAAGTTATTCACATAATGAAAACCTATACTTTGTTTCGGTCGAGTTCCCCATTCAAATGCATGTAACAGTGAGAAACGCACTGTCTTGGCGAAAGAAAGCGTTTTTGTACAACTTCATATAAATAGCTGTAACTTTTGATAGAAGACTCGGATACACATGTTTATGGCTTTATCTTATAGAACTCAAGGTCTCCGTGCTGGGAAAACAGGTTTTGCAGCTGTTTGAGCTAAGATTTCCAAGTTATTCACATAATGAAAACCTATACTTTGTTTCGGTCGAGTTCCCCATTCAAATGCATGTAACAGTGAGAAACGCACTGTCTTGGCGAAAGAAAGCGTTTTTGTACAACTTCATAGAAATAGCTGTAACTTTTGATAGAAGACTCAGACAAACATGTTTATGGCCTTATATTATAGAACTCAAGGTCTCCGTGCTGGGAAAACAGGTTTTGCAGCTGTTTGAGCTAAGATTTCCAAGTTATTCACATAATGAAAACTTATACTTTGTTTCGGTCGAGTTCCCCATTCAAATGCATGTAACAGTGAGAAACGCACTGTCTTGGCGAAAGAAAGCGTTTTTGTACAACTTCATAGAAATAGCTGTAACTTTTGATAGAAGACTCGGATACACATGTTTATGGCTTTATCTTATAGAACTCAAGGTCTCCGTGCTGGGAAAACAGGTTTTGCAGCTGTTTGAGCTAAGATTTCCAAGTTATTCACATAATGAAAACCTATACTTTGTTTCGGTCGAGTTCCCCATTCAAATGCATGTAACAGTGAGAAACGCACTGTCTTGGCGAAAGAAAGCGTTTTTGTACAACTTCATATAAATAGCTGTAACTTTTGATAGAAGACTCGGATACACATGTTTATGGCTTTATCTTATAGAACTCAAGGTCTCCGTGCTGGGCAAACAGGTTTTGCAGCTGTTTGAGCTAAGATTTCCAAGTTATTCACATAATGAAAACCTATACTTTGTTTCGGTCGAGTTCCCCATTCAAATGCATGTAACAGTGAGAAACGCACTGTCTTGGCGAAAGAAAGCGTTTTTGTACAACTTCATATAAATAGCTGTAACTTTTGATAGAAGACTCAGACAAACATGTTTATGGCCTTATATTATAGAACTCAAGGTCTCCGTGCTGGGAAAACAGGTTTTGCAGCTGTTTGAGCTAAGATTTCCAAGTTATTCACATAATGAAAACCTATACTTTGTTTCGGTCGAGTTCCCCATTCAAATGCATGTAACAGTGAGAAACGCACTGTCTTGGCGAAAGAAAGCGTTTTTGCACAACTTCATATAAATAGCTGTAACTTTTGATAGAAGACTCGGATACACATGTTTATGGCTTTATCTTATAGAACTCAAGGTCTCCGTGCTGGGAAAACAGGTTTTGCAGCTGTTTGAGCTAAGATTTCCAAGTTATTCACATAATGAAAACCTATACTTTGTTTCGGTCGAGTTCCCCATTCAAATGCATGTAACAGTGAGAAACGCACTGTCTTGGCGAAAGAAAGCGTTTTTGTACAACTTCATAGAAATAGCTGTAACTTTTGATAGAAGACTCAGACAAACATGTTTATGGCCTTATATTATAGAACTCAAGGTCTCCGTGCTGGGAAAACAGGTTTTGCAGCTGTTTGAGCTAAGATTTCCAAGTTATTCACATAATGAAAACTTATACTTTGTTTCGGTCGAGTTCCCCATTCAAATGCATGTAACAGTGAGAAACGCACTGTCTTGGCGAAAGAAAGCGTTTTTGTACAACTTCATATAAATAGCTGTAACTTTTGATAGAAGACTCGGATACACATGTTTTTATGGCTTTATCTTATAGAACTCAAGGTCTCCGTGCTGGGAAAACAGGTTTTGCAGCTGTTTGAGCTAAGATTTCCAAGTTATTCACATAATGAAAACCTATACTTTGTTTCGGTCGAGTTCCCCATTCAAATGCATGTAACAGTGAGAAACGCACAGTCTTGGCGAAAGAAAGCGTTTTTGTACAACTTCATATAAATAGCTGTAACTTTTGATAGAAGACTCGGATACACATGTTTATGGCTTTATCTTATAGAACTCAAGGTCTCCGTGCTGGGCAAACAGGTTTTGCAGCTGTTTGAGCTAAGATTTCCAAGTTATTCACATAATGAAAACCTATACTTTGTTTCGGTCGAGTTCCCCATTCAAATGCATGTAACAGTGAGAAACGCACTGTCTTGGCGAAAGAAAGCGTTTTTGTACAACTTCATATAAATAGCTGTAACTTTTGATAGAAGACTCAGACAAACATGTTTATGGCCTTATATTATAGAACTCAAGGTCTCCGTGCTGGGAAAACAGGTTTTGCAGCTGTTTGAGCTAAGATTTCCAAGTTATTCACATAATGAAAACTTATACTTTGTTTCGGTGGAGTTCCCCATTCAAATGCATGTAACAGTGAGAAACGCACTGTCTTGGCGAAAGAAAGCGTTTTTGTACAACTTCATAGAAATAGCTGTAACTTTTGATAGAAGACTCAGACAAACATGTTTATGGCCTTATATTATAGAACTCAAGGTCTCCGTGCTGGGAAAACAGGTTTTGCAGCTGTTTGAGCTAAGATTTCCAAGTTATTCACATAATGAAAACCTATACTTTGTTTCGGTCGAGTTCCCCATTCAAATGCATGTAACAGTGAGAAACGCACTGTCTTGGCGAAAGAAAGCGTTTTTGTACAACTTCATATAAATAGCTGTAACTTTTGATAGAAGACTCGGATACACATGTTTATGGCTTTATCTTATAGAACTCAAGGTCTCCGTGCTGGGAAAACAGGTTTTGCAGCTGTTTGAGCTAAGATTTCCAAGTTATTCACATAATGAAAACCTATACTTTGTTTCGGTCGAGTTCCCCATTCAAATGCATGTAACAGTGAGAAACGCACTGTCTTGGCGAAAGAAAGCGTTTTTGTACAACTTCATAGAAATAGCTGTAACTTTTGATAGAAGACTCAGACAAACATGTTTATGGCCTTATATTATAGAACTCAAGGTCTCCGTGCTGGGAAAACAGGTTTTGCAGCTGTTTGAGCTAAGATTTCCAAGTTATTCACATAATGAAAACTTATACTTTGTTTCGGTCGAGTTCCCCATTCAAATGCATGTAACAGTGAGAAACGCACTGTCTTGGCGAAAGAAAGCGTTTTTGTACAACTTCATAGAAATAGCTGTAACTTTTGATAGAAGACTCGGATACACATGTTTATGGCTTTATCTTATAGAACTCAAGGTCTCCGTGCTGGGAAAACAGGTTTTGCAGCTGTTTGAGCTAAGATTTCCAAGTTATTCACATAATGAAAACCTATACTTTGTTTCGGTCGAGTTCCCCATTCAAATGCATGTAACAGTGAGAAACGCACTGTCTTGGCGAAAGAAAGCGTTTTTGTACAACTTCATATAAATAGCTGTAACTTTTGATAGAAGACTCGGATACACATGTTTATGGCTTTATCTTATAGAACTCAAGGTCTCCGTGCTGGGCAAACAGGTTTTGCAGCTGTTTGAGCTAAGATTTCCAAGTTATTCACATAATGAAAACTTATACTTTGTTTCGGTCGAGTTCCCCATTCAAATGCATGTAACAGTGAGAAACGCACTGTCTTGGCGAAAGAAAGCGTTTTTGTACAACTTCATAGAAATAGCTGTAACTTTTGATAGAAGACTCGGATACACATGTTTATGGCTTTATCTTATAGAACTCAAGGTCTCCGTGCTGGGAAAACAGGTTTTGCAGCTGTTTGAGCTAAGATTTCCAAGTTATTCACATAATGAAAACCTATACTTTGTTTCGGTCGAGTTCCCCATTCAAATGCATGTAACAGTGAGAAACGCACTGTCTTGGCGAAAGAAAGCGTTTTTGTACAACTTCATATAAATAGCTGTAACTTTTGATAGAAGACTCGGATACACATGTTTATGGCTTTATCTTATAGAACTCAAGGTCTCCGTGCTGGGAAAACAGGTTTTGCAGCTGTTTGAGCTAAGATTTCCAAGTTATTCACATAATGAAAACTTATACTTTGTTTCGGTCGAGTTCCCCATTCAAATGCATGTAACAGTGAGAAACGCACTGTCTTGGCGAAAGAAAGCGTTTTTGTACAACTTCATAGAAATAGCTGTAACTTTTGATAGAAGACTCGGATACACATGTTTATGGCTTTATCTTATAGAACTCAAGGTCTCCGTGCTGGGAAAACAGGTTTTGCAGCTGTTTGAGCTAAGATTTCCAAGTTATTCACATAATGAAAACCTATACTTTGTTTCGGTCGAGTTCCCCATTCAAATGCATGTAACAGTGAGAAACGCACTGTCTTGGCGAAAGAAAGCGTTTTTGTACAACTTCATATAAATAGCTGTAACTTTTGATAGAAGACTCGGATACACATGTTTATGGCTTTATCTTATAGAACTCAAGGT
The DNA here is from genome assembly GCF_057381845.1 of Rhamphochromis longiceps. NCBI lineage: Eukaryota > Metazoa > Chordata > Actinopteri > Cichliformes > Cichlidae > Rhamphochromis > Rhamphochromis longiceps. The sequence continues at coordinate 18,924,531 of NC_140576.1, forward strand.
CTCCGTGCTGGGCAAACAGGTTTTGCAGCTGTTTGAGCTAAGATTTCCAAGTTATTCACATAATGAAAACCTATACTTTGTTTCGGTCGAGTTCCCCATTCAAATGCATGTAACAGTGAGAAACGCACTGTCTTGGCGAAAGAAAGCGTTTTTGTACAACTTCATAGAAATAGCTGTAACTTTTGATAGAAGACTCAGACAAACATGTTTATGGCCTTATATTATAGAACTCAAGGTCTCCGTGCTGGGAAAACAGGTTTTGCAGCTGTTTGAGCTAAGATTTCCAAGTTATTCACATAATGAAAACCTATACTTTGTTTCGGTCGAGTTCCCCATTCAAATGCATGTAACAGTGAGAAACGCACTGTCTTGGCGAAAGAAAGCGTTTTTGTACAACTTCATAGAAATAGCTGTAACTTTTGATAGAAGACTCAGACAAACATGTTTATGGCCTTATATTATAGAACTCAAGGTCTCCGTGCTGGGAAAACAGGTTTTGCAGCTGTTTGAGCTAAGATTTCCAAGTTATTCACATAATGAAAACTTATACTTTGTTTCGGTCGAGTTCCCCATTCAAATGCATGTAACAGTGAGAAACGCACTGTCTGGGCGAAAGAAAGCGTTTTTGTACAACTTCATATAAATAGCTGTAACTTTTGATAGAAGACTCGGATACACATGTTTATGGCTTTATCTTATAGAACTCAAGGTCTCCGTGCTGGGAAAACAGGTTTTGCAGCTGTTTGAGCTAAGATTTCCAAGTTATTCACATAATGAAAACCTATACTTTGTTTCGGTCGAGTTCCCCATTCAAATGCATGTAACAGTGAGAAACGCACTGTCTTGGCGAAAGAAAGCGTTTTTGTACAACTTCATAGAAATAGCTGTAACTTTTGATAGAAGACTCAGACAAACATGTTTATGGCCTTATATTATAGAACTCAAGGTCTCCGTGCTGGGAAAACAGGTTTTGCAGCTGTTTGAGCTAAGATTTCCAAGTTATTCACATAATGAAAACCTATACTTTGTTTCGGTCGAGTTCCCCATTCAAATGCATGTAACAGTGAGAAACGCACTGTCTTGGCGAAAGAAAGCGTTTTTGCACAACTTCATATAAATAGCTGTAACTTTTGATAGAAGACTCGGATACACATGTTTATGGCTTTATCTTATAGAACTCAAGGTCTCCGTGCTGGGAAAACAGGTTTTGCAGCTGTTTGAGCTAAGATTTCCAAGTTATTCACATAATGAAAACTTATACTTTGTTTCGGTGGAGTTCCCCATTCAAATGCATGTAACAGTGAGAAACGCACTGTCTTGGCGAAAGAAAGCGTTTTTGTACAACTTCATAGAAATAGCTGTAACTTTTGATAGAAGACTCAGACAAACATGTTTATGGCCTTATATTATAGAACTCAAGGTCTCCGTGCTGGGAAAACAGGTTTTGCAGCTGTTTGAGCTAAGATTTCCAAGTTATTCACATAATGAAAACCTATACTTTGTTTCGGTCGAGTTCCCCATTCAAATGCATGTAACAGTGAGAAACGCACTGTCTTGGCGAAAGAAAGCGTTTTTGTACAACTTCATAGAAATAGCTGTAACTTTTGATAGAAGACTCGGATACACATGTTTATGGCTTTATCTTATAGAACTCAAGGTCTCCGTGCTGGGAAAACAGGTTTTGCAGCTGTTTGAGCTAAGATTTCCAAGTTATTCACATAATGAAAACCTATACTTTGTTTCGGTCGAGTTCCCCATTCAAATGCATGTAACAGTGAGAAACGCACTGTCTTGGCGAAAGAAAGCGTTTTTGTACAACTTCATATAAATAGCTGTAACTTTTGATAGAAGACTCAGACAAATATGTTTATGGCCTTATATTATAGAACTCAAGGTCTCCGTGCTGGGAAAACAGGTTTTGCAGCTGTTTGAGCTAAGATTTCCAAGTTATTCACATAATGAAAACTTATACTTTGTTTCGGTCGAGTTCCCCATTCAAATGCATGTAACAGTGAGAAACGCACTGTCTTGGCGAAAGAAAGCGTTTTTGTACAACTTCATAGAAATAGCTGTAACTTTTGATAGAAGACTCGGATACACATGTTTATGGCTTTATCTTATAGAACTCAAGGTCTCCGTGCTGGGAAAACAGGTTTTGCAGCTGTTTGAGCTAAGATTTCCAAGTTATTCACATAATGAAAACCTATACTTTGTTTCGGTCGAGTTCCCCATTCAAATGCATGTAACAGTGAGAAACGCACTGTCTTGGCGAAAGAAAGCGTTTTTGTACAACTTCATAGAAATAGCTGTAACTTTTGATAGAAGACTCAGACAAATATGTTTATGGCCTTATATTATAGAACTCAAGGTCTCCGTGCTGGGAAAACAGGTTTTGCAGCTGTTTGAGCTAAGATTTCCAAGTTATTCACATAATGAAAACTTATACTTTGTTTCGGTGGAGTTCCCCATTCAAATGCATGTAACAGTGAGAAACGCACTGTCTTGGCGAAAGAAAGCGTTTTTGTACAACTTCATAGAAATAGCTGTAACTTTTGATAGAAGACTCAGACAAACATGTTTATGGCCTTATATTATAGAACTCAAGGTCTCCGTGCTGGGAAAACAGGTTTTGCAGCTGTTTGAGCTAAGATTTCCAAGTTATTCACATAATGAAAACCTATACTTTGTTTCGGTCGAGTTCCCCATTCAAATGCATGTAACAGTGAGAAACGCACTGTCTTGGCGAAAGAAAGCGTTTTTGTACAACTTCATAGAAATAGCTGTAACTTTTGATAGAAGACTCAGACAAACATGTTTATGGCCTTATATTATAGAACTCAAGGTCTCCGTGCTGGGAAAACAGGTTTTGCAGCTGTTTGAGCTAAGATTTCCAAGTTATTCACATAATGAAAACTTATACTTTGTTTCGGTGGAGTTCCCCATTCAAATGCATGTAACAGTGAGAAACGCACTGTCTTGGCGAAAGAAAGCGTTTTTGTACAACTTCATATAAATAGCTGTAACTTTTGATAGAAGACTCGGATACACATGTTTATGGCTTTATCTTATAGAACTCAAGGTCTCCGTGCTGGGAAAACAGGTTTTGCAGCTGTTTGAGCTAAGATTTCCAAGTTATTCACATAATGAAAACCTATACTTTGTTTCGGTCGAGTTCCCCATTCAAATGCATGTAACAGTGAGAAACGCACTGTCTTGGCGAAAGAAAGCGTTTTTGTACAACTTCATAGAAATAGCTGTAACTTTTGATAGAAGACTCAGACAAACATGTTTATGGCCTTATATTATAGAACTCAAGGTCTCCGTGCTGGGAAAACAGGTTTTGCAGCTGTTTGAGCTAAGATTTCCAAGTTATTCACATAATGAAAACCTATACTTTGTTTCGGTCGAGTTCCCCATTCAAATGCATGTAACAGTGAGAAACGCACTGTCTTGGCGAAAGAAAGCGTTTTTGTACAACTTCATAGAAATAGCTGTAACTTTTGATAGAAGACTCGGATACACATGTTTATGGCTTTATCTTATAGAACTCAAGGTCTCCGTGCTGGGAAAACAGGTTTTGCAGCTGTTTGAGCTAAGATTTCCAAGTTATTCACATAATGAAAACCTATACTTTGTTTCGGTCGAGTTCCCCATTCAAATGCATGTAACAGTGAGAAACGCACTGTCTTGGCGAAAGAAAGCGTTTTTGTACAACTTCATAGAAATAGCTGTAACTTTTGATAGAAGACTCAGACAAATATGTTTATGGCTTTATCTTATAGAACTCAAGGTCTCCGTGCTGGGAAAACAGGTTTTGCAGCTGTTTGAGCTAAGATTTCCAAGTTATTCACATAATGAAAACCTATACTTTGTTTCGGTCGAGTTCCCCATTCAAATGCATGTAACAGTGAGAAACGCACTGTCTTGGCGAAAGAAAGCGTTTTTGTACAACTTCATAGAAATAGCTGTAACTTTTGATAGAAGACTCAGACAAACATGTTTATGGCCTTATTTTATAGAACTCAAGGTCTCCGTGCTGGGAAAACAGGTTTTGCAGCTGTTTGAGCTAAGATTTCCAAGTTATTCACATAATGAAAACTTATACTTTGTTTCGGTCGAGTTCCCCATTCAAATGCATGTAACAGTGAGAAACGCACTGTCTTGGCGAAAGAAAGCGTTTTTGTACAACTTCATAGAAATAGCTGTAACTTTTGATAGAAGACTCGGATACACATGTTTATGGCTTTATCTTATAGAACTCAAGGTCTCCGTGCTGGGAAAACAGGTTTTGCAGCTGTTTGAGCTAAGATTTCCAAGTTATTCACATAATGAAAACCTATACTTTGTTTCGGTCGAGTTCCCCATTCAAATGCATGTAACAGTGAGAAACGCACTGTCTTGGCGAAAGAAAGCGTTTTTGTACAACTTCATAGAAATAGCTGTAACTTTTGATAGAAGACTCGGATACACATGTTTATGGCTTTATCTTATAGAACTCAAGGTCTCCGTGCTGGGAAAACAGGTTTTGCAGCTGTTTGAGCTAAGATTTCCAAGTTATTCACATAATGAAAACTTATACTTTGTTTCGGTCGAGTTCCCCATTCAAATGCATGTAACAGTGAGAAACGCACTGTCTTGGCGAAAGAAAGCGTTTTTGTACAACTTCATATAAATAGCTGTAACTTTTGATAGAAGACTCAGACAAACATGTTTATGGCTTTATCTTATAGAACTCAAGGTCTCCGTGCTGGGAAAACAGGTTTTGCAGCTGTTTGAGCTAAGATTTCCAAGTTATTCACATAATGAAAACCTATACTTTGTTTCGGTCGAGTTCCCCATTCAAAATGCATGTAACAGTGAGAAACGCACTGTCTTGGCGAAAGAAAACGTTTTTGTACAACTTCATAGAAATAGCTGTAACTTTTGATAGAAGACTCAGACAAACATGTTTATGGCTTTATCTTATAGAACTCAAGGTCTCCGTGCTGGGCAAACAGGTTTTGCAGCTGTTTGAGCTAAGATTTCCAAGTTATTCACATAATGAAAACCTATACTTTGTTTCGGTCGAGTTCCCCATTCAAATGCATGTAACAGTGAGAAACGCACTGTCTTGGCGAAAGAAAGCGTTTTTGTACAACTTCATAGAAATAGCTGTAACTTTTGATAGAAGACTCGGATACACATGTTTATGGCTTTATCTTATAGAACTCAAGGTCTCCGTGCTGGGAAAACAGGTTTTGCAGCTGTTTGAGCTAAGATTTCCAAGTTATTCACATAATGAAAACCTATACTTTGTTTCGGTCGAGTTCCCCATTCAAATGCATGTAACAGTGAGAAACGCACTGTCTTGGCGAAAGAAAGCGTTTTTGTACAACTTCATAGAAATAGCTGTAACTTTTGATAGAAGACTCAGACAAATATGTTTATGGCTTTATCTTATAGAACTCAAGGTCTCCGTGCTGGGAAAACAGGTTTTGCAGCTGTTTGAGCTAAGATTTCCAAGTTATTCACATAATGAAAACCTATACTTTGTTTCGGTCGAGTTCCCCATTCAAATGCATGTAACAGTGAGAAACGCACTGTCTTGGCGAAAGAAAGCGTTTTTGTACAACTTCATAGAAATAGCTGTAACTTTTGATAGAAGACTCAGACAAACATGTTTATGGCCTTATTTTATAGAACTCAAGGTCTCCGTGCTGGGAAAACAGGTTTTGCAGCTGTTTGAGCTAAGATTTCCAAGTTATTCACATAATGAAAACTTATACTTTGTTTCGGTCGAGTTCCCCATTCAAATGCATGTAACAGTGAGAAACGCACTGTCTTGGCGAAAGAAAGCGTTTTTGTACAACTTCATAGAAATAGCTGTAACTTTTGATAGAAGACTCGGATACACATGTTTATGGCTTTATCTTATAGAACTCAAGGTCTCCGTGCTGGGAAAACAGGTTTTGCAGCTGTTTGAGCTAAGATTTCCAAGTTATTCACATAATGAAAACCTATACTTTGTTTCGGTCGAGTTCCCCATTCAAATGCATGTAACAGTGAGAAACGCACTGTCTTGGCGAAAGAAAGCGTTTTTGTACAACTTCATAGAAATAGCTGTAACTTTTGATAGAAGACTCGGATACACATGTTTATGGCTTTATCTTATAGAACTCAAGGTCTCCGTGCTGGGAAAACAGGTTTTGCAGCTGTTTGAGCTAAGATTTCCAAGTTATTCACATAATGAAAACTTATACTTTGTTTCGGTCGAGTTCCCCATTCAAATGCATGTAACAGTGAGAAACGCACTGTCTTGGCGAAAGAAAGCGTTTTTGTACAACTTCATATAAATAGCTGTAACTTTTGATAGAAGACTCAGACAAACATGTTTATGGCTTTATCTTATAGAACTCAAGGTCTCCGTGCTGGGAAAACAGGTTTTGCAGCTGTTTGAGCTAAGATTTCCAAGTTATTCACATAATGAAAACTTATACTTTGTTTCGGTCGAGTTCCCCATTCAAATGCATGTAACAGTGAGAAACGCACTGTCTTGGCGAAAGAAAGCGTTTTTGTACAACTTCATAGAAATAGCTGTAACTTTTGATAGAAGACTCGGATACACATGTTTATGGCTTTATCTTATAGAACTCAAGGTCTCCGTGCTGGGAAAACAGGTTTTGCAGCTGTTTGAGCTAAGATTTCCAAGTTATTCACATAATGAAAACCTATACTTTGTTTCGGTCGAGTTCCCCATTCAAATGCATGTAACAGTGAGAAACGCACTGTCTTGGCGAAAGAAAGCGTTTTTGTACAACTTCATATAAATAGCTGTAACTTTTGATAGAAGACTCGGATACACATGTTTATGGCTTTATCTTATAGAACTCAAGGTCTCCGTGCTGGGCAAACAGGTTTTGCAGCTGTTTGAGCTAAGATTTCCAAGTTATTCACATAATGAAAACCTATACTTTGTTTCGGTCGAGTTCCCCATTCAAATGCATGTAACAGTGAGAAACGCACTGTCTTGGCGAAAGAAAGCGTTTTTGTACAACTTCATAGAAATAGCTGTAACTTTTGATAGAAGACTCAGACAAACATGTTTATGGCCTTATATTATAGAACTCAAGGTCTCCGTGCTGGGAAAACAGGTTTTGCAGCTGTTTGAGCTAAGATTTCCAAGTTATTCACATAATGAAAACCTATACTTTGTTTCGGTCGAGTTCCCCATTCAAATGCATGTAACAGTGAGAAACGCACTGTCTTGGCGAAAGAAAGCGTTTTTGTACAACTTCATAGAAATAGCTGTAACTTTTGATAGAAGACTCAGACAAACATGTTTATGGCCTTATATTATAGAACTCAAGGTCTCCGTGCTGGGAAAACAGGTTTTGCAGCTGTTTGAGCTAAGATTTCCAAGTTATTCACATAATGAAAACTTATACTTTGTTTCGGTCGAGTTCCCCATTCAAATGCATGTAACAGTGAGAAACGCACTGTCTTGGCGAAAGAAAGCGTTTTTGTACAACTTCATATAAATAGCTGTAACTTTTGATAGAAGACTCGGATACACATGTTTATGGCTTTATCTTATAGAACTCAAGGTCTCCGTGCTGGGAAAACAGGTTTTGCAGCTGTTTGAGCTAAGATTTCCAAGTTATTCACATAATGAAAACCTATACTTTGTTTCGGTCGAGTTCCCCATTCAAATGCATGTAACAGTGAGAAACGCACTGTCTTGGCGAAAGAAAGCGTTTTTGTACAACTTCATAGAAATAGCTGTAACTTTTGATAGAAGACTCAGACAAACATGTTTATGGCCTTATATTATAGAACTCAAGGTCTCCGTGCTGGGAAAACAGGTTTTGCAGCTGTTTGAGCTAAGATTTCCAAGTTATTCACATAATGAAAACTTATACTTTGTTTCGGTCGAGTTCCCCATTCAAATGCATGTAACAGTGAGAAACGCACTGTCTTGGCGAAAGAAAGCGTTTTTGTACAACTTCATATAAATAGCTGTAACTTTTGATAGAAGACTCAGACAAACATGTTTATGGCTTTATCTTATAGAACTCAAGGTCTCCGTGCTGGGAAAACAGGTTTTGCAGCTGTTTGAGCTAAGATTTCCAAGTTATTCACATAATGAAAACCTATACTTTGTTTCGGTCGAGTTCCCCATTCAAATGCATGTAACAGTGAGAAACGCACTGTCTTGGCGAAAGAAAGCGTTTTTGTACAACTTCATAGAAATAGCTGTAACTTTTGATAGAAGACTCAGACAAACATGTTTATGGCCTTATATTATAGAACTCAAGGTCTCCGTGCTGGGAAAACAGGTTTTGCAGCTTTTTGAGCTAAGATTTCCAAGTTATTCACATAATGAAAACTTATACTTTGTTTCGGTGGAGTTCCCCATTCAAATGCATGTAACAGTGAGAAACGCACTGTCTTGGCGAAAGAAAGCGTTTTTGTACAACTTCATAGAAATAGCTGTAACTTTTGATAGAAGACTCAGACAAACATGTTTATGGCCTTATATTATAGAACTCAAGGTCTCCGTGCTGGGAAAACAGGTTTTGCAGCTGTTTGAGCTAAGATTTCCAAGTTATTCACATAATGAAAACCTATACTTTGTTTCGGTCGAGTTCCCCATTCAAATGCATGTAACAGTGAGAAACGCACTGTCTTGGCGAAAGAAAGCGTTTTTGTACAACTTCATAGAAATAGCTGTAACTTTTGATAGAAGACTCGGATACACATGTTTATGGCTTTATCTTATAGAACTCAAGGTCTCCGTGCTGGGAAAACAGGTTTTGCAGCTGTTTGAGCTAAGATTTCCAAGTTATTCACATAATGAAAACCTATACTTTGTTTCGGTCGAGTTCCCCATTCAAATGCATGTAACAGTGAGAAACGCACTGTCTTGGCGAAAGAAAGCGTTTTTGTACAACTTCATATAAATAGCTGTAACTTTTGATAGAAGACTCAGACAAATATGTTTATGGCCTTATATTATAGAACTCAAGGTCTCCGTGCTGGGAAAACAGGTTTTGCAGCTGTTTGAGCTAAGATTTCCAAGTTATTCACATAATGAAAACTTATACTTTGTTTCGGTGGAGTTCCCCATTCAAATGCATGTAACAGTGAGAAACGCACTGTCTTGGCGAAAGAAAGCGTTTTTGTACAACTTCATAGAAATAGCTGTAACTTTTGATAGAAGACTCGGATACACATGTTTATGGCTTTATCTTATAGAACTCAAGGTCTCCGTGCTGGGAAAACAGGTTTTGCAGCTGTTTGAGCTAAGATTTCCAAGTTATTCACATAATGAAAACCTATACTTTGTTTCGGTCGAGTTCCCCATTCAAATGCATGTAACAGTGAGAAACGCACTGTCTTGGCGAAAGAAAGCGTTTTTGTACAACTTCATAGAAATAGCTGTAACTTTTGATAGAAGACTCAGACAAATATGTTTATGGCCTTATATTATAGAACTCAAGGTCTCCGTGCTGGGAAAACAGGTTTTGCAGCTGTTTGAGCTAAGATTTCCAAGTTATTCACATAATGAAAACTTATACTTTGTTTCGGTCGAGTTCCCCATTCAAATGCATGTAACAGTGAGAAACGCACTGTCTTGGCGAAAGAAAGCGTTTTTGTACAACTTCATATAAATAGCTGTAACTTTTGATAGAAGACTCAGACAAACATGTTTATGGCTTTATCTTATAGAACTCAAGGTCTCCGTGCTGGGAAAACAGGTTTTGCAGCTGTTTGAGCTAAGATTTCCAAGTTATTCACATAATGAAAACCTATACTTTGTTTCGGTCGAGTTCCCCATTCAAATGCATGTAACAGTGAGAAACGCACTGTCTTGGCGAAAGAAAGCGTTTTTGTACAACTTCATAGAAATAGCTGTAACTTTTGATAGAAGACTCAGACAAACATGTTTATGGCCTTATATTATAGAACTCAAGGTCTCCGTGCTGGGAAAACAGGTTTTGCAGCTGTTTGAGCTAAGATTTCCAAGTTATTCACATAATGAAAACCTATACTTTGTTTCGGTCGAGTTCCCCATTCAAATGCATGTAACAGTGAGAAACGCACTGTCTTGGCGAAAGAAAGCGTTTTTGTACAACTTCATAGAAATAGCTGTAACTTTTGATAGAAGACTCAGACAAACATGTTTATGGCCTTATATTATAGAACTCAAGGTCTCCGTGCTGGGAAAACAGGTTTTGCAGCTGTTTGAGCTAAGATTTCCAAGTTATTCACATAATGAAAACCTATACTTTGTTTCGGTCGAGTTCCCCATTCAAATGCATGTAACAGTGAGAAACGCACTGTCTTGGCGAAAGAAAGCGTTTTTGTACAACTTCATAGAAATAGCTGTAACTTTTGATAGAAGACTCAGACAAACATGTTTATGGCCTTATATTATAGAACTCAAGGTCTCCGTGCTGGGAAAACAGGTTTTGCAGCTGTTTGAGCTAAGATTTCCAAGTTATTCACATAATGAAAACCTATACTTTGTTTCGGTCGAGTTCCCCATTCAAATGCATGTAACAGTGAGAAACGCACTGTCTTGGCGAAAGAAAGCGTTTTTGTACAACTTCATAGAAATAGCTGTAACTTTTGATAGAAGACTCAGACAAACATGTTTATGGCCTTATATTATAGAACTCAAGGTCTCCGTGCTGGGAAAACAGGTTTTGCAGCTGTTTGAGCTAAGATTTCCAAGTTATTCACATAATGAAAACTTATACTTTGTTTCGGTCGAGTTCCCCATTCAAATGCATGTAACAGTGAGAAACGCACTGTCTTGGCGAAAGAAAGCGTTTTTGTACAACTTCATATAAATAGCTGTAACTTTTGATAGAAGACTCGGATACACATGTTTATGGCTTTATCTTATAGAACTCAAGGTCTCCGTGCTGGGAAAACAGGTTTTGCAGCTGTTTGAGCTAAGATTTCCAAGTTATTCACATAATGAAAACCTATACTTTGTTTCGGTCGAGTTCCCCATTCAAATGCATGTAACAGTGAGAAACGCACTGTCTTGGCGAAAGAAAGCGTTTTTGTACAACTTCATATAAATAGCTGTAACTTTTGATAGAAGACTCAGACAAATATGTTTATGGCCTTATATTATAGAACTCAAGGTCTCCGTGCTGGGAAAACAGGTTTTGCAGCTGTTTGAGCTAAGATTTCCAAGTTATTCACATAATGAAAACCTATACTTTGTTTCGGTCGAGTTCCCCATTCAAATGCATGTAACAGTGAGAAACGCACTGTCTTGGCGAAAGAAAGCGTTTTTGTACAACTTCATAGAAATAGCTGTAACTTTTGATAGAAGACTCGGATACACATGTTTATGGCTTTATCTTATAGAACTCAAGGTCTCCGTGCTGGGAAAACAGGTTTTGCAGCTGTTTGAGCTAAGATTTCCAAGTTATTCACATAATGAAAACCTATACTTTGTTTCGGTCGAGTTCCCCATTCAAATGCATGTAACAGTGAGAAACGCACTGTCTTGGCGAAAGAAAGCGTTTTTGTACAACTTCATAGAAATAGCTGTAACTTTTGATAGAAGACTCAGACAAACATGTTTATGGCCTTATATTATAGAACTCAAGGTCTCCGTGCTGGGAAAACAGGTTTTGCAGCTGTTTGAGCTAAGATTTCCAAGTTATTCACATAATGAAAACTTATACTTTGTTTCGGTGGAGTTCCCCATTCAAATGCATGTAACAGTGAGAAACGCACTGTCTTGGCGAAAGAAAGCGTTTTTGTACAACTTCATATAAATAGCTGTAACTTTTGATAGAAGACTCAGACAAACATGTTTATGGCCTTATATTATAGAACTCAAGGTCTCCGTGCTGGGAAAACAGGTTTTGCAGCTGTTTGAGCTAAGATTTCCAAGTTATTCACATAATGAAAACTTATACTTTGTTTCGGTGGAGTTCCCCATTCAAATGCATGTAACAGTGAGAAACGCACTGTCTTGGCGAAAGAAAGCGTTTTTGTACAACTTCATATAAATAGCTGTAACTTTTGATAGAAGACTCGGATACACATGTTTATGGCTTTATCTTATAGAACTCAAGGTCTCCGTGCTGGGAAAACAGGTTTTGCAGCTGTTTGAGCTAAGATTTCCAAGTTATTCACATAATGAAAACCTATACTTTGTTTCGGTCGAGTTCCCCATTCAAATGCATGTAACAGTGAGAAACGCACTGTCTTGGCGAAAGAAAGCGTTTTTGTACAACTTCATAGAAATAGCTGTAACTTTTGATAGAAGACTCAGACAAACATGTTTATGGCCTTATATTATAGAACTCAAGGTCTCCGTGCTGGGAAAACAGGTTTTGCAGCTGTTTGAGCTAAGATTTCCAAGTTATTCACATAATGAAAACTTATACTTTGTTTCGGTGGAGTTCCCCATTCAAATGCATGTAACAGTGAGAAACGCACTGTCTTGGCGAAAGAAAGCGTTTTTGTACAACTTCATAGAAATAGCTGTAACTTTTGATAGAAGACTCAGACAAACATGTTTATGGCCTTATATTATAGAACTCAAGGTCTCCGTGCTGGGAAAACAGGTTTTGCAGCTGTTTGAGCTAAGATTTCCAAGTTATTCACATAATGAAAACCTATACTTTGTTTCGGTCGAGTTCCCCATTCAAATGCATGTAACAGTGAGAAACGCACTGTCTTGGCGAAAGAAAGCGTTTTTGTACAACTTCATAGAAATAGCTGTAACTTTTGATAGAAGACTCGGATACACATGTTTATGGCTTTATCTTATAGAACTCAAGGTCTCCGTGCTGGGAAAACAGGTTTTGCAGCTGTTTGAGCTAAGATTTCCAAGTTATTCACATAATGAAAACCTATACTTTGTTTCGGTCGAGTTCCCCATTCAAATGCATGTAACAGTGAGAAACGCACTGTCTTGGCGAAAGAAAGCGTTTTTGTACAACTTCATAGAAATAGCTGTAACTTTTGATAGAAGACTCAGACAAATATGTTTATGGCTTTATCTTATAGAACTCAAGGTCTCCGTGCTGGGAAAACAGGTTTTGCAGCTGTTTGAGCTAAGATTTCCAAGTTATTCACATAATGAAAACCTATACTTTGTTTCGGTCGAGTTCCCCATTCAAATGCATGTAACAGTGAGAAACGCACTGTCTTGGCGAAAGAAAGCGTTTTTGTACAACTTCATAGAAATAGCTGTAACTTTTGATAGAAGACTCAGACAAACATGTTTATGGCCTTATTTTATAGAACTCAAGGTCTCCGTGCTGGGAAAACAGGTTTTGCAGCTGTTTGAGCTAAGATTTCCAAGTTATTCACATAATGAAAACTTATACTTTGTTTCGGTCGAGTTCCCCATTCAAATGCATGTAACAGTGAGAAACGCACTGTCTTGGCGAAAGAAAGCGTTTTTGTACAACTTCATAGAAATAGCTGTAACTTTTGATAGAAGACTCGGATACACATGTTTATGGCTTTATCTTATAGAACTCAAGGTCTCCGTGCTGGGAAAACAGGTTTTGCAGCTGTTTGAGCTAAGATTTCCAAGTTATTCACATAATGAAAACCTATACTTTGTTTCGGTCGAGTTCCCCATTCAAATGCATGTAACAGTGAGAAACGCACTGTCTTGGCGAAAGAAAGCGTTTTTGTACAACTTCATAGAAATAGCTGTAACTTTTGATAGAAGACTCGGATACACATGTTTATGGCTTTATCTTATAGAACTCAAGGTCTCCGTGCTGGGAAAACAGGTTTTGCAGCTGTTTGAGCTAAGATTTCCAAGTTATTCACATAATGAAAACTTATACTTTGTTTCGGTCGAGTTCCCCATTCAAATGCATGTAACAGTGAGAAACGCACTGTCTTGGCGAAAGAAAGCGTTTTTGTACAACTTCATATAAATAGCTGTAACTTTTGATAGAAGACTCAGACAAACATGTTTATGGCTTTATCTTATAGAACTCAAGGTCTCCGTGCTGGGAAAACAGGTTTTGCAGCTGTTTGAGCTAAGATTTCCAAGTTATTCACATAATGAAAACTTATACTTTGTTTCGGTCGAGTTCCCCATTCAAATGCATGTAACAGTGAGAAACGCACTGTCTTGGCGAAAGAAAGCGTTTTTGTACAACTTCATAGAAATAGCTGTAACTTTTGATAGAAGACTCGGATACACATGTTTATGGCTTTATCTTATAGAACTCAAGGTCTCCGTGCTGGGAAAACAGGTTTTGCAGCTGTTTGAGCTAAGATTTCCAAGTTATTCACATAATGAAAACCTATACTTTGTTTCGGTCGAGTTCCCCATTCAAATGCATGTAACAGTGAGAAACGCACTGTCTTGGCGAAAGAAAGCGTTTTTGTACAACTTCATATAAATAGCTGTAACTTTTGATAGAAGACTCGGATACACATGTTTATGGCTTTATCTTATAGAACTCAAGGTCTCCGTGCTGGGCAAACAGGTTTTGCAGCTGTTTGAGCTAAGATTTCCAAGTTATTCACATAATGAAAACCTATACTTTGTTTCGGTCGAGTTCCCCATTCAAATGCATGTAACAGTGAGAAACGCACTGTCTTGGCGAAAGAAAGCGTTTTTGTACAACTTCATAGAAATAGCTGTAACTTTTGATAGAAGACTCAGACAAACATGTTTATGGCCTTATATTATAGAACTCAAGGTCTCCGTGCTGGGAAAACAGGTTTTGCAGCTGTTTGAGCTAAGATTTCCAAGTTATTCACATAATGAAAACCTATACTTTGTTTCGGTCGAGTTCCCCATTCAAATGCATGTAACAGTGAGAAACGCACTGTCTTGGCGAAAGAAAGCGTTTTTGTACAACTTCATAGAAATAGCTGTAACTTTTGATAGAAGACTCAGACAAACATGTTTATGGCCTTATATTATAGAACTCAAGGTCTCCGTGCTGGGAAAACAGGTTTTGCAGCTGTTTGAGCTAAGATTTCCAAGTTATTCACATAATGAAAACTTATACTTTGTTTCGGTCGAGTTCCCCATTCAAATGCATGTAACAGTGAGAAACGCACTGTCTTGGCGAAAGAAAGCGTTTTTGTACAACTTCATATAAATAGCTGTAACTTTTGATAGAAGACTCAGACAAACATGTTTATGGCCTTATATTATAGAACTCAAGGTCTCCGTGCTGGGAAAACAGGTTTTGCAGCTGTTTGAGCTAAGATTTCCAAGTTATTCACATAATGAAAACTTATACTTTGTTTCGGTGGAGTTCCCCATTCAAATGCATGTAACAGTGAGAAACGCACTGTCTTGGCGAAAGAAAGCGTTTTTGTACAACTTCATATAAATAGCTGTAACTTTTGATAGAAGACTCGGATACACATGTTTATGGCTTTATCTTATAGAACTCAAGGTCTCCGTGCTGGGAAAACAGGTTTTGCAGCTGTTTGAGCTAAGATTTCCAAGTTATTCACATAATGAAAACCTATACTTTGTTTCGGTCGAGTTCCCCATTCAAATGCATGTAACAGTGAGAAACGCACTGTCTTGGCGAAAGAAAGCGTTTTTGTACAACTTCATAGAAATAGCTGTAACTTTTGATAGAAGACTCAGACAAACATGTTTATGGCCTTATATTATAGAACTCAAGGTCTCCGTGCTGGGAAAACAGGTTTTGCAGCTGTTTGAGCTAAGATTTCCAAGTTATTCACATAATGAAAACTTATACTTTGTTTCGGTGGAGTTCCCCATTCAAATGCATGTAACAGTGAGAAACGCACTGTCTTGGCGAAAGAAAGCGTTTTTGTACAACTTCATAGAAATAGCTGTAACTTTTGATAGAAGACTCAGACAAACATGTTTATGGCCTTATATTATAGAACTCAAGGTCTCCGTGCTGGGAAAACAGGTTTTGCAGCTGTTTGAGCTAAGATTTCCAAGTTATTCACATAATGAAAACCTATACTTTGTTTCGGTCGAGTTCCCCATTCAAATGCATGTAACAGTGAGAAACGCACTGTCTTGGCGAAAGAAAGCGTTTTTGTACAACTTCATAGAAATAGCTGTAACTTTTGATAGAAGACTCGGATACACATGTTTATGGCTTTATCTTATAGAACTCAAGGTCTCCGTGCTGGGAAAACAGGTTTTGCAGCTGTTTGAGCTAAGATTTCCAAGTTATTCACATAATGAAAACCTATACTTTGTTTCGGTCGAGTTCCCCATTCAAATGCATGTAACAGTGAGAAACGCACTGTCTTGGCGAAAGAAAGCGTTTTTGTACAACTTCATAGAAATAGCTGTAACTTTTGATAGAAGACTCAGACAAATATGTTTATGGCTTTATCTTATAGAACTCAAGGTCTCCGTGCTGGGAAAACAGGTTTTGCAGCTGTTTGAGCTAAGATTTCCAAGTTATTCACATAATGAAAACCTATACTTTGTTTCGGTCGAGTTCCCCATTCAAATGCATGTAACAGTGAGAAACGCACTGTCTTGGCGAAAGAAAGCGTTTTTGTACAACTTCATAGAAATAGCTGTAACTTTTGATAGAAGACTCAGACAAACATGTTTATGGCCTTATTTTATAGAACTCAAGGTCTCCGTGCTGGGAAAACAGGTTTTGCAGCTGTTTGAGCTAAGATTTCCAAGTTATTCACATAATGAAAACTTATACTTTGTTTCGGTCGAGTTCCCCATTCAAATGCATGTAACAGTGAGAAACGCACTGTCTTGGCGAAAGAAAGCGTTTTTGTACAACTTCATAGAAATAGCTGTAACTTTTGATAGAAGACTCGGATACACATGTTTATGGCTTTATCTTATAGAACTCAAGGTCTCCGTGCTGGGAAAACAGGTTTTGCAGCTGTTTGAGCTAAGATTTCCAAGTTATTCACATAATGAAAACCTATACTTTGTTTCGGTCGAGTTCCCCATTCAAATGCATGTAACAGTGAGAAACGCACTGTCTTGGCGAAAGAAAGCGTTTTTGTACAACTTCATAGAAATAGCTGTAACTTTTGATAGAAGACTCGGATACACATGTTTATGGCTTTATCTTATAGAACTCAAGGTCTCCGTGCTGGGAAAACAGGTTTTGCAGCTGTTTGAGCTAAGATTTCCAAGTTATTCACATAATGAAAACTTATACTTTGTTTCGGTCGAGTTCCCCATTCAAATGCATGTAACAGTGAGAAACGCACTGTCTTGGCGAAAGAAAGCGTTTTTGTACAACTTCATATAAATAGCTGTAACTTTTGATAGAAGACTCAGACAAACATGTTTATGGCTTTATCTTATAGAACTCAAGGTCTCCGTGCTGGGAAAACAGGTTTTGCAGCTGTTTGAGCTAAGATTTCCAAGTTATTCACATAATGAAAACTTATACTTTGTTTCGGTCGAGTTCCCCATTCAAATGCATGTAACAGTGAGAAACGCACTGTCTTGGCGAAAGAAAGCGTTTTTGTACAACTTCATAGAAATAGCTGTAACTTTTGATAGAAGACTCGGATACACATGTTTATGGCTTTATCTTATAGAACTCAAGGTCTCCGTGCTGGGAAAACAGGTTTTGCAGCTGTTTGAGCTAAGATTTCCAAGTTATTCACATAATGAAAACCTATACTTTGTTTCGGTCGAGTTCCCCATTCAAATGCATGTAACAGTGAGAAACGCACTGTCTTGGCGAAAGAAAGCGTTTTTGTACAACTTCATATAAATAGCTGTAACTTTTGATAGAAGACTCGGATACACATGTTTATGGCTTTATCTTATAGAACTCAAGGTCTCCGTGCTGGGCAAACAGGTTTTGCAGCTGTTTGAGCTAAGATTTCCAAGTTATTCACATAATGAAAACCTATACTTTGTTTCGGTCGAGTTCCCCATTCAAATGCATGTAACAGTGAGAAACGCACTGTCTTGGCGAAAGAAAGCGTTTTTGTACAACTTCATAGAAATAGCTGTAACTTTTGATAGAAGACTCAGACAAACATGTTTATGGCCTTATATTATAGAACTCAAGGTCTCCGTGCTGGGAAAACAGGTTTTGCAGCTGTTTGAGCTAAGATTTCCAAGTTATTCACATAATGAAAACCTATACTTTGTTTCGGTCGAGTTCCCCATTCAAATGCATGTAACAGTGAGAAACGCACTGTCTTGGCGAAAGAAAGCGTTTTTGTACAACTTCATAGAAATAGCTGTAACTTTTGATAGAAGACTCAGACAAACATGTTTATGGCCTTATATTATAGAACTCAAGGTCTCCGTGCTGGGAAAACAGGTTTTGCAGCTGTTTGAGCTAAGATTTCCAAGTTATTCACATAATGAAAACTTATACTTTGTTTCGGTCGAGTTCCCCATTCAAATGCATGTAACAGTGAGAAACGCACTGTCTTGGCGAAAGAAAGCGTTTTTGTACAACTTCATATAAATAGCTGTAACTTTTGATAGAAGACTCGGATACACATGTTTATGGCTTTATCTTATAGAACTCAAGGTCTCCGTGCTGGGAAAACAGGTTTTGCAGCTGTTTGAGCTAAGATTTCCAAGTTATTCACATAATGAAAACCTATACTTTGTTTCGGTCGAGTTCCCCATTCAAATGCATGTAACAGTGAGAAACGCACTGTCTTGGCGAAAGAAAGCGTTTTTGTACAACTTCATAGAAATAGCTGTAACTTTTGATAGAAGACTCAGACAAACATGTTTATGGCCTTATATTATAGAACTCAAGGTCTCCGTGCTGGGAAAACAGGTTTTGCAGCTGTTTGAGCTAAGATTTCCAAGTTATTCACATAATGAAAACTTATACTTTGTTTCGGTCGAGTTCCCCATTCAAATGCATGTAACAGTGAGAAACGCACTGTCTTGGCGAAAGAAAGCGTTTTTGTACAACTTCATATAAATAGCTGTAACTTTTGATAGAAGACTCAGACAAACATGTTTATGGCTTTATCTTATAGAACTCAAGGTCTCCGTGCTGGGAAAACAGGTTTTGCAGCTGTTTGAGCTAAGATTTCCAAGTTATTCACATAATGAAAACCTATACTTTGTTTCGGTCGAGTTCCCCATTCAAATGCATGTAACAGTGAGAAACGCACTGTCTTGGCGAAAGAAAGCGTTTTTGTACAACTTCATAGAAATAGCTGTAACTTTTGATAGAAGACTCAGACAAACATGTTTATGGCCTTATATTATAGAACTCAAGGTCTCCGTGCTGGGAAAACAGGTTTTGCAGCTTTTTGAGCTAAGATTTCCAAGTTATTCACATAATGAAAACTTATACTTTGTTTCGGTGGAGTTCCCCATTCAAATGCATGTAACAGTGAGAAACGCACTGTCTTGGCGAAAGAAAGCGTTTTTGTACAACTTCATAGAAATAGCTGTAACTTTTGATAGAAGACTCAGACAAACATGTTAATGGCCTTATATTATAGAACTCAAGGTCTCCGTGCTGGGAAAACAGGTTTTGCAGCTGTTTGAGCTAAGATTTCCAAGTTATTCACATAATGAAAACCTATACTTTGTTTCGGTCGAGTTCCCCATTCAAATGCATGTAACAGTGAGAAACGCACTGTCTTGGCGAAAGAAAGCGTTTTTGTACAACTTCATAGAAATAGCTGTAACTTTTGATAGAAGACTCGGATACACATGTTTATGGCTTTATCTTATAGAACTCAAGGTCTCCGTGCTGGGAAAACAGGTTTTGCAGCTGTTTGAGCTAAGATTTCCAAGTTATTCACATAATGAAAACCTATACTTTGTTTCGGTCGAGTTCCCCATTCAAATGCATGTAACAGTGAGAAACGCACTGTCTTGGCGAAAGAAAGCGTTTTTGTACAACTTCATATAAATAGCTGTAACTTTTGATAGAAGACTCAGACAAATATGTTTATGGCCTTATATTATAGAACTCAAGGTCTCCGTGCTGGGAAAACAGGTTTTGCAGCTGTTTGAGCTAAGATTTCCAAGTTATTCACATAATGAAAACTTATACTTTGTTTCGGTGGAGTTCCCCATTCAAATGCATGTAACAGTGAGAAACGCACTGTCTTGGCGAAAGAAAGCGTTTTTGTACAACTTCATAGAAATAGCTGTAACTTTTGATAGAAGACTCGGATACACATGTTTATGGCTTTATCTTATAGAACTCAAGGTCTCCGTGCTGGGAAAACAGGTTTTGCAGCTGTTTGAGCTAAGATTTCCAAGTTATTCACATAATGAAAACCTATACTTTGTTTCGGTCGAGTTCCCCATTCAAATGCATGTAACAGTGAGAAACGCACTGTCTTGGCGAAAGAAAGCGTTTTTGTACAACTTCATAGAAATAGCTGTAACTTTTGATAGAAGACTCAGACAAATATGTTTATGGCCTTATATTATAGAACTCAAGGTCTCCGTGCTGGGAAAACAGGTTTTGCAGCTGTTTGAGCTAAGATTTCCAAGTTATTCACATAATGAAAACTTATACTTTGTTTCGGTCGAGTTCCCCATTCAAATGCATGTAACAGTGAGAAACGCACTGTCTTGGCGAAAGAAAGCGTTTTTGTACAACTTCATATAAATAGCTGTAACTTTTGATAGAAGACTCAGACAAACATGTTTATGGCTTTATCTTATAGAACTCAAGGTCTCCGTGCTGGGAAAACAGGTTTTGCAGCTGTTTGAGCTAAGATTTCCAAGTTATTCACATAATGAAAACCTATACTTTGTTTCGGTCGAGTTCCCCATTCAAATGCATGTAACAGTGAGAAACGCACTGTCTTGGCGAAAGAAAGCGTTTTTGTACAACTTCATATAAATAGCTGTAACTTTTGATAGAAGACTCAGACAAACATGTTTATGGCCTTATATTATAGAACTCAAGGTCTCCGTGCTGGGAAAACAGGTTTTGCAGCTGTTTGAGCTAAGATTTCCAAGTTATTCACATAATGAAAACCTATACTTTGTTTCGGTCGAGTTCCCCATTCAAATGCATGTAACAGTGAGAAACGCACTGTCTTGGCGAAAGAAAGCGTTTTTGTACAACTTCATAGAAATAGCTGTAACTTTTGATAGAAGACTCAGACAAACATGTTTATGGCCTTATATTATAGAACTCAAGGTCTCCGTGCTGGGAAAACAGGTTTTGCAGCTGTTTGAGCTAAGATTTCCAAGTTATTCACATAATGAAAACCTATACTTTGTTTCGGTCGAGTTCCCCATTCAAATGCATGTAACAGTGAGAAACGCACTGTCTTGGCGAAAGAAAGCGTTTTTGTACAACTTCATAGAAATAGCTGTAACTTTTGATAGAAGACTCAGACAAACATGTTTATGGCCTTATATTATAGAACTCAAGGTCTCCGTGCTGGGAAAACAGGTTTTGCAGCTGTTTGAGCTAAGATTTCCAAGTTATTCACATAATGAAAACCTATACTTTGTTTCGGTCGAGTTCCCCATTCAAATGCATGTAACAGTGAGAAACGCACTGTCTTGGCGAAAGAAAGCGTTTTTGTACAACTTCATAGAAATAGCTGTAACTTTTGATAGAAGACTCAGACAAACATGTTTATGGCCTTATATTATAGAACTCAAGGTCTCCGTGCTGGGAAAACAGGTTTTGCAGCTGTTTGAGCTAAGATTTCCAAGTTATTCACATAATGAAAACTTATACTTTGTTTCGGTCGAGTTCCCCATTCAAATGCATGTAACAGTGAGAAACGCACTGTCTTGGCGAAAGAAAGCGTTTTTGTACAACTTCATATAAATAGCTGTAACTTTTGATAGAAGACTCAGACAAACATGTTTATGGCTTTATCTTATAGAACTCAAGGTCTCCGTGCTGGGAAAACAGGTTTTGCAGCTGTTTGAGCTAAGATTTCCAAGTTATTCACATAATGAAAACCTATACTTTGTTTCGGTCGAGTTCCCCATTCAAATGCATGTAACAGTGAGAAACGCACTGTCTTGGCGAAAGAAAGCGTTTTTGTACAACTTCATAGAAATAGCTGTAACTTTTGATAGAAGACTCAGACAAACATGTTTATGGCCTTATATTATAGAACTCAAGGTCTCCGTGCTGGGAAAACAGGTTTTGCAGCTTTTTGAGCTAAGATTTCCAAGTTATTCACATAATGAAAACTTATACTTTGTTTCGGTGGAGTTCCCCATTCAAATGCATGTAACAGTGAGAAACGCACTGTCTTGGCGAAAGAAAGCGTTTTTGTACAACTTCATAGAAATAGCTGTAACTTTTGATAGAAGACTCAGACAAACATGTTTATGGCCTTATATTATAGAACTCAAGGTCTCCGTGCTGGGAAAACAGGTTTTGCAGCTGTTTGAGCTAAGATTTCCAAGTTATTCACATAATGAAAACCTATACTTTGTTTCGGTCGAGTTCCCCATTCAAATGCATGTAACAGTGAGAAACGCACTGTCTTGGCGAAAGAAAGCGTTTTTGTACAACTTCATAGAAATAGCTGTAACTTTTGATAGAAGACTCGGATACACATGTTTATGGCTTTATCTTATAGAACTCAAGGTCTCCGTGCTGGGAAAACAGGTTTTGCAGCTGTTTGAGCTAAGATTTCCAAGTTATTCACATAATGAAAACCTATACTTTGTTTCGGTCGAGTTCCCCATTCAAATGCATGTAACAGTGAGAAACGCACTGTCTTGGCGAAAGAAAGCGTTTTTGTACAACTTCATATAAATAGCTGTAACTTTTGATAGAAGACTCGGATACACATGTTTATGGCTTTATCTTATAGAACTCAAGGTCTCCGTGCTGGGCAAACAGGTTTTGCAGCTGTTTGAGCTAAGATTTCCAAGTTATTCACATAATGAAAACCTATACTTTGTTTCGGTCGAGTTCCCCATTCAAATGCATGTAACAGTGAGAAACGCACTGTCTTGGCGAAAGAAAGCGTTTTTGTACAACTTCATATAAATAGCTGTAACTTTTGATAGAAGACTCAGACAAATATGTTTATGGCCTTATATTATAGAACTCAAGGTCTCCGTGCTGGGAAAACAGGTTTTGCAGCTGTTTGAGCTAAGATTTCCAAGTTATTCACATAATGAAAACCTATACTTTGTTTCGGTCGAGTTCCCCATTCAAATGCATGTAACAGTGAGAAACGCACTGTCTTGGCGAAAGAAAGCGTTTTTGTACAACTTCATAGAAATAGCTGTAACTTTTGATAGAAGACTCGGATACACATGTTTATGGCTTTATCTTATAGAACTCAAGGTCTCCGTGCTGGGAAAACAGGTTTTGCAGCTGTTTGAGCTAAGATTTCCAAGTTATTCACATAATGAAAACCTATACTTTGTTTCGGTCGAGTTCCCCATTCAAATGCATGTAACAGTGAGAAACGCACTGTCTTGGCGAAAGAAAGCGTTTTTGTACAACTTCATATAAATAGCTGTAACTTTTGATAGAAGACTCAGACAAATATGTTTATGGCCTTATATTATAGAACTCAAGGTCTCCGTGCTGGGAAAACAGGTTTTGCAGCTGTTTGAGCTAAGATTTCCAAGTTATTCACATAATGAAAACTTATACTTTGTTTCGGTCGAGTTCCCCATTCAAATGCATGTAACAGTGAGAAACGCACTGTCTTGGCGAAAGAAAGCGTTTTTGTACAACTTCATAGAAATAGCTGTAACTTTTGATAGAAGACTCGGATACACATGTTTATGGCTTTATCTTATAGAACTCAAGGTCTCCGTGCTGGGAAAACAGGTTTTGCAGCTGTTTGAGCTAAGATTTCCAAGTTATTCACATAATGAAAACCTATACTTTGTTTCGGTCGAGTTTCCCATTCAAATGCATGTAACAGTGAGAAACGCACTGTCTTGGCGAAAGAAAGCGTTTTTGTACAACTTCATAGAAATAGCTGTAACTTTTGATAGAAGACTCAGACAAATATGTTTATGGCCTTATATTATAGAACTCAAGGTCTCCGTGCTGGGAAAACAGGTTTTGCAGCTGTTTGAGCTAAGATTTCCAAGTTATTCACATAATGAAAACTTATACTTTGTTTCGGTGGAGTTCCCCATTCAAATGCATGTAACAGTGAGAAACGCACTGTCTTGGCGAAAGAAAGCGTTTTTGTACAACTTCATATAAATAGCTGTAACTTTTGATAGAAGACTCGGATACACATGTTTATGGCTTTATCTTATAGAACTCAAGGTCTCCGTGCTGGGAAAACAGGTTTTGCAGCTGTTTGAGCTAAGATTTCCAAGTTATTCACATAATGAAAACCTATACTTTGTTTCGGTCGAGTTCCCCATTCAAATGCATGTAACAGTGAGAAACGCACTGTCTTGGCGAAAGAAAGCGTTTTTGTACAACTTCATAGAAATAGCTGTAACTTTTGATAGAAGACTCAGACAAACATGTTTATGGCCTTATATTATAGAACTCAAGGTCTCCGTGCTGGGAAAACAGGTTTTGCAGCTGTTTGAGCTAAGATTTCCAAGTTATTCACATAATGAAAACTTATACTTTGTTTCGGTCGAGTTCCCCATTCAAATGCATGTAACAGTGAGAAACGCACTGTCTTGGCGAAAGAAAGCGTTTTTGTACAACTTCATATAAATAGCTGTAACTTTTGATAGAAGACTCGGATACACATGTTTATGGCTTTATCTTATAGAACTCAAGGTCTCCGTGCTGGGAAAACAGGTTTTGCAGCTGTTTGAGCTAAGATTTCCAAGTTATTCACATAATGAAAACTTATACTTTGTTTCGGTCGAGTTCCCCATTCAAATGCATGTAACAGTGAGAAACGCACTGTCTTGGCGAAAGAAAGCGTTTTTGTACAACTTCATAGAAATAGCTGTAACTTTTGATAGAAGACTCAGACAAACATGTTTATGGCCTTATATTATAGAACTCAAGGTCTTCGTGCTGGGAAAACAGGTTTTGCAGCTGTTTGAGCTAAGATTTCCAAGTTATTCACATAATGAAAACTTATACTTTGTTTCGGTCGAGTTCCCCATTCAAATGCATGTAACAGTGAGAAACGCACTGTCTTGGCGAAAGAAAGCGTTTTTGTACAACTTCATATAAATAGCTGTAACTTTTGATAGAAGACTCGGATACACATGTTTATGGCTTTATCTTATAGAACTCAAGGTCTCCGTGCTGGGAAAACAGGTTTTGCAGCTGTTTGAGCTAAGATTTCCAAGTTATTCACATAATGAAAACCTATACTTTGTTTCGGTCGAGTTCCCCATTCAAATGCATGTAACAGTGAGAAACGCACTGTCTTGGCGAAAGAAAGCGTTTTTGTACAACTTCATAGAAATAGCTGTAACTTTTGATAGAAGACTCAGACAAACATGTTTATGGCCTTATATTATAGAACTCAAGGTCTCCGTGCTGGGAAAACAGGTTTTGCAGCTGTTTGAGCTAAGATTTCCAAGTTATTCACATAATGAAAACCTATACTTTGTTTCGGTCGAGTTCCCCATTCAAATGCATGTAACAGTGAGAAACGCACTGTCTTGGCGAAAGAAAGCGTTTTTGTACAACTTCATAGAAATAGCTGTAACTTTTGATAGAAGACTCAGACAAACATGTTTATGGCCTTATATTATAGAACTCAAGGTCTCCGTGCTGGGAAAACAGGTTTTGCAGCTGTTTGAGCTAAGATTTCCAAGTTATTCACATAATGAAAACTTATACTTTGTTTCGGTGGAGTTCCCCATTCAAATGCATGTAACAGTGAGAAACGCACTGTCTTGGCGAAAGAAAGCGTTTTTGTACAACTTCATAGAAATAGCTGTAACTTTTGATAGAAGACTCAGACAAACATGTTTATGGCCTTATATTATAGAACTCAAGGTCTCCGTGCTGGGAAAACAGGTTTTGCAGCTGTTTGAGCTAAGATTTCCAAGTTATTCACATAATGAAAACTTATACTTTGTTTCGGTCGAGTTCCCCATTCAAATGCATGTAACAGTGAGAAACGCACTGTCTTGGCGAAAGAAAGCGTTTTTGTACAACTTCATAGAAATAGCTGTAACTTTTGATAGAAGACTCGGATACACATGTTTATGGCTTTATCTTATAGAACTCAAGGTCTCCGTGCTGGGAAAACAGGTTTTGCAGCTGTTTGAGCTAAGATTTCCAAGTTATTCACATAATGAAAACCTATACTTTGTTTCGGTCGAGTTCCCCATTCAAATGCATGTAACAGTGAGAAACGCACTGTCTTGGCGAAAGAAAGCGTTTTTGTACAACTTCATAGAAATAGCTGTAACTTTTGATAGAAGACTCAGACAAACATGTTTATGGCCTTATATTATAGAACTCAAGGTCTCCGTGCTGGGAAAACAGGTTTTGCAGCTGTTTGAGCTAAGATTTCCAAGTTATTCACATAATGAAAACTTATACTTTGTTTCGGTCGAGTTCCCCATTCAAATGCATGTAACAGTGAGAAACGCACAGTCTTGGCGTGTTACATGCATTTGAATGGGGAACTCGACCGAAACAAAGTATAGGTTTTCATTATGTGAATAACTTGGAAATCTTAGCTCAAACAGCTGCAAAACCTGTTTTCCCAGCACGGAGACCTTGAGTTCTATAAGATAAAGCCATAAACATGTGTATCCGAGTCTTCTATCAAAAGTTATAGCTATTTATATGAAGTTGTACAAAAACGCTTTCTTTCGCCAAGACAGTGCGTTTCTCACTGTTACATGCATTTGAATGGGGAACTCGACCGAAACAAAGTATAAGTTTTCATTATGTGAATAACTTTGAAATCTTAGCTCAAACAGCTGCAAAACCTGTTTTCCCAGCACGGAGACCTTGAGTTCTATAATATAAAGCCATAAACATGTGTATCCGAGTCTTCTATCAAAAGTTACAGCTATTTCTATGAAGTTGTACAAAAACGCTTTCTTTCGCCAAGACAGTGCGTTTCTCACTGTTACATGCATTTGAATGGGGAACTCGACCGAAACAAAGTATAGGTTTTCATTATGTGAATAACTTGGAAATCTTAGCTCAAACAGCTGCAAAACCTGTTTTCCCAGCACGGAGACCTTGAGTTCTATAAGATAAAGCCATAAACATGTGTATCCGAGTCTTCTATCAAAAGTTACAGCTATTTCTATGAAGTTGTACAAAAACGCTTTCTTTCGCCAAGACAGTGCGTTTCTCACTGTTACATGCATTTGAATGGGGAACTCGACCGAAACAAAGTATGTTTTCATTATGTGAATAACTTGGAAATCTTAGCTCAAACAGCTGCAAAACCTGTTTTCCCAGCACGGAGACCTTGAGTTCTATAATATAAGGCCATAAACATGTTTGTCTGAGTCTTCTATCAAAAGTTACAGCTATTTCTATGAAGTTGTACAAAAACGCTTTCTTTCGCCAAGACAGTGCGTTTCTCACTGTTACATGCATTTGAATGGGGAACTCCACCGAAACAAAGTATAAGTTTTCATTATGTGAATAACTTGGAAATCTTAGCTCAAACAGCTGCAAAACCTGTTTTCCCAGCACGGAGACCTTGAGTTCTATAAGATAAAGCCATAAACATGTGTATCCGAGTCTTCTATCAAAAGTTACAGCTATTTCTATGAAGTTGTACAAAAACGCTTTCTTTCGCCAAGACAGTGCGTTTCTCACTGTTACATGCATTTGAATGGGGAACTCGACCGAAACAAAGTATAAGTTTTCATTATGTGAATAACTTGGAAATCTTAGCTCAACCAGCTGCAAAACCTGTTTTCCCAGCACGGAGACCTTGAGTTCTATAATATAAGGCCATAAACATGTTTGTCTGAGTCTTCTATCAAAAGTTACAGCTATTTCTATGAAGTTGTACAAAAACGCTTTCTTTCGCCAAGACAGTGCGTTTGTCACTGTTACATGCATTTGAATGGGGAACTCGACCGAAACAAAGTATAGGTTTTCATTATGTGAATAACTTGGAAATCTTAGCTCAAACAGCTGCAAAACCTGTTTTCCCAGCACGGAGACCTTGAGTTCTATAAAATAAAGCCATAAACATGTGTATCCGAGTCTTCTATCAAAAGTTACAGCTATTTATATGAAGTTGTACAAAAACGCTTTCTTTCGCCAAGACAGTGCGTTTCTCACTGTTACATGCATTTGAATGGGGAACTCGACCGAAACAAAGTATAGGTTTTCATTATGTGAATAACTTGGAAATCTTAGCTCAAACAGCTGCAAAACCTGTTTTCCCAGCACGGAGACCTTGAGTTCTATAATATAAGGCCATAAACATGTTTGTCTGAGTCTTCTATCAAAAGTTACAGCTATTTCTATGAAGTTGTACAAAAACGCTTTCTTTCGCCAAGACAGTGCGTTTCTCACTGTTACATGCATTTGAATGGGGAACTCGACCGAAACAAAGTATAGGTTTTCATTATGTGAATAACTTGGAAATCTTAGCTCAAACAGCTGCAAAACCTGTTTTCCCAGCACGGAGACCTTGAGTTCTATAAGATAAAGCCATAAACATGTGTATCCGAGTCTTCTATCAAAAGTTACAGCTATTTCTATGAAGTTGTACAAAAACGCTTTCTTTCGCCAAGACAGTGCGTTTCTCACTGTTACATGCATTTGAATGGGGAACTCGACCGAAACAAAGTATAGGTTTTCATTATGTGAATAACTTGGAAATCTTAGCTCAAACAGCTGCAAAACCTGTTTTCCCAGCACGAAGACCTTGAGTTCTATAAGATAAAGCCATAAACATGTGTATCCGAGTCTTCTATCAAAAGTTACAGCTATTTATATGAAGTTGTACAAAAACGCTTTCTTTCGCCAAGCCAGTGCGTTTCTCACTGTTACATGCATTTGAATGGGGAACTCGACCGAAACAAAGTATAAGTTTTCATTATGTGAATAACTTGGAAATCTTAGCTCAAACAGCTGCAAAACCTGTTTTCCCAGCACGGAGACCTTGAGTTCTATAATATAAGGCCATAAACATATTTGTCTGAGTCTTCTATCAAAAGTTACAGCTATTTCTATGAAGTTGTACAAAAACGCTTTCTTTCGCCAAGACTGTGCGTTTCTCACTGTTACATGCATTTGAATGGGGAACTCGACCGAAACAAAGTATAGGTTTTCATTATGTGAATAACTTGGAAATCTTAGCTCAAACAGCTGCAAAACCTGTTTTCCCAGCACGGAGACCTTGAGTTCTATAATATAAGGCCATAAACATGTTTGTCTGAGTCTTCTATCAAAAGTTACAGCTATTTCTATGAAGTTGTACAAAAACGCTTTCTTTCGCCAAGACAGTGCGTTTCTCACTGTTACATGCATTTGAATGGGGAACTCGACCGAAACAAAGTATAGGTTTTCATTATGTGAATAACTTGGAAATCTTAGCTCAAACAGCTGCAAAACCTGTTTTCCCAGCACGGAGACCTTGAGTTCTATACGCTTTCTGTGTTGGCGAAAGAAAGCGTTTTTGTACAACTTCATAGAAATAGCTGTAACTTTTGATAGAAGACTCAGACAAACATGTTTATGGCCTTATATTATAGAACTCAAGGTCTCCGTGCTGGGAAAACAGGTTTTGCAGCTGTTTGAGCTAAGATTTCCAAGTTATTCACATAATGAAAACCTATACTTTGTTTCGGTCGAGTTCCCCATTCAAATGCATGTAACACGCCAAGACAGTGCGTTTCTCACTGTTACATGCATTTGAATGGGGAACTCGACCGAAACAAAGTATAGGTTTTCATTATGTGAATAACTTGGAAATCTTAGCTCAAACAGCTGCAAAACCTGTTTTCCCAGCACGGAGACCTTGAGTTCTATAAGATAAAGCCATAAACATGTGTATCCGAGTCTTCTATCAAAAGTTACAGCTATTTCTATGAAGTTGTACAAAAACGCTTTCTTTCGCCAAGACAGTGCGTTTCTCACTGTTACATGCATTTGAATGGGGAACTCGACCGAAACAAAGTATGTTTTCATTATGTGAATAACTTGGAAATCTTAGCTCAAACAGCTGCAAAACCTGTTTTCCCAGCACGGAGACCTTGAGTTCTATAATATAAGGCCATAAACATGTTTGTCTGAGTCTTCTATCAAAAGTTACAGCTATTTCTATGAAGTTGTACAAAAACGCTTTCTTTCGCCAAGACAGTGCGTTTCTCACTGTTACATGCATTTGAATGGGGAACTCGACCGAAACAAAGTATAGGTTTTCATTATGTGAATAACTTGGAAATCTTAGCTCAAACAGCTGCAAAACCTGTTTTCCCAGCACGGAGACCTTGAGTTCTATAATATAAGGCCATAAACATGTTTGTCTGAGTCTTCTATCAAAAGTTACAGCTATTTCTATGAAGTTGTACAAAAACGCTTTCTTTCGCCAAGACAGTGCGTTTCTCACTGTTACATGCATTTGAATGGGGAACTCGACCGAAACAAAGTATAGGTTTTCATTATGTGAATAACTTGGAAATCTTAGCTCAAACAGCTGCAAAACCTGTTTTCCCAGCACGGAGACCTTGAGTTCTATAATATAAGGCCATAAACATGTTTGTCTGAGTCTTCTATCAAAAGTTACAGCTATTTCTATGAAGTTGTACAAAAACGCTTTCTTTCGCCAAGACAGTGCGTTTCTCACTGTTACATGCATTTGAATGGGGAACTCGACCGAAACAAAGTATAAGTTTTCATTATGTGAATAACTTGGAAATCTTAGCTCAAACAGCTGCAAAACCTGTTTTCCCAGCACGGAGACCTTGAGTTCTATAATATAAGGCCATAAACATGTTTGTCTGAGTCTTCTATCAAAAGTTACAGCTATTTCTATGAAGTTGTACAAAAACGCTTTCTTTCGCCAAGACAGTGCGTTTCTCACTGTTACATGCATTTGAATGGGGAACTCCACCGAAACAAAGTATAAGTTTTCATTATGTGAATAACTTGGAAATCTTAGCTCAAACAGCTGCAAAACCTGTTTTCCCAGCACGGAGACCTTGAGTTCTATAATATAAGGCCATAAACATGTTTGTCTGAGTCTTCTATCAAAAGTTACAGCTATTTCTATGAAGTTGTACAAAAACGCTTTCTTTCGCCAAGACAGTGCGTTTCTCACTGTTACATGCATTTGAATGGGGAACTCGACCGAAACAAAGTATAGGTTTTCATTATGTGAATAACTTGGAAATCTTAGCTCAAACAGCTGCAAAACCTGTTTTCCCAGCACGGAGACCTTGAGTTCTATAAGATAAAGCCATAAACATGTGTATCCGAGTCTTCTATCAAAAGTTACAGCTATTTCTATGAAGTTGTACAAAAACGCTTTCTTTCGCCAAGACAGTGCGTTTCTCACTGTTACATGCATTTGAATGGGGAACTCGACCGAAACAAAGTATAAGTTTTCATTATGTGAATAACTTGGAAATCTTAGCTCAAACAGCTGCAAAACCTGTTTTCCCAGCACGGAGACCTTGAGTTCTATAAGATAAAGCCATAAACATGTTTGTCTGAGTCTTCTATCAAAAGTTACAGCTATTTATATGAAGTTGTACAAAAACGCTTTCTTTCGCCAAGACAGTGCGTTTCTCACTGTTACATGCATTTGAATGGGGAACTCCACCGAAACAAAGTATAAGTTTTCATTATGTGAATAACTTGGAAATCTTAGCTCAAACAGCTGCAAAACCTGTTTTCCCAGCACGGAGACCTTGAGTTCTATAATATAAGGCCATAAACATGTTTGTCTGAGTCTTCTATCAAAAGTTACAGCTATTTCTATGAAGTTGTACAAAAACGCTTTCTTTCGCCAAGACAGTGCGTTTCTCACTGTTACATGCATTTGAATGGGGAACTCGACCGAAACAAAGTATAGGTTTTCATTATGTGAATAACTTGGAAATCTTAGCTCAAACAGCTGCAAAACCTGTTTTCCCAGCACGGAGACCTTGAGTTCTATAAGATAAAGCCATAAACATGTGTATCCGAGTCTTCTATCAAAAGTTACAGCTATTTATATGAAGTTGTACAAAAACGCTTTCTTTCGCCAAGACAGTGCGTTTCTCACTGTTACATGCATTTGAATGGGGAACTCGACCGAAACAAAGTATAGGTTTTCATTATGTGAATAACTTGGAAATCTTAGCTCAAACAGCTGCAAAACCTGTTTTCCCAGCACGGAGACCTTGAGTTCTATAATATAAGGCCATAAACATGTTTGTCTGAGTCTTCTATCAAAAGTTACAGCTATTTCTATGAAGTTGTACAAAAACGCTTTCTTTCGCCAAGACAGTGCGTTTCTCACTGTTACATGCATTTGAATGGGGAACTCGACCGAAACAAAGTATAGGTTTTCATTATGTGAATAACTTGGAAATCTTAGCTCAAACAGCTGCAAAACCTGTTTTCCCAGCACGGAGACCTTGAGTTCTATAATATAAGGCCATAAACATGTTTGTCTGAGTCTTCTATCAAAAGTTACAGCTATTTCTATGAAGTTGTACAAAAACGCTTTCTTTCGCCAAGACAGTGCGTTTCTCACTGTTACATGCATTTGAATGGGGAACTCGACCGAAACAAAGTATAGGTTTTCATTATGTGAATAACTTGGAAATCTTAGCTCAAACAGCTGCAAAACCTGTTTTCCCAGCACGGAGACCTTGAGTTCTATAATATAAGGCCATAAACATGTTTGTCTGAGTCTTCTATCAAAAGTTACAGCTATTTCTATGAAGTTGTACAAAAACGCTTTCTTTCGCCAAGACAGTGCGTTTCTCACTGTTACATGCATTTGAATGGGGAACTCGACCGAAACAAAGTATAAGTTTTCATTATGTGAATAACTTGGAAATCTTAGCTCAAACAGCTGCAAAACCTGTTTTCCCAGCACGGAGACCTTGAGTTCTATAATATAAGGCCATAAACATGTTTGTCTGAGTCTTCTATCAAAAGTTACAGCTATTTCTATGAAGTTGTACAAAAACGCTTTCTTTCGCCAAGACAGTGCGTTTCTCACTGTTACATGCATTTGAATGGGGAACTCCACCGAAACAAAGTATAAGTTTTCATTATGTGAATAACTTGGAAATCTTAGCTCAAACAGCTGCAAAACCTGTTTTCCCAGCACGGAGACCTTGAGTTCTATAATATAAGGCCATAAACATGTTTGTCTGAGTCTTCTATCAAAAGTTACAGCTATTTCTATGAAGTTGTACAAAAACGCTTTCTTTCGCCAAGACAGTGCGTTTCTCACTGTTACATGCATTTGAATGGGGAACTCGACCGAAACAAAGTATAGGTTTTCATTATGTGAATAACTTGGAAATCTTAGCTCAAACAGCTGCAAAACCTGTTTTCCCAGCACGGAGACCTTGAGTTCTATAAGATAAAGCCATAAACATGTGTATCCGAGTCTTCTATCAAAAGTTACAGCTATTTCTATGAAGTTGTACAAAAACGCTTTCTTTCGCCAAGACAGTGCGTTTCTCACTGTTACATGCATTTGAATGGGGAACTCGACCGAAACAAAGTATAAGTTTTCATTATGTGAATAACTTGGAAATCTTAGCTCAAACAGCTGCAAAACCTGTTTTCCCAGCACGGAGACCTTGAGTTCTATAAGATAAAGCCATAAACATGTTTGTCTGAGTCTTCTATCAAAAGTTACAGCTATTTATATGAAGTTGTACAAAAACGCTTTCTTTCGCCAAGACAGTGCGTTTCTCACTGTTACATGCATTTGAATGGGGAACTCCACCGAAACAAAGTATAAGTTTTCATTATGTGAATAACTTGGAAATCTTAGCTCAAACAGCTGCAAAACCTGTTTTCCCAGCACGGAGACCTTGAGTTCTATAATATAAGGCCATAAACATGTTTGTCTGAGTCTTCTATCAAAAGTTACAGCTATTTCTATGAAGTTGTACAAAAACGCTTTCTTTCGCCAAGACAGTGCGTTTCTCACTGTTACATGCATTTGAATGGGGAACTCGACCGAAACAAAGTATAGGTTTTCATTATGTGAATAACTTGGAAATCTTAGCTCAAACAGCTGCAAAACCTGTTTTCCCAGCACGGAGACCTTGAGTTCTATAAGATAAAGCCATAAACATGTGTATCCGAGTCTTCTATCAAAAGTTACAGCTATTTATATGAAGTTGTACAAAAACGCTTTCTTTCGCCAAGACAGTGCGTTTCTCACTGTTACATGCATTTGAATGGGGAACTCGACCGAAACAAAGTATAGGTTTTCATTATGTGAATAACTTGGAAATCTTAGCTCAAACAGCTGCAAAACCTGTTTTCCCAGCACGGAGACCTTGAGTTCTATAATATAAGGCCATAAACATGTTTGTCTGAGTCTTCTATCAAAAGTTACAGCTATTTCTATGAAGTTGTACAAAAACGCTTTCTTTCGCCAAGACAGTGCGTTTCTCACTGTTACATGCATTTGAATGGGGAACTCGACCGAAACAAAGTATAGGTTTTCATTATGTGAATAACTTGGAAATCTTAGCTCAAACAGCTGCAAAACCTGTTTTCCCAGCACGGAGACCTTGAGTTCTATAAGATAAAGCCATAAACATGTGTATCCGAGTCTTCTATCAAAAGTTACAGCTATTTCTATGAAGTTGTACAAAAACGCTTTCTTTCGCCAAGACAGTGCGTTTCTCACTGTTACATGCATTTGAATGGGGAACTCGACCGAAACAAAGTATAAGTTTTCATTATGTGAATAACTTGGAAATCTTAGCTCAAACAGCTGCAAAACCTGTTTTCCCAGCACGGAGACCTTGAGTTCTATAATATAAGGCCATAAACATGTTTGTCTGAGTCTTCTATCAAAAGTTACAGCTATTTCTATGAAGTTGTACAAAAACGCTTTCTTTCGCCAAGACAGTGCGTTTGTCACTGTTACATGCATTTGAATGGGGAACTCGACCGAAACAAAGTATAGGTTTTCATTATGTGAATAACTTGGAAATCTTAGCTCAAACAGCTGCAAAACCTGTTTTCCCAGCACGGAGACCTTGAGTTCTATAAGATAAAGCCATAAACATGTGTATCCGAGTCTTCTATCAAAAGTTACAGCTATTTATATGAAGTTGTACAAAAACGCTTTCTTTCGCCAAGACTGTGCGTTTCTCACTGTTACATGCATTTGAATGGGGAACTCGACCGAAACAAAGTATAGGTTTTCATTATGTGAATAACTTGGAAATCTTAGCTCAAACAGCTGCAAAACCTGTTTTCCCAGCACGGAGACCTTGAGTTCTATAATATAAGGCCATAAACATGTTTGTCTGAGTCTTCTATCAAAAGTTACAGCTATTTCTATGAAGTTGTACAAAAACGCTTTCTTTCGCCAAGACAGTGCGTTTCTCACTGTTACATGCATTTGAATGGGGAACTCGACCGAAACAAAGTATAGGTTTTCATTATGTGAATAACTTGGAAATCTTAGCTCAAACAGCTGCAAAACCTGTTTTCCCAGCACGGAGACCTTGAGTTCTATAATATAAGGCCATAAACATGTTTGTCTGAGTCTTCTATCAAAAGTTACAGCTATTTCTATGAAGTTGTACAAAAACGCTTTCTTTCGCCAAGACAGTGCGTTTCTCACTGTTACATGCATTTGAATGGGGAACTCCACCGAAACAAAGTATAGGTTTTCATTATGTGAATAACTTGGAAATCTTAGCTCAAACAGCTGCAAAACCTGTTTTCCCAGCACGGAGACCTTGAGTTCTATAATATAAGGCCATAAACATGTTTGTCTGAGTCTTCTATCAAAAGTTACAGCTATTTCTATGAAGTTGTACAAAAACGCTTTCTTTCGCCAAGACAGTGCGTTTCTCACTGTTACATGCATTTGAATGGGGAACTCGACCGAAACAAAGTATAGGTTTTCATTATGTGAATAACTTGGAAATCTTAGCTCAAACAGCTGCAAAACCTGTTTTTCCAGCACGGAGACCTTGAGTTCTATAAGATAAAGCCATAAACATGTTTGTCTGAGTCTTCTATCAAAAGTTACAGCTATTTATATGAAGTTGTACAAAAACGCTTTCTTTCGCCAAGACAGTGCGTTTCTCACTGTTACATGCATTTGAATGGGGAACTCGACCGAAACAAAGTATAGGTTTTCATTATGTGAATAACTTGGAAATCTTAGCTCAAACAGCTGCAAAACCTGTTTTCCCAGCACGGAGACCTTGAGTTCTATAATATAAGGCCATAAACATGTTTGTCTGAGTCTTCTATCAAAAGTTACAGCTATTTCTATGAAGTTGTACAAAAACGCTTTCTTTCGCCAAGACAGTGCGTTTCTCACTGTTACATGCATTTGAATGGGGAACTCGACCGAAACAAAGTATAGGTTTTCATTATGTGAATAACTTGGAAATCTTAGCTCAAACAGCTGCAAAACCTGTTTTCCCAGCACGGAGACCTTGAGTTCTATAATATAAGGCCATAAACATGTTTGTCTGAGTCTTCTATCAAAAGTTACAGCTATTTCTATGAAGTTGTACAAAAACGCTTTCTTTCGCCAAGACAGTGCGTTTCTCACTGTTACATGCATTTGAATGGGGAACTCCACCGAAACAAAGTATAAGTTTTCATTATGTGAATAACTTGGAAATCTTAGCTCAAACAGCTGCAAAACCTGTTTTCCCAGCACGGAGACCTTGAGTTCTATAATATAAGGCCATAAACATGTTTGTCTGAGTCTTCTATCAAAAGTTACAGCTATTTCTATGAAGTTGTACAAAAACGCTTTCTTTCGCCAAGACAGTGCGTTTCTCACTGTTACATGCATTTGAATGGGGAACTCGACCGAAACAAAGTATAGGTTTTCATTATGTGAATAACTTGGAAATCTTAGCTCAAACAGCTGCAAAACCTGTTTTCCCAGCACGGAGACCTTGAGTTCTATACGCTTTCTGTGTTGGCGAAAGAAAGCGTTTTTGTACAACTTCATAGAAATAGCTGTAACTTTTGATAGAAGACTCAGACAAACATGTTTATGGCCTTATATTATAGAACTCAAGGTCTCCGTGCTGGGAAAACAGGTTTTGCAGCTGTTTGAGCTAAGATTTCCAAGTTATTCACATAATGAAAACCTATACTTTGTTTCGGTCGAGTTCCCCATTCAAATGCATGTAACACGCCAAGACTGTGCGTTTCTCACTGTTACATGCATTTGAATGGGGAACTCGACCGAAACAAAGTATAAGTTTTCATTATGTGAATAACTTGGAAATCTTAGCTCAAACAGCTGCAAAACCTGTTTGCCCAGCACGGAGACCTTGAGTTCTATAAGATAAAGCCATAAACATGTGTATCCGAGTCTTCTATCAAAAGTTACAGCTATTTCTATGAAGTTGTACAAAAACGCTTTCTTTCGCCAAGACAGTGCGTTTCTCACTGTTACATGCATTTGAATGGGGAACTCGACCGAAACAAAGTATAAGTTTTCATTATGTGAATAACTTGGAAATCTTAGCTCAAACAGCTGCAAAACCTGTTTGCCCAGCACGGAGACCTTGAGTTCTATAATATAAGGCCATAAACATGTTTGTCTGAGTCTTCTATCAAAAGTTACAGCTATTTCTATGAAGTTGTACAAAAACGCTTTCTTTCGCCAAGACAGTGCGTTTCTCACTGTTACATGCATTTGAATGGGGAACTCGACCGAAACAAAGTATAGGTTTTCATTATGTGAATAACTTGGAAATCTTAGCTCAAACAGCTGCAAAACCTGTTTTCCCAGCACGGAGACCTTGAGTTCTATAAGATAAAGCCATAAACATGTGTATCCGAGTCTTCTATCAAAAGTTACAGCTATTTCTATGAAGTTGTACAAAAACGCTTTCTTTCGCCAAGACAGTGCGTTTCTCACTGTTACATGCATTTGAATGGGGAACTCGACCGAAACAAAGTATAAGTTTTCATTATGTGAATAACTTGGAAATCTTAGCTCAAACAGCTGCAAAACCTGTTTTCCCAGCACGGAGACCTTGAGTTCTATAATATAAGGCCATAAACATGTTTGTCTGAGTCTTCTATCAAAAGTTACAGCTATTTCTATGAAGTTGTACAAAAACGCTTTCTTTCGCCAAGACAGTGCGTTTGTCACTGTTACATGCATTTGAATGGGGAACTCGACCGAAACAAAGTATAGGTTTTCATTATGTGAATAACTTGGAAATCTTAGCTCAAACAGCTGCAAAACCTGTTTTCCCAGCACGGAGACCTTGAGTTCTATAAGATAAAGCCATAAACATGTGTATCCGAGTCTTCTATCAAAAGTTACAGCTATTTATATGAAGTTGTACAAAAACGCTTTCTTTCGCCAAGACTGTGCGTTTCTCACTGTTACATGCATTTGAATGGGGAACTCGACCGAAACAAAGTATAGGTTTTCATTATGTGAATAACTTGGAAATCTTAGCTCAAACAGCTGCAAAACCTGTTTTCCCAGCACGGAGACCTTGAGTTCTATAATATAAGGCCATAAACATGTTTGTCTGAGTCTTCTATCAAAAGTTACAGCTATTTCTATGAAGTTGTACAAAAACGCTTTCTTTCGCCAAGACAGTGCGTTTCTCACTGTTACATGCATTTGAATGGGGAACTCGACCGAAACAAAGTATAGGTTTTCATTATGTGAATAACTTGGAAATCTTAGCTCAAACAGCTGCAAAACCTGTTTTCCCAGCACGGAGACCTTGAGTTCTATAATATAAGGCCATAAACATGTTTGTCTGAGTCTTCTATCAAAAGTTACAGCTATTTCTATGAAGTTGTACAAAAACGCTTTCTTTCGCCAAGACAGTGCGTTTCTCACTGTTACATGCATTTGAATGGGGAACTCCACCGAAACAAAGTATAGGTTTTCATTATGTGAATAACTTGGAAATCTTAGCTCAAACAGCTGCAAAACCTGTTTTCCCAGCACGGAGACCTTGAGTTCTATAATATAAGGCCATAAACATGTTTGTCTGAGTCTTCTATCAAAAGTTACAGCTATTTCTATGAAGTTGTACAAAAACGCTTTCTTTCGCCAAGACAGTGCGTTTCTCACTGTTACATGCATTTGAATGGGGAACTCGACCGAAACAAAGTATAGGTTTTCATTATGTGAATAACTTGGAAATCTTAGCTCAAACAGCTGCAAAACCTGTTTTCCCAGCACGGAGACCTTGAGTTCTATAAGATAAAGCCATAAACATGTGTATCCGAGTCTTCTATCAAAAGTTACAGCTATTTATATGAAGTTGTACAAAAACGCTTTCTTTCGCCAAGACTGTGCGTTTCTCACTGTTACATGCATTTGAATGGGGAACTCGACCGAAACAAAGTATAGGTTTTCATTATGTGAATAACTTGGAAATCTTAGCTCAAACAGCTGCAAAACCTGTTTTCCCAGCACGGAGACCTTGAGTTCTATAATATAAGGCCATAAACATGTTTGTCTGAGTCTTCTATCAAAAGTTACAGCTATTTCTATGAAGTTGTACAAAAACGCTTTCTTTCGCCAAGACAGTGCGTTTCTCACTGTTACATGCATTTGAATGGGGAACTCGACCGAAACAAAGTATAGGTTTTCATTATGTGAATAACTTGGAAATCTTAGCTCAAACAGCTGCAAAACCTGTTTTCCCAGCACGGAGACCTTGAGTTCTATAATATAAGGCCATAAACATGTTTGTCTGAGTCTTCTATCAAAAGTTACAGCTATTTCTATGAAGTTGTACAAAAACGCTTTCTTTCGCCAAGACAGTGCGTTTCTCACTGTTACATGCATTTGAATGGGGAACTCCACCGAAACAAAGTATAGGTTTTCATTATGTGAATAACTTGGAAATCTTAGCTCAAACAGCTGCAAAACCTGTTTTCCCAGCACGGAGACCTTGAGTTCTATAATATAAGGCCATAAACATGTTTGTCTGAGTCTTCTATCAAAAGTTACAGCTATTTCTATGAAGTTGTACAAAAACGCTTTCTTTCGCCAAGACAGTGCGTTTCTCACTGTTACATGCATTTGAATGGGGAACTCGACCGAAACAAAGTATAGGTTTTCATTATGTGAATAACTTGGAAATCTTAGCTCAAACAGCTGCAAAACCTGTTTTCCCAGCACGGAGACCTTGAGTTCTATAAGATAAAGCCATAAACATGTTTGTCTGAGTCTTCTATCAAAAGTTACAGCTATTTATATGAAGTTGTACAAAAACGCTTTCTTTCGCCAAGACAGTGCGTTTCTCACTGTTACATGCATTTGAATGGGGAACTCGACCGAAACAAAGTATAAGTTTTCATTATGTGAATAACTTGGAAATCTTAGCTCAAACAGCTGCAAAACCTGTTTTCCCAGCACGGAGACCTTGAGTTCTATAATATAAGGCCATAAACATGTTTGTCTGAGTCTTCTATCAAAAGTTACAGCTATTTATATGAAGTTGTACAAAAACGCTTTCTTTCGCCAAGACAGTGCGTTTCTCACTGTTACATGCATTTGAATGGGGAACTCGACCGAAACAAAGTATAAGTTTTCATTATGTGAATAACTTGGAAATCTTAGCTCAAACAGCTGCAAAACCTGTTTTCCCAGCACGGAGACCTTGAGTTCTATAATATAAGGCCATAAACATGTTTGTCTGAGTCTTCTATCAAAAGTTACAGCTATTTCTATGAAGTTGTACAAAAACGCTTTCTTTCGCCAAGACAGTGCGTTTCTCACTGTTACATGCATTTGAATGGGGAACTCGACCGAAACAAAGTATAGGTTTTCATTATGTGAATAACTTGGAAATCTTAGCTCAAACAGCTGCAAAACCTGTTTTCCCAGCACGGAGACCTTGAGTTCTATAATATAAGGCCATAAACATGTTTGTCTGAGTCTTCTATCAAAAGTTACAGCTATTTCTATGAAGTTGTACAAAAACGCTTTCTTTCGCCAAGACAGTGCGTTTCTCACTGTTACATGCATTTGAATGGGGAACTCGACCGAAACAAAGTATAGGTTTTCATTATGTGAATAACTTGGAAATCTTAGCTCAAACAGCTGCAAAACCTGTTTTCCCAGCACGGAGACCTTGAGTTCTATAATATAAGGCCATAAACATGTTTGTCTGAGTCTTCTATCAAAAGTTACAGCTATTTCTATGAAGTTGTACAAAAACGCTTTCTTTCGCCAAGACAGTGCGTTTCTCACTGTTACATGCATTTGAATGGGGAACTCCACCGAAACAAAGTATAAGTTTTCATTATGTGAATAACTTGGAAATCTTAGCTCAAACAGCTGCAAAACCTGTTTTCCCAGCACGGAGACCTTGAGTTCTATAATATAAGGCCATAAACATGTTTGTCTGAGTCTTCTATCAAAAGTTACAGCTATTTCTATGAAGTTGTACAAAAACGCTTTCTTTCGCCAAGACAGTGCGTTTCTCACTGTTACATGCATTTGAATGGGGAACTCGACCGAAACAAAGTATAGGTTTTCATTATGTGAATAACTTGGAAATCTTAGCTCAAACAGCTGCAAAACCTGTTTTCCCAGCACGGAGACCTTGAGTTCTATAATATAAGGCCATAAACATGTTTGTCTGAGTCTTCTATCAAAAGTTACAGCTATTTCTATGAAGTTGTACAAAAACGCTTTCTTTCGCCAAGACAGTGCGTTTCTCACTGTTACATGCATTTGAATGGGGAACTCGACCGAAACAAAGTATAGGTTTTCATTATGTGAATAACTTGGAAATCTTAGCTCAAACAGCTGCAAAACCTGTTTTCCCAGCACGGAGACCTTGA
The DNA here is from genome assembly GCF_057381845.1 of Rhamphochromis longiceps. Taxonomy (NCBI): domain Eukaryota; kingdom Metazoa; phylum Chordata; class Actinopteri; order Cichliformes; family Cichlidae; genus Rhamphochromis; species Rhamphochromis longiceps. The sequence continues at coordinate 18,966,320 of NC_140576.1, forward strand.
GTTCTATAAGATAAAGCCATAAACATGTGTATCCGAGTCTTCTATCAAAAGTTACAGCTATTTCTATGAAGTTGTACAAAAACGCTTTCTTTCGCCAAGACAGTGCGTTTCTCACTGTTACATGCATTTGAATGGGGAACTCGACCGAAACAAAGTATAAGTTTTCATTATGTGAATAACTTGGAAATCTTAGCTCAAACAGCTGCAAAACCTGTTTTCCCAGCACGGAGACCTTGAGTTCTATAATATAAGGCCATAAACATGTTTGTCTGAGTCTTCTATCAAAAGTTACAGCTATTTATATGAAGTTGTACAAAAACGCTTTCTTTCGCCAAGACAGTGCGTTTCTCACTGTTACATGCATTTGAATGGGGAACTCGACCGAAACAAAGTATAAGTTTTCATTATGTGAATAACTTGGAAATCTTAGCTCAAACAGCTGCAAAACCTGTTTTCCCAGCACGGAGACCTTGAGTTCTATAATATAAGGCCATAAACATGTTTGTCTGAGTCTTCTATCAAAAGTTACAGCTATTTCTATGAAGTTGTACAAAAACGCTTTCTTTCGCCAAGACAGTGCGTTTCTCACTGTTACATGCATTTGAATGGGGAACTCGACCGAAACAAAGTATAGGTTTTCATTATGTGAATAACTTGGAAATCTTAGCTCAAACAGCTGCAAAACCTGTTTTCCCAGCACGGAGACCTTGAGTTCTATAATATAAGGCCATAAACATGTTTGTCTGAGTCTTCTATCAAAAGTTACAGCTATTTCTATGAAGTTGTACAAAAACGCTTTCTTTCGCCAAGACAGTGCGTTTCTCACTGTTACATGCATTTGAATGGGGAACTCGACCGAAACAAAGTATAGGTTTTCATTATGTGAATAACTTGGAAATCTTAGCTCAAACAGCTGCAAAACCTGTTTTCCCAGCACGGAGACCTTGAGTTCTATAATATAAGGCCATAAACATGTTTGTCTGAGTCTTCTATCAAAAGTTACAGCTATTTCTATGAAGTTGTACAAAAACGCTTTCTTTCGCCAAGACAGTGCGTTTCTCACTGTTACATGCATTTGAATGGGGAACTCCACCGAAACAAAGTATAAGTTTTCATTATGTGAATAACTTGGAAATCTTAGCTCAAACAGCTGCAAAACCTGTTTTCCCAGCACGGAGACCTTGAGTTCTATAATATAAGGCCATAAACATGTTTGTCTGAGTCTTCTATCAAAAGTTACAGCTATTTCTATGAAGTTGTACAAAAACGCTTTCTTTCGCCAAGACAGTGCGTTTCTCACTGTTACATGCATTTGAATGGGGAACTCGACCGAAACAAAGTATAGGTTTTCATTATGTGAATAACTTGGAAATCTTAGCTCAAACAGCTGCAAAACCTGTTTTCCCAGCACGGAGACCTTGAGTTCTATACGCTTTCTGTGTTGGCGAAAGAAAGCGTTTTTGTACAACTTCATAGAAATAGCTGTAACTTTTGATAGAAGACTCAGACAAACATGTTTATGGCCTTATATTATAGAACTCAAGGTCTCCGTGCTGGGAAAACAGGTTTTGCAGCTGTTTGAGCTAAGATTTCCAAGTTATTCACATAATGAAAACCTATACTTTGTTTCGGTCGAGTTCCCCATTCAAATGCATGTAACACGCCAAGACTGTGCGTTTCTCACTGTTACATGCATTTGAATGGGGAACTCGACCGAAACAAAGTATAAGTCTTCATTATGTGAATAACTTGGAAATCTTAGCTCAAACAGCTGCAAAACCTGTTTGCCCAGCACGGAGACCTTGAGTTCTATAATATAAGGCCATAAACATGTTTGTCTGAGTCTTCTATCAAAAGTTACAGCTATTTCTATGAAGTTGTACAAAAACGCTTTCTTTCGCCAAGACAGTGCGTTTCTCACTGTTACATGCATTTGAATGGGGAACTCGACCGAAACAAAGTATAGGTTTTCATTATGTGAATAACTTGGAAATCTTAGCTCAAACAGCTGCAAAACCTGTTTTCCCAGCACGGAGACCTTGAGTTCTATAAGATAAAGCCATAAACATGTGTATCCGAGTCTTCTATCAAAAGTTACAGCTATTTCTATGAAGTTGTACAAAAACGCTTTCTTTCGCCAAGACAGTGCGTTTCTCACTGTTACATGCATTTGAATGGGGAACTCGACCGAAACAAAGTATGTTTTCATTATGTGAATAACTTGGAAATCTTAGCTCAAACAGCTGCAAAACCTGTTTTCCCAGCACGGAGACCTTGAGTTCTATAAGATAAAGCCATAAACATGTGTATCCGAGTCTTCTATCAAAAGTTACAGCTATTTCTATGAAGTTGTACAAAAACGCTTTCTTTCGCCAAGACAGTGCGTTTCTCACTGTTACATGCATTTGAATGGGGAACTCGACCGAAACAAAGTATAAGTTTTCATTATGTGAATAACTTGGAAATCTTAGCTCAAACAGCTGCAAAACCTGTTTTCCCAGCACGGAGACCTTGAGTTCTATAAGATAAAGCCATAAACATGTTTGTCTGAGTCTTCTATCAAAAGTTACAGCTATTTATATGAAGTTGTACAAAAACGCTTTCTTTCGCCAAGACAGTGCGTTTCTCACTGTTACATGCATTTGAATGGGGAACTCGACCGAAACAAAGTATAAGTTTTCATTATGTGAATAACTTGGAAATCTTAGCTCAAACAGCTGCAAAACCTGTTTTCCCAGCACGGAGACCTTGAGTTCTATAATATAAGGCCATAAACATGTTTGTCTGAGTCTTCTATCAAAAGTTACAGCTATTTCTATGAAGTTGTACAAAAACGCTTTCTTTCGCCAAGACAGTGCGTTTCTCACTGTTACATGCATTTGAATGGGGAACTCGACCGAAACAAAGTATAGGTTTTCATTATGTGAATAACTTGGAAATCTTAGCTCAAACAGCTGCAAAACCTGTTTTCCCAGCACGGAGACCTTGAGTTCTATAAGATAAAGCCATAAACATGTGTATCCGAGTCTTCTATCAAAAGTTACAGCTATTTATATGAAGTTGTACAAAAACGCTTTCTTTCGCCAAGACAGTGCGTTTCTCACTGTTACATGCATTTGAATGGGGAACTCGACCGAAACAAAGTATAAGTTTTCATTATGTGAATAACTTGGAAATCTTAGCTCAAACAGCTGCAAAACCTGTTTTCCCAGCACGGAGACCTTGAGTTCTATAATATAAGGCCATAAACATGTTTGTCTGAGTCTTCTATCAAAAGTTACAGCTATTTCTATGAAGTTGTACAAAAACGCTTTCTTTCGCCAAGACAGTGCGTTTGTCACTGTTACATGCATTTGAATGGGGAACTCCACCGAAACAAAGTATAGGTTTTCATTATGTGAATAACTTGGAAATCTTAGCTCAAACAGCTGCAAAACCTGTTTTCCCAGCACGGAGACCTTGAGTTCTATAATATAAGGCCATAAACATGTTTGTCTGAGTCTTCTATCAAAAGTTACAGCTATTTCTATGAAGTTGTACAAAAACGCTTTCTTTCGCCAAGACAGTGCGTTTCTCACTGTTACATGCATTTGAATGGGGAACTCCACCGAAACAAAGTATAGGTTTTCATTATGTGAATAACTTGGAAATCTTAGCTCAAACAGCTGCAAAACCTGTTTTCCCAGCACGGAGACCTTGAGTTCTATAATATAAGGCCATAAACATGTTTGTCTGAGTCTTCTATCAAAAGTTACAGCTATTTCTATGAAGTTGTACAAAAACGCTTTCTTTCGCCAAGACAGTGCGTTTCTCACTGTTACATGCATTTGAATGGGGAACTCGACCGAAACAAAGTATAGGTTTTCATTATGTGAATAACTTGGAAATCTTAGCTCAAACAGCTGCAAAACCTGTTTTCCCAGCACGGAGACCTTGAGTTCTATAAGATAAAGCCATAAACATGTTTGTCTGAGTCTTCTATCAAAAGTTACAGCTATTTATATGAAGTTGTACAAAAACGCTTTCTTTCGCCAAGACAGTGCGTTTCTCACTGTTACATGCATTTGAATGGGGAACTCGACCGAAACAAAGTATAAGTTTTCATTATGTGAATAACTTGGAAATCTTAGCTCAAACAGCTGCAAAACCTGTTTTCCCAGCACGGAGACCTTGAGTTCTATAATATAAGGCCATAAACATGTTTGTCTGAGTCTTCTATCAAAAGTTACAGCTATTTATATGAAGTTGTACAAAAACGCTTTCTTTCGCCAAGACAGTGCGTTTCTCACTGTTACATGCATTTGAATGGGGAACTCGACCGAAACAAAGTATAGGTTTTCATTATGTGAATAACTTGGAAATCTTAGCTCAAACAGCTGCAAAACCTGTTTTCCCAGCACGGAGACCTTGAGTTCTATACGCTTTCTGTGTTGGCGAAAGAAAGCGTTTTTGTACAACTTCATAGAAATAGCTGTAACTTTTGATAGAAGACTCAGACAAACATGTTTATGGCCTTATATTATAGAACTCAAGGTCTCCGTGCTGGGAAAACAGGTTTTGCAGCTGTTTGAGCTAAGATTTCCAAGTTATTCACATAATGAAAACCTATACTTTGTTTCGGTCGAGTTCCCCATTCAAATGCATGTAACACGCCAAGACTGTGCGTTTCTCACTGTTACATGCATTTGAATGGGGAACTCGACCGAAACAAAGTATAAGTCTTCATTATGTGAATAACTTGGAAATCTTAGCTCAAACAGCTGCAAAACCTGTTTGCCCAGCACGGAGACCTTGAGTTCTATAAGATAAAGCCATAAACATGTGTATCCGAGTCTTCTATCAAAAGTTACAGCTATTTCTATGAAGTTGTACAAAAACGCTTTCTTTCGCCAAGACAGTGCGTTTCTCACTGTTACATGCATTTGAATGGGGAACTCGACCGAAACAAAGTATAAGTTTTCATTATGTGAATAACTTGGAAATCTTAGCTCAAACAGCTGCAAAACCTGTTTGCCCAGCACGGAGACCTTGAGTTCTATAATATAAGGCCATAAACATGTTTGTCTGAGTCTTCTATCAAAAGTTACAGCTATTTCTATGAAGTTGTACAAAAACGCTTTCTTTCGCCAAGACAGTGCGTTTCTCACTGTTACATGCATTTGAATGGGGAACTCGACCGAAACAAAGTATAGGTTTTCATTATGTGAATAACTTGGAAATCTTAGCTCAAACAGCTGCAAAACCTGTTTTCCCAGCACGGAGACCTTGAGTTCTATAAGATAAAGCCATAAACATGTGTATCCGAGTCTTCTATCAAAAGTTACAGCTATTTCTATGAAGTTGTACAAAAACGCTTTCTTTCGCCAAGACAGTGCGTTTCTCACTGTTACATGCATTTGAATGGGGAACTCGACCGAAACAAAGTATGTTTTCATTATGTGAATAACTTGGAAATCTTAGCTCAAACAGCTGCAAAACCTGTTTTCCCAGCACGGAGACCTTGAGTTCTATAAGATAAAGCCATAAACATGTGTATCCGAGTCTTCTATCAAAAGTTACAGCTATTTCTATGAAGTTGTACAAAAACGCTTTCTTTCGCCAAGACAGTGCGTTTCTCACTGTTACATGCATTTGAATGGGGAACTCGACCGAAACAAAGTATAAGTTTTCATTATGTGAATAACTTGGAAATCTTAGCTCAAACAGCTGCAAAACCTGTTTTCCCAGCACGGAGACCTTGAGTTCTATAAGATAAAGCCATAAACATGTTTGTCTGAGTCTTCTATCAAAAGTTACAGCTATTTATATGAAGTTGTACAAAAACGCTTTCTTTCGCCAAGACAGTGCGTTTCTCACTGTTACATGCATTTGAATGGGGAACTCGACCGAAACAAAGTATAAGTTTTCATTATGTGAATAACTTGGAAATCTTAGCTCAAACAGCTGCAAAACCTGTTTTCCCAGCACGGAGACCTTGAGTTCTATAATATAAGGCCATAAACATGTTTGTCTGAGTCTTCTATCAAAAGTTACAGCTATTTCTATGAAGTTGTACAAAAACGCTTTCTTTCGCCAAGACAGTGCGTTTCTCACTGTTACATGCATTTGAATGGGGAACTCGACCGAAACAAAGTAAGTTTTCATTATGTGAATAACTTGGAAATCTTAGCTCAAACAGCTGCAAAACCTGTTTTCCCAGCACGGAGACCTTGAGTTCTATAATATAAGGCCATAAACATATTTGTCTGAGTCTTCTATCAAAAGTTACAGCTATTTCTATGAAGTTGTACAAAAACGCTTTCTTTCGCCAAGACAGTGCGTTTCTCACTGTTACATGCATTTGAATGGGGAACTCGACCGAAACAAAGTATAGGTTTTCATTATGTGAATAACTTGGAAATCTTAGCTCAAACAGCTGCAAAACCTGTTTTCCCAGCACGGAGACCTTGAGTTCTATAAGATAAAGCCATAAACATGTGTATCCGAGTCTTCTATCAAAAGTTACAGCTATTTATATGAAGTTGTACAAAAACGCTTTCTTTCGCCAAGACTGTGCGTTTCTCACTGTTACATGCATTTGAATGGGGAACTCGACCGAAACAAAGTATAAGTTTTCATTATGTGAATAACTTGGAAATCTTAGCTCAAACAGCTGCAAAACCTATTTTCCCAGCACGGAGACCTTGAGTTCTATAATATAAGGCCATAAACATGTTTGTCTGAGTCTTCTATCAAAAGTTACAGCTATTTCTATGAAGTTGTACAAAAACGCTTTCTTTCGCCAAGACAGTGCGTTTCTCACTGTTACATGCATTTGAATGGGGAACTCGACCGAAACAAAGTATAGGTTTTCATTATGTGAATAACTTGGAAATCTTAGCTCAAACAGCTGCAAAACCTGTTTTCCCAGCACGGAGACCTTGAGTTCTATAATATAAGGCCATAAACATGTTTGTCTGAGTCTTCTATCAAAAGTTACAGCTATTTCTATGAAGTTGTACAAAAACGCTTTCTTTCGCCAAGACAGTGCGTTTCTCACTGTTACATGCATTTGAATGGGGAACTCGACCGAAACAAAGTATAGGTTTTCATTATGTGAATAACTTGGAAATCTTAGCTCAAACAGCTGCAAAACCTGTTTTCCCAGCACGGAGACCTTGAGTTCTATAATATAAGGCCATAAACATGTTTGTCTGAGTCTTCTATCAAAAGTTACAGCTATTTCTATGAAGTTGTACAAAAACGCTTTCTTTCGCCAAGACAGTGCGTTTCTCACTGTTACATGCATTTGAATGGGGAACTCGACCGAAACAAAGTATAGGTTTTCATTATGTGAATAACTTGGAAATCTTAGCTCAAACAGCTGCAAAACCTGTTTTCCCAGCACGGAGACCTTGAGTTCTATAAGATAAAGCCATAAACATGTGTATCCGAGTCTTCTATCAAAAGTTACAGCTATTTCTATGAAGTTGTACAAAAACGCTTTCTTTCGCCAAGACAGTGCGTTTCTCACTGTTACATGCATTTGAATGGGGAACTCGACCGAAACAAAGTATAGGTTTTCATTATGTGAATAACTTGGAAATCTTAGCTCAAACAGCTGCAAAACCTGTTTTCCCAGCACGAAGACCTTGAGTTCTATAAGATAAAGCCATAAACATGTGTATCCGAGTCTTCTATCAAAAGTTACAGCTATTTATATGAAGTTGTACAAAAACGCTTTCTTTCGCCAAGCCAGTGCGTTTCTCACTGTTACATGCATTTGAATGGGGAACTCGACCGAAACAAAGTATAAGTTTTCATTATGTGAATAACTTGGAAATCTTAGCTCAAACAGCTGCAAAACCTGTTTTCCCAGCACGGAGACCTTGAGTTCTATAATATAAGGCCATAAACATGTTTGTCTGAGTCTTCTATCAAAAGTTACAGCTATTTCTATGAAGTTGTACAAAAACGCTTTCTTTCGCCAAGACAGTGCGTTTGTCACTGTTACATGCATTTGAATGGGGAACTCGACCGAAACAAAGTATAGGTTTTCATTATGTGAATAACTTGGAAATCTTAGCTCAAACAGCTGCAAAACCTGTTTTCCCAGCACGGAGACCTTGAGTTCTATAAGATAAAGCCATAAACATGTGTATCCGAGTCTTCTATCAAAAGTTACAGCTATTTATATGAAGTTGTACAAAAACGCTTTCTTTCGCCAAGACTGTGCGTTTCTCACTGTTACATGCATTTGAATGGGGAACTCGACCGAAACAAAGTATAGGTTTTCATTATGTGAATAACTTGGAAATCTTAGCTCAAACAGCTGCAAAACCTGTTTTCCCAGCACGGAGACCTTGAGTTCTATAATATAAGGCCATAAACATGTTTGTCTGAGTCTTCTATCAAAAGTTACAGCTATTTCTATGAAGTTGTACAAAAACGCTTTCTTTCGCCAAGACAGTGCGTTTCTCACTGTTACATGCATTTGAATGGGGAACTCGACCGAAACAAAGTATAGGTTTTCATTATGTGAATAACTTGGAAATCTTAGCTCAAACAGCTGCAAAACCTGTTTTCCCAGCACGGAGACCTTGAGTTCTATAATATAAGGCCATAAACATGTTTGTCTGAGTCTTCTATCAAAAGTTACAGCTATTTCTATGAAGTTGTACAAAAACGCTTTCTTTCGCCAAGACAGTGCGTTTCTCACTGTTACATGCATTTGAATGGGGAACTCCACCGAAACAAAGTATAGGTTTTCATTATGTGAATAACTTGGAAATCTTAGCTCAAACAGCTGCAAAACCTGTTTTCCCAGCACGGAGACCTTGAGTTCTATAATATAAGGCCATAAACATGTTTGTCTGAGTCTTCTATCAAAAGTTACAGCTATTTATATGAAGTTGTACAAAAACGCTTTCTTTCGCCAAGACAGTGCGTTTCTCACTGTTACATGCATTTGAATGGGGAACTCGACCGAAACAAAGTATAGGTTTTCATTATGTGAATAACTTGGAAATCTTAGCTCAAACAGCTGCAAAACCTGTTTTCCCAGCACGGAGACCTTGAGTTCTATAATATAAGGCCATAAACATGTTTGTCTGAGTCTTCTATCAAAAGTTACAGCTATTTATATGAAGTTGTACAAAAACGCTTTCTTTCGCCAAGACAGTGCGTTTCTCACTGTTACATGCATTTGAATGGGGAACTCGACCGAAACAAAGTATAGGTTTTCATTATGTGAATAACTTGGAAATCTTAGCTCAAACAGCTGCAAAACCTGTTTTCCCAGCACGGAGACCTTGAGTTCTATAATATAAGGCCATAAACATGTTTGTCTGAGTCTTCTATCAAAAGTTACAGCTATTTCTATGAAGTTGTACAAAAACGCTTTCTTTCGCCAAGACAGTGCGTTTCTCACTGTTACATGCATTTGAATGGGGAACTCGACCGAAACAAAGTATAGGTTTTCATTATGTGAATAACTTGGAAATCTTAGCTCAAACAGCTGCAAAACCTGTTTTCCCAGCACGGAGACCTTGAGTTCTATAATATAAGGCCATAAACATGTTTGTCTGAGTCTTCTATCAAAAGTTACAGCTATTTCTATGAAGTTGTACAAAAACGCTTTCTTTCGCCAAGACAGTGCGTTTCTCACTGTTACATGCATTTGAATGGGGAACTCGACCGAAACAAAGTATAAGTTTTCATTATGTGAATAACTTGGAAATCTTAGCTCAAACAGCTGCAAAACCTGTTTTCCCAGCACGGAGACCTTGAGTTCTATAATATAAGGCCATAAACATGTTTGTCTGAGTCTTCTATCAAAAGTTACAGCTATTTCTATGAAGTTGTACAAAAACGCTTTCTTTCGCCAAGACAGTGCGTTTCTCACTGTTACATGCATTTGAATGGGGAACTCGACCGAAACAAAGTATAGGTTTTCATTATGTGAATAACTTGGAAATCTTAGCTCAAACAGCTGCAAAACCTGTTTTCCCAGCACGAAGACCTTGAGTTCTATAAGATAAAGCCATAAACATGTGTATCCGAGTCTTCTATCAAAAGTTACAGCTATTTATATGAAGTTGTACAAAAACGCTTTCTTTCGCCAAGCCAGTGCGTTTCTCACTGTTACATGCATTTGAATGGGGAACTCGACCGAAACAAAGTATAAGTTTTCATTATGTGAATAACTTGGAAATCTTAGCTCAAACAGCTGCAAAACCTGTTTTCCCAGCACGGAGACCTTGAGTTCTATAATATAAGGCCATAAACATGTTTGTCTGAGTCTTCTATCAAAAGTTACAGCTATTTCTATGAAGTTGTACAAAAACGCTTTCTTTCGCCAAGACAGTGCGTTTGTCACTGTTACATGCATTTGAATGGGGAACTCGACCGAAACAAAGTATAGGTTTTCATTATGTGAATAACTTGGAAATCTTAGCTCAAACAGCTGCAAAACCTGTTTTCCCAGCACGGAGACCTTGAGTTCTATAAGATAAAGCCATAAACATGTGTATCCGAGTCTTCTATCAAAAGTTACAGCTATTTATATGAAGTTGTACAAAAACGCTTTCTTTCGCCAAGACTGTGCGTTTCTCACTGTTACATGCATTTGAATGGGGAACTCGACCGAAACAAAGTATAGGTTTTCATTATGTGAATAACTTGGAAATCTTAGCTCAAACAGCTGCAAAACCTGTTTTCCCAGCACGGAGACCTTGAGTTCTATAATATAAGGCCATAAACATGTTTGTCTGAGTCTTCTATCAAAAGTTACAGCTATTTCTATGAAGTTGTACAAAAACGCTTTCTTTCGCCAAGACAGTGCGTTTCTCACTGTTACATGCATTTGAATGGGGAACTCGACCGAAACAAAGTATAGGTTTTCATTATGTGAATAACTTGGAAATCTTAGCTCAAACAGCTGCAAAACCTGTTTTCCCAGCACGGAGACCTTGAGTTCTATAATATAAGGCCATAAACATGTTTGTCTGAGTCTTCTATCAAAAGTTACAGCTATTTCTATGAAGTTGTACAAAAACGCTTTCTTTCGCCAAGACAGTGCGTTTCTCACTGTTACATGCATTTGAATGGGGAACTCCACCGAAACAAAGTATAGGTTTTCATTATGTGAATAACTTGGAAATCTTAGCTCAAACAGCTGCAAAACCTGTTTTCCCAGCACGGAGACCTTGAGTTCTATAATATAAGGCCATAAACATGTTTGTCTGAGTCTTCTATCAAAAGTTACAGCTATTTATATGAAGTTGTACAAAAACGCTTTCTTTCGCCAAGACAGTGCGTTTCTCACTGTTACATGCATTTGAATGGGGAACTCGACCGAAACAAAGTATAGGTTTTCATTATGTGAATAACTTGGAAATCTTAGCTCAAACAGCTGCAAAACCTGTTTTCCCAGCACGGAGACCTTGAGTTCTATAATATAAGGCCATAAACATGTTTGTCTGAGTCTTCTATCAAAAGTTACAGCTATTTATATGAAGTTGTACAAAAACGCTTTCTTTCGCCAAGACAGTGCGTTTCTCACTGTTACATGCATTTGAATGGGGAACTCGACCGAAACAAAGTATAGGTTTTCATTATGTGAATAACTTGGAAATCTTAGCTCAAACAGCTGCAAAACCTGTTTTCCCAGCACGGAGACCTTGAGTTCTATAAGATAAAGCCATAAACATGTTTGTCTGAGTCTTCTATCAAAAGTTACAGCTATTTATATGAAGTTGTACAAAAACGCTTTCTTTCGCCAAGACAGTGCGTTTCTCACTGTTACATGCATTTGAATGGGGAACTCGACCGAAACAAAGTATAAGTTTTCATTATGTGAATAACTTGGAAATCTTAGCTCAAACAGCTGCAAAACCTGTTTTCCCAGCACGGAGACCTTGAGTTCTATAATATAAGGCCATAAACATGTTTGTCTGAGTCTTCTATCAAAAGTTACAGCTATTTATATGAAGTTGTACAAAAACGCTTTCTTTCGCCAAGACAGTGCGTTTCTCACTGTTACATGCATTTGAATGGGGAACTCGACCGAAACAAAGTATAGGTTTTCATTATGTGAATAACTTGGAAATCTTAGCTCAAACAGCTGCAAAACCTGTTTTCCCAGCACGGAGACCTTGAGTTCTATAATATAAGGCCATAAACATGTTTGTCTGAGTCTTCTATCAAAAGTTACAGCTATTTCTATGAAGTTGTACAAAAACGCTTTCTTTCGCCAAGACAGTGCGTTTCTCACTGTTACATGCATTTGAATGGGGAACTCGACCGAAACAAAGTATAGGTTTTCATTATGTGAATAACTTGGAAATCTTAGCTCAAACAGCTGCAAAACCTGTTTTCCCAGCACGGAGACCTTGAGTTCTATAATATAAGGCCATAAACATGTTTGTCTGAGTCTTCTATCAAAAGTTACAGCTATTTCTATGAAGTTGTACAAAAACGCTTTCTTTCGCCAAGACAGTGCGTTTCTCACTGTTACATGCATTTGAATGGGGAACTCGACCGAAACAAAGTATAAGTTTTCATTATGTGAATAACTTGGAAATCTTAGCTCAAACAGCTGCAAAACCTGTTTTCCCAGCACGGAGACCTTGAGTTCTATAATATAAGGCCATAAACATGTTTGTCTGAGTCTTCTATCAAAAGTTACAGCTATTTCTATGAAGTTGTACAAAAACGCTTTCTTTCGCCAAGACAGTGCGTTTCTCACTGTTACATGCATTTGAATGGGGAACTCGACCGAAACAAAGTATAGGTTTTCATTATGTGAATAACTTGGAAATCTTAGCTCAAACAGCTGCAAAACCTGTTTTCCCAGCACGGAGACCTTGAGTTCTATAAGATAAAGCCATAAACATGTTTGTCTGAGTCTTCTATCAAAAGTTACAGCTATTTATATGAAGTTGTACAAAAACGCTTTCTTTCGCCAAGACAGTGCGTTTCTCACTGTTACATGCATTTGAATGGGGAACTCGACCGAAACAAAGTAAGTTTTCATTATGTGAATAACTTGGAAATCTTAGCTCAAACAGCTGCAAAACCTGTTTTCCCAGCACGGAGACCTTGAGTTCTATAATATAAGGCCATAAACATATTTGTCTGAGTCTTCTATCAAAAGTTACAGCTATTTCTATGAAGTTGTACAAAAACGCTTTCTTTCGCCAAGACAGTGCGTTTCTCACTGTTACATGCATTTGAATGGGGAACTCGACCGAAACAAAGTATAGGTTTTCATTATGTGAATAACTTGGAAATCTTAGCTCAAACAGCTGCAAAACCTGTTTTCCCAGCACGGAGACCTTGAGTTCTATAAGATAAAGCCATAAACATGTGTATCCGAGTCTTCTATCAAAAGTTACAGCTATTTATATGAAGTTGTACAAAAACGCTTTCTTTCGCCAAGACTGTGCGTTTCTCACTGTTACATGCATTTGAATGGGGAACTCGACCGAAACAAAGTATAAGTTTTCATTATGTGAATAACTTGGAAATCTTAGCTCAAACAGCTGCAAAACCTATTTTCCCAGCACGGAGACCTTGAGTTCTATAATATAAGGCCATAAACATGTTTGTCTGAGTCTTCTATCAAAAGTTACAGCTATTTCTATGAAGTTGTACAAAAACGCTTTCTTTCGCCAAGACAGTGCGTTTCTCACTGTTACATGCATTTGAATGGGGAACTCGACCGAAACAAAGTATAGGTTTTCATTATGTGAATAACTTGGAAATCTTAGCTCAAACAGCTGCAAAACCTGTTTTCCCAGCACGGAGACCTTGAGTTCTATAATATAAGGCCATAAACATGTTTGTCTGAGTCTTCTATCAAAAGTTACAGCTATTTCTATGAAGTTGTACAAAAACGCTTTCTTTCGCCAAGACAGTGCGTTTCTCACTGTTACATGCATTTGAATGGGGAACTCGACCGAAACAAAGTATAGGTTTTCATTATGTGAATAACTTGGAAATCTTAGCTCAAACAGCTGCAAAACCTGTTTTCCCAGCACGGAGACCTTGAGTTCTATAATATAAGGCCATAAACATGTTTGTCTGAGTCTTCTATCAAAAGTTACAGCTATTTCTATGAAGTTGTACAAAAACGCTTTCTTTCGCCAAGACAGTGCGTTTCTCACTGTTACATGCATTTGAATGGGGAACTCGACCGAAACAAAGTATAGGTTTTCATTATGTGAATAACTTGGAAATCTTAGCTCAAACAGCTGCAAAACCTGTTTTCCCAGCACGGAGACCTTGAGTTCTATAAGATAAAGCCATAAACATGTGTATCCGAGTCTTCTATCAAAAGTTACAGCTATTTCTATGAAGTTGTACAAAAACGCTTTCTTTCGCCAAGACAGTGCGTTTCTCACTGTTACATGCATTTGAATGGGGAACTCGACCGAAACAAAGTATAGGTTTTCATTATGTGAATAACTTGGAAATCTTAGCTCAAACAGCTGCAAAACCTGTTTTCCCAGCACGAAGACCTTGAGTTCTATAAGATAAAGCCATAAACATGTGTATCCGAGTCTTCTATCAAAAGTTACAGCTATTTATATGAAGTTGTACAAAAACGCTTTCTTTCGCCAAGCCAGTGCGTTTCTCACTGTTACATGCATTTGAATGGGGAACTCGACCGAAACAAAGTATAAGTTTTCATTATGTGAATAACTTGGAAATCTTAGCTCAAACAGCTGCAAAACCTGTTTTCCCAGCACGGAGACCTTGAGTTCTATAATATAAGGCCATAAACATGTTTGTCTGAGTCTTCTATCAAAAGTTACAGCTATTTCTATGAAGTTGTACAAAAACGCTTTCTTTCGCCAAGACAGTGCGTTTGTCACTGTTACATGCATTTGAATGGGGAACTCGACCGAAACAAAGTATAGGTTTTCATTATGTGAATAACTTGGAAATCTTAGCTCAAACAGCTGCAAAACCTGTTTTCCCAGCACGGAGACCTTGAGTTCTATAAGATAAAGCCATAAACATGTGTATCCGAGTCTTCTATCAAAAGTTACAGCTATTTATATGAAGTTGTACAAAAACGCTTTCTTTCGCCAAGACTGTGCGTTTCTCACTGTTACATGCATTTGAATGGGGAACTCGACCGAAACAAAGTATAGGTTTTCATTATGTGAATAACTTGGAAATCTTAGCTCAAACAGCTGCAAAACCTGTTTTCCCAGCACGGAGACCTTGAGTTCTATAATATAAGGCCATAAACATGTTTGTCTGAGTCTTCTATCAAAAGTTACAGCTATTTCTATGAAGTTGTACAAAAACGCTTTCTTTCGCCAAGACAGTGCGTTTCTCACTGTTACATGCATTTGAATGGGGAACTCGACCGAAACAAAGTATAGGTTTTCATTATGTGAATAACTTGGAAATCTTAGCTCAAACAGCTGCAAAACCTGTTTTCCCAGCACGGAGACCTTGAGTTCTATAATATAAGGCCATAAACATGTTTGTCTGAGTCTTCTATCAAAAGTTACAGCTATTTCTATGAAGTTGTACAAAAACGCTTTCTTTCGCCAAGACAGTGCGTTTCTCACTGTTACATGCATTTGAATGGGGAACTCCACCGAAACAAAGTATAGGTTTTCATTATGTGAATAACTTGGAAATCTTAGCTCAAACAGCTGCAAAACCTGTTTTCCCAGCACGGAGACCTTGAGTTCTATAATATAAGGCCATAAACATGTTTGTCTGAGTCTTCTATCAAAAGTTACAGCTATTTATATGAAGTTGTACAAAAACGCTTTCTTTCGCCAAGACAGTGCGTTTCTCACTGTTACATGCATTTGAATGGGGAACTCGACCGAAACAAAGTATAGGTTTTCATTATGTGAATAACTTGGAAATCTTAGCTCAAACAGCTGCAAAACCTGTTTTCCCAGCACGGAGACCTTGAGTTCTATAATATAAGGCCATAAACATGTTTGTCTGAGTCTTCTATCAAAAGTTACAGCTATTTATATGAAGTTGTACAAAAACGCTTTCTTTCGCCAAGACAGTGCGTTTCTCACTGTTACATGCATTTGAATGGGGAACTCGACCGAAACAAAGTATAAGTTTTCATTATGTGAATAACTTGGAAATCTTAGCTCAAACAGCTGCAAAACCTGTTTTCCCAGCACGGAGACCTTGAGTTCTATAATATAAGGCCATAAACATGTTTGTCTGAGTCT
Organism: Rhamphochromis longiceps; assembly: GCF_057381845.1. Taxonomy (NCBI): domain Eukaryota; kingdom Metazoa; phylum Chordata; class Actinopteri; order Cichliformes; family Cichlidae; genus Rhamphochromis; species Rhamphochromis longiceps. Next base: position 18,982,525 of record NC_140576.1, read on the forward strand.
TCTATCAAAAGTTACAGCTATTTATATGAAGTTGTACAAAAACGCTTTCTTTCGCCAAGACAGTGCGTTTCTCACTGTTACATGCATTTGAATGGGGAACTCGACCGAAACAAAGTATAAGTTTTCATTATGTGAATAACTTGGAAATCTTAGCTCAAACAGCTGCAAAACCTGTTTTCCCAGCACGGAGACCTTGAGTTCTATAATATAAGGCCATAAACATGTTTGTCTGAGTCTTCTATCAAAAGTTACAGCTATTTATATGAAGTTGTACAAAAACGCTTTCTTTCGCCAAGACAGTGCGTTTCTCACTGTTACATGCATTTGAATGGGGAACTCGACCGAAACAAAGTATAGGTTTTCATTATGTGAATAACTTGGAAATCTTAGCTCAAACAGCTGCAAAACCTGTTTTCCCAGCACGGAGACCTTGAGTTCTATAATATAAGGCCATAAACATGTTTGTCTGAGTCTTCTATCAAAAGTTACAGCTATTTCTATGAAGTTGTACAAAAACGCTTTCTTTCGCCAAGACAGTGCGTTTCTCACTGTTACATGCATTTGAATGGGGAACTCGACCGAAACAAAGTATAGGTTTTCATTATGTGAATAACTTGGAAATCTTAGCTCAAACAGCTGCAAAACCTGTTTTCCCAGCACGGAGACCTTGAGTTCTATAATATAAGGCCATAAACATGTTTGTCTGAGTCTTCTATCAAAAGTTACAGCTATTTCTATGAAGTTGTACAAAAACGCTTTCTTTCGCCAAGACAGTGCGTTTCTCACTGTTACATGCATTTGAATGGGGAACTCGACCGAAACAAAGTATAAGTTTTCATTATGTGAATAACTTGGAAATCTTAGCTCAAACAGCTGCAAAACCTGTTTTCCCAGCACGGAGACCTTGAGTTCTATAATATAAGGCCATAAACATGTTTGTCTGAGTCTTCTATCAAAAGTTACAGCTATTTCTATGAAGTTGTACAAAAACGCTTTCTTTCGCCAAGACAGTGCGTTTCTCACTGTTACATGCATTTGAATGGGGAACTCGACCGAAACAAAGTATAAGTTTTCATTATGTGAATAACTTGGAAATCTTAGCTCAAACAGCTGCAAAACCTGTTTTCCCAGCACGGAGACCTTGAGTTCTATAAGATAAAGCCATAAACATGTTTGTCTGAGTCTTCTATCAAAAGTTACAGCTATTTATATGAAGTTGTACAAAAACGCTTTCTTTCGCCAAGACAGTGCGTTTCTCACTGTTACATGCATTTGAATGGGGAACTCGACCGAAACAAAGTAAGTTTTCATTATGTGAATAACTTGGAAATCTTAGCTCAAACAGCTGCAAAACCTGTTTTCCCAGCACGGAGACCTTGAGTTCTATAATATAAGGCCATAAACATATTTGTCTGAGTCTTCTATCAAAAGTTACAGCTATTTCTATGAAGTTGTACAAAAACGCTTTCTTTCGCCAAGACAGTGCGTTTCTCACTGTTACATGCATTTGAATGGGGAACTCGACCGAAACAAAGTATAGGTTTTCATTATGTGAATAACTTGGAAATCTTAGCTCAAACAGCTGCAAAACCTGTTTTCCCAGCACGGAGACCTTGAGTTCTATAAGATAAAGCCATAAACATGTGTATCCGAGTCTTCTATCAAAAGTTACAGCTATTTATATGAAGTTGTACAAAAACGCTTTCTTTCGCCAAGACAGTGCGTTTCTCACTGTTACATGCATTTGAATGGGGAACTCGACCGAAACAAAGTATAAGTTTTCATTATGTGAATAACTTGGAAATCTTAGCTCAAACAGCTGCAAAACCTATTTTCCCAGCACGGAGACCTTGAGTTCTATAATATAAGGCCATAAACATGTTTGTCTGAGTCTTCTATCAAAAGTTACAGCTATTTCTATGAAGTTGTACAAAAACGCTTTCTTTCGCCAAGACAGTGCGTTTCTCACTGTTACATGCATTTGAATGGGGAACTCGACCGAAACAAAGTATAGGTTTTCATTATGTGAATAACTTGGAAATCTTAGCTCAAACAGCTGCAAAACCTGTTTTCCCAGCACGGAGACCTTGAGTTCTATAATATAAGGCCATAAACATGTTTGTCTGAGTCTTCTATCAAAAGTTACAGCTATTTCTATGAAGTTGTACAAAAACGCTTTCTTTCGCCAAGACAGTGCGTTTCTCACTGTTACATGCATTTGAATGGGGAACTCGACCGAAACAAAGTATAGGTTTTCATTATGTGAATAACTTGGAAATCTTAGCTCAAACAGCTGCAAAACCTGTTTTCCCAGCACGGAGACCTTGAGTTCTATAAGATAAAGCCATAAACATGTGTATCCGAGTCTTCTATCAAAAGTTACAGCTATTTCTATGAAGTTGTACAAAAACGCTTTCTTTCGCCAAGACAGTGCGTTTCTCACTGTTACATGCATTTGAATGGGGAACTCGACCGAAACAAAGTATAGGTTTTCATTATGTGAATAACTTGGAAATCTTAGCTCAAACAGCTGCAAAACCTGTTTTCCCAGCACGAAGACCTTGAGTTCTATAAGATAAAGCCATAAACATGTGTATCCGAGTCTTCTATCAAAAGTTACAGCTATTTATATGAAGTTGTACAAAAACGCTTTCTTTCGCCAAGCCAGTGCGTTTCTCACTGTTACATGCATTTGAATGGGGAACTCGACCGAAACAAAGTATAAGTTTTCATTATGTGAATAACTTGGAAATCTTAGCTCAAACAGCTGCAAAACCTGTTTTCCCAGCACGGAGACCTTGAGTTCTATAATATAAGGCCATAAACATGTTTGTCTGAGTCTTCTATCAAAAGTTACAGCTATTTCTATGAAGTTGTACAAAAACGCTTTCTTTCGCCAAGACAGTGCGTTTCTCACTGTTACATGCATTTGAATGGGGAACTCGACCGAAACAAAGTATAGGTTTTCATTATGTGAATAACTTGGAAATCTTAGCTCAAACAGCTGCAAAACCTGTTTTCCCAGCACGGAGACCTTGAGTTCTATAAGATAAAGCCATAAACATGTGTATCCGAGTCTTCTATCAAAAGTTACAGCTATTTATATGAAGTTGTACAAAAACGCTTTCTTTCGCCAAGACAGTGCGTTTCTCACTGTTACATGCATTTGAATGGGGAACTCGACCGAAACAAAGTATAAGTTTTCATTATGTGAATAACTTGGAAATCTTAGCTCAAACAGCTGCAAAACCTATTTTCCCAGCACGGAGACCTTGAGTTCTATAATATAAGGCCATAAACATGTTTGTCTGAGTCTTCTATCAAAAGTTACAGCTATTTCTATGAAGTTGTACAAAAACGCTTTCTTTCGCCAAGACAGTGCGTTTCTCACTGTTACATGCATTTGAATGGGGAACTCGACCGAAACAAAGTATAGGTTTTCATTATGTGAATAACTTGGAAATCTTAGCTCAAACAGCTGCAAAACCTGTTTTCCCAGCACGGAGACCTTGAGTTCTATAATATAAGGCCATAAACATGTTTGTCTGAGTCTTCTATCAAAAGTTACAGCTATTTCTATGAAGTTGTACAAAAACGCTTTCTTTCGCCAAGACAGTGCGTTTCTCACTGTTACATGCATTTGAATGGGGAACTCGACCGAAACAAAGTATAGGTTTTCATTATGTGAATAACTTGGAAATCTTAGCTCAAACAGCTGCAAAACCTGTTTTCCCAGCACGGAGACCTTGAGTTCTATAAGATAAAGCCATAAACATGTGTATCCGAGTCTTCTATCAAAAGTTACAGCTATTTCTATGAAGTTGTACAAAAACGCTTTCTTTCGCCAAGACAGTGCGTTTCTCACTGTTACATGCATTTGAATGGGGAACTCGACCGAAACAAAGTATAGGTTTTCATTATGTGAATAACTTGGAAATCTTAGCTCAAACAGCTGCAAAACCTGTTTTCCCAGCACGAAGACCTTGAGTTCTATAAGATAAAGCCATAAACATGTGTATCCGAGTCTTCTATCAAAAGTTACAGCTATTTATATGAAGTTGTACAAAAACGCTTTCTTTCGCCAAGCCAGTGCGTTTCTCACTGTTACATGCATTTGAATGGGGAACTCGACCGAAACAAAGTATAAGTTTTCATTATGTGAATAACTTGGAAATCTTAGCTCAAACAGCTGCAAAACCTGTTTTCCCAGCACGGAGACCTTGAGTTCTATAATATAAGGCCATAAACATGTTTGTCTGAGTCTTCTATCAAAAGTTACAGCTATTTCTATGAAGTTGTACAAAAACGCTTTCTTTCGCCAAGACAGTGCGTTTGTCACTGTTACATGCATTTGAATGGGGAACTCGACCGAAACAAAGTATAGGTTTTCATTATGTGAATAACTTGGAAATCTTAGCTCAAACAGCTGCAAAACCTGTTTTCCCAGCACGGAGACCTTGAGTTCTATAAGATAAAGCCATAAACATGTGTATCCGAGTCTTCTATCAAAAGTTACAGCTATTTATATGAAGTTGTACAAAAACGCTTTCTTTCGCCAAGACTGTGCGTTTCTCACTGTTACATGCATTTGAATGGGGAACTCGACCGAAACAAAGTATAGGTTTTCATTATGTGAATAACTTGGAAATCTTAGCTCAAACAGCTGCAAAACCTGTTTTCCCAGCACGGAGACCTTGAGTTCTATAATATAAGGCCATAAACATGTTTGTCTGAGTCTTCTATCAAAAGTTACAGCTATTTCTATGAAGTTGTACAAAAACGCTTTCTTTCGCCAAGACAGTGCGTTTCTCACTGTTACATGCATTTGAATGGGGAACTCGACCGAAACAAAGTATAGGTTTTCATTATGTGAATAACTTGGAAATCTTAGCTCAAACAGCTGCAAAACCTGTTTTCCCAGCACGGAGACCTTGAGTTCTATAATATAAGGCCATAAACATGTTTGTCTGAGTCTTCTATCAAAAGTTACAGCTATTTCTATGAAGTTGTACAAAAACGCTTTCTTTCGCCAAGACAGTGCGTTTCTCACTGTTACATGCATTTGAATGGGGAACTCCACCGAAACAAAGTATAGGTTTTCATTATGTGAATAACTTGGAAATCTTAGCTCAAACAGCTGCAAAACCTGTTTTCCCAGCACGGAGACCTTGAGTTCTATAATATAAGGCCATAAACATGTTTGTCTGAGTCTTCTATCAAAAGTTACAGCTATTTATATGAAGTTGTACAAAAACGCTTTCTTTCGCCAAGACAGTGCGTTTCTCACTGTTACATGCATTTGAATGGGGAACTCGACCGAAACAAAGTATAGGTTTTCATTATGTGAATAACTTGGAAATCTTAGCTCAAACAGCTGCAAAACCTGTTTTCCCAGCACGGAGACCTTGAGTTCTATAATATAAGGCCATAAACATGTTTGTCTGAGTCTTCTATCAAAAGTTACAGCTATTTATATGAAGTTGTACAAAAACGCTTTCTTTCGCCAAGACAGTGCGTTTCTCACTGTTACATGCATTTGAATGGGGAACTCGACCGAAACAAAGTATAAGTTTTCATTATGTGAATAACTTGGAAATCTTAGCTCAAACAGCTGCAAAACCTGTTTTCCCAGCACGGAGACCTTGAGTTCTATAATATAAGGCCATAAACATGTTTGTCTGAGTCTTCTATCAAAAGTTACAGCTATTTATATGAAGTTGTACAAAAACGCTTTCTTTCGCCAAGACAGTGCGTTTCTCACTGTTACATGCATTTGAATGGGGAACTCGACCGAAACAAAGTATAAGTTTTCATTATGTGAATAACTTGGAAATCTTAGCTCAAACAGCTGCAAAACCTGTTTTCCCAGCACGGAGACCTTGAGTTCTATAATATAAGGCCATAAACATGTTTGTCTGAGTCTTCTATCAAAAGTTACAGCTATTTCTATGAAGTTGTACAAAAACGCTTTCTTTCGCCAAGACAGTGCGTTTCTCACTGTTACATGCATTTGAATGGGGAACTCGACCGAAACAAAGTATAGGTTTTCATTATGTGAATAACTTGGAAATCTTAGCTCAAACAGCTGCAAAACCTGTTTGCCCAGCACGGAGACCTTGAGTTCTATAAGATAAAGCCATAAACATGTGTATCCGAGTCTTCTATCAAAAGTTACAGCTATTTCTATGAAGTTGTACAAAAACGCTTTCTTTCGCCAAGACAGTGCGTTTCTCACTGTTACCTGCATTTGAATGGGGAACTCGACCGAAACAAAGTATAGGTTTTCATTATGTGAATAACTTGGAAATCTTAGCTCAAACAGCTGCAAAACCTGTTTTCCCAGCACGGAGACCTTGAGTTCTATAAGATAAAGCCATAAACATGTTTGTCTGAGTCTTCTATCAAAAGTTACAGCTATTTATATGAAGTTGTACAAAAACGCTTTCTTTCGCCAAGACAGTGCGTTTCTCACTGTTACATGCATTTGAATGGGGAACTCGACCGAAACAAAGTATAGGTTTTCATTATGTGAATAACTTGGAAATCTTAGCTCAAACAGCTGCAAAACCTGTTTGCCCAGCACGGAGACCTTGAGTTCTATAAGATAAAGCCATAAACATGTGTATCCGAGTCTTCTATCAAAAGTTACAGCTATTTCTATGAAGTTGTACAAAAACGCTTTCTTTCGCCAAGACTGTGCATTTCTCACTGTTACACGCATTTGAATGGGGAACTCGACCGAAACAAAGTATAGGTTTTCATTATGTGAATAACTTGGAAATCTTAGCTCAAACAGCTGCAAAACCTGTTTGCCCAGCACGGGAACCTTGAGTTCTATAATATAAGGCCATAAACATGTTTGTCTGAGTCTTCTATCAAAAGTTACAGCTATTTCTATGAAGTTGTACAAAAACGCTTTCTTTCGCCAAGACAGTACGTTTCTCACTGTTACATGCATTTGAATGGGGAACTCGACCGAAACAAAGTATAGGTTTTCATTATGTGAATAACTTGGAAATCTTAGCTCAAACAGCTGCAAAACCTGTTTGCCCAGCACGGAGACCTTGAGTTCTATAAGATAAAGCCATAAACATGTGTATCCGAGTCTTCTATCAAAAGTTACAGCTATTTATATGAAGTTGTACAAAAACGCTTTCTTTCGCCAAGACTGTGCATTTCTCACTGTTACATGCATTTGAATGGGGAACTCGACCGAAACAAAGTATAGGTTTTCATTATGTGAATAACTTGGAAATCTTAGCTCAAACAGCTGCAAAACCTGTTTGCCCAGCACGGGAACCTTGAGTTCTATAAGATAAAGCCATAAACATGTGTATCCGAGTCTTCTATCAAAAGTTACAGCTATTTATATGAAGTTGTACAAAAACGCTTTCTTTCGCCAAGACAGTGCGTTTCTCACTGTTACATGCATTTGAATGGGGAACTCGACCGAAACAAAGTATAGGTTTTCATTATGTCAATAACTTGGAAATCTTAGCTCAAACAGCTGCAAAACCTGTTTTCCCAGCACGGAGACCTTGAGTTCTATAAGATAAAGCCATAAACATGTTTGTCTGAGTCTTCTATCAAAAGTTACAGCTATTTATATGAAGTTGTACAAAAACGCTTTCTTTCGCCAAGACAGTGCGTTTCTCACTGTTACATGCATTTGAATGGGGAACTCGACCGAAACAAAGTATAGGTTTTCATTATGTGAATAACTTGGAAATCTTAGCTCAAACAGCTGCAAAACCTGTTTGCCCAGCACGGAGACCTTGAGTTCTATAAGATAAAGCCATAAACATGTGTATCCGAGTCTTCTATCAAAAGTTACAGCTATTTCTATGAAGTTGTACAAAAACGCTTTCTTTCGCCAAGACAGTGCGTTTCTCACTGTTACATGCATTTGAATGGGGAACTCGACCGAAACAAAGTATAGGTTTTCATTATGTGAATAACTTGGAAATCTTAGCTCAAACAGCTGCAAAACCTGTTTGCCCAGCACGGAGACCTTGAGTTCTATAAGATAAAGCCATAAACATGTTTGTCTGAGTCTTCTATCAAAAGTTACAGCTATTTATATGAAGTTGTACAAAAACGCTTTCTTTCGCCAAGACAGTGCGTTTCTCACTGTTACATGCATTTGAATGGGGAACTCGACCGAAACAAAGTATAGGTTTTCATTATGTGAATAACTTGGAAATCTTAGCTCAAACAGCTGCAAAACCTGTTTGCCCAGCACGGAGACCTTGAGTTCTATAAGATAAAGCCATAAACATGTGTATCCGAGTCTTCTATCAAAAGTTACAGCTATTTCTATGAAGTTGTACAAAAACGCTTTCTTTCGCCAAGACAGTGCGTTTCTCACTGTTACATGCATTTGAATGGGGAACTCGACCGAAACAAAGTATAGGTTTTCATTATGTGAATAACTTGGAAATCTTAGCTCAAACAGCTGCAAAACCTGTTTGCCCAGCACGGAGACCTTGAGTTCTATAAGATAAAGCCATAAACATGTGTATCCGAGTCTTCTATCAAAAGTTACAGCTATTTATATGAAGTTGTACAAAAACGCTTTCTTTCGCCAAGACAGTGCGTTTCTCACTGTTACATGCATTTGAATGGGGAACTCGACCGAAACAAAGTATAGGTTTTCATTATGTGAATAACTTGGAAATCTTAGCTCAAACAGCTGCAAAACCTGTTTGCCCAGTACGGAGACCTTGAGTTCTATAAGATAAAGCCATAAACATGTGTATCCGAGTCTTCTATCAAAAGTTACAGCTATTTCTATGAAGTTGTACAAAAACGCTTTCTTTCGCCAAGACAGTGCGTTTCTCACTGTTACATGCATTTGAATGGGGAACTCGACCGAAACAAAGTATAGGTTTTCATTATGTGAATAACTTGGAAATCTTAGCTCAAACAGCTGCAAAACCTGTTTTCCCAGCACGGAGACCTTGCGTTCTATAATATAAGGCCATAAACATGTTTGTCTGAGTCTTCTATCAAAAGTTACAGCTATTTCTATGAAGTTGTACAAAAACGCTTTCTTTCGCCAAGACAGTGCGTTTCTCACTGTTACATGCATTTGAATGGGGAACTCGACCGAAACAAAGTATAGGTTTTCATTATGTGAATAACTTGGAAATCTTAGCTCAAACAGCTGCAAAACCTGTTTGCCCAGCACGGAGACCTTGAGTTCTATAAGATAAAGCCATAAACATGTGTATCCGAGTCTTCTATCAAAAGTTACAGCTATTTATATGAAGTTGTACAAAAACGCTTTCTTTCGCCAAGACTGTGCGTTTCTCACTGTTACATGCATTTGAATGGGGAACTCGACCGAAACAAAGTATAGGTTTTCATTATGTGAATAACTTGGAAATCTTAGCTCAAACAGCTGCAAAACCTGTTTGCCCAGCACGGAGACCTTGAGTTCTATAAGATAAAGCCATAAACATGTGTATCCGAGTCTTCTATCAAAAGTTACAGCTATTTATATGAAGTTGTACAAAAACGCTTTCTTTCGCCAAGACTGTGCGTTTCTCACTGTTACATGCATTTGAATGGGGAACTCGACCGAAACAAAGTATAGGTTTTCATTATGTGAATAACTTGGAAATCTTAGCTCAAACAGCTGCAAAACCTGTTTTCCCAGCACGGAGACCTTGAGTTCTATAAGATAAAGCCATAAACATGTTTGTCTGAGTCTTCTATCAAAAGTTACAGCTATTTCTATGAAGTTGTACAAAAACGCTTTCTTTCGCCAAGACAGTGCATTTCTCACTGTTACATGCATTTGAATGGGGAACTCGACCGAAACAAAGTATAGGTTTTCATTATGTGAATAACTTGGAAATCTTAGCTCAAACAGCTGCAAAACCTGTTTGCCCAGCACGGAGACCTTGAGTTCTATAAGATAAAGCCATAAACATGTGTATCCGAGTCTTCTATCAAAAGTTACAGCTATTTATATGAAGTTGTACAAAAACGCTTTCTTTCGCCAAGACAGTGCGTTTCTCACTGTTACATGCATTTGAATGGGGAACTCGACCGAAACAAAGTATAGGTTTTCATTATGTGAATAACTTGGAAATCTTAGCTCAAACAGCTGCAAAACCTGTTTTCCCAGCACGGAGACCTTGCGTTCTATAATATAAGGCCATAAACATGTTTGTCTGAGTCTTCTATCAAAAGTTACAGCTATTTCTATGAAGTTGTACAAAAACGCTTTCTTTCGCCAAGACAGTGCGTTTCTCACTGTTACATACATTTGAATGGGGAACTCGACCGAAACAAAGTATAGGTTTTCATTATGTGAATAACTTGGAAATCTTAGCTCAAACAGCTGCAAAACCTGTTTTCCCAGCACGGAGACCTTGAGTTCTATAAGATAAAGCCATAAACATGTGTATCCGAGTCTTCTATCAAAAGTTACAGCTATTTATATGAAGTTGTACAAAAACGCTTTCTTTCGCCAAGACAGTGCGTTTCTCACTGTTACATGCATTTGAATGGGGAACTCGACCGAAACAAAGTATAGGTTTTCATTATGTGAATAACTTGGAAATCTTAGCTCAAACAGCTGCAAAACCTGTTTTCCCAGCACGGAGACCTTGAGTTCTATAAGATAAAGCCATAAACATGTGTATCCGAGTCTTCTATCAAAAGTTACAGCTATTTATATGAAGTTGTACAAAAACGCTTTCTTTCGCCAAGACAGTGCGTTTCTCACTGTTACATGCATTTGAATGGGGAACTCGACCGAAACAAAGTATAGGTTTTCATTATGTGAATAACTTGGAAATCTTAGCTCAAACAGCTGCAAAACCTGTTTTCCCAGCACGGAGACCTTGAGTTCTATAAGATAAAGCCATAAACATGTGTATCCGAGTCTTCTATCAAAAGTTACAGCTATTTATATGAAGTTGTACAAAAACGCTTTCTTTCGCCAAGACTGTGCGTTTCTCACTGTTACATGCATTTGAATGGGGAACTCGACCGAAACAAAGTATAGGTTTTCATTATGTGAATAACTTGGAAATCTTAGCTCAAACAGCTGCAAAACCTGTTTGCCCAGCACGGAGACCTTGAGTTCTATAAGATAAAGCCATAAACATGTGTATCCGAGTCTTCTATCAAAAGTTACAGCTATTTATATGAAGTTGTACAAAAACGCTTTCTTTCGCCAAGACTGTGCGTTTCTCACTGTTACATGCATTTGAATGGGGAACTCGACCGAAACAAAGTATAGGTTTTCATTATGTGAATAACTTGGAAATCTTAGCTCAAACAGCTGCAAAACCTGTTTTCCCAGCACGGAGACCTTGAGTTCTATAAGATAAAGCCATAAACATGTTTGTCTGAGTCTTCTATCAAAAGTTACAGCTATTTATATGAAGTTGTACAAAAACGCTTTCTTTCGCCAAGACAGTGCATTTCTCACTGTTACATGCATTTGAATGGGGAACTCGACCGAAACAAAGTATAGGTTTTCATTATGTGAATAACTTGGAAATCTTAGCTCAAACAGCTGCAAAACCTGTTTGCCCAGCACGGAGACCTTGAGTTCTATAAGATAAAGCCATAAACATGTTTGTCCGAGTCTTCTATCAAAAGTTACAGCTATTTATATGAAGTTGTACAAAAACGCTTTCTTTCGCCAAGACAGTGCGTTTCTCACTGTTACCTGCATTTGAATGGGGAACTCCACCGAAACAAAGTATAGGTTTTCATTATGTGAATAACTTGGAAATCTTAGCTCAAACAGCTGCAAAACCTGTTTGCCCAGCACGGAGACCTTGAGTTCTATAAGATAAAGCCATAAACATGTGTATCCGAGTCTTCTATCAAAAGTTACAGCTATTTATATGAAGTTGTACAAAAACGCTTTCTTTCGCCAAGACTGTGCGTTTCTCACTGTTACATGCATTTGAATGGGGAACTCCACCGAAACAAAGTATAGGTTTCATTATGTGAATAACTTGGAAATCTTAGCTCAAACAGCTGCAAAACCTGTTTGCCCAGCACGGAGACCTTGAGTTCTATAAGATAAAGCCATAAACATGTTTGTCTGAGTCTTCTATCAAAAGTTACAGCTATTTATATGAAGTTGTACAAAAACGCTTTCTTTCGCCAAGACAGTGCATTTCTCACTGTTACATGCATTTGAATGGGGAACTCCACCGAAACAAAGTATAGGTTTTCATTATGTGAATAACTTGGAAATCTTAGCTCAAACAGCTGCAAAACCTGTTTTCCCAGCACGGAGACCTTGAGTTCTATAATATAAGGCCATAAACATGTTTGTCTGAGTCTTCTATCAAAAGTTACAGCTATTTCTATGAAGTTGTACAAAAACGCTTTCTTTCGCCAAGACAGTGCGTTTCTCACTGTTACATGCATTTGAATGGGGAACTCGACCGAAACAAAGTATAGGTTTTCATTATGTGAATAACTTGGAAATCTTAGCTCAAACAGCTGCAAAACCTGTTTGCCCAGCACGGAGACCTTGAGTTCTATAAGATAAAGCCATAAACATGTGTATCCGAGTCTTCTATCAAAAGTTACAGCTATTTCTATGAAGTTGTACAAAAACGCTTTCTTTCGCCAAGACAGTGCGTTTCTCACTGTTACATGCATTTTGAATGGGGAACTCGACCGAAACAAAGTATAGGTTTTCATTATGTGAATAACTTGGAAATCTTAGCTCAAACAGCTGCAAAACCTGTTTTCCCAGCACGGAGACCTTGAGTTCTATAATATAAGGCCATAAACATGTGTATCCGAGTCTTCTATCAAAAGTTACAGCTATTTATATGAAGTTGTACAAAAACGCTTTCTTTCGCCAAGACAGTGCGTTTCTCACTGTTACATGCATTTGAATGGGGAACTCGACCGAAACAAAGTATAGGTTTTCATTATGTGAATAACTTGGAAATCTTAGCTCAAACAGCTGCAAAACCTGTTTTCCCAGCACGGAGACCTTGAGTTCTATAAGATAAAGCCATAAACATGTGTATCCGAGTCTTCTATCAAAAGTTACAGCTATTTATATGAAGTTGTACAAAAACGCTTTCTTTCGCCAAGACAGTGCGTTTCTCACTGTTACATGCATTTGAATGGGGAACTCGACCGAAACAAAGTATAGGTTTTCATTATGTGAATAACTTGGAAATCTTAGCTCAAACAGCTGCAAAACCTGTTTTCCCAGCACGGAGACGTTGAGTTCTATAAGATAAAGCCATAAACATGTTTGTCTGAGTCTTCTATCAAAAGTTACAGCTATTTATATGAAGTTGTACAAAAACGCTTTCTTTCGCCAAGACAGTGCGTTTCTCACTGTTACATGCATTTGAATGGGGAACTCGACCGAAACAAAGTATAGGTTTTCATTATGTGAATAACTTGGAAATCTTAGCTCAAACAGCTGCAAAACCTGTTTGCCCAGCACGGAGACCTTGAGTTCTATAAGATAAAGCCATAAACATGTGTATCCGAGTCTTCTATCAAAAGTTACAGCTATTTATATGAAGTTGTACAAAAACGCTTTCTTTCGCCAAGACAGTGCGTTTCTCACTGTTACCTGCATTTGAATGGGGAACTCGACCGAAACAAAGTATAAGTTTTCATTATGTGAATAACTTGGAAATCTTAGCTCAAACAGCTGCAAAACCTGTTTTCCCAGCACGGAGACCTTGAGTTCTATAATATAAGGCCATAAACATGTTTGTCTGAGTCTTCTATCAAAAGTTACAGCTATTTCTATGAAGTTGTACAAAAACGCTTTCTTTCGCCAAGACAGTGCGTTTCTCACTGTTACATGCATTTGAATGGGGAACTCGACCGAAACAAAGTATAGGTTTTCATTATGTGAATAACTTGGAAATCTTAGCTCAAACAGCTGCAAAACCTGTTTTCCCAGCACGGAGACCTTGAGTTCTATAAGATAAAGCCATAAACATGTGTATCCGAGTCTTCTATCAAAAGTTACAGCTATTTATATGAAGTTGTACAAAAACGCTTTCTTTCGCCAAGACAGTGCGTTTCTCACTGTTACATGCATTTGAATGGGGAACTCGACCGAAACAAAGTATAGGTTTTCATTATGTGAATAACTTGGAAATCTTAGCTCAAACAGCTGCAAAACCTGTTTTCCCAGCACGGAGACCTTGAGTTCTATAAGATAAAGCCATAAACATGTGTATCCGAGTCTTCTATCAAAAGTTACAGCTATTTATATGAAGTTGTACAAAAACGCTTTCTTTCGCCAAGACAGTGCGTTTCTCACTGTTACCTGCATTTGAATGGGGAACTCGACCGAAACAAAGTATAAGTTTTCATTATGTGAATAACTTGGAAATCTTAGCTCAAACAGCTGCAAAACCTGTTTGCCCAGCACGGAGACCTTGAGTTCTATAAGATAAAGCCATAAACATGTGTATCCGAGTCTTCTATCAAAAGTTACAGCTATTTATATGAAGTTGTACAAAAACGCTTTCTTTCGCCAAGACAGTGCGTTTCTCACTGTTACATGCATTTGAATGGGGAACTCGACCGAAACAAAGTATAGGTTTTCATTATGTGAATAACTTGGAAATCTTAGCTCAAACAGCTGCAAAACCTGTTTTCCCAGCACGGAGACCTTGAGTTCTATAATGTAAGGCCATAAACATGTTTGTCCGAGTCTTCTATCAAAAGTTACAGCTATTTATATGAAGTTGTACAAAAACGCTTTCTTTCGCCAAGACAGTGCGTTTCTCACTGTTACCTGCATTTGAATGGGGAACTCGACCGAAACAAAGTATAAGTTTTCATTATGTGAATAACTTGGAAATCTTAGCTCAAACAGCTGCAAACCCTGTTTTCCCAGCACGGAGACCTTGAGTTCTATAATATAAGGCCATAAACATGTTTGTCTGAGTCTTCTATCAAAAGTTACAGCTATTTCTATGAAGTTGTACAAAAACGCTTTCTTTCGCCAAGACAGTGCGTTTCTCACTGTTACATGCATTTGAATGGGGAACTCGACCGAAACAAAGTATAGGTTTTCATTATGTGAATAACTTGGAAATCTTAGCTCAAACAGCTGCAAAACCTGTTTGCCCAGCACGGAGACCTTGAGTTCTATAAGATAAAGCCATAAACATGTGTATCCGAGTCTTCTATCAAAAGTTACAGCTATTTATATGAAGTTGTACAAAAACGCTTTCTTTCGCCAAGACTGTGCGTTTCTCACTGTTACATGCATTTGAATGGGGAACTCCACCGAAACAAAGTATAGGTTTCATTATGTGAATAACTTGGAAATCTTAGCTCAAACAGCTGCAAAACCTGTTTGCCCAGCACGGAGACCTTGAGTTCTATAAGATAAAGCCATAAACATGTTTGTCTGAGTCTTCTATCAAAAGTTACAGCTATTTATATGAAGTTGTACAAAAACGCTTTCTTTCGCCAAGACAGTGCGTTTCTCACTGTTACATGCATTTGAATGGGGAACTCGACCGAAACAAAGTATAGGTTTTCATTATGTGAATAACTTGGAAATCTTAGCTCAAACAGCTGCAAAACCTGTTTGCCCAGCACGGAGACCTTGAGTTCTATAAGATAAAGCCATAAACATGTGTATCCGAGTCTTCTATCAAAAGTTACAGCTATTTATATGAAGTTGTACAAAAACGCTTTCTTTCGCCAAGACTGTGCGTTTCTCACTGTTACATGCATTTGAATGGGGAACTCGACCGAAACAAAGTATAGGTTTTCATTATGTGAATAACTTGGAAATCTTAGCTCAAACAGCTGCAAAACCTGTTTTCCCAGCACGGAGACCTTGAGTTCTATAAGATAAAGCCATTAACATGTTTGTCTGAGTCTTCTATCAAAAGTTACAGCTATTTCTATGAAGTTGTACAAAAACGCTTTCTTTCGCCAAGACAGTGCGTTTCTCACTGTTACATGCATTTGAATGGGGAACTCGACCGAAACAAAGTATAAGTTTTCATTATGTGAATAACTTGGAAATCTTAGCTCAAACAGCTGCAAAACCTGTTTTCCCAGCACGGAGACCTTGAGTTCTATAATATAAGGCCATAAACATGTTTGTCTGAGTCTTCTATCAAAAGTTACAGCTATTTCTATGAAGTTGTACAAAAACGCTTTCTTTCGCCAAGACAGTGCGTTTCTCACTGTTACATGCATTTGAATGGGGAACTCGACCGAAACAAAGTATAGGTTTTCATTATGTGAATAACTTGGAAATCTTAGCTCAAACAGCTGCAAAACCTGTTTTCCCAGCACGGAGACCTTGAGTTCTATAAGATAAAGCCATAAACATGTGTATCCGAGTCTTCTATCAAAAGTTACAGCTATTTATATGAAGTTGTACAAAAACGCTTTCTTTCGCCAAGACAGTGCGTTTCTCACTGTTACATGCATTTGAATGGGGAACTCGACCGAAACAAAGTATAGGTTTTCATTATGTGAATAACTTGGAAATCTTAGCTCAAACAGCTGCAAAACCTGTTTTCCCAGCACGGAGACCTTGAGTTCTATAAGATAAAGCCATAAACATGTGTATCCGAGTCTTCTATCAAAAGTTACAGCTATTTATATGAAGTTGTACAAAAACGCTTTCTTTCGCCAAGACAGTGCGTTTCTCACTGTTACATGCATTTGAATGGGGAACTCCACCGAAACAAAGTATAAGTTTTCATTATGTGAATAACTTGGAAATCTTAGCTCAAACAGCTGCAAAACCTGTTTTCCCAGCACGGAGACCTTGAGTTCTATAATGTAAGGCCATAAACATGTTTGTCCGAGTCTTCTATCAAAAGTTACAGCTATTTATATGAAGTTGTACAAAAACGCTTTCTTTCGCCAAGACAGTGCGTTTCTCACTGTTACCTGCATTTGAATGGGGAACTCGACCGAAACAAAGTATAAGTTTTCATTATGTGAATAACTTGGAAATCTTAGCTCAAACAGCTGCAAAACCTGTTTTCCCAGCACGGAGACCTTGAGTTCTATAATATAAGGCCATAAACATGTTTGTCTGAGTCTTCTATCAAAAGTTACAGCTATTTATATGAAGTTGTACAAAAACGCTTTCTTTCGCCAAGACTGTGCGTTTCTCACTGTTACATGCATTTGAATGGGGAACTCCACCGAAACAAAGTATAGGTTTCATTATGTGAATAACTTGGAAATCTTAGCTCAAACAGCTGCAAAACCTGTTTGCCCAGCACGGAGACCTTGAGTTCTATAAGATAAAGCCATAAACATGTTTGTCTGAGTCTTCTATCAAAAGTTACAGCTATTTATATGAAGTTGTACAAAAACGCTTTCTTTCGCCAAGACAGTGCATTTCTCACTGTTACATGCATTTGAATGGGGAACTCGACCAAAACAAAGTATAGGTTTTCATTATGTGAATAACTTGGAAATCTTAGCTCAAACAGCTGCAAAACCTGTTTTCCCAGCACGGAGACCTTGAGTTCTATAATATAAGGCCATAAACATGTTTGTCTGAGTCTTCTATCAAAAGTTACAGCTATTTCTATGAAGTTGTACAAAAACGCTTTCTTTCGCCAAGACAGTGCGTTTCTCACTGTTACATGCATTTGAATGGGGAACTCGACCGAAACAAAGTATAGGTTTTCATTATGTGAATAACTTGGAAATCTTAGCTCAAACAGCTGCAAAACCTGTTTGCCCAGCACGGAGACCTTGAGTTCTATAAGATAAAGCCATAAACATGTGTATCCGAGTCTTCTATCAAAAGTTACAGCTATTTATATGAAGTTGTACAAAAACGCTTTCTTTCGCCAAGACTGTGCGTTTCTCACTGTTACATGCATTTGAATGGGGAACTCCACCGAAACAAAGTATAGGTTTTCATTATGTGAATAACTTGGAAATCTTAGCTCAAACAGCTGCAAAACCTGTTTTCCCAGCACGGAGACCTTGAGTTCTATAAGATAAAGCCATAAACATGTTTGTCTGAGTCTTCTATCAAAAGTTACAGCTATTTATATGAAGTTGTACAAAAACGCTTTCTTTCGCCAAGACAGTGCATTTCTCACTGTTACATGCATTTGAATGGGGAACTCGACCGAAACAAAGTATAGGTTTTCATTATGTGAATAACTTGGAAATCTTAGCTCAAACAGCTGCAAAACCTGTTTTCCCAGCACGGAGACCTTGAGTTCTATAAGATAAAGCCATAAACATGTTTGTCTGAGTCTTCTATCAAAAGTTACAGCTATTTCTATGAAGTTGTACAAAAACGCTTTCTTTCGCCAAGACAGTGCGTTTCTCACTGTTACATGCATTTGAATGGGGAACTCGACCGAAACAAAGTATAGGTTTTCATTATGTGAATAACTTGGAAATCTTAGCTCAAACAGCTGCAAAACCTGTTTGCCCAGCACGGAGACCTTGAGTTCTATAAGATAAAGCCATAAACATGTGTATCCGAGTCTTCTATCAAAAGTTACAGCTATTTCTATGAAGTTGTACAAAAACGCTTTCTTTCGCCAAGACAGTGCGTTTCTCACTGTTACATGCATTTTGAATGGGGAACTCGACCGAAACAAAGTATAGGTTTTCATTATGTGAATAACTTGGAAATCTTAGCTCAAACAGCTGCAAAACCTGTTTTCCCAGCACGGAGACCTTGAGTTCTATAAGATAAAGCCATAAACATGTGTATCCGAGTCTTCTATCAAAAGTTACAGCTATTTATATGAAGTTGTACAAAAACGCTTTCTTTCGCCAAGACAGTGCGTTTCTCACTGTTACATGCATTTGAATGGGGAACTCGACCGAAACAAAGTATAGGTTTTCATTATGTGAATAACTTGGAAATCTTAGCTCAAACAGCTGCAAAACCTGTTTTCCCAGCACGGAGACGTTGAGTTCTATAAGATAAAGCCATAAACATGTTTGTCTGAGTCTTCTATCAAAAGTTACAGCTATTTATATGAAGTTGTACAAAAACGCTTTCTTTCGCCAAGACAGTGCGTTTCTCACTGTTACATGCATTTGAATGGGGAACTCGACCGAAACAAAGTATAGGTTTTCATTATGTGAATAACTTGGAAATCTTAGCTCAAACAGCTGCAAAACCTGTTTGCCCAGCACGGAGACCTTGAGTTCTATAAGATAAAGCCATAAACATGTGTATCCGAGTCTTCTATCAAAAGTTACAGCTATTTCTATGAAGTTGTACAAAAACGCTTTCTTTCGCCAAGACAGTGCGTTTCTCACTGTTACCTGCATTTGAATGGGGAACTCGACCGAAACAAAGTATAGGTTTTCATTATGTGAATAACTTGGAAATCTTAGCTCAAACAGCTGCAAAACCTGTTTGCCCAGCACGGAGACCTTGAGTTCTATAAGATAAAGCCATAAACATGTTTGTCTGAGTCTTCTATCAAAAGTTACAGCTATTTCTATGAAGTTGTACAAAAACGCTTTCTTTCGCCAAGACAGTGCGTTTCTCACTGTTACATGCATTTGAATGGGGAACTCGACCGAAACAAAGTATAGGTTTTCATTATGTGAATAACTTGGAAATCTTAGCTCAAACAGCTGCAAAACCTGTTTTCCCAGCACGGAGACCTTGAGTTCTATAAGATAAAGCCATAAACATGTTTGTCTGAGTCTTCTATCAAAAGTTACAGCTATTTATATGAAGTTGTACAAAAACGCTTTCTTTCGCCAAGACAGTGCGTTTCTCACTGTTACATGCATTTGAATGGGGAACTCGACCGAAACAAAGTATAGGTTTTCATTATGTGAATAACTTGGAAATCTTAGCTCAAACAGCTGCAAAACCTGTTTGCCCAGCACGGAGACCTTGAGTTCTATAAGATAAAGCCATAAACATGTGTATCCGAGTCTTCTATCAAAAGTTACAGCTATTTCTATGAAGTTGTACAAAAACGCTTTCTTTCGCCAAGACAGTGCGTTTCTCACTATTACATGCATTTTGAATGGGGAACTCGACCGAAACAAAGTATAGGTTTTCATTATGTGAATAACTTGGAAATCTTAGCTCAAACAGCTGCAAAACCTGTTTTCCCAGCACGGAGACCTTGAGTTCTATAATATAAGGCCATAAACATGTGTATCCGAGTCTTCTATCAAAAGTTACAGCTATTTATATGAAGTTGTACAAAAACGCTTTCTTTCGCCAAGACAGTGCGTTTCTCACTGTTACATGCATTTGAATGGGGAACTCGACCGAAACAAAGTATAGGTTTTCATTATGTGAATAACTTGGAAATCTTAGCTCAAACAGCTGCAAAACCTGTTTGCCCAGCACGGAGACCTTGAGTTCTATAAGATAAAGCCATAAACATGTGTATCTGAGTCTTCTATCAAAAGTTACAGCTATTTCTATGAAGTTGTACAAAAACGCTTTCTTTCGCCAAGACAGTGCGTTTCTCACTGTTACATGCATTTTGAATGGGGAACTCGACCGAAACAAAGTATAGGTTTTCATTATGTGAATAACTTGGAAATCTTAGCTCAAACAGCTGCAAAACCTGTTTTCCCAGCACGGAGACCTTGAGTTCTATAATATAAGGCCATAAACATATTTGTCTGAGTCTTCTATCAAAAGTTACAGCTATTTCTATGAAGTTGTACAAAAACGCTTTCTTTCGCCAAGACAGTGCGTTTCTCACTGTTACATGCATTTGAATGGGGAACTCGACCGAAACAAAGTATAGGTTTTCATTATGTGAATAACTTGGAAATCTTAGCTCAAACAGCTGCAAAACCTGTTTTCCCAGCACGGAGACCTTGAGTTCTATAAGATAAAGCCATAAACATGTTTGTCTGAGTCTTCTATCAAAAGTTACAGCTATTTATATGAAGTTGTACAAAAACGCTTTCTTTCGCCAAGACAGTGCGTTTCTCACTGTTACATGCATTTGAATGGGGAACTCGACCGAAACAAAGTATAGGTTTTCATTATGTGAATAACTTGGAAATCTTAGCTCAAACAGCTGCAAAACCTGTTTTCCCAGCACGGAGACCTTGAGTTCTATAAGATAAAGCCATAAACATGTGTATCCGAGTCTTCTATCAAAAGTTACAGCTATTTATATGAAGTTGTACAAAAACGCTTTCTTTCGCCAAGACAGTGCGTTTCTCACTGTTACATGCATTTGAATGGGGAACTCGACCGAAACAAAGTATAGGTTTTCATTATGTGAATAACTTGGAAATCTTAGCTCAAACAGCTGCAAAACCTGTTTGCCCAGCACGGAGACCTTGAGTTCTATAAGATAAAGCCATAAACATGTGTATCCGAGTCTTCTATCAAAAGTTACAGCTATTTATTAGAAGTTGTACAAAAACGCTTTCTTTCGCCAAGACTGTGCGTTTCTCACTGTTACATGCATTTGAATGGGGAACTCGACCGAAACAAAGTATAGGTTTTCATTATGTGAATAACTTGGAAATCTTAGCTCAAACAGCTGCAAAACCTGTTTTCCCAGCACGGAGACCTTGAGTTCTATAAGATAAAGCCATAAACATGTTTGTCTGAGTCTTCTATCAAAAGTTACAGCTATTTATATGAAGTTGTACAAAAACGCTTTCTTTCGCCAAGACTGTGCGTTTCTCACTGTTACATGCATTTGAATGGGGAACTCGACCGAAACAAAGTATAGGTTTTCATTATGTGAATAACTTGGAAATCTTAGCTCAAACAGCTGCAAAACCTGTTTGCCCAGCACGGAGACCTTGAGTTCTATAAGATAAAGCCATAAACATGTGTATCCGAGTCTTCTATCAAAAGTTACAGCTATTTCTATGAAGTTGTACAAAAACGCTTTCTTTCGCCAAGACTGTGCATTTCTCACTGTTACATGCATTTGAATGGGGAACTCGACCGAAACAAAGTATAGGTTTTCATTATGTGAATAACTTGGAAATCTTAGCTCAAACAGCTGCAAAACCTGTTTTCCCAGCACGGAGACCTTGAGTTCTATAAGATAAAGCCATAAACATGTGTATCCGAGTCTTCTATCAAAAGTTACAGCTATTTATATGAAGTTGTACAAAAACGCTTTCTTTCGCCAAGACAGTGCGTTTCTCACTGTTACATGCATTTGAATGGGGAACTCGACCGAAACAAAGTATAGGTTTTCATTATGTGAATAACTTGGAAATCTTAGCTCAAACAGCTGCAAAACCTGTTTTCCCAGCACGGAGACCTTGAGTTCTATAAGATAAAGCCATAAACATGTGTATCCGAGTCTTCTATCAAAAGTTACAGCTATTTATATGAAGTTGTACAAAAACGCTTTCTTTCGCCAAGACAGTGCGTTTCTCACTGTTACATGCATTTGAATGGGGAACTCGACCGAAACAAAGTATAGGTTTTCATTATGTGAATAACTTGGAAATCTTAGCTCAAACAGCTGCAAAACCTGTTTGCCCAGCACGGAGACCTTGAGTTCTATAAGATAAAGCCATAAACATGTGTATCCGAGTCTTCTATCAAAAGTTACAGCTATTTATATGAAGTTGTACAAAAACGCTTTCTTTCGCCAAGACTGTGCATTTCTCACTGTTACATGCATTTGAATGGGGAACTCGACCGAAACAAAGTATAGGTTTTCATTATGTGAATAACTTGGAAATCTTAGCTCAAACAGCTGCAAAACCTGTTTTCCCAGCACGGAGACCTTGAGTTCTATAAGATAAAGCCATAAACATGTTTGTCTGAGTCTTCTATCAAAAGTTACAGCTATTTATATGAAGTTGTACAAAAACGCTTTCTTTCGCCAAGACTGTGCATTTCTCACTGTTACATGCATTTGAATGGGGAACTCGACCGAAACAAAGTATAGGTTTTCATTATGTGAATAACTTGGAAATCTTAGCTCAAACAGCTGCAAAACCTGTTTTCCCAGCACGGAGACCTTGAGTTCTATAAGATAAAGCCATAAACATGTTTGTCTGAGTCTTCTATCAAAAGTTACAGCTATTTATATGAAGTTGTACAAAAACGCTTTCTTTCGCCAAGACAGTGCGTTTCTCACTGTTACATGCATTTGAATGGGGAACTCGACCGAAACAAAGTATAGGTTTTCATTATGTGAATAACTTGGAAATCTTAGCTCAAACAGCTGCAAAACCTGTTTTCCCAGCACGGAGACCTTGAGTTCTATAAGATAAAGCCATAAACATGTGTATCCGAGTCTTCTATCAAAAGTTACAGCTATTTATATGAAGTTGTACAAAAACGCTTTCTTTCGCCAAGACAGTGCGTTTCTCACTGTTACATGCATTTGAATGGGGAACTCGACCGAAACAAAGTATAGGTTTTCATTATGTGAATAACTTGGAAATCTTAGCTCAAACAGCTGCAAAACCTGTTTGCCCAGCACGGAGACCTTGAGTTCTATAAGATAAAGCCATAAACATGTGTATCCGAGTCTTCTATCAAAAGTTACAGCTATTTATTAGAAGTTGTACAAAAACGCTTTCTTTCGCCAAGACTGTGCGTTTCTCACTGTTACATGCATTTGAATGGGGAACTCGACCGAAACAAAGTATAGGTTTTCATTATGTGAATAACTTGGAAATCTTAGCTCAAACAGCTGCAAAACCTGTTTTCCCAGCACGGAGACCTTGAGTTCTATAAGATAAAGCCATAAACATGTTTGTCTGAGTCTTCTATCAAAAGTTACAGCTATTTATATGAAGTTGTACAAAAACGCTTTCTTTCGCCAAGACTGTGCGTTTCTCACTGTTACATGCATTTGAATGGGGAACTCGACCGAAACAAAGTATAGGTTTTCATTATGTGAATAACTTGGAAATCTTAGCTCAAACAGCTGCAAAACCTGTTTGCCCAGCACGGAGACCTTGAGTTCTATAAGATAAAGCCATAAACATGTGTATCCGAGTCTTCTATCAAAAGTTACAGCTATTTCTATGAAGTTGTACAAAAACGCTTTCTTTCGCCAAGACTGTGCATTTCTCACTGTTACATGCATTTGAATGGGGAACTCGACCGAAACAAAGTATAGGTTTTCATTATGTGAATAACTTGGAAATCTTAGCTCAAACAGCTGCAAAACCTGTTTTCCCAGCACGGAGACCTTGAGTTCTATAAGATAAAGCCATAAACATGTGTATCCGAGTCTTCTATCAAAAGTTACAGCTATTTATATGAAGTTGTACAAAAACGCTTTCTTTCGCCAAGACAGTGCGTTTCTCACTGTTACATGCATTTGAATGGGGAACTCGACCGAAACAAAGTATAGGTTTTCATTATGTGAATAACTTGGAAATCTTAGCTCAAACAGCTGCAAAACCTGTTTTCCCAGCACGGAGACCTTGAGTTCTATAAGATAAAGCCATAAACATGTGTATCCGAGTCTTCTATCAAAAGTTACAGCTATTTATATGAAGTTGTACAAAAACGCTTTCTTTCGCCAAGACAGTGCGTTTCTCACTGTTACATGCATTTGAATGGGGAACTCGACCGAAACAAAGTATAGGTTTTCATTATGTGAATAACTTGGAAATCTTAGCTCAAACAGCTGCAAAACCTGTTTGCCCAGCACGGAGACCTTGAGTTCTATAAGATAAAGCCATAAACATGTGTATCCGAGTCTTCTATCAAAAGTTACAGCTATTTATATGAAGTTGTACAAAAACGCTTTCTTTCGCCAAGACTGTGCGTTTCTCACTGTTACATGCATTTGAATGGGGAACTCGACCGAAACAAAGTATAGGTTTTCATTATGTGAATAACTTGGAAATCTTAGCTCAAACAGCTGCAAAACCTGTTTGCCCAGCACGGAGACCTTGAGTTCTATAAGATAAAGCCATAAACATGTGTATCCGAGTCTTCTATCAAAAGTTACAGCTATTTATATGAAGTTGTACAAAAACGCTTTCTTTCGCCAAGACAGTGCGTTTCTCACTGTTACCTGCATTTGAATGGGGAACTCGACCGAAACAAAGTATAGGTTTTCATTATGTGAATAACTTGGAAATCTTAGCTCAAACAGCTGCAAAACCTGTTTGCCCAGCACGGAGACCTTGAGTTCTATAAGATAAAGCCATAAACATGTGTATCCGAGTCTTCTATCAAAAGTTACAGCTATTTATTAGAAGTTGTACAAAAACGCTTTCTTTCGCCAAGACTGTGCGTTTCTCACTGTTACATGCATTTGAATGGGGAACTCGACCGAAACAAAGTATAGGTTTTCATTATGTGAATAACTTGGAAATCTTAGCTCAAACAGCTGCAAAACCTGTTTTCCCAGCACGGAGACCTTGAGTTCTATAAGATAAAGCCATAAACATGTTTGTCTGAGTCTTCTATCAAAAGTTACAGCTATTTATATGAAGTTGTACAAAAACGCTTTCTTTCGCCAAGACTGTGCGTTTCTCACTGTTACATGCATTTGAATGGGGAACTCGACCGAAACAAAGTATAGGTTTTCATTATGTGAATAACTTGGAAATCTTAGCTCAAACAGCTGCAAAACCTGTTTGCCCAGCACGGAGACCTTGAGTTCTATAAGATAAAGCCATAAACATGTGTATCCGAGTCTTCTATCAAAAGTTACAGCTATTTCTATGAAGTTGTACAAAAACGCTTTCTTTCGCCAAGACTGTGCATTTCTCACTGTTACATGCATTTGAATGGGGAACTCGACCGAAACAAAGTATAGGTTTTCATTATGTGAATAACTTGGAAATCTTAGCTCAAACAGCTGCAAAACCTGTTTGCCCAGCACGGGAACCTTGAGTTCTATAAGATAAAGCCATAAACATGTGTATCCGAGTCTTCTATCAAAAGTTACAGCTATTTCTATGAAGTTGTACAAAAACGCTTTCTTTCGCCAAGACAGTGCGTTTCTCACTGTTACATGCATTTGAATGGGGAACTCGACCGAAACAAAGTATAGGTTTTCATTATGTGAATAACTTGGAAATCTTAGCTCAAACAGCTGCAAAACCTGTTTTCCCAGCACGGAGACCTTGAGTTCTATAAGATAAAGCCATAAACATGTGTATCCGAGTCTTCTATCAAAAGTTACAGCTATTTATATGAAGTTGTACAAAAACGCTTTCTTTCGCCAAGACAGTGCGTTTCTCACTGTTACATGCATTTGAATGGGGAACTCGACCGAAACAAAGTATAGGTTTTCATTATGTGAATAACTTGGAAATCTTAGCTCAAACAGCTGCAAAACCTGTTTGCCCAGCACGGAGACCTTGAGTTCTATAAGATAAAGCCATAAACATGTGTATCCGAGTCTTCTATCAAAAGTTACAGCTATTTATATGAAGTTGTACAAAAACGCTTTCTTTCGCCAAGACTGTGCGTTTCTCACTGTTACATGCATTTGAATGGGGAACTCGACCGAAACAAAGTATAGGTTTTCATTATGTGAATAACTTGGAAATCTTAGCTCAAACAGCTGCAAAACCTGTTTGCCCAGCACGGAGACCTTGAGTTCTATAAGATAAAGCCATAAACATGTGTATCCGAGTCTTCTATCAAAAGTTACAGCTATTTATATGAAGTTGTACAAAAACGCTTTCTTTCGCCAAGACTGTGCGTTTCTCACTGTTACATGCATTTGAATGGGGAACTCGACCGAAACAAAGTATAGGTTTTCATTATGTGAATAACTTGGAAATCTTAGCTCAAACAGCTGCAAAACCTGTTTTCCCAGCACGGAGACCTTGAGTTCTATAAGATAAAGCCATAAACATGTTTGTCTGAGTCTTCTATCAAAAGTTACAGCTATTTATATGAAGTTGTACAAAAACGCTTTCTTTCGCCAAGACAGTGCATTTCTCACTGTTACATGCATTTGAATGGGGAACTCGACCGAAACAAAGTATAGGTTTTCATTATGTGAATAACTTGGAAATCTTAGCTCAAACAGCTGCAAAACCTGTTTGCCCAGCACGGAGACCTTGAGTTCTATAAGATAAAGCCATAAACATGTGTATCCGAGTCTTCTATCAAAAGTTACAGCTATTTATATGAAGTTGTACAAAAACGCTTTCTTTCGCCAAGACAGTGCGTTTCTCACTGTTACATGCATTTGAATGGGGAACTCGACCGAAACAAAGTATAGGTTTTCATTATGTGAATAACTTGGAAATCTTAGCTCAAACAGCTGCAAAACCTGTTTTCCCAGCACGGAGACCTTGCGTTCTATAATATAAGGCCATAAACATGTTTGTCTGAGTCTTCTATCAAAAGTTACAGCTATTTCTATGAAGTTGTACAAAAACGCTTTCTTTCGCCAAGACTGTGCATTTCTCACTGTTACATGCATTTGAATGGGGAACTCGACCGAAACAAAGTATAGGTTTTCATTATGTGAATAACTTGGAAATCTTAGCTCAAACAGCTGCAAAACCTGTTTTCCCAGCACGGAGACCTTGAGTTCTATAAGATAAAGCCATAAACATGTTTGTCTGAGTCTTCTATCAAAAGTTACAGCTATTTCTATGAAGTTGTACAAAAACGCTTTCTTTCGCCAAGACAGTGCGTTTCTCACTGTTACATGCATTTGAATGGGGAACTCGACCGAAACAAAGTATAGGTTTTCATTATGTGAATAACTTGGAAATCTTAGCTCAAACAGCTGCAAAACCTGTTTTCCCAGCACGGAGACCTTGAGTTCTATAAGATAAAGCCATAAACATGTGTATCCGAGTCTTCTATCAAAAGTTACAGCTATTTATATGAAGTTGTACAAAAACGCTTTCTTTCGCCAAGACAGTGCGTTTCTCACTGTTACATGCATTTGAATGGGGAACTCGACCGAAACAAAGTATAGGTTTTCATTATGTGAATAACTTGGAAATCTTAGCTCAAACAGCTGCAAAACCTGTTTGCCCAGCACGGAGACCTTGAGTTCTATAAGATAAAGCCATAAACATGTGTATCCGAGTCTTCTATCAAAAGTTACAGCTATTTATATGAAGTTGTACAAAAACGCTTTCTTTCGCCAAGACTGTGCGTTTCTCACTGTTACATGCATTTGAATGGGGAACTCGACCGAAACAAAGTATAGGTTTTCATTATGTGAATAACTTGGAAATCTTAGCTCAAACAGCTGCAAAACCTGTTTGCCCAGCACGGAGACCTTGAGTTCTATAAGATAAAGCCATAAACATGTGTATCCGAGTCTTCTATCAAAAGTTACAGCTATTTATATGAAGTTGTACAAAAACGCTTTCTTTCGCCAAGACTGTGCGTTTCTCACTGTTACATGCATTTGAATGGGGAACTCGACCGAAACAAAGTATAGGTTTTCATTATGTGAATAACTTGGAAATCTTAGCTCAAACAGCTGCAAAACCTGTTTTCCCAGCACGGAGACCTTGAGTTCTATAAGATAAAGCCATAAACATGTTTGTCTGAGTCTTCTATCAAAAGTTACAGCTATTTATATGAAGTTGTACAAAAACGCTTTCTTTCGCCAAGACAGTGCATTTCTCACTGTTACATGCATTTGAATGGGGAACTCGACCGAAACAAAGTATAGGTTTTCATTATGTGAATAACTTGGAAATCTTAGCTCAAACAGCTGCAAAACCTGTTTGCCCAGCACGGAGACCTTGAGTTCTATAAGATAAAGCCATAAACATGTGTATCCGAGTCTTCTATCAAAAGTTACAGCTATTTATATGAAGTTGTACAAAAACGCTTTCTTTCGCCAAGACAGTGCGTTTCTCACTGTTACATGCATTTGAATGGGGAACTCGACCGAAACAAAGTATAGGTTTTCATTATGTGAATAACTTGGAAATCTTAGCTCAAACAGCTGCAAAACCTGTTTTCCCAGCACGGAGACCTTGCGTTCTATAATATAAGGCCATAAACATGTTTGTCTGAGTCTTCTATCAAAAGTTACAGCTATTTCTATGAAGTTGTACAAAAACGCTTTCTTTCGCCAAGACAGTGCGTTTCTCACTGTTACATGCATTTGAATGGGGAACTCGACCGAAACAAAGTATAGGTTTTCATTATGTGAATAACTTGGAAATCTTAGCTCAAACAGCTGCAAAACCTGTTTTCCCAGCACGGAGACCTTGAGTTCTATAAGATAAAGCCATAAACATGTGTATCCGAGTCTTCTATCAAAAGTTACAGCTATTTCTATGAAGTTGTACAAAAACGCTTTCTTTCGCCAAGACAGTGCGTTTCTCACTGTTACATGCATTTGAATGGGGAACTCGACCGAAACAAAGTATAGGTTTTCATTATGTGAATAACTTGGAAATCTTAGCTCAAACAGCTGCAAAACCTGTTTTCCCAGCACGGAGACCTTGAGTTCTATAAGATAAAGCCATAAACATGTGTATCCGAGTCTTCTATCAAAAGTTACAGCTATTTATATGAAGTTGTACAAAAACGCTTTCTTTCGCCAAGACAGTGCGTTTCTCACTGTTACATGCATTTGAATGGGGAACTCGACCGAAACAAAGTATAGGTTTTCATTATGTGAATAACTTGGAAATCTTAGCTCAAACAGCTGCAAAACCTGTTTGCCCAGCACGGAGACCTTGAGTTCTATAAGATAAAGCCATAAACATGTGTATCCGAGTCTTCTATCAAAAGTTACAGCTATTTATATGAAGTTGTACAAAAACGCTTTCTTTCGCCAAGACTGTGCGTTTCTCACTGTTACATGCATTTGAATGGGGAACTCGACCGAAACAAAGTATAGGTTTTCATTATGTGAATAACTTGGAAATCTTAGCTCAAACAGCTGCAAAACCTGTTTGCCCAGCACGGAGACCTTGAGTTCTATAAGATAAAGCCATAAACATGTGTATCCGAGTCTTCTATCAAAAGTTACAGCTATTTATATGAAGTTGTACAAAAACGCTTTCTTTCGCCAAGACTGTGCGTTTCTCACTGTTACATGCATTTGAATGGGGAACTCGACCGAAACAAAGTATAGGTTTTCATTATGTGAATAACTTGGAAATCTTAGCTCAAACAGCTGCAAAACCTGTTTTCCCAGCACGGAGACCTTGAGTTCTATAAGATAAAGCCATAAACATGTTTGTCTGAGTCTTCTATCAAAAGTTACAGCTATTTATATGAAGTTGTACAAAAACGCTTTCTTTCGCCAAGACAGTGCATTTCTCACTGTTACATGCATTTGAATGGGGAACTCGACCGAAACAAAGTATAGGTTTTCATTATGTGAATAACTTGGAAATCTTAGCTCAAACAGCTGCAAAACCTGTTTGCCCAGCACGGAGACCTTGAGTTCTATAAGATAAAGCCATAAACATGTGTATCCGAGTCTTCTATCAAAAGTTACAGCTATTTATATGAAGTTGTACAAAAACGCTTTCTTTCGCCAAGACAGTGCGTTTCTCACTGTTACATGCATTTGAATGGGGAACTCGACCGAAACAAAGTATAGGTTTTCATTATGTGAATAACTTGGAAATCTTAGCTCAAACAGCTGCAAAACCTGTTTTCCCAGCACGGAGACCTTGCGTTCTATAATATAAGGCCATAAACATGTTTGTCTGAGTCTTCTATCAAAAGTTACAGCTATTTCTATGAAGTTGTACAAAAACGCTTTCTTTCGCCAAGACAGTGCGTTTCTCACTGTTACATGCATTTGAATGGGGAACTCGACCGAAACAAAGTATAGGTTTTCATTATGTGAATAACTTGGAAATCTTAGCTCAAACAGCTGCAAAACCTGTTTTCCCAGCACGGAGACCTTGAGTTCTATAAGATAAAGCCATAAACATGTGTATCCGAGTCTTCTATCAAAAGTTACAGCTATTTATATGAAGTTGTACAAAAACGCTTTCTTTCGCCAAGACAGTGCGTTTCTCACTGTTACATGCATTTGAATGGGGAACTCGACCGAAACAAAGTATAGGTTTTCATTATGTGAATAACTTGGAAATCTTAGCTCAAACAGCTGCAAAACCTGTTTGCCCAGCACGGAGACCTTGAGTTCTATAAGATAAAGCCATAAACATGTGTATCCGAGTCTTCTATCAAAAGTTACAGCTATTTATATGAAGTTGTACAAAAACGCTTTCTTTCGCCAAGACTGTGCGTTTCTCACTGTTACATGCATTTGAATGGGGAACTCGACCGAAACAAAGTATAGGTTTTCATTATGTGAATAACTTGGAAATCTTAGCTCAAACAGCTGCAAAACCTGTTTGCCCAGCACGGAGACCTTGAGTTCTATAAGATAAAGCCATAAACATGTGTATCCGAGTCTTCTATCAAAAGTTACAGCTATTTATATGAAGTTGTACAAAAACGCTTTCTTTCGCCAAGACTGTGCGTTTCTCACTGTTACATGCATTTGAATGGGGAACTCGACCGAAACAAAGTATAGGTTTTCATTATGTGAATAACTTGGAAATCTTAGCTCAAACAGCTGCAAAACCTGTTTTCCCAGCACGGAGACCTTGAGTTCTATAAGATAAAGCCATAAACATGTTTGTCTGAGTCTTCTATCAAAAGTTACAGCTATTTATATGAAGTTGTACAAAAACGCTTTCTTTCGCCAAGACAGTGCATTTCTCACTGTTACATGCATTTGAATGGGGAACTCGACCGAAACAAAGTATAGGTTTTCATTATGTGAATAACTTGGAAATCTTAGCTCAAACAGCTGCAAAACCTGTTTGCCCAGCACGGAGACCTTGAGTTCTATAAGATAAAGCCATAAACATGTGTATCCGAGTCTTCTATCAAAAGTTACAGCTATTTATATGAAGTTGTACAAAAACGCTTTCTTTCGCCAAGACAGTGCGTTTCTCACTGTTACATGCATTTGAATGGGGAACTCGACCGAAACAAAGTATAGGTTTTCATTATGTGAATAACTTGGAAATCTTAGCTCAAACAGCTGCAAAACCTGTTTGCCCAGCACGGAGACCTTGAGTTCTATAAGATAAAGCCATAAACATGTTTGTCTGAGTCTTCTATCAAAAGTTACAGCTATTTATATGAAGTTGTACAAAAACGCTTTCTTTCGCCAAGACAGTGCATTTCTCACTGTTACATGCATTTGAATGGGGAACTCGACCGAAACAAAGTATAGGTTTTCATTATGTGAATAACTTGGAAATCTTAGCTCAAACAGCTGCAAAACCTGTTTGCCCAGCACGGAGACCTTGAGTTCTATAAGATAAAGCCATAAACATGTGTATCCGAGTCTTCTATCAAAAGTTACAGCTATTTATATGAAGTTGTACAAAAACGCTTTCTTTCGCCAAGACAGTGCGTTTCTCACTGTTACATGCATTTGAATGGGGAACTCGACCGAAACAAAGTATAGGTTTTCATTATGTGAATAACTTGGAAATCTTAGCTCAAACAGCTGCAAAACCTGTTTTCCCAGCACGGAGACCTTGCGTTCTATAATATAAGGCCATAAACATGTTTGTCTGAGTCTTCTATCAAAAGTTACAGCTATTTCTATGAAGTTGTACAAAAACGCTTTCTTTCGCCAAGACAGTGCGTTTCTCACTGTTACATGCATTTGAATGGGGAACTCGACCGAAACAAAGTATAGGTTTTCATTATGTGAATAACTTGGAAATCTTAGCTCAAACAGCTGCAAAACCTGTTTTCCCAGCACGGAGACCTTGAGTTCTATAAGATAAAGCCATAAACATGTGTATCCGAGTCTTCTATCAAAAGTTACAGCTATTTATATGAAGTTGTACAAAAACGCTTTCTTTCGCCAAGACTGTGCGTTTCTCACTGTTACATGCATTTGAATGGGGAACTCGACCGAAACAAAGTATAGGTTTTCATTATGTGAATAACTTGGAAATCTTAGCTCAAACAGCTGCAAAACCTGTTTGCCCAGCACGGGAACCTTGAGTTCTATAAGATAAAGCCATAAACATGTGTATCCGAGTCTTCTATCAAAAGTTACAGCTATTTATATGAAGTTGTACAAAAACGCTTTCTTTCGCCAAGACTGTGCGTTTCTCACTGTTACATGCATTTGAATGGGGAACTCGACCGAAACAAAGTATAGGTTTTCATTATGTGAATAACTTGGAAATCTTAGCTCAAACAGCTGCAAAACCTGTTTTCCCAGCACGGAGACCTTGAGTTCTATAAGATAAAGCCATAAACATGTGTATCCGAGTCTTCTATCAAAAGTTACAGCTATTTATATGAAGTTGTACAAAAACGCTTTCTTTCGCCAAGACAGTGCGTTTCTCACTGTTACATGCATTTGAATGGGGAACTCGACCGAAACAAAGTATAGGTTTTCATTATGTGAATAACTTGGAAATCTTAGCTCAAACAGCTGCAAAACCTGTTTTCCCAGCACGGAGACCTTGAGTTCTATAATATAAGGCCATAAACATGTTTGTCTGAGTCTTCTATCAAAAGTTACAGCTATTTCTATGAAGTTGTACAAAAACGCTTTCTTTCGCCAAGACAGTGCGTTTCTCACTGTTACATGCATTTGAATGGGGAACTCGACCGAAACAAAGTATAGGTTTTCATTATGTGAATAACTTGGAAATCTTAGCTCAAACAGCTGCAAAACCTGTTTTCCCAGCACGGAGACCTTGAGTTCTATAAGATAAAGCCATAAACATGTTTGTCTGAGTCTTCTATCAAAAGTTACAGCTATTTATATGAAGTTGTACAAAAACGCTTTCTTTCGCCAAGACAGTGCGTTTCTCACTGTTACATGCATTTGAATGGGGAACTCGACCGAAACAAAGTATAGGTTTTCATTATGTGAATAACTTGGAAATCTTAGCTCAAACAGCTGCAAAACCTGTTTGCCCAGCACGGAGACCTTGAGTTCTATAAGATAAAGCCATAAACATGTGTATCCGAGTCTTCTATCAAAAGTTACAGCTATTTATTAGAAGTTGTACAAAAACGCTTTCTTTCGCCAAGACTGTGCGTTTCTCACTGTTACATGCATTTGAATGGGGAACTCGACCGAAACAAAGTATAGGTTTTCATTATGTGAATAACTTGGAAATCTTAGCTCAAACAGCTGCAAAACCTGTTTTCCCAGCACGGAGACCTTGAGTTCTATAAGATAAAGCCATAAACATGTTTGTCTGAGTCTTCTATCAAAAGTTACAGCTATTTATATGAAGTTGTACAAAAACGCTTTCTTTCGCCAAGACTGTGCGTTTCTCACTGTTACATGCATTTGAATGGGGAACTCGACCGAAACAAAGTATAGGTTTTCATTATGTGAATAACTTGGAAATCTTAGCTCAAACAGCTGCAAAACCTGTTTGCCCAGCACGGAGACCTTGAGTTCTATAAGATAAAGCCATAAACATGTGTATCCGAGTCTTCTATCAAAAGTTACAGCTATTTCTATGAAGTTGTACAAAAACGCTTTCTTTCGCCAAGACTGTGCATTTCTCACTGTTACATGCATTTGAATGGGGAACTCGACCGAAACAAAGTATAGGTTTTCATTATGTGAATAACTTGGAAATCTTAGCTCAAACAGCTGCAAAACCTGTTTGCCCAGCACGGGAACCTTGAGTTCTATAAGATAAAGCCATAAACATGTGTATCCGAGTCTTCTATCAAAAGTTACAGCTATTTCTATGAAGTTGTACAAAAACGCTTTCTTTCGCCAAGACAGTGCGTTTCTCACTGTTACATGCATTTGAATGGGGAACTCGACCGAAACAAAGTATAGGTTTTCATTATGTGAATAACTTGGAAATCTTAGCTCAAACAGCTGCAAAACCTGTTTTCCCAGCACGGAGACCTTGAGTTCTATAAGATAAAGCCATAAACATGTGTATCCGAGTCTTCTATCAAAAGTTACAGCTATTTATATGAAGTTGTACAAAAACGCTTTCTTTCGCCAAGACAGTGCGTTTCTCACTGTTACATGCATTTGAATGGGGAACTCGACCGAAACAAAGTATAGGTTTTCATTATGTGAATAACTTGGAAATCTTAGCTCAAACAGCTGCAAAACCTGTTTGCCCAGCACGGAGACCTTGAGTTCTATAAGATAAAGCCATAAACATGTGTATCCGAGTCTTCTATCAAAAGTTACAGCTATTTATATGAAGTTGTACAAAAACGCTTTCTTTCGCCAAGACTGTGCGTTTCTCACTGTTACATGCATTTGAATGGGGAACTCGACCGAAACAAAGTATAGGTTTTCATTATGTGAATAACTTGGAAATCTTAGCTCAAACAGCTGCAAAACCTGTTTGCCCAGCACGGAGACCTTGAGTTCTATAAGATAAAGCCATAAACATGTGTATCCGAGTCTTCTATCAAAAGTTACAGCTATTTATATGAAGTTGTACAAAAACGCTTTCTTTCGCCAAGACTGTGCGTTTCTCACTGTTACATGCATTTGAATGGGGAACTCGACCGAAACAAAGTATAGGTTTTCATTATGTGAATAACTTGGAAATCTTAGCTCAAACAGCTGCAAAACCTGTTTTCCCAGCACGGAGACCTTGAGTTCTATAAGATAAAGCCATAAACATGTTTGTCTGAGTCTTCTATCAAAAGTTACAGCTATTTATATGAAGTTGTACAAAAACGCTTTCTTTCGCCAAGACAGTGCATTTCTCACTGTTACATGCATTTGAATGGGGAACTCGACCGAAACAAAGTATAGGTTTTCATTATGTGAATAACTTGGAAATCTTAGCTCAAACAGCTGCAAAACCTGTTTGCCCAGCACGGAGACCTTGAGTTCTATAAGATAAAGCCATAAACATGTGTATCCGAGTCTTCTATCAAAAGTTACAGCTATTTATATGAAGTTGTACAAAAACGCTTTCTTTCGCCAAGACAGTGCGTTTCTCACTGTTACATGCATTTGAATGGGGAACTCGACCGAAACAAAGTATAGGTTTTCATTATGTGAATAACTTGGAAATCTTAGCTCAAACAGCTGCAAAACCTGTTTTCCCAGCACGGAGACCTTGCGTTCTATAATATAAGGCCATAAACATGTTTGTCTGAGTCTTCTATCAAAAGTTACAGCTATTTCTATGAAGTTGTACAAAAACGCTTTCTTTCGCCAAGACAGTGCGTTTCTCACTGTTACATGCATTTGAATGGGGAACTCGACCGAAACAAAGTATAGGTTTTCATTATGTGAATAACTTGGAAATCTTAGCTCAAACAGCTGCAAAACCTGTTTTCCCAGCACGGAGACCTTGAGTTCTATAAGATAAAGCCATAAACATGTGTATCCGAGTCTTCTATCAAAAGTTACAGCTATTTCTATGAAGTTGTACAAAAACGCTTTCTTTCGCCAAGACAGTGCGTTTCTCACTGTTACATGCATTTGAATGGGGAACTCGACCGAAACAAAGTATAGGTTTTCATTATGTGAATAACTTGGAAATCTTAGCTCAAACAGCTGCAAAACCTGTTTTCCCAGCACGGAGACCTTGAGTTCTATAAGATAAAGCCATAAACATGTTTGTCTGAGTCTTCTATCAAAAGTTACAGCTATTTATATGAAGTTGTACAAAAACGCTTTCTTTCGCCAAGACAGTGCGTTTCTCACTGTTACATGCATTTGAATGGGGAACTCGACCGAAACAAAGTATAGGTTTTCATTATGTGAATAACTTGGAAATCTTAGCTCAAACAGCTGCAAAACCTGTTTTCCCAGCACGGAGACCTTGCGTTCTATAATATAAGGCCATAAACATGTTTGTCTGAGTCTTCTATCAAAAGTTACAGCTATTTCTATGAAGTTGTACAAAAACGCTTTCTTTCGCCAAGACAGTGCGTTTCTCACTGTTACATGCATTTGAATGGGGAACTCGACCGAAACAAAGTATAGGTTTTCATTATGTGAATAACTTGGAAATCTTAGCTCAAACAGCTGCAAAACCTGTTTTCCCAGCACGGAGACCTTGAGTTCTATAAGATAAAGCCATAAACATGTGTATCCGAGTCTTCTATCAAAAGTTACAGCTATTTATATGAAGTTGTACAAAAACGCTTTCTTTCGCCAAGACTGTGCGTTTCTCACTGTTACATGCATTTGAATGGGGAACTCGACCGAAACAAAGTATAGGTTTTCATTATGTGAATAACTTGGAAATCTTAGCTCAAACAGCTGCAAAACCTGTTTGCCCAGCACGGGAACCTTGAGTTCTATAAGATAAAGCCATAAACATGTGTATCCGAGTCTTCTATCAAAAGTTACAGCTATTTATATGAAGTTGTACAAAAACGCTTTCTTTCGCCAAGACTGTGCGTTTCTCACTGTTACATGCATTTGAATGGGGAACTCGACCGAAACAAAGTATAGGTTTTCATTATGTGAATAACTTGGAAATCTTAGCTCAAACAGCTGCAAAACCTGTTTTCCCAGCACGGAGACCTTGAGTTCTATAAGATAAAGCCATAAACATGTGTATCCGAGTCTTCTATCAAAAGTTACAGCTATTTATATGAAGTTGTACAAAAACGCTTTCTTTCGCCAAGACAGTGCGTTTCTCACTGTTACATGCATTTGAATGGGGAACTCGACCGAAACAAAGTATAGGTTTTCATTATGTGAATAACTTGGAAATCTTAGCTCAAACAGCTGCAAAACCTGTTTTCCCAGCACGGAGACCTTGAGTTCTATAATATAAGGCCATAAACATGTTTGTCTGAGTCTTCTATCAAAAGTTACAGCTATTTCTATGAAGTTGTACAAAAACGCTTTCTTTCGCCAAGACAGTGCGTTTCTCACTGTTACATGCATTTGAATGGGGAACTCGACCGAAACAAAGTATAGGTTTTCATTATGTGAATAACTTGGAAATCTTAGCTCAAACAGCTGCAAAACCTGTTTTCCCAGCACGGAGACCTTGAGTTCTATAAGATAAAGCCATAAACATGTGTATCCGAGTCTTCTATCAAAAGTTACAGCTATTTATATGAAGTTGTACAAAAACGCTTTCTTTCGCCAAGACAGTGCGTTTCTCACTGTTACATGCATTTGAATGGGGAACTCGACCGAAACAAAGTATAAGTTTTCATTATGTGAATAACTTGGAAATCTTAGCTCAAACAGCTGCAAAACCTGTTTTCCCAGCACGGAGACCTTGAGTTCTATAAGATAAAGCCATAAACATGTTTGTCTGAGTCTTCTATCAAAAGTTACAGCTATTTCTATGAAGTTGTACAAAAACGCTTTCTTTCGCCAAGACAGTGCGTTTCTCACTGTTACATGCATTTGAATGGGGAACTCGACCGAAACAAAGTATAGGTTTTCATTATGTGAATAACTTGGAAATCTTAGCTCAAACAGCTGCAAAACCTGTTTTCCCAGCACGGAGACCTTGAGTTCTATAAGATAAAGCCATAAACATGTTTGTCTGAGTCTTCTATCAAAAGTTACAGCTATTTCTATGAAGTTGTACAAAAACGCTTTCTTTCGCCAAGACAGTGCGTTTCTCACTGTTACATGCATTTGAATGGGGAACTCGACCGAAACAAAGTATAGGTTTTCATTATGTGAATAACTTGGAAATCTTAGCTCAAACAGCTGCAAAACCTGTTTTCCCAGCACGGAGACCTTGAGTTCTATAAGATAAAGCCATAAACATGTGTATCCGAGTCTTCTATCAAAAGTTACAGCTATTTATATGAAGTTGTACAAAAACGCTTTCTTTCGCCAAGACAGTGCGTTTCTCACTGTTACATGCATTTGAATGGGGAACTCGACCGAAACAAAGTATAAGTTTTCATTATGTGAATAACTTGGAAATCTTAGCTCAAACAGCTGCAAAACCTGTTTTCCCAGCACGGAGACCTTGAGTTCTATAAGATAAAGCCATAAACATGTTTGTCTGAGTCTTCTATCAAAAGTTACAGCTATTTCTATGAAGTTGTACAAAAACGCTTTCTTTCGCCAAGACAGTGCGTTTCTCACTGTTACATGCATTTGAATGGGGAACTCGACCGAAACAAAGTATAGGTTTTCATTATGTGAATAACTTGGAAATCTTAGCTCAAACAGCGGCAAAACCTGTTTTCCCAGCACGGAGACCTTGAGTTCTATAAGATAAAGCCATAAACATGTTTGTCTGAGTCTTCTATCAAAAGTTACAGCTATTTCTATGAAGTTGTACAAAAACGCTTTCTTTCGCCAAGACAGTGCGTTTCTCACTGTTACATGCATTTGAATGGGGAACTCGACCGAAACAAAGTATAGGTTTTCATTATGTGAATAACTTGGAAATCTTAGCTCAAACAGCTGCAAAACCTGTTTTCCCAGCACGGAGACCTTGAGTTCTATAATATAAGGCCATAAACATGTTTGTCTGAGTCTTCTATCAAAAGTTACAGCTATTTCTATGAAGTTGTACAAAAACGCTTTCTTTCGCCAAGACAGTGCGTTTCTCACTGTTACATGCATTTGAATGGGGAACTCGACCGAAACAAAGTATAGGTTTTCATTATGTGAATAACTTGGAAATCTTAGCTCAAACAGCTGCAAAACCTGTTTTCCCAGCACGGAGACCTTGAGTTCTATAAGATAAAGCCATAAACATGTGTGTCCGAGTCTTCTATCAAAAGTTACAGCTATTTATATGAAGTTGTACAAAAACGCTTTCTTTCGCCAAGACAGTGCGTTTCTCACTGTTACATGCATTTGAATGGGGAACTCCACCGAAACAAAGTATAAGTTTTCATTATGTGAATAACTTGGAAATCTTAGCTCAAACAGCTGCAAAACCTGTTTTCCCAGCACGGAGACCTTGAGTTCTATAATATAAGGCCATAAACATGTTTGTCTGAGTCTTCTATCAAAAGTTACAGCTATTTCTATGAAGTTGTACAAAAACGCTTTCTTTCGCCAAGACAGTGCGTTTCTCACTGTTACATGCATTTGAATGGGGAACTCGACCGAAACAAAGTATAGGTTTTCATTATGTGAATAACTTGGAAATCTTAGCTCAAACAGCTGCAAAACCTGTTTTCCCAGCACGGAGACCTTGAGTTCTATAAGATAAAGCCATAAACATGTGTATCCGAGTCTTCTATCAAAAGTTACAGCTATTTCTATGAAGTTGTACAAAAACGCTTTCTTTCGCCAAGACAGTGCGTTTCTCACTGTTACATGCATTTGAATGGGGAACTCGACCGAAACAAAGTATAGGTTTTCATTATGTGAATAACTTGGAAATCTTAGCTCAAACAGCTGCAAAACCTGTTTTCCCAGCACGGAGACCTTGAGTTCTATAAGATAAAGCCATAAACATGTTTGTCTGAGTCTTCTATCAAAAGTTACAGCTATTTCTATGAAGTTGTACAAAAACGCTTTCTTTCGCCAAGACAGTGCGTTTCTCACTGTTACATGCATTTGAATGGGGAACTCGACCGAAACAAAGTATAGGTTTTCATTATGTGAATAACTTGGAAATCTTAGCTCAAACAGCTGCAAAACCTGTTTTCCCAGCACGGAGACCTTGAGTTCTATAATATAAGGCCATAAACATGTTTGTCTGAGTCTTCTATCAAAAGTTACAGCTATTTCTATGAAGTTGTACAAAAACGCTTTCTTTCGCCAAGACAGTGCGTTTCTCACTGTTACATGCATTTGAATGGGGAACTCGACCGAAACAAAGTATAGGTTTTCATTATGTGAATAACTTGGAAATCTTAGCTCAAACAGCTGCAAAACCTGTTTTCCCAGCACGGAGACCTTGAGTTCTATAATATAAGGCCATAAACATGTTTGAGTCTTCTATCAAAAGTTACAGCTATTTCTATGAAGTTGTACAAAAACGCTTTCTTTCGCCAAGACAGTGCGTTTCTCACTGTTACATGCATTTGAATGGGGAACTCCACCGAAACAAAGTATAAGTTTTCATTATGTGAATAACTTGGAAATCTTAGCTCAAACAGCTGCAAAACCTATTTTCCCAGCACGGAGACCTTGAGTTCTATAAGATAAAGCCATAAACATGTGTGTCCGAGTCTTCTATCAAAAGTTACAGCTATTTATATGAAGTTGTACAAAAACGCTTTCTTTCGCCAAGACAGTGCGTTTCTCACTGTTACATGCATTTGAATGGGGAACTCGACCGAAACAAAGTATAGGTTTTCATTATGTGAATAACTTGGAAATCTTAGCTCAAACAGCTGCAAAACCTGTTTTCCCAGCACGGAGACCTTGAGTTCTATAAGATAAAGCCATAAACATGTGTATCCGAGTCTTCTATCAAAAGTTACAGCTATTTATATGAAGTTGTACAAAAACGCTTTCTTTCGCCAAGACAGTGCGTTTCTCACTATTACATGCATTTGAATGGGGAACTCGACCGAAACAAAGTATCGGTTTTCATTATGTGAATAACTTGGAAATCTTAGCTCAAACAGCTGCAAAACCTGTTTTCCCAGCACGGAGACCTTGAGTTCTATAAGATAAAGCCATAAACATGTGTATCCGAGTCTTCTATCAAAAGTTACAGCTATTTCTATGAAGTTGTACAAAAACGCTTTCTTTCGCCAAGACAGTGCGTTTCTCACTGTTACATGCATTTGAATGGGGAACTCGACCGAAACAAAGTATAGGTTTTCATTATGTGAATAACTTGGAAATCTTAGCTCAAACAGCTGCAAAACCTGTTTTCCCAGCACGGAGACCTTGAGTTCTATAAGATAAAGCCATAAACATGTGTATCCGAGTCTTCTATCAAAAGTTACAGCTATTTATATGAAGTTGTACAAAAACGCTTTCTTTTGCCAAGACAGTGCGTTTCTCACTGTTACATGCATTTGAATGGGGAACTCGACCGAAACAAAGTATAAGTTTTCATTATGTGAATAACTTGGAAATCTTAGCTCAAACAGCTGCAAAACCTGTTTTCCCAGCACGGAGACCTTGAGTTCTATAAGATAAAGCCATAAACATGTTTGTCTGAGTCTTCTATCAAAAGTTACAGCTATTTCTATGAAGTTGTACAAAAACGCTTTCTTTCGCCAAGACAGTGCGTTTCTCACTGTTACATGCATTTGAATGGGGAACTCGACCGAAACAAAGTATAGGTTTTCATTATGTCAATAACTTGGAAATCTTAGCTCAAACAGCTGCAAAACCTGTTTTCCCAGCACGGAGACCTTGAGTTCTATAAGATAAAGCCATAAACATGTTTGTCTGAGTCTTCTATCAAAAGTTACAGCTATTTCTATGAAGTTGTACAAAAACGCTTTCTTTCGCCAAGACAGTGCGTTTCTCACTGTTACATGCATTTGAATGGGGAACTCGACCGAAACAAAGTATAGGTTTTCATTATGTGAATAACTTGGAAATCTTAGCTCAAACAGCTGCAAAACCTGTTTTCCCAGCACGGAGACCTTGAGTTCTATAATATAAGGCCATAAACATGTTTGTCTGAGTCTTCTATCAAAAGTTACAGCTATTTCTATGAAGTTGTACAAAAACGCTTTCTTTCGCCAAGACAGTGC
This sequence comes from Rhamphochromis longiceps, assembly GCF_057381845.1. Classification (NCBI taxonomy): domain Eukaryota; kingdom Metazoa; phylum Chordata; class Actinopteri; order Cichliformes; family Cichlidae; genus Rhamphochromis; species Rhamphochromis longiceps. Next base: position 19,025,009 of record NC_140576.1, read on the forward strand.
GTTTCTCACTGTTACATGCATTTGAATGGGGAACTCGACCGAAACAAAGTATAGGTTTTCATTATGTGAATAACTTGGAAATCTTAGCTCAAACAGCTGCAAAACCTGTTTTCCCAGCACGGAGACCTTGAGTTCTATAAGATAAAGCCATAAACATATGTGTCCGAGTCTTCTATCAAAAGTTACAGCTATTTATATGAAGTTGTACAAAAACGCTTTCTTTCGCCAAGACAGTGCGTTTCTCACTGTTACATGCATTTGAATGGGGAACTCCACCGAAACAAAGTATAAGTTTTCATTATGTGAATAACTTGGAAATCTTAGCTCAAACAGCTGCAAAACCTGTTTTCCCAGCACGGAGACCTTGAGTTCTATAATATAAGGCCATAAACATGTTTGTCTGAGTCTTCTATCAAAAGTTACAGCTATTTCTATGAAGTTGTACAAAAACGCTTTCTTTCGCCAAGACAGTGCGTTTCTCACTGTTACATGCATTTGAATGGGGAACTCGACCGAAACAAAGTATAGGTTTTCATTATGTGAATAACTTGGAAATCTTAGCTCAAACAGCTGCAAAACCTGTTTTCCCAGCACGGAGACCTTGAGTTCTATAAGATAAAGCCATAAACATGTTTGTCTGAGTCTTCTATCAAAAGTTACAGCTATTTCTATGAAGTTGTACAAAAACGCTTTCTTTCGCCAAGACAGTGCGTTTCTCACTGTTACATGCATTTGAATGGGGAACTCGACCGAAACAAAGTATAAGTTTTCATTATGTGAATAACTTGGAAATCTTAGCTCAAACAGCTGCAAAACCTGTTTTCCCAGCACGGAGACCTTGAGTTCTATAATATAAGGCCATGAACATATTTGTCTGAGTCTTCTATCAAAAGTTACAGCTATTTCTATGAAGTTGTACAAAAACGCTTTCTTTCGCCAAGACAGTGCGTTTCTCACTGTTACATGCATTTGAATGGGGAACTCGACCGAAACAAAGTATAGGTTTTCATTATGTGAATAACTTGGAAATCTTAGCTCAAACAGCTGCAAAACCTGTTTTCCCAGCACGGAGACCTTGAGTTCTATAAGATAAAGCCATAAACATGTGTATCCGAGTCTTCTATCAAAAGTTACAGCTATTTATATGAAGTTGTACAAAAACGCTTTCTTTCGCCAAGACAGTGCGTTTCTCACTATTACATGCATTTGAATGGGGAACTCGACCGAAACAAAGTATTGGTTTTCATTATGTGAATAACTTGGAAATCTTAGCTCAAACAGCTGCAAAACCTGTTTTCCCAGCACGGAGACCTTGAGTTCTATAATATAAGGCCATAAACATGTTTGTCTGAGTCTTCTATCAAAAGTTACAGCTATTTCTATGAAGTTGTACAAAAACGCTTTCTTTCGCCAAGACAGTGCGTTTCTCACTGTTACATGCATTTGAATGGGGAACTCGACCGAAACAAAGTATAGGTTTTCATTATGTGAATAACTTGGAAATCTTAGCTCAAACAGCTGCAAAACCTGTTTTCCCAGCACGGAGACCTTGAGTTCTATAAGATAAAGCCATAAACATGTGTGTCCGAGTCTTCTATCAAAAGTTACAGCTATTTCTATGAAGTTGTACAAAAACGCTTTCTTTCGCCAAGACAGTGCGTTTCTCACTGTTACATGCATTTGAATGGGGAACTCCACCGAAACAAAGTATAAGTTTTCATTATGTGAATAACTTGGAAATCTTAGCTCAAACAGCTGCAAAACCTGTTTTCCCAGCACGGAGACCTTGAGTTCTATAATATAAGGCCATAAACATGTTTGTCTGAGTCTTCTATCAAAAGTTACAGCTATTTCTATGAAGTTGTACAAAAACGCTTTCTTTCGCCAAGACAGTGCGTTTCTCACTGTTACATGCATTTGAATGGGGAACTCGACCGAAACAAAGTATAGGTTTTCATTATGTGAATAACTTGGAAATCTTAGCTCAAACAGCTGCAAAACCTGTTTTCCCAGCACGGAGACCTTGAGTTCTATAAGATAAAGCCATAAACATGTTTGTCTGAGTCTTCTATCAAAAGTTACAGCTATTTATATGAAGTTGTACAAAAACGCTTTCTTTCGCCAAGACAGTGCGTTTCTCACTGTTACATGCATTTGAATGGGGAACTCGACCGAAACAAAGTATAAGTTTTCATTATGTGAATAACTTGGAAATCTTAGCTCAAACAGCTGCAAAACCTGTTTTCCCAGCACGGAGACCTTGAGTTCTATAATATAAGGCCATGAACATATTTGTCTGAGTCTTCTATCAAAAGTTACAGCTATTTCTATGAAGTTGTACAAAAACGCTTTCTTTCGCCAAGACAGTGCGTTTCTCACTGTTACATGCATTTGAATGGGGAACTCGACCGAAACAAAGTATAGGTTTTCATTATGTGAATAACTTGGAAATCTTAGCTCAAACAGCTGCAAAACCTGTTTTCCCAGCACGGAGACCTTGAGTTCTATAAGATAAAGCCATAAACATGTTTGTCTGAGTCTTCTATCAAAAGTTACAGCTATTTCTATGAAGTTGTACAAAAACGCTTTCTTTCGCCAAGACAGTGCGTTTCTCACTGTTACATGCATTTGAATGGGGAACTCGACCGAAACAAAGTATAAGTTTTCATTATGTGAATAACTTGGAAATCTTAGCTCAAACAGCTGCAAAACCTGTTTTCCCAGCACGGAGACCTTGAGTTCTATAATATAAGGCCATAAACATATTTGTCTGAGTCTTCTATCAAAAGTTACAGCTATTTCTATGAAGTTGTACAAAAACGCTTTCTTTCGCCAAGACAGTGCGTTTCTCACTGTTACATGCATTTGAATGGGGAACTCGACCGAAACAAAGTATAGGTTTTCATTATGTGAATAACTTGGAAATCTTAGCTCAAACAGCTGCAAAACCTGTTTGCCCAGCACGGAGACCTTGAGTTCTATAAGATAAAGCCATAAACATGTTTGTCTGAGTCTTCTATCAAAAGTTACAGCTATTTATATGAAGTTGTACAAAAACGCTTTCTTTCGCCAAGACAGTGCGTTTCTCACTGTTACATGCATTTGAATGGGGAACTCCACCGAAACAAAGTATAGGTTTTCATTATGTGAATAACTTGGAAATCTTAGCTCAAACAGCTGCAAAACCTGTTTGCCCAGCACGGAGACCTTGAGTTCTATAAGATAAAGCCATAAACATGTGTATCCGAGTCTTCTATCAAAAGTTACAGCTATTTATATGAAGTTGTACAAAAACGCTTTCTTTCGCCAAGACAGTGCGTTTCTCACTGTTACATGCATTTGAATGGGGAACTCGACCGAAACAAAGTATAGGTTTTCATTATGTGAATAACTTGGAAATCTTAGCTCAAACAGCTGCAAAACCTGATTTCCCAGCACAGAGACCTTGAGTTCTATAATATAAGGCCATAAACATGTTTGTCTGAGTCTTCTATCAAAAGTTACAGCTATTTCTATGAAGTTGTACAAAAACGCTTTCTTTCGCCAAGACAGAAAGCGTATAGAACTCAAGGTCTCCGTGCTGGGAAAACAGGTTTTGCAGCTGTTTGAGCTAAGATTTCCAAGTTATTCACATAATGAAAACCTATACTTTGTTTCGGTCGAGTTCCCCATTCAAATGCATGTAACAGTGAGAAACGCACTGTCTTGGCGAAAGAAAGCGTTTTTGTACAACTTCATATAAATAGCTGTAACTTTTGATAGAAGACTCAGACAAACATGTTTATGGCTTTATCTTATAGAACTCAAGGTCTCCGTGCTGGGAAAACAGGTTTTGCAGCTGTTTGAGCTAAGATTTCCAAGTTATTCACATAATGAAAACCTATACTTTGTTTCGGTCGAGTTCCCCATTCAAATGCATGTAACAGTGAGAAACGCACTGTCTTGGCGAAAGAAAGCGTTTTTGTACAACTTCATATAAATAGCTGTAACTTTTGATAGAAGACTCAGACAAACATGTTTATGGCTTTATCTTATAGAACTCAAGGTCTCCGTGCTGGGAAAACAGGTTTTGCAGCTGTTTGAGCTAAGATTTCCAAGTTATTCACATAATGAAAACCTATACTTTGTTTCGGTCGAGTTCCCCATTCAAATGCATGTAACAGTGAGAAACGCACTGTCTTGGCGAAAGAAAGCGTTTTTGTACAACTTCATAGAAATAGCTGTAACTTTTGATAGAAGACTCAGACAAACATGTTTATGGCCTTATATTATAGAACTCAAGGTCTCCGTGCTGGGAAAACAGGTTTTGCAGCTGTTTGAGCTAAGATTTCCAAGTTATTCACATAATGAAAACCTATACTTTGTTTCGGTCGAGTTCCCCATTCAAATGCATGTAACAGTGAGAAACGCACTGTCTTGGCAAAAGAAAGCGTTTTTGTACAACTTCATAGAAATAGCTGTAACTTTTGATAGAAGACTCAGACAAACATGTTTATGGCTTTATCTTATAGAACTCAAGGTCTCCGTGCTGGGAAAACAGGTTTTGCAGCTGTTTGAGCTAAGATTTCCAAGTTATTCACATAATGAAAACCTATACTTTGTTTCGGTCGAGTTCCCCATTCAAATGCATGTAACAGTGAGAAACGCACAGTCTTGGCGAAAGAAAGCGTTTTTGTACAACTTCATATAAATAGCTGTAACTTTTGATAGAAGACTCGGATACACATGTTTATGGCTTTATCTTATAGAACTCAAGGTCTCAGTGCTGGGAAAACAGGTTTTGCAGCTGTTTGAGCTAAGATTTCCAAGTTATTCACATAATGAAAACCTATACTTTGTTTCGGTCGAGTTCCCCATTCAAATGCATGTAACAGTGAGAAACGCACTGTCTTGGCGAAAGAAAGCGTTTTTGTACAACTTCATATAAATAGCTGTAACTTTTGATAGAAGACTCAGACAAACATGTTTATGGCTTTATCTTATAGAACTCAAGGTCTCCGTGCTGGGAAAACAGGTTTTGCAGCTGTTTGAGCTAAGATTTCCAAGTTATTCACATAATGAAAACCTATACTTTGTTTCGGTCGAGTTCCCCATTCAAATGCATGTAACAGTGAGAAACGCACAGTCTTGGCGAAAGAAAGCGTTTTTGTACAACTTCATATAAATAGCTGTAACTTTTGATAGAAGACTCAGACAAACATGTTTATGGCTTTATCTTATAGAACTCAAGGTCTCCGTGCTGGGAAAACAGGTTTTGCAGCTGTTTGAGCTAAGATTTCCAAGTTATTCACATAATGAAAACCTATACTTTGTTTCGGTCGAGTTCCCCATTCAAATGCATGTAACAGTGAGAAACGCACTGTCTTGGCGAAAGAAAGCGTTTTTGTACAACTTCATATAAATAGCTGTATCTTTTGATAGAAGACTCGGATACACATGTTTATGGCTTTATCTTATAGAACTCAAGGTCTCCGTGCTGGGAAAACAGGTTTTGCAGCTGTTTGAGCTAAGATTTCCAAGTTATTCACATAATGAAAACCTATACTTTGTTTCGGTCGAGTTCCCCATTCAAATGCATGTAACAGTGGGAAACGCACTGTCTTGGCGAAAGAAAGCGTTTTTGTACAACTTCATATAAATAGCTGTAACTTTTGATAGAAGACTCAGACAAACATGTTTATGGCTTTATCTTATAGAACTCAAGGTCTCCGTGCTGGGAAAACAGGTTTTGCAGCTGTTTGAGCTAAGATTTCCAAGTTATTCACATAATGAAAACCTATACTTTGTTTCGGTCGAGTTCCCCATTCAAATGCATGTAACAGTGAGAAACGCACTGTCTTGGCGAAAGAAAGCGTTTTTGTACAACTTCATAGAAATAGCTGTAACTTTTGATAGAAGACTCAGACAAACATGTTTATGGCCTTATATTATAGAACTCAAGGTCTCCGTGCTGGGAAAACAGGTTTTGCAGCTGTTTGAGCTAAGATTTCCAAGTTATTCACATAATGAAAACCTATACTTTGTTTCGGTCGAGTTCCCCATTCAAATGCATGTAACAGTGAGAAACGCACAGTCTTGGCGAAAGAAAGCGTTTTTGTACAACTTCATAGAAATAGCTGTAACTTTTGATAGAAGACTCAGACAAACATGTTTATGGCTTTATCTTATAGAACTCAAGGTCTCCGTGCTGGGAAAACAGGTTTTGCAGCTGTTTGAGCTAAGATTTCCAAGTTATTCACATAATGAAAACCTATACTTTGTTTCGGTCGAGTTCCCCATTCAAATGCATGTAACAGTGAGAAACGCACAGTCTTGGCGAAAGAAAGCGTTTTTGTACAACTTCATATAAATAGCTGTAACTTTTGATAGAAGACTCGGATACACATGTTTATGGCTTTATCTTATAGAACTCAAGGTCTCAGTGCTGGGAAAACAGGTTTTGCAGCTGTTTGAGCTAAGATTTCCAAGTTATTCACATAATGAAAACCTATACTTTGTTTCGGTCGAGTTCCCCATTCAAATGCATGTAACAGTGAGAAACGCACTGTCTTGGCGAAAGAAAGCGTTTTTGTACAACTTCATATAAATAGCTGTAACTTTTGATAGAAGACTCAGACAAACATGTTTATGGCTTTATCTTATAGAACTCAAGGTCTCCGTGCTGGGAAAACAGGTTTTGCAGCTGTTTGAGCTAAGATTTCCAAGTTATTCACATAATGAAAACCTATACTTTGTTTCGGTCGAGTTCCCCATTCAAATGCATGTAACAGTGAGAAACGCACAGTCTTGGCGAAAGAAAGCGTTTTTGTACAACTTCATATAAATAGCTGTAACTTTTGATAGAAGACTCAGACAAACATGTTTATGGCTTTATCTTATAGAACTCAAGGTCTCCGTGCTGGGAAAACAGGTTTTGCAGCTGTTTGAGCTAAGATTTCCAAGTTATTCACATAATGAAAACCTATACTTTGTTTCGGTCGAGTTCCCCATTCAAATGCATGTAACAGTGAGAAACGCACTGTCTTGGCGAAAGAAAGCGTTTTTGTACAACTTCATATAAATAGCTGTATCTTTTGATAGAAGACTCGGATACACATGTTTATGGCTTTATCTTATAGAACTCAAGGTCTCCGTGCTGGGAAAACAGGTTTTGCAGCTGTTTGAGCTAAGATTTCCAAGTTATTCACATAATGAAAACCTATACTTTGTTTCGGTCGAGTTCCCCATTCAAATGCATGTAACAGTGGGAAACGCACTGTCTTGGCGAAAGAAAGCGTTTTTGTACAACTTCATATAAATAGCTGTAACTTTTGATAGAAGACTCAGACAAACATGTTTATGGCTTTATCTTATAGAACTCAAGGTCTCCGTGCTGGGAAAACAGGTTTTGCAGCTGTTTGAGCTAAGATTTCCAAGTTATTCACATAATGAAAACCTATACTTTGTTTCGGTCGAGTTCCCCATTCAAATGCATGTAACAGTGAGAAACGCACTGTCTTGGCGAAAGAAAGCGTTTTTGTACAACTTCATAGAAATAGCTGTAACTTTTGATAGAAGACTCAGACAAACATGTTTATGGCCTTATATTATAGAACTCAAGGTCTCCGTGCTGGGAAAACAGGTTTTGCAGCTGTTTGAGCTAAGATTTCCAAGTTATTCACATAATGAAAACCTATACTTTGTTTCGGTCGAGTTCCCCATTCAAATGCATGTAACAGTGAGAAACGCACAGTCTTGGCGAAAGAAAGCGTTTTTGTACAACTTCATAGAAATAGCTGTAACTTTTGATAGAAGACTCAGACAAACATGTTTATGGCTTTATCTTATAGAACTCAAGGTCTCCGTGCTGGGAAAACAGGTTTTGCAGCTGTTTGAGCTAAGATTTCCAAGTTATTCACATAATGAAAACCTATACTTTGTTTCGGTCGAGTTCCCCATTCAAATGCATGTAACAGTGAGAAACGCACAGTCTTGGCGAAAGAAAGCGTTTTTGTACAACTTCATATAAATAGCTGTAACTTTTGATAGAAGACTCGGATACACATGTTTATGGCTTTATCTTATAGAACTCAAGGTCTCAGTGCTGGGAAAACAGGTTTTGCAGCTGTTTGAGCTAAGATTTCCAAGTTATTCACATAATGAAAACCTATACTTTGTTTCGGTCGAGTTCCCCATTCAAATGCATGTAACAGTGAGAAACGCACTGTCTTGGCGAAAGAAAGCGTTTTTGTACAACTTCATATAAATAGCTGTAACTTTTGATAGAAGACTCAGACAAACATGTTTATGGCTTTATCTTATAGAACTCAAGGTCTCCGTGCTGGGAAAACAGGTTTTGCAGCTGTTTGAGCTAAGATTTCCAAGTTATTCACATAATGAAAACCTATACTTTGTTTCGGTGGAGTTCCCCATTCAAATGCATGTAACAGTGAGAAACGCACAGTCTTGGCGAAAGAAAGCGTTTTTGTACAACTTCATATAAATAGCTGTAACTTTTGATAGAAGACTCAGACAAACATGTTTATGGCTTTATCTTATAGAACTCAAGGTCTCCGTGCTGGGAAAACAGGTTTTGCAGCTGTTTGAGCTAAGATTTCCAAGTTATTCACATAATGAAAACTTATACTTTGTTTCGGTGGAGTTCCCCATTCAAATGCATGTAACAGTGAGAAACGCACTGTCTTGGCGAAAGAAAGCGTTTTTGTACAACTTCATATAAATAGCTGTATCTTTTGATAGAAGACTCGGATACACATGTTTATGGCTTTATCTTATAGAACTCAAGGTCTCCGTGCTGGGAAAACAGGTTTTGCAGCTGTTTGAGCTAAGATTTCCAAGTTATTCACATAATGAAAACCTATACTTTGTTTCGGTCGAGTTCCCCATTCAAATGCATGTAACAGTGAGAAACGCACAGTCTTGGCGAAAGAAAGCGTTTTTGTACAACTTCATAGAAATAGCTGTAACTTTTGATAGAAGACTCAGACAAACATGTTTATGGCTTTATCTTATAGAACTCAAGGTCTCCGTGCTGGGAAAACAGGTTTTGCAGCTGTTTGAGCTAAGATTTCCAAGTTATTCACATAATGAAAACTTATACTTTGTTTCGGTCGAGTTCCCCATTCAAATGCATGTAACAGTGAGAAACGCACTGTCTTGGCGAAAGAAAGCGTTTTTGTACAACTTCATATAAATAGCTGTAACTTTTGATAGAAGACTCAGACAAACATGTTTATGGCTTTATCTTATAGAACTCAAGGTCTCCGTGCTGGGAAAACAGGTTTTGCAGCTGTTTGAGCTAAGATTTCCAAGTTATTCACATAATGAAAACCTATACTTTGTTTCGGTCGAGTTCCCCATTCAAATGCATGTAACAGTGAGAAACGCACAGTCTTGGCGAAAGAAAGCGTTTTTGTACAACTTCATAGAAATAGCTGTAACTTTTGATAGAAGACTCAGACAAACATGTTTATGGCTTTATCTTATAGAACTCAAGGTCTCCGTGCTGGGAAAACAGGTTTTGCAGCTGTTTGAGCTAAGATTTCCAAGTTATTCACATAATGAAAACCTATACTTTGTTTCGGTCGAGTTCCCCATTCAAATGCATGTAACAGTGAGAAACGCACAGTCTTGGCGAAAGAAAGCGTTTTTGTACAACTTCATATAAATAGCTGTAACTTTTGATAGAAGACTCGGATACACATGTTTATGGCTTTATCTTATAGAACTCAAGGTCTCCGTGCTGGGAAAACAGGTTTTGCAGCTGTTTGAGCTAAGATTTCCAAGTTATTCACATAATGAAAACTTATACTTTGTTTCGGTCGAGTTCCCCATTCAAATGCATGTAACAGTGAGAAACGCACTGTCTTGGCGAAAGAAAGCGTTTTTGTACAACTTCATAGAAATAGCTGTAACTTTTGATAGAAGACTCGGATACACATGTTTATGGCTTTATCTTATAGAACTCAAGGTCTCCGTGCTGGGAAAACAGGTTTTGCAGCTGTTTGAGCTAAGATTTCCAAGTTATTCACATAATGAAAACCTATACTTTGTTTCGGTCGAGTTCCCCATTCAAATGCATGTAACAGTGAGAAACGCACTGTCTTGGCGAAAGAAAGCGTTTTTGTACAACTTCATAGAAATAGCTGTAACTTTTGATAGAAGACTCAGACAAACATGTTTATGGCCTTATATTATAGAACTCAATGTCCCTGTGCTGGGCAAACAGGTTTTGCAGCTGTTTGAGCTAAGATTTCCAAGTTATTCACATAATGAAAACCTATACTTTGTTTCGGTCGAGTTCCCCATTCAAATGCATGTAACAGTGAGAAACGCACAGTCTTGGCGAAAGAAAGCGTTTTTGTACAACTTCTAATAAATAGCTGTAACTTTTGATAGAAGACTCGGATACACATGTTTATGGCTTTATCTTATAGAACTCAAGGTCTCCGTGCTGGGCAAACAGGTTTTGCAGCTGTTTGAGCTAAGATTTCCAAGTTATTCACATAATGAAAACCTATACTTTGTTTCGGTCGAGTTCCCCATTCAAATGCATGTAACAGTGAGAAACGCACTGTCTTGGCGAAAGAAAGCGTTTTTGTACAACTTCATATAAATAGCTGTAACTTTTGATAGAAGACTCGGATACACATGTTTATGGCTTTATCTTATAGAACTCAAGGTCTCCGTGCTGGGAAAACAGGTTTTGCAGCTGTTTGAGCTAAGATTTCCAAGTTATTCACATAATGAAAACCTATACTTTGTTTCGGTCGAGTTCCCCATTCAAATGCATGTAACAGTGAGAAACGCACTGTCTTGGCGAAAGAAAGCGTTTTTGTACAACTTCATAGAAATAGCTGTAACTTTTGATAGAAGACTCAGACAAACATGTTTATGGCCTTATATTATAGAACGCAAGGTCTCCGTGCTGGGAAAACAGGTTTTGCAGCTGTTTGAGCTAAGATTTCCAAGTTATTCACATAATGAAAACCTATACTTTGTTTCGGTCGAGTTCCCCATTCAAATGCATGTAACAGTGAGAAACGCACTGTCTTGGCGAAAGAAAGCGTTTTTGTACAACTTCATATAAATAGCTGTAACTTTTGATAGAAGACTCGGATACACATGTTTATGGCTTTATCTTATAGAACTCAAGGTCTCCGTGCTGGGCAAACAGGTTTTGCAGCTGTTTGAGCTAAGATTTCCAAGTTATTCACATAATGAAAACCTATACTTTGTTTCGGTCGAGTTCCCCATTCAAATGCATGTAACAGTGAGAAATGCACTGTCTTGGCGAAAGAAAGCGTTTTTGTACAACTTCATAGAAATAGCTGTAACTTTTGATAGAAGACTCAGACAAACATGTTTATGGCTTTATCTTATAGAACTCAAGGTCTCCGTGCTGGGAAAACAGGTTTTGCAGCTGTTTGAGCTAAGATTTCCAAGTTATTCACATAATGAAAACCTATACTTTGTTTCGGTCGAGTTCCCCATTCAAATGCATGTAACAGTGAGAAACGCACTGTCTTGGCGAAAGAAAGCGTTTTTGTACAACTTCATATAAATAGCTGTAACTTTTGATAGAAGACTCGGATACACATGTTTATGGCTTTATCTTATAGAACTCAAGGTCTCCGTGCTGGGCAAACAGGTTTTGCAGCTGTTTGAGCTAAGATTTCCAAGTTATTCACATAATGAAAACCTATACTTTGTTTCGGTCGAGTTCCCCATTCAAATGCATGTAACAGTGAGAAACGCACAGTCTTGGCGAAAGAAAGCGTTTTTGTACAACTTCATATAAATAGCTGTAACTTTTGATAGAAGACTCGGATACACATGTTTATGGCTTTATCTTATAGAACTCAAGGTCTCCGTGCTGGGCAAACAGGTTTTGCAGCTGTTTGAGCTAAGATTTCCAAGTTATTCACATAATGAAAACCTATACTTTGTTTCGGTCGAGTTCCCCATTCAAATGCATGTAACAGTGAGAAACGCACTGTCTTGGCGAAAGAAAGCGTTTTTGTACAACTTCATATAAATAGCTGTAACTTTTGATAGAAGACTCGGATACACATGTTTATGGCTTTATCTTATAGAACTCAAGGTCTCCGTGCTGGGCAAACAGGTTTTGCAGCTGTTTGAGCTAAGATTTCCAAGTTATTCACATAATGAAAACCTATACTTTGTTTCGGTCGAGTTCCCCATTCAAATGCATGTAACAGTGAGAAACGCACAGTCTTGGCGAAAGAAAGCGTTTTTGTACAACTTCATATAAATAGCTGTAACTTTTGATAGAAGACTCGGATACACATGTTTATGGCTTTATCTTATAGAACTCAAGGTCTCCGTGCTGGGCAAACAGGTTTTGCAGCTGTTTGAGCTAAGATTTCCAAGTTATTCACATAATGAAAACCTATACTTTGTTTCGGTCGAGTTCCCCATTCAAATGCATGTAACAGTGAGAAACGCACAGTCTTGGCGAAAGAAAGCGTTTTTGTACAACTTCATATAAATAGCTGTAACTTTTGATAGAAGACTCGGATACACATGTTTATGGCTTTATCTTATAGAACTCAAGGTCTCCGTGCTGGGCAAACAGGTTTTGCAGCTGTTTGAGCTAAGATTTCCAAGTTATTCACATAATGAAAACCTATACTTTGTTTCGGTCGAGTTCCCCATTCAAATGCATGTAACAGTGAGAAACGCACTGTCTTGGCGAAAGAAAGCGTTTTTGTACAACTTCATATAAATAGCTGTAACTTTTGATAGAAGACTCGGATACACATGTTTATGGCTTTATCTTATAGAACTCAAGGTCTCCGTGCTGGGAAAACAGGTTTTGCAGCTGTTTGAGCTAAGATTTCCAAGTTATTCACATAATGAAAACCTATACTTTGTTTCGGTCGAGTTCCCCATTCAAATGCATGTAACAGTGAGAAACGCACAGTCTTGGCGAAAGAAAGCGTTTTTGTACAACTTCATATAAATAGCTGTAACTTTTGATAGAAGACTCAGACAAACATGTTTATGGCTTTATCTTATAGAACTCAAGGTCTCCGTGCTGGGAAAACAGGTTTTGCAGCTGTTTGAGCTAAGATTTCCAAGTTATTCACATAATGAAAACCTATACTTTGTTTCGGTCGAGTTCCCCATTCAAATGCATGTAACAGTGAGAAACGCACAGTCTTGGCGAAAGAAAGCGTTTTTGTACAACTTCTAATAAATAGCTGTAACTTTTGATAGAAGACTCGGATACACATGTTTATGGCTTTATCTTATAGAACTCAAGGTCTCCGTGCTGGGCAAACAGGTTTTGCAGCTGTTTGAGCTAAGATTTCCAAGTTATTCACATAATGAAAACCTATACTTTGTTTCGGTCGAGTTCCCCATTCAAATGCATGTAACAGTGAGAAACGCACTGTCTTGGCGAAAGAAAGCGTTTTTGTACAACTTCATATAAATAGCTGTAACTTTTGATAGAAGACTCAGACAAACATGTTTATGGCTTTATCTTATAGAACTCAAGGTCTCCGTGCTGGGAAAACAGGTTTTGCAGCTGTTTGAGCTAAGATTTCCAAGTTATTCACATAATGAAAACCTATACTTTGTTTCGGTCGAGTTCCCCATTCAAATGCATGTAACAGTGAGAAACGCACTGTCTTGGCGAAAGAAAGCGTTTTTGTACAACTTCATAGAAATAGCTGTAACTTTTGATAGAAGACTCAGACAAACATGTTTATGGCCTTATATTATAGAACTCAAGGTCTCCGTGCTGGGAAAACAGGTTTTGCAGCTGTTTGAGCTAAGATTTCCAAGTTATTCACATAATGAAAACCTATACTTTGTTTCGGTCGAGTTCCCCATTCAAATGCATGTAACAGTGAGAAACGCACTGTCTTGGCGAAAGAAAGCGTTTTTGTACAACTTCATATAAATAGCTGTAACTTTTGATAGAAGACTCGGATACACATGTTTATGGCTTTATCTTATAGAACTCAAGGTCTCCGTGCTGGGAAAACAGGTTTTGCAACTGTTTGAGCTAAGATTTCCAAGTTATTCACATAATGAAAACCTATACTTTGTTTCGGTCGAGTTCCCCATTCAAATGCATGTAACAGTGAGAAACGCACAGTCTTGGCGAAAGAAAGCGTTTTTGTACAACTTCATATAAATAGCTGTAACTTTTGATAGAAGACTCGGATACACATGTTTATGGCTTTATCTTATAGAACTCAAGGTCTCCGTGCTGGGCAAACAGGTTTTGCAGCTGTTTGAGCTAAGATTTCCAAGTTATTCACATAATGAAAACCTATACTTTGTTTCGGTCGAGTTCCCCATTCAAATGCATGTAACAGTGAGAAACGCACAGTCTTGGCGAAAGAAAGCGTTTTTGTACAACTTCATATAAATAGCTGTAACTTTTGATAGAAGACTCAGACAAACATGTTTATGGCTTTATCTTATAGAACTCAAGGTCTCCGTGCTGGGAAAACAGGTTTTGCAGCTGTTTGAGCTAAGATTTCCAAGTTATTCACATAATGAAAACCTATACTTTGTTTCGGTCGAGTTCCCCATTCAAATGCATGTAACAGTGAGAAACGCACAGTCTTGGCGAAAGAAAGCGTTTTTGTACAACTTCTAATAAATAGCTGTAACTTTTGATAGAAGACTCGGATACACATGTTTATGGCTTTATCTTATAGAACTCAAGGTCTCCGTGCTGGGCAAACAGGTTTTGCAGCTGTTTGAGCTAAGATTTCCAAGTTATTCACATAATGAAAACCTATACTTTGTTTCGGTCGAGTTCCCCATTCAAATGCATGTAACAGTGAGAAACGCACTGTCTTGGCGAAAGAAAGCGTTTTTGTACAACTTCATATAAATAGCTGTAACTTTTGATAGAAGACTCAGACAAACATGTTTATGGCTTTATCTTATAGAACTCAAGGTCTCCGTGCTGGGAAAACAGGTTTTGCAGCTGTTTGAGCTAAGATTTCCAAGTTATTCACATAATGAAAACCTATACTTTGTTTCGGTCGAGTTCCCCATTCAAATGCATGTAACAGTGAGAAACGCACTGTCTTGGCGAAAGAAAGCGTTTTTGTACAACTTCATAGAAATAGCTGTAACTTTTGATAGAAGACTCAGACAAACATGTTTATGGCCTTATATTATAGAACTCAAGGTCTCCGTGCTGGGAAAACAGGTTTTGCAGCTGTTTGAGCTAAGATTTCCAAGTTATTCACATAATGAAAACCTATACTTTGTTTCGGTCGAGTTCCCCATTCAAATGCATGTAACAGTGAGAAACGCACTGTCTTGGCGAAAGAAAGCGTTTTTGTACAACTTCATATAAATAGCTGTAACTTTTGATAGAAGACTCGGATACACATGTTTATGGCTTTATCTTATAGAACTCAAGGTCTCCGTGCTGGGAAAACAGGTTTTGCAGCTGTTTGAGCTAAGATTTCCAAGTTATTCACATAATGAAAACCTATACTTTGTTTCGGTCGAGTTCCCCATTCAAATGCATGTAACAGTGAGAAACGCACAGTCTTGGCGAAAGAAAGCGTTTTTGTACAACTTCATATAAATAGCTGTAACTTTTGATAGAAGACTCGGATACACATGTTTATGGCTTTATCTTATAGAACTCAAGGTCTCCGTGCTGGGCAAACAGGTTTTGCAGCTGTTTGAGCTAAGATTTCCAAGTTATTCACATAATGAAAACCTATACTTTGTTTCGGTCGAGTTCCCCATTCAAATGCATGTAACAGTGAGAAACGCACAGTCTTGGCGAAAGAAAGCGTTTTTGTACAACTTCATATAAATAGCTGTAACTTTTGATAGAAGACTCGGATACACATGTTTATGGCTTTATCTTATAGAACTCAAGGTCTCCGTGCTGGGCAAACAGGTTTTGCAGCTGTTTGAGCTAAGATTTCCAAGTTATTCACATAATGAAAACCTATACTTTGTTTCGGTCGAGTTCCCCATTCAAATGCATGTAACAGTGAGAAACGCACAGTCTTGGCGAAAGAAAGCGTTTTTGTACAACTTCATATAAATAGCTGTAACTTTTGATAGAAGACTCGGATACACATGTTTATGGCTTTATCTTATAGAACTCAAGGTCTCCGTGCTGGGAAAACAGGTTTTGCAGCTGTTTGAGCTAAGATTTCCAAGTTATTCACATAATGAAAACCTATACTTTGTTTCGGTCGAGTTCCCCATTCAAATGCATGTAACAGTGAGAAACGCACTGTCTTGGCGAAAGAAAGCGTTTTTGTACAACTTCATAGAAATAGCTGTAACTTTTGATAGAAGACTCGGATACACATGTTTATGGCTTTATCTTATAGAACTCAAGGTTCCCGTGCTGGGCAAACAGGTTTTGCAGCTGTTTGAGCTAAGATTTCCAAGTTATTCACATAATGAAAACCTATACTTTGTTTCGGTCGAGTTCCCCATTCAAATGCATGTAACAGTGAGAAATGCACAGTCTTGGCGAAAGAAAGCGTTTTTGTACAACTTCATAGAAATAGCTGTAACTTTTGATAGAAGACTCGGATACACATGTTTATGGCTTTATCTTATAGAACTCAAGGTCTCCGTGCTGGGCAAACAGGTTTTGCAGCTGTTTGAGCTAAGATTTCCAAGTTATTCACATAATGAAAACCTATACTTTGTTTCGGTCGAGTTCCCCATTCAAATGCATGTAACAGTGAGAAACGCACAGTCTTGGCGAAAGAAAGCGTTTTTGTACAACTTCATATAAATAGCTGTAACTTTTGATAGAAGACTCAGACAAACATGTTTATGGCTTTATCTTATAGAACTCAAGGTCTCCGTGCTGGGAAAACAGGTTTTGCAAACTGTTTGAGCTAAGATTTCCAAGTTATTCACATAATGAAAACCTATACTTTGTTTCGGTCGAGTTCCCCATTCAAATGCATGTAACAGTGAGAAACGCACAGTCTTGGCGAAAGAAAGCGTTTTTGTACAACTTCTAATAAATAGCTGTAACTTTTGATAGAAGACTCGGATACACATGTTTATGGCTTTATCTTATAGAACTCAAGGTCTCCGTGCTGGGCAAACAGGTTTTGCAGCTGTTTGAGCTAAGATTTCCAAGTTATTCACATAATGAAAACCTATACTTTGTTTCGGTCGAGTTCCCCATTCAAATGCATGTAACAGTGAGAAACGCACTGTCTTGGCGAAAGAAAGCGTTTTTGTACAACTTCATATAAATAGCTGTAACTTTTGATAGAAGACTCAGACAAACATGTTTATGGCTTTATCTTATAGAACTCAAGGTCTCCGTGCTGGGAAAACAGGTTTTGCAGCTGTTTGAGCTCAGATTTCCAAGTTATTCACATAATGAAAACCTATACTTTGTTTCGGTCGAGTTCCCCATTCAAATGCATGTAACAGTGAGAAACGCACTGTCTTGGCGAAAGAAAGCGTTTTTGTACAACTTCATAGAAATAGCTGTAACTTTTGATAGAAGACTCAGACAAACATGTTTATGGCCTTATATTATAGAACTCAAGGTCTCCGTGCTGGGAAAACAGGTTTTGCAGCTGTTTGAGCTAAGATTTCCAAGTTATTCACATAATGAAAACCTATACTTTGTTTCGGTCGAGTTCCCCATTCAAATGCATGTAACAGTGAGAAACGCACTGTCTTGGCGAAAGAAAGCGTTTTTGTACAACTTCATATAAATAGCTGTAACTTTTGATAGAAGACTCGGATACACATGTTTATGGCTTTATCTTATAGAACTCAAGGTCTCCGTGCTGGGAAAACAGGTTTTGCAGCTGTTTGAGCTAAGATTTCCAAGTTATTCACATAATGAAAACCTATACTTTGTTTCGGTCGAGTTCCCCATTCAAATGCATGTAACAGTGAGAAACGCACTGTCTTGGCGAAAGAAAGCGTTTTTGTACAACTTCATAGAAATAGCTGTAACTTTTGATAGAAGACTCAGACAAACATGTTTATGGCTTTATATTATAGAACGCAAGGTCTCCGTGCTGGGAAAACAGGTTTTGCAGCTGTTTGAGCTAAGATTTCCAAGTTATTCACATAATGAAAACCTATACTTTGTTTCGGTCGAGTTCCCCATTCAAATGCATGTAACAGTGAGAAACGCACTGTCTTGGCGAAAGAAAGCGTTTTTGTACAACTTCATATAAATAGCTGTAACTTTTGATAGAAGACTCGGATACACATGTTTATGGCTTTATCTTATAGAACTCAAGGTCTCCGTGCTGGGCAAACAGGTTTTGCAGCTGTTTGAGCTAAGATTTCCAAGTTATTCACATAATGAAAACCTATACTTTGTTTCGGTCGAGTTCCCCATTCAAATGCATGTAACAGTGAGAAATGCACTGTCTTGGCGAAAGAAAGCGTTTTTGTACAACTTCATATAAATAGCTGTAACTTTTGATAGAAGACTCAGACAAACATGTTTATGGCTTTATCTTATAGAACTCAAGGTCTCCGTGCTGGGAAAACAGGTTTTGCAGCTGTTTGAGCTAAGATTTCCAAGTTATTCACATAATGAAAACCTATACTTTGTTTCGGTCGAGTTCCCCATTCAAATGCATGTAACAGTGAGAAACGCACAGTCTTGGCGAAAGAAAGCGTTTTTGTACAACTTCATATAAATAGCTGTAACTTTTGATAGAAGACTCGGATACACATGTTTATGGCTTTATCTTATAGAACTCAAGGTCTCCGTGCTGGGCAAACAGGTTTTGCAGCTGTTTGAGCTAAGATTTCCAAGTTATTCACATAATGAAAACCTATACTTTGTTTCGGTCGAGTTCCCCATTCAAATGCATGTAACAGTGAGAAACGCACAGTCTTGGCGAAAGAAAGCGTTTTTGTACAACTTCATATAAATAGCTGTAACTTTTGATAGAAGACTCGGATACACATGTTTATGGCTTTATCTTATAGAACTCAAGGTCTCCGTGCTGGGCAAACAGGTTTTGCAGCTGTTTGAGCTAAGATTTCCAAGTTATTCACATAATGAAAACCTATACTTTGTTTCGGTCGAGTTCCCCATTCAAATGCATGTAACAGTGAGAAACGCACTGTCTTGGCGAAAGAAAGCGTTTTTGTACAACTTCATATAAATAGCTGTAACTTTTGATAGAAGACTCGGATACACATGTTTATGGCTTTATCTTATAGAACTCAAGGTCTCCGTGCTGGGAAAACAGGTTTTGCAGCTGTTTGAGCTAAGATTTCCAAGTTATTCACATAATGAAAACCTATACTTTGTTTCGGTCGAGTTCCCCATTCAAATGCATGTAACAGTGAGAAACGCACTGTCTTGGCGAAAGAAAGCGTTTTTGTACAACTTCATAGAAATAGCTGTAACTTTTGATAGAAGACTCAGACAAACATGTTTATGGCCTTATATTATAGAACGCAAGGTCTCCGTGCTGGGAAAACAGGTTTTGCAGCTGTTTGAGCTAAGATTTCCAAGTTATTCACATAATGAAAACCTATACTTTGTTTCGGTCGAGTTCCCCATTCAAATGCATGTAACAGTGAGAAACGCACTGTCTTGGCGAAAGAAAGCGTTTTTGTACAACTTCATATAAATAGCTGTAACTTTTGATAGAAGACTCGGATACACATGTTTATGGCTTTATCTTATAGAACTCAAGGTCTCCGTGCTGGGAAAACAGGTTTTGCAGCTGTTTGAGCTAAGATTTCCAAGTTATTCACATAATGAAAACCTATACTTTGTTTCGGTCGAGTTCCCCATTCAAATGCATGTAACAGTGAGAAACGCACTGTCTTGGCGAAAGAAAGCGTTTTTGTACAACTTCATAGAAATAGCTGTAACTTTTGATAGAAGACTCAGACAAACATGTTTATGGCCTTATATTATAGAACGCAAGGTCTCCGTGCTGGGAAAACAGGTTTTGCAGCTGTTTGAGCTAAGATTTCCAAGTTATTCACATAATGAAAACCTATACTTTGTTTCGGTCGAGTTCCCCATTCAAATGCATGTAACAGTGAGAAACGCACTGTCTTGGCGAAAGAAAGCGTTTTTGTACAACTTCATATAAATAGCTGTAACTTTTGATAGAAGACTCGGATACACATGTTTATGGCTTTATCTTATAGAACTCAAGGTCTCCGTGCTGGGCAAACAGGTTTTGCAGCTGTTTGAGCTAAGATTTCCAAGTTATTCACATAATGAAAACCTATACTTTGTTTCGGTCGAGTTCCCCATTCAAATGCATGTAACAGTGAGAAATGCACTGTCTTGGCGAAAGAAAGCGTTTTTGTACAACTTCATATAAATAGCTGTAACTTTTGATAGAAGACTCAGACAAACATGTTTATGGCTTTATCTTATAGAACTCAAGGTCTCCGTGCTGGGAAAACAGGTTTTGCAGCTGTTTGAGCTAAGATTTCCAAGTTATTCACATAATGAAAACCTATACTTTGTTTCGGTCGAGTTCCCCATTCAAATGCATGTAACAGTGAGAAACGCACAGTCTTGGCGAAAGAAAGCGTTTTTGTACAACTTCATATAAATAGCTGTAACTTTTGATAGAAGACTCGGATACACATGTTTATGGCTTTATCTTATAGAACTCAAGGTCTCCGTGCTGGGCAAACAGGTTTTGCAGCTGTTTGAGCTAAGATTTCCAAGTTATTCACATAATGAAAACCTATACTTTGTTTCGGTCGAGTTCCCCATTCAAATGCATGTAACAGTGAGAAACGCACAGTCTTGGCGAAAGAAAGCGTTTTTGTACAACTTCATATAAATAGCTGTAACTTTTGATAGAAGACTCGGATACACATGTTTATGGCTTTATCTTATAGAACTCAAGGTCTCCGTGCTGGGCAAACAGGTTTTGCAGCTGTTTGAGCTAAGATTTCCAAGTTATTCACATAATGAAAACCTATACTTTGTTTCGGTCGAGTTCCCCATTCAAATGCATGTAACAGTGAGAAACGCACTGTCTTGGCGAAAGAAAGCGTTTTTGTACAACTTCATATAAATAGCTGTAACTTTTGATAGAAGACTCGGATACACATGTTTATGGCTTTATCTTATAGAACTCAAGGTCTCCGTGCTGGGAAAACAGGTTTTGCAGCTGTTTGAGCTAAGATTTCCAAGTTATTCACATAATGAAAACCTATACTTTGTTTCGGTCGAGTTCCCCATTCAAATGCATGTAACAGTGAGAAACGCACTGTCTTGGCGAAAGAAAGCGTTTTTGTACAACTTCATAGAAATAGCTGTAACTTTTGATAGAAGACTCGGATACACATGTTTATGGCTTTATCTTATAGAACTCAAGGTCTCCGTGCTGGGAAAACAGGTTTTGCAGCTGTTTGAGCTAAGATTTCCAAGTTATTCACATAATGAAAACCTATACTTTGTTTCGGTCGAGTTCCCCATTCAAATGCATGTAACAGTGAGAAACGCACTGTCTTGGCGAAAGAAAGCGTTTTTGTACAACTTCATAGAAATAGCTGTAACTTTTGATAGAAGACTCAGACAAACATGTTTATGGCCTTATATTATAGAACGCAAGGTCTCCGTGCTGGGAAAACAGGTTTTGCAGCTGTTTGAGCTAAGATTTCCAAGTTATTCACATAATGAAAACCTATACTTTGTTTCGGTCGAGTTCCCCATTCAAATGCATGTAACAGTGAGAAACGCACTGTCTTGGCGAAAGAAAGCGTTTTTGTACAACTTCATATAAATAGCTGTAACTTTTGATAGAAGACTCGGATACACATGTTTATGGCTTTATCTTATAGAACTCAAGGTCTCCGTGCTGGGCAAACAGGTTTTGCAGCTGTTTGAGCTAAGATTTCCAAGTTATTCACATAATGAAAACCTATACTTTGTTTCGGTCGAGTTCCCCATTCAAATGCATGTAACAGTGAGAAATGCACTGTCTTGGCGAAAGAAAGCGTTTTTGTACAACTTCATATAAATAGCTGTAACTTTTGATAGAAGACTCAGACAAACATGTTTATGGCTTTATCTTATAGAACTCAAGGTCTCCGTGCTGGGAAAACAGGTTTTGCAGCTGTTTGAGCTAAGATTTCCAAGTTATTCACATAATGAAAACCTATACTTTGTTTCGGTCGAGTTCCCCATTCAAATGCATGTAACAGTGAGAAACGCACAGTCTTGGCGAAAGAAAGCGTTTTTGTACAACTTCATATAAATAGCTGTAACTTTTGATAGAAGACTCGGATACACATGTTTATGGCTTTATCTTATAGAACTCAAGGTCTCCGTGCTGGGCAAACAGGTTTTGCAGCTGTTTGAGCTAAGATTTCCAAGTTATTCACATAATGAAAACCTATACTTTGTTTCGGTCGAGTTCCCCATTCAAATGCATGTAACAGTGAGAAACGCACAGTCTTGGCGAAAGAAAGCGTTTTTGTACAACTTCATATAAATAGCTGTAACTTTTGATAGAAGACTCGGATACACATGTTTATGGCTTTATCTTATAGAACTCAAGGTCTCCGTGCTGGGCAAACAGGTTTTGCAGCTGTTTGAGCTAAGATTTCCAAGTTATTCACATAATGAAAACCTATACTTTGTTTCGGTCGAGTTCCCCATTCAAATGCATGTAACAGTGAGAAACGCACTGTCTTGGCGAAAGAAAGCGTTTTTGTACAACTTCATAGAAATAGCTGTAACTTTTGATAGAAGACTCGGATACACATGTTTATGGCTTTATCTTATAGAACTCAAGGTCTCCGTGCTGGGAAAACAGGTTTTGCAGCTGTTTGAGCTAAGATTTCCAAGTTATTCACATAATGAAAACCTATACTTTGTTTCGGTCGAGTTCCCCATTCAAATGCATGTAACAGTGAGAAACGCACTGTCTTGGCGAAAGAAAGCGTTTTTGTACAACTTCATAGAAATAGCTGTAACTTTTGATAGAAGACTCGGATACACATGTTTATGGCTTTATCTTATAGAACTCAAGGTTCCCGTGCTGGGCAAACAGGTTTTGCAGCTGTTTGAGCTAAGATTTCCAAGTTATTCACATAATGAAAACCTATACTTTGTTTCGGTCGAGTTCCCCATTCAAATGCATGTAACAGTGAGAAATGCACAGTCTTGGCGAAAGAAAGCGTTTTTGTACAACTTCATAGAAATAGCTGTAACTTTTGATAGAAGACTCGGATACACATGTTTATGGCTTTATCTTATAGAACTCAAGGTCTCCGTGCTGGGCAAACAGGTTTTGCAGCTGTTTGAGCTAAGATTTCCAAGTTATTCACATAATGAAAACCTATACTTTGTTTCGGTCGAGTTCCCCATTCAAATGCATGTAACAGTGAGAAACGCACAGTCTTGGCGAAAGAAAGCGTTTTTGTACAACTTCATATAAATAGCTGTAACTTTTGATAGAAGACTCAGACAAACATGTTTATGGCTTTATCTTATAGAACTCAAGGTCTCCGTGCTGGGAAAACAGGTTTTGCAGCTGTTTGAGCTAAGATTTCCAAGTTATTCACATAATGAAAACCTATACTTTGTTTCGGTCGAGTTCCCCATTCAAATGCATGTAACAGTGAGAAACGCACAGTCTTGGCGAAAGAAAGCGTTTTTGTACAACTTCTAATAAATAGCTGTAACTTTTGATAGAAGACTCGGATACACATGTTTATGGCTTTATCTTATAGAACTCAAGGTCTCCGTGCTGGGCAAACAGGTTTTGCAGCTGTTTGAGCTAAGATTTCCAAGTTATTCACATAATGAAAACCTATACTTTGTTTCGGTCGAGTTCCCCATTCAAATGCATGTAACAGTGAGAAACGCACTGTCTTGGCGAAAGAAAGCGTTTTTGTACAACTTCATATAAATAGCTGTAACTTTTGATAGAAGACTCAGACAAACATGTTTATGGCTTTATCTTATAGAACTCAAGGTCTCCGTGCTGGGAAAACAGGTTTTGCAGCTGTTTGAGCTAAGATTTCCAAGTTATTCACATAATGAAAACCTATACTTTGTTTCGGTCGAGTTCCCCATTCAAATGCATGTAACAGTGAGAAACGCACTGTCTTGGCGAAAGAAAGCGTTTTTGTACAACTTCATATAAATAGCTGTAACTTTTGATAGAAGACTCGGATACACATGTTTATGGCTTTATCTTATAGAACTCAAGGTCTCCGTGCTGGGAAAACAGGTTTTGCAGCTGTTTGAGCTAAGATTTCCAAGTTATTCACATAATGAAAACCTATACTTTGTTTCGGTCGAGTTCCCCATTCAAATGCATGTAACAGTGAGAAACGCACTGTCTTGGCGAAAGAAAGCGTTTTTGTACAACTTCATATAAATAGCTGTAACTTTTGATAGAAGACTCGGATACACATGTTTATGGCTTTATCTTATAGAACTCAAGGTCTCCGTGCTGGGAAAACAGGTTTTGCAGCTGTTTGAGCTAAGATTTCCAAGTTATTCACATAATGAAAACCAATACTTTGTTTCGGTCGAGTTCCCCATTCAAATGCATGTAATAGTGAGAAACGCACTGTCTTGGCGAAAGAAAGCGTTTTTGTACAACTTCATATAAATAGCTGTAACTTTTGATAGAAGACTCGGATACACATGTTTATGGCTTTATCTTATAGAACTCAAGGTCTCCGTGCTGGGAAAACAGGTTTTGCAGCTGTTTGAGCTAAGATTTCCAAGTTATTCACATAATGAAAACCTATACTTTGTTTCGGTCGAGTTCCCCATTCAAATGCATGTAACAGTGAGAAACGCACTGTCTTGGCGAAAGAAAGCGTTTTTGTACAACTTCATAGAAATAGCTGTAACTTTTGATAGAAGACTCAGACAAATATGTTCATGGCCTTATATTATAGAACTCAAGGTCTCCGTGCTGGGAAAACAGGTTTTGCAGCTGTTTGAGCTAAGATTTCCAAGTTATTCACATAATGAAAACTTATACTTTGTTTCGGTCGAGTTCCCCATTCAAATGCATGTAACAGTGAGAAACGCACTGTCTTGGCGAAAGAAAGCGTTTTTGTACAACTTCATAGAAATAGCTGTAACTTTTGATAGAAGACTCAGACAAACATGTTTATGGCTTTATCTTATAGAACTCAAGGTCTCCGTGCTGGGAAAACAGGTTTTGCAGCTGTTTGAGCTAAGATTTCCAAGTTATTCACATAATGAAAACCTATACTTTGTTTCGGTCGAGTTCCCCATTCAAATGCATGTAACAGTGAGAAACGCACTGTCTTGGCGAAAGAAAGCGTTTTTGTACAACTTCATAGAAATAGCTGTAACTTTTGATAGAAGACTCAGACAAACATGTTTATGGCCTTATATTATAGAACTCAAGGTCTCCGTGCTGGGAAAACAGGTTTTGCAGCTGTTTGAGCTAAGATTTCCAAGTTATTCACATAATGAAAACTTATACTTTGTTTCGGTGGAGTTCCCCATTCAAATGCATGTAACAGTGAGAAACGCACTGTCTTGGCGAAAGAAAGCGTTTTTGTACAACTTCATAGAAATAGCTGTAACTTTTGATAGAAGACTCAGACAAACATGTTTATGGCCTTATATTATAGAACTCAAGGTCTCCGTGCTGGGAAAACAGGTTTTGCAGCTGTTTGAGCTAAGATTTCCAAGTTATTCACATAATGAAAACTTATACTTTGTTTCGGTCGAGTTCCCCATTCAAATGCATGTAACAGTGAGAAACGCACTGTCTTGGCAAAAGAAAGCGTTTTTGTACAACTTCATATAAATAGCTGTAACTTTTGATAGAAGACTCGGATACACATGTTTATGGCTTTATCTTATAGAACTCAAGGTCTCCGTGCTGGGAAAACAGGTTTTGCAGCTGTTTGAGCTAAGATTTCCAAGTTATTCACATAATGAAAACCTATACTTTGTTTCGGTCGAGTTCCCCATTCAAATGCATGTAACAGTGAGAAACGCACTGTCTTGGCGAAAGAAAGCGTTTTTGTACAACTTCATAGAAATAGCTGTAACTTTTGATAGAAGACTCGGATACACATGTTTATGGCTTTATCTTATAGAACTCAAGGTCTCCGTGCTGGGAAAACAGGTTTTGCAGCTGTTTGAGCTAAGATTTCCAAGTTATTCACATAATGAAAACCGATACTTTGTTTCGGTCGAGTTCCCCATTCAAATGCATGTAATAGTGAGAAACGCACTGTCTTGGCGAAAGAAAGCGTTTTTGTACAACTTCATATAAATAGCTGTAACTTTTGATAGAAGACTCGGATACACATGTTTATGGCTTTATCTTATAGAACTCAAGGTCTCCGTGCTGGGAAAACAGGTTTTGCAGCTGTTTGAGCTAAGATTTCCAAGTTATTCACATAATGAAAACCTATACTTTGTTTCGGTCGAGTTCCCCATTCAAATGCATGTAACAGTGAGAAACGCACTGTCTTGGCGAAAGAAAGCGTTTTTGTACAACTTCATATAAATAGCTGTAACTTTTGATAGAAGACTCGGACACACATGTTTATGGCTTTATCTTATAGAACTCAAGGTCTCCGTGCTGGGAAAACAGGTTTTGCAGCTGTTTGAGCTAAGATTTCCAAGTTATTCACATAATGAAAACCTATACTTTGTTTCGGTCGAGTTCCCCATTCAAATGCATGTAACAGTGAGAAACGCACTGTCTTGGCGAAAGAAAGCGTTTTTGTACAACTTCATAGAAATAGCTGTAACTTTTGATAGAAGACTCAGACAAACATGTTTATGGCCTTATATTATAGAACTCAAGGTCTCCGTGCTGGGAAAACAGGTTTTGCAGCTGTTTGAGCTAAGATTTCCAAGTTATTCACATAATGAAAACCGATACTTTGTTTCGGTCGAGTTCCCCATTCAAATGCATGTAATAGTGAGAAACGCACTGTCTTGGCGAAAGAAAGCGTTTTTGTACAACTTCATATAAATAGCTGTAACTTTTGATAGAAGACTCGGATACACATGTTTATGGCTTTATCTTATAGAACTCAAGGTCTCCGTGCTGGGAAAACAGGTTTTGCAGCTGTTTGAGCTAAGATTTCCAAGTTATTCACATAATGAAAACCTATACTTTGTTTCGGTCGAGTTCCCCATTCAAATGCATGTAACAGTGAGAAACGCACTGTCTTGGCGAAAGAAAGCGTTTTTGTACAACTTCATATAAATAGCTGTAACTTTTGATAGAAGACTCGGACACACATGTTTATGGCTTTATCTTATAGAACTCAAGGTCTCCGTGCTGGGAAAACAGGTTTTGCAGCTGTTTGAGCTAAGATTTCCAAGTTATTCACATAATGAAAACTTATACTTTGTTTCGGTCGAGTTCCCCATTCAAATGCATGTAACAGTGAGAAACGCACTGTCTTGGCGAAAGAAAGCGTTTTTGTACAACTTCATAGAAATAGCTGTAACTTTTGATAGAAGACTCAGACAAACATGTTTATGGCCTTATATTATAGAACTCAAGGTCTCCGTGCTGGGAAAACAGGTTTTGCAGCTGTTTGAGCTAAGATTTCCAAGTTATTCACATAATGAAAACCTATACTTTGTTTCGGTCGAGTTCCCCATTCAAATGCATGTAACAGTGAGAAACGCACTGTCTTGGCGAAAGAAAGCGTTTTTGTACAACTTCATAGAAATAGCTGTAACTTTTGATAGAAGACTCGGATACACATGTTTATGGCTTTATCTTATAGAACTCAAGGTCTCCGTGCTGGGAAAACAGGTTTTGCAGCTGTTTGAGCTAAGATTTCCAAGTTATTCACATAATGAAAACCTATACTTTGTTTCGGTCGAGTTCCCCATTCAAATGCATGTAACAGTGAGAAACGCACTGTCTTGGCGAAAGAAAGCGTTTTTGTACAACTTCATAGAAATAGCTGTAACTTTTGATAGAAGACTCAGACAAACATGTTTATGGCCTTATATTATAGAACTCAAGGTCTCCGTGCTGGGAAAACAGGTTTTGCAGCTGTTTGAGCTAAGATTTCCAAGTTATTCACATAATGAAAACCTATACTTTGTTTCGGTCGAGTTCCCCATTCAAATGCATGTAACAGTGAGAAACGCACTGTCTTGGCGAAAGAAAGCGTTTTTGTACAACTTCATAGAAATAGCTGTAACTTTTGATAGAAGACTCGGATACACATGTTTATGGCTTTATCTTATAGAACTCAAGGTCTCCGTGCTGGGAAAACAGGTTTTGCAGCTGTTTGAGCTAAGATTTCCAAGTTATTCACATAATGAAAACCTATACTTTGTTTCGGTCGAGTTCCCCATTCAAATGCATGTAACAGTGAGAAACGCACTGTCTTGGCGAAAGAAAGCGTTTTTGTACAACTTCATAGAAATAGCTGTAACTTTTGATAGAAGACTCAGACAAACATGTTTATGGCCTTATATTATAGAACTCAAGGTCTCCGTGCTGGGAAAACAGGTTTTGCAGCTGTTTGAGCTAAGATTTCCAAGTTATTCACATAATGAAAACCTATACTTTGTTTCGGTCGAGTTCCCCATTCAAATGCATGTAACAGTGAGAAACGCACTGTCTTGGCGAAAGAAAGCGTTTTTGTACAACTTCATATAAATAGCTGTAACTTTTGATAGAAGACTCGGATACACATGTTTATGGCTTTATCTTATAGAACTCAAGGTCTCCGTGCTGGGAAAACAGGTTTTGCAGCTGTTTGAGCTAAGATTTCCAAGTTATTCACATAATGAAAACCTATACTTTGTTTCGGTGGAGTTCCCCATTCAAATGCATGTAACAGTGAGAAACGCACAGTCTTGGCGAAAGAAAGCGTTTTTGTACAACTTCATAGAAATAGCTGTAACTTTTGATAGAAGACTCAGACAAACATGTTTATGGCTTTATCTTATAGAACTCAAGGTCTCCGTGCTGGGAAAACAGGTTTTGCAGCTGTTTGAGCTAAGATTTCCAAGTTATTCACATAATGAAAACCTATACTTTGTTTCGGTCGAGTTCCCCATTCAAATGCATGTAACAGTGAGAAACGCACTGTCTTGGCGAAAGAAAGCGTTTTTGTACAACTTCATAGAAATAGCTGTAACTTTTGATAGAAGACTCAGACAAACATGTTTATGGCCTTATATTATAGAACTCAAGGTCTCCGTGCTGGGAAAACAGGTTTTGCAGCTGTTTGAGCTAAGATTTCCAAGTTATTCACATAATGAAAACCTATACTTTGTTTCGGTCGAGTTCCCCATTCAAATGCATGTAACAGTGAGAAACGCACTGTCTTGGCGAAAGAAAGCGTTTTTGTACAACTTCATAGAAATAGCTGTAACTTTTGATAGAAGACTCAGACAAACATGTTTATGGCTTTATCTTATAGAACTCAAGGTCTCCGTGCTGGGAAAACAGGTTTTGCAGCTGTTTGAGCTAAGATTTCCAAGTTATTCACATAATGAAAACCTATACTTTGTTTCGGTCGAGTTCCCCATTCAAATGCATGTAACAGTGAGAAACGCACTGTCTTGGCGAAAGAAAGCGTTTTTGTACAACTTCATAGAAATAGCTGTAACTTTTGATAGAAGACTCGGATACACATGTTTATGGCTTTATCTTATAGAACTCAAGGTCTCCGTGCTGGGAAAACAGGTTTTGCAGCTGTTTGAGCTAAGATTTCCAAGTTATTCACATAATGAAAACCGATACTTTGTTTCGGTCGAGTTCCCCATTCAAATGCATGTAATAGTGAGAAACGCACTGTCTTGGCGAAAGAAAGCGTTTTTGTACAACTTCATAGAAATAGCTGTAACTTTTGATAGAAGACTCAGACAAACATGTTTATGGCCTTATATTATAGAACTCAAGGTCTCCGTGCTGGGAAAACAGGTTTTGCAGCTGTTTGAGCTAAGATTTCCAAGTTATTGACATAATGAAAACCTATACTTTGTTTCGGTCGAGTTCCCCATTCAAATGCATGTAACAGTGAGAAACGCACTGTCTTGGCGAAAGAAAGCGTTTTTGTACAACTTCATAGAAATAGCTGTAACTTTTGATAGAAGACTCGGATACACATGTTTATGGCTTTATCTTATAGAACTCAAGGTCTCCGTGCTGGGAAAACAGGTTTTGCAGCTGTTTGAGCTAAGATTTCCAAGTTATTCACATAATGAAAACCGATACTTTGTTTCGGTCGAGTTCCCCATTCAAATGCATGTAATAGTGAGAAACGCACTGTCTTGGCGAAAGAAAGCGTTTTTGTACAACTTCATAGAAATAGCTGTAACTTTTGATAGAAGACTCAGACAAACATGTTTATGGCCTTATATTATAGAACTCAAGGTCTCCGTGCTGGGAAAACAGGTTTTGCAGCTGTTTGAGCTAAGATTTCCAAGTTATTCACATAATGAAAACCTATACTTTGTTTCGGTCGAGTTCCCCATTCAAATGCATGTAACAGTGAGAAACGCACTGTCTTGGCGAAAGAAAGCGTTTTTGTACAACTTCATAGAAATAGCTGTAACTTTTGATAGAAGACTCGGATACACATGTTTATGGCTTTATCTTATAGAACTCAAGGTCTCCGTGCTGGGAAAACAGGTTTTGCAGCTGTTTGAGCTAAGATTTCCAAGTTATTCACATAATGAAAACCTATACTTTGTTTCGGTCGAGTTCCCCATTCAAATGCATGTAACAGTGAGAAACGCACTGTCTTGGCGAAAGAAAGCGTTTTTGTACAACTTCATAGAAATAGCTGTAACTTTTGATAGAAGACTCAGACAAACATGTTTATGGCCTTATATTATAGAACTCAAGGTCTCCGTGCTGGGAAAACAGGTTTTGCAGCTGTTTGAGCTAAGATTTCCAAGTTATTCACATAATGAAAACCTATACTTTGTTTCGGTCGAGTTCCCCATTCAAATGCATGTAACAGTGAGAAACGCACTGTCTTGGCGAAAGAAAGCGTTTTTGTACAACTTCATATAAATAGCTGTAACTTTTGATAGAAGACTCGGATACACATGTTTATGGCTTTATCTTATAGAACTCAAGGTCTCCGTGCTGGGAAAACAGGTTTTGCAGCTGTTTGAGCTAAGATTTCCAAGTTATTCACATAATGAAAACCTATACTTTGTTTCGGTCGAGTTCCCCATTCAAATGCATGTAACAGTGAGAAACGCACAGTCTTGGCGAAAGAAAGCGTTTTTGTACAACTTCATAGAAATAGCTGTAACTTTTGATAGAAGACTCAGACAAACATGTTTATGGCTTTATCTTATAGAACTCAAGGTCTCCGTGCTGGGAAAACAGGTTTTGCAGCTGTTTGAGCTAAGATTTCCAAGTTATTCACATAATGAAAACCTATACTTTGTTTCGGTCGAGTTCCCCATTCAAATGCATGTAACAGTGAGAAACGCACTGTCTTGGCGAAAGAAAGCGTTTTTGTACAACTTCATAGAAATAGCTGTAACTTTTGATAGAAGACTCAGACAAACATGTTTATGGCCTTATATTATAGAACTCAAGGTCTCCGTGCTGGGAAAACAGGTTTTGCAGCTGTTTGAGCTAAGATTTCCAAGTTATTCACATAATGAAAACCTATACTTTGTTTCGGTCGAGTTCCCCATTCAAATGCATGTAACAGTGAGAAACGCACTGTCTTGGCGAAAGAAAGCGTTTTTGTACAACTTCATAGAAATAGCTGTAACTTTTGATAGAAGACTCAGACAAACATGTTTATGGCTTTATCTTATAGAACTCAAGGTCTCCGTGCTGGGAAAACAGGTTTTGCAGCTGTTTGAGCTAAGATTTCCAAGTTATTGACATAATGAAAACCTATACTTTGTTTCGGTCGAGTTCCCCATTCAAATGCATGTAACAGTGAGAAACGCACTGTCTTGGCGAAAGAAAGCGTTTTTGTACAACTTCATAGAAATAGCTGTAACTTTTGATAGAAGACTCAGACAAACATGTTTATGGCTTTATCTTATAGAACTCAAGGTCTCCGTGCTGGGAAAACAGGTTTTGCAGCTGTTTGAGCTAAGATTTCCAAGTTATTCACATAATGAAAACCTATACTTTGTTTCGGTCGAGTTCCCCATTCAAATGCATGTAACAGTGAGAAACGCACTGTCTTGGCGAAAGAAAGCGTTTTTGTACAACTTCATATAAATAGCTGTAACTTTTGATAGAAGACTCGGATACACATGTTTATGGCTTTATCTTATAGAACTCAAGGTCTCCGTGCTGGGCAAACAGGTTTTGCAGCTGTTTGAGCTAAGATTTCCAAGTTATTCACATAATGAAAACCTATACTTTGCTTCGGTGGAGTTCCCCATTCAAATGCATGTAACAGTGAGAAACGCACTGTCTTGGCGAAAGAAAGCGTTTTTGTACAACTTCATATAAATAGCTGTAACTTTTGATAGAAGACTCAGACAAACATGTTTATGGCTTTATCTTATAGAACTCAAGGTCTCCGTGCTGGGCAAACAGGTTTTGCAGCTGTTTGAGCTAAGATTTCCAAGTTATTCACATAATGAAAACCTATACTTTGTTTCGGTCGAGTTCCCCATTCAAATGCATGTAACAGTGAGAAACGCACTGTCTTGGCGAAAGAAAGCGTTTTTGTACAACTTCATAGAAATAGCTGTAACTTTTGATAGAAGACTCAGACAAATATGTTTATGGCCTTATATTATAGAACTCAAGGTCTCCGTGCTGGGAAAACAGGTTTTGCAGCTGTTTGAGCTAAGATTTCCAAGTTATTCACATAATGAAAACTTATACTTTGTTTCGGTCGAGTTCCCCATTCAAATGCATGTAACAGTGAGAAACGCACTGTCTTGGCGAAAGAAAGCGTTTTTGTACAACTTCATAGAAATAGCTGTAACTTTTGATAGAAGACTCAGACAAACATGTTTATGGCTTTATCTTATAGAACTCAAGGTCTCCGTGCTGGGAAAACAGGTTTTGCAGCTGTTTGAGCTAAGATTTCCAAGTTATTCACATAATGAAAACCTATACTTTGTTTCGGTCGAGTTCCCCATTCAAATGCATGTAACAGTGAGAAACGCACTGTCTTGGCGAAAGAAAGCGTTTTTGTACAACTTCATAGAAATAGCTGTAACTTTTGATAGAAGACTCAGACAAACATGTTTATGGCCTTATATTATAGAACTCAAGGTCTCCGTGCTGGGAAATCAGGTTTTGCAGCTGTTTGAGCTAAGATTTCCAAGTTATTCACATAATGAAAACCTATACTTTGTTTCGGTCGAGTTCCCCATTCAAATGCATGTAACAGTGAGAAACGCACTGTCTTGGCGAAAGAAAGCGTTTTTGTACAACTTCATAGAAATAGCTGTAACTTTTGATAGAAGACTCAGACAAACATGTTTATGGCCTTATATTATAGAACTCAAGGTCTCCGTGCTGGGAAAACAGGTTTTGCAGCTGTTTGAGCTAAGATTTCCAAGTTATTCACATAATGAAAACTTATACTTTGTTTCGGTGGAGTTCCCCATTCAAATGCATGTAACAGTGAGAAACGCACTGTCTTGGCGAAAGAAAGCGTTTTTGTACAACTTCATAGAAATAGCTGTAACTTTTGATAGAAGACTCAGACAAACATGTTTATGGCCTTATATTATAGAACTCAAGGTCTCCGTGCTGGGAAAACAGGTTTTGCAGCTGTTTGAGCTAAGATTTCCAAGTTATTCACATAATGAAAACTTATACTTTGTTTCGGTGGAGTTCCCCATTCAAATGCATGTAACAGTGAGAAACGCACTGTCTTGGCGAAAGAAAGCGTTTTTGTACAACTTCATATAAATAGCTGTAACTTTTGATAGAAGACTCGGATACACATGTTTATGGCTTTATCTTATAGAACTCAAGGTCTCCGTGCTGGGAAAACAGGTTTTGCAGCTGTTTGAGCTAAGATTTCCAAGTTATTCACATAATGAAAACCGATACTTTGTTTCGGTCGAGTTCCCCATTCAAATGCATGTAACAGTGAGAAACGCACTGTCTTGGCGAAAGAAAGCGTTTTTGTACAACTTCATATAAATAGCTGTAACTTTTGATAGAAGACTCGGATACACATGTTTATGGCTTTATCTTATAGAACTCAAGGTCTCCGTGCTGGGAAAACAGGTTTTGCAGCTGTTTGAGCTAAGATTTCCAAGTTATTCACATAATGAAAACCGATACTTTGTTTCGGTCGAGTTCCCCATTCAAATGCATGTAATAGTGAGAAACGCACTGTCTTGGCGAAAGAAAGCGTTTTTGTACAACTTCATATAAATAGCTGTAACTTTTGATAGAAGACTCGGATACACATGTTTATGGCTTTATCTTATAGAACTCAAGGTCTCCGTGCTGGGAAAACAGGTTTTGCAGCTGTTTGAGCTAAGATTTCCAAGTTATTCACATAATGAAAACCTATACTTTGTTTCGGTCGAGTTCCCCATTCAAATGCATGTAACAGTGAGAAACGCACTGTCTTGGCGAAAGAAAGCGTTTTTGTACAACTTCATATAAATAGCTGTAACTTTTGATAGAAGACTCGGACACACATGTTTATGGCTTTATCTTATAGAACTCAAGGTCTCCGTGCTGGGAAAACAGGTTTTGCAGCTGTTTGAGCTAAGATTTCCAAGTTATTCACATAATGAAAACCTATACTTTGTTTCGGTCGAGTTCCCCATTCAAATGCATGTAACAGTGAGAAACGCACTGTCTTGGCGAAAGAAAGCGTTTTTGTACAACTTCATAGAAATAGCTGTAACTTTTGATAGAAGACTCAGACAAACATGTTTATGGCCTTATATTATAGAACTCAAGGTCTCCGTGCTGGGAAAACAGGTTTTGCAGCTGTTTGAGCTAAGATTTCCAAGTTATTCACATAATGAAAACCTATACTTTGTTTCGGTCGAGTTCCCCATTCAAATGCATGTAACAGTGAGAAACGCACTGTCTTGGCGAAAGAAAGCGTTTTTGTACAACTTCATAGAAATAGCTGTAACTTTTGATAGAAGACTCAGACAAACATGTTTATGGCTTTATCTTATAGAACTCAAGGTCTCCGTGCTGGGAAAACAGGTTTTGCAGCTGTTTGAGCTAAGATTTCCAAGTTATTCACATAATGAAAACCTATACTTTGTTTCGGTCGAGTTCCCCATTCAAATGCATGTAACAGTGAGAAACGCACTGTCTTGGCGAAAGAAAGCGTTTTTGTACAACTTCATAGAAATAGCTGTAACTTTTGATAGAAGACTCGGATACACATGTTTATGGCTTTATCTTATAGAACTCAAGGTCTCCGTGCTGGGAAAACAGGTTTTGCAGCTGTTTGAGCTAAGATTTCCAAGTTATTCACATAATGAAAACCTATACTTTGTTTCGGTCGAGTTCCCCATTCAAATGCATGTAACAGTGAGAAACGCACTGTCTTGGCGAAAGAAAGCGTTTTTGTACAACTTCATAGAAATAGCTGTAACTTTTGATAGAAGACTCAGACAAACATGTTTATGGCCTTATATTATAGAACTCAAGGTCTCCGTGCTGGGAAAACAGGTTTTGCAGCTGTTTGAGCTAAGATTTCCAAGTTATTCACATAATGAAAACTTATACTTTGTTTCGGTGGAGTTCCCCATTCAAATGCATGTAACAGTGAGAAACGCACTGTCTTGGCGAAAGAAAGCGTTTTTGTACAACTTCATATAAATAGCTGTAACTTTTGATAGAAGACTCGGACACACATGTTTATGGCTTTATCTTATAGAACTCAAGGTCTCCGTGCTGGGAAAACAGGTTTTGCAGCTGTTTGAGCTAAGATTTCCAAGTTATTCACATAATGAAAACCTATACTTTGTTTCGGTCGAGTTCCCCATTCAAATGCATGTAACAGTGAGAAACGCACTGTCTTGGCGAAAGAAAGCGTTTTTGTACAACTTCATAGAAATAGCTGTAACTTTTGATAGAAGACTCAGACAAACATGTTTATGGCCTTATATTATAGAACTCAAGGTCTCCGTGCTGGGAAAACAGGTTTTGCAGCTGTTTGAGCTAAGATTTCCAAGTTATTCACATAATGAAAACCTATACTTTGTTTCGGTCGAGTTCCCCATTCAAATGCATGTAACAGTGAGAAACGCACTGTCTTGGCGAAAGAAAGCGTTTTTGTACAACTTCATAGAAATAGCTGTAACTTTTGATAGAAGACTCAGACAAACATGTTTATGGCTTTATCTTATAGAACTCAAGGTCTCCGTGCTGGGAAAACAGGTTTTGCAGCTGTTTGAGCTAAGATTTCCAAGTTATTCACATAATGAAAACTTATACTTTGTTTCGGTCGAGTTCCCCATTCAAATGCATGTAACAGTGAGAAACGCACTGTCTTGGCGAAAGAAAGCGTTTTTGTACAACTTCATATAAATAGCTGTAACTTTTGATAGAAGACTCGGATACACATGTTTATGGCTTTATCTTATAGAACTCAAGGTCTCCGTGCTGGGAAAACAGGTTTTGCAGCTGTTTGAGCTAAGATTTCCAAGTTATTCACATAATGAAAACCTATACTTTGTTTCGGTCGAGTTCCCCATTCAAATGCATGTAACAGTGAGAAACGCACTGTCTTGGCGAAAGAAAGCGTTTTTGTACAACTTCATAGAAATAGCTGTAACTTTTGATAGAAGACTCAGACAAACATGTTTATGGCTTTATCTTATAGAACTCAAGGTCTCCGTGCTGGGAAAACAGGTTTTGCAGCTGTTTGAGCTAAGATTTCCAAGTTATTCACATAATGAAAACCTATACTTTGTTTCGGTCGAGTTCCCCATTCAAATGCATGTAACAGTGAGAAACGCACTGTCTTGGCGAAAGAAAGCGTTTTTGTACAACTTCATAGAAATAGCTGTAACTTTTGATAGAAGACTCAGACAAACATGTTTATGGCTTTATCTTATAGAACTCAAGGTCTCCGTGCTGGGAAAACAGGTTTTGCAGCTGTTTGAGCTAAGATTTCCAAGTTATTCACATAATGAAAACTTATACTTTGTTTCGGTCGAGTTCCCCATTCAAATGCATGTAACAGTGAGAAACGCACTGTCTTGGCGAAAGAAAGCGTTTTTGTACAACTTCATATAAATAGCTGTAACTTTTGATAGAAGACTCGGATACACATGTTTATGGCTTTATCTTATAGAACTCAAGGTCTCCGTGCTGGGAAAACAGGTTTTGCAGCTGTTTGAGCTAAGATTTCCAAGTTATTCACATAATGAAAACCTATACTTTGTTTCGGTCGAGTTCCCCATTCAAATGCATGTAACAGTGAGAAACGCACTGTCTTGGCGAAAGAAAGCGTTTTTGTACAACTTCATATAAATAGCTGTAACTTTTGATAGAAGACTCGGATACACATGTTTATGGCTTTATCTTATAGAACTCAAGGTCTCCGTGCTGGGAAAACAGGTTTTGCAGCTGTTTGAGCTAAGATTTCCAAGTTATTCACATAATGAAAACCTATACTTTGTTTCGGTCGAGTTCCCCATTCAAATGCATGTAACAGTGAGAAACGCACTGTCTTGGCGAAAGAAAGCGTTTTTGTACAACTTCATATAAATAGCTGTAACTTTTGATAGAAGACTCGGATACACATGTTTATGGCTTTATCTTATAGAACTCAAGGTCTCCGTGCTGGGAAAACAGGTTTTGCAGCTGTTTGAGCTAAGATTTCCAAGTTATTCACATAATGAAAACCAATACTTTGTTTCGGTCGAGTTCCCCATTCAAATGCATGTAATAGTGAGAAACGCACTGTCTTGGCGAAAGAAAGCGTTTTTGTACAACTTCATATAAATAGCTGTAACTTTTGATAGAAGACTCGGATACACATGTTTATGGCTTTATCTTATAGAACTCAAGGTCTCCGTGCTGGGAAAACAGGTTTTGCAGCTGTTTGAGCTAAGATTTCCAAGTTATTCACATAATGAAAACCTATACTTTGTTTCGGTCGAGTTCCCCATTCAAATGCATGTAACAGTGAGAAACGCACTGTCTTGGCGAAAGAAAGCGTTTTTGTACAACTTCATAGAAATAGCTGTAACTTTTGATAGAAGACTCAGACAAATATGTTCATGGCCTTATATTATAGAACTCAAGGTCTCCGTGCTGGGAAA
Organism: Rhamphochromis longiceps; assembly: GCF_057381845.1. Taxonomy (NCBI): domain Eukaryota; kingdom Metazoa; phylum Chordata; class Actinopteri; order Cichliformes; family Cichlidae; genus Rhamphochromis; species Rhamphochromis longiceps. The sequence continues at coordinate 19,063,200 of NC_140576.1, forward strand.
ACAGGTTTTGCAGCTGTTTGAGCTAAGATTTCCAAGTTATTCACATAATGAAAACTTATACTTTGTTTCGGTCGAGTTCCCCATTCAAATGCATGTAACAGTGAGAAACGCACTGTCTTGGCGAAAGAAAGCGTTTTTGTACAACTTCATAGAAATAGCTGTAACTTTTGATAGAAGACTCAGACAAACATGTTTATGGCTTTATCTTATAGAACTCAAGGTCTCCGTGCTGGGAAAACAGGTTTTGCAGCTGTTTGAGCTAAGATTTCCAAGTTATTCACATAATGAAAACCTATACTTTGTTTCGGTCGAGTTCCCCATTCAAATGCATGTAACAGTGAGAAACGCACTGTCTTGGCGAAAGAAAGCGTTTTTGTACAACTTCATAGAAATAGCTGTAACTTTTGATAGAAGACTCAGACAAACATGTTTATGGCCTTATATTATAGAACTCAAGGTCTCCGTGCTGGGAAAACAGGTTTTGCAGCTGTTTGAGCTAAGATTTCCAAGTTATTCACATAATGAAAACTTATACTTTGTTTCGGTGGAGTTCCCCATTCAAATGCATGTAACAGTGAGAAACGCACTGTCTTGGCGAAAGAAAGCGTTTTTGTACAACTTCATATAAATAGCTGTAACTTTTGATAGAAGACTCGGACACACATGTTTATGGCTTTATCTTATAGAACTCAAGGTCTCCGTGCTGGGAAAACAGGTTTTGCAGCTGTTTGAGCTAAGATTTCCAAGTTATTCACATAATGAAAACCTATACTTTGTTTCGGTCGAGTTCCCCATTCAAATGCATGTAACAGTGAGAAACGCACTGTCTTGGCGAAAGAAAGCGTTTTTGTACAACTTCATAGAAATAGCTGTAACTTTTGATAGAAGACTCAGACAAACATGTTTATGGCCTTATATTATAGAACTCAAGGTCTCCGTGCTGGGAAAACAGGTTTTGCAGCTGTTTGAGCTAAGATTTCCAAGTTATTCACATAATGAAAACCTATACTTTGTTTCGGTCGAGTTCCCCATTCAAATGCATGTAACAGTGAGAAACGCACTGTCTTGGCGAAAGAAAGCGTTTTTGTACAACTTCATAGAAATAGCTGTAACTTTTGATAGAAGACTCAGACAAACATGTTTATGGCTTTATCTTATAGAACTCAAGGTCTCCGTGCTGGGAAAACAGGTTTTGCAGCTGTTTGAGCTAAGATTTCCAAGTTATTCACATAATGAAAACTTATACTTTGTTTCGGTCGAGTTCCCCATTCAAATGCATGTAACAGTGAGAAACGCACTGTCTTGGCAAAAGAAAGCGTTTTTGTACAACTTCATATAAATAGCTGTAACTTTTGATAGAAGACTCGGATACACATGTTTATGGCTTTATCTTATAGAACTCAAGGTCTCCGTGCTGGGAAACAGGTTTTGCAGCTGTTTGAGCTAAGATTTCCAAGTTATTCACATAATGAAAACCTATACTTTGTTTCGGTCGAGTTCCCCATTCAAATGCATGTAACAGTGAGAAACGCACTGTCTTGGCGAAAGAAAGCGTTTTTGTACAACTTCATAGAAATAGCTGTAACTTTTGATAGAAGACTCGGATACACATGTTTATGGCTTTATCTTATAGAACTCAAGGTCTCCGTGCTGGGAAAACAGGTTTTGCAGCTGTTTGAGCTAAGATTTCCAAGTTATTCACATAATGAAAACCGATACTTTGTTTCGGTCGAGTTCCCCATTCAAATGCATGTAATAGTGAGAAACGCACTGTCTTGGCGAAAGAAAGCGTTTTTGTACAACTTCATAGAAATAGCTGTAACTTTTGATAGAAGACTCAGACAAACATGTTTATGGCCTTATATTATAGAACTCAAGGTCTCCGTGCTGGGAAAACAGGTTTTGCAGCTGTTTGAGCTAAGATTTCCAAGTTATTCACATAATGAAAACCTATACTTTGTTTCGGTCGAGTTCCCCATTCAAATGCATGTAACAGTGAGAAACGCACTGTCTTGGCGAAAGAAAGCGTTTTTGTACAACTTCATAGAAATAGCTGTAACTTTTGATAGAAGACTCGGATACACATGTTTATGGCTTTATCTTATAGAACTCAAGGTCTCCGTGCTGGGAAAACAGGTTTTGCAGCTGTTTGAGCTAAGATTTCCAAGTTATTCACATAATGAAAACCTATACTTTGTTTCGGTCGAGTTCCCCATTCAAATGCATGTAACAGTGAGAAACGCACTGTCTTGGCGAAAGAAAGCGTTTTTGTACAACTTCATAGAAATAGCTGTAACTTTTGATAGAAGACTCAGACAAACATGTTTATGGCCTTATATTATAGAACTCAAGGTCTCCGTGCTGGGAAAACAGGTTTTGCAGCTGTTTGAGCTAAGATTTCCAAGTTATTCACATAATGAAAACCTATACTTTGTTTCGGTCGAGTTCCCCATTCAAATGCATGTAACAGTGAGAAACGCACTGTCTTGGCGAAAGAAAGCGTTTTTGTACAACTTCATATAAATAGCTGTAACTTTTGATAGAAGACTCGGATACACATGTTTATGGCTTTATCTTATAGAACTCAAGGTCTCCGTGCTGGGAAAACAGGTTTTGCAGCTGTTTGAGCTAAGATTTCCAAGTTATTCACATAATGAAAACCTATACTTTGTTTCGGTCGAGTTCCCCATTCAAATGCATGTAACAGTGAGAAACGCACAGTCTTGGCGAAAGAAAGCGTTTTTGTACAACTTCATAGAAATAGCTGTAACTTTTGATAGAAGACTCAGACAAACATGTTTATGGCTTTATCTTATAGAACTCAAGGTCTCCGTGCTGGGAAAACAGGTTTTGCAGCTGTTTGAGCTAAGATTTCCAAGTTATTCACATAATGAAAACCTATACTTTGTTTCGGTCGAGTTCCCCATTCAAATGCATGTAACAGTGAGAAACGCACTGTCTTGGCGAAAGAAAGCGTTTTTGTACAACTTCATAGAAATAGCTGTAACTTTTGATAGAAGACTCAGACAAACATGTTTATGGCTTTATCTTATAGAACTCAAGGTCTCCGTGCTGGGAAAACAGGTTTTGCAGCTGTTTGAGCTAAGATTTCCAAGTTATTCACATAATGAAAACCTATACTTTGTTTCGGTCGAGTTCCCCATTCAAATGCATGTAACAGTGAGAAACGCACTGTCTTGGCGAAAGAAAGCGTTTTTGTACAACTTCATAGAAATAGCTGTAACTTTTGATAGAAGACTCAGACAAACATGTTTATGGCTTTATCTTATAGAACTCAAGGTCTCCGTGCTGGGAAAACAGGTTTTGCAGCTGTTTGAGCTAAGATTTCCAAGTTATTGACATAATGAAAACCTATACTTTGTTTCGGTCGAGTTCCCCATTCAAATGCATGTAACAGTGAGAAACGCACTGTCTTGGCGAAAGAAAGCGTTTTTGTACAACTTCATAGAAATAGCTGTAACTTTTGATAGAAGACTCAGACAAACATGTTTATGGCTTTATCTTATAGAACTCAAGGTCTCCGTGCTGGGAAAACAGGTTTTGCAGCTGTTTGAGCTAAGATTTCCAAGTTATTCACATAATGAAAACTTATACTTTGTTTCGGTCGAGTTCCCCATTCAAATGCATGTAACAGTGAGAAACGCACTGTCTTGGCAAAAGAAAGCGTTTTTGTACAACTTCATATAAATAGCTGTAACTTTTGATAGAAGACTCGGATACACATGTTTATGGCTTTATCTTATAGAACTCAAGGTCTCCGTGCTGGGAAAACAGGTTTTGCAGCTGTTTGAGCTAAGATTTCCAAGTTATTCACATAATGAAAACCTATACTTTGTTTCGGTCGAGTTCCCCATTCAAATGCATGTAACAGTGAGAAACGCACTGTCTTGGCGAAAGAAAGCGTTTTTGTACAACTTCATATAAATAGCTGTAACTTTTGATAGAAGACTCGGATACACATGTTTATGGCTTTATCTTATAGAACTCAAGGTCTCCGTGCTGGGCAAACAGGTTTTGCAGCTGTTTGAGCTAAGATTTCCAAGTTATTCACATAATGAAAACCTATACTTTGCTTCGGTGGAGTTCCCCATTCAAATGCATGTAACAGTGAGAAACGCACTGTCTTGGCGAAAGAAAGCGTTTTTGTACAACTTCATATAAATAGCTGTAACTTTTGATAGAAGACTCAGACAAACATGTTTATGGCTTTATCTTATAGAACTCAAGGTCTCCGTGCTGGGCAAACAGGTTTTGCAGCTGTTTGAGCTAAGATTTCCAAGTTATTCACATAATGAAAACCTATACTTTGTTTCGGTCGAGTTCCCCATTCAAATGCATGTAACAGTGAGAAACGCACTGTCTTGGCGAAAGAAAGCGTTTTTGTACAACTTCATAGAAATAGCTGTAACTTTTGATAGAAGACTCAGACAAATATGTTTATGGCCTTATATTATAGAACTCAAGGTCTCCGTGCTGGGAAAACAGGTTTTGCAGCTGTTTGAGCTAAGATTTCCAAGTTATTCACATAATGAAAACTTATACTTTGTTTCGGTCGAGTTCCCCATTCAAATGCATGTAACAGTGAGAAACGCACTGTCTTGGCGAAAGAAAGCGTTTTTGTACAACTTCATAGAAATAGCTGTAACTTTTGATAGAAGACTCAGACAAACATGTTTATGGCTTTATCTTATAGAACTCAAGGTCTCCGTGCTGGGAAAACAGGTTTTGCAGCTGTTTGAGCTAAGATTTCCAAGTTATTCACATAATGAAAACCTATACTTTGTTTCGGTCGAGTTCCCCATTCAAATGCATGTAACAGTGAGAAACGCACTGTCTTGGCGAAAGAAAGCGTTTTTGTACAACTTCATAGAAATAGCTGTAACTTTTGATAGAAGACTCAGACAAACATGTTTATGGCCTTATATTATAGAACTCAAGGTCTCCGTGCTGGGAAAACAGGTTTTGCAGCTGTTTGAGCTAAGATTTCCAAGTTATTCACATAATGAAAACTTATACTTTGTTTCGGTGGAGTTCCCCATTCAAATGCATGTAACAGTGAGAAACGCACTGTCTTGGCGAAAGAAAGCGTTTTTGTACAACTTCATAGAAATAGCTGTAACTTTTGATAGAAGACTCAGACAAACATGTTTATGGCCTTATATTATAGAACTCAAGGTCTCCGTGCTGGGAAAACAGGTTTTGCAGCTGTTTGAGCTAAGATTTCCAAGTTATTCACATAATGAAAACTTATACTTTGTTTCGGTGGAGTTCCCCATTCAAATGCATGTAACAGTGAGAAACGCACTGTCTTGGCGAAAGAAAGCGTTTTTGTACAACTTCATATAAATAGCTGTAACTTTTGATAGAAGACTCGGATACACATGTTTATGGCTTTATCTTATAGAACTCAAGGTCTCCGTGCTGGGAAAACAGGTTTTGCAGCTGTTTGAGCTAAGATTTCCAAGTTATTCACATAATGAAAACCGATACTTTGTTTCGGTCGAGTTCCCCATTCAAATGCATGTAATAGTGAGAAACGCACTGTCTTGGCGAAAGAAAGCGTTTTTGTACAACTTCATATAAATAGCTGTAACTTTTGATAGAAGACTCGGATACACATGTTTATGGCTTTATCTTATAGAACTCAAGGTCTCCGTGCTGGGAAAACAGGTTTTGCAGCTGTTTGAGCTAAGATTTCCAAGTTATTCACATAATGAAAACCTATACTTTGTTTCGGTCGAGTTCCCCATTCAAATGCATGTAACAGTGAGAAACGCACTGTCTTGGCGAAAGAAAGCGTTTTTGTACAACTTCATAGAAATAGCTGTAACTTTTGATAGAAGACTCAGACAAATATGTTCATGGCCTTATATTATAGAACTCAAGGTCTCCGTGCTGGGAAAACAGGTTTTGCAGCTGTTTGAGCTAAGATTTCCAAGTTATTCACATAATGAAAACTTATACTTTGTTTCGGTCGAGTTCCCCATTCAAATGCATGTAACAGTGAGAAACGCACTGTCTTGGCGAAAGAAAGCGTTTTTGTACAACTTCATATAAATAGCTGTAACTTTTGATAGAAGACTCAGACAAACATGTTTATGGCTTTATCTTATAGAACTCAAGGTCTCCGTGCTGGGAAAACAGGTTTTGCAGCTGTTTGAGCTAAGATTTCCAAGTTATTCACATAATGAAAACCTATACTTTGTTTCGGTCGAGTTCCCCATTCAAATGCATGTAACAGTGAGAAACGCACTGTCTTGGCGAAAGAAAGCGTTTTTGTACAACTTCATAGAAATAGCTGTAACTTTTGATAGAAGACTCAGACAAACATGTTTATGGCCTTATATTATAGAACTCAAGGTCTCCGTGCTGGGAAAACAGGTTTTGCAGCTGTTTGAGCTAAGATTTCCAAGTTATTCACATAATGAAAACTTATACTTTGTTTCGGTGGAGTTCCCCATTCAAATGCATGTAACAGTGAGAAACGCACTGTCTTGGCGAAAGAAAGCGTTTTTGTACAACTTCATATAAATAGCTGTAACTTTTGATAGAAGACTCGGACACACATGTTTATGGCTTTATCTTATAGAACTCAAGGTCTCCGTGCTGGGAAAACAGGTTTTGCAGCTGTTTGAGCTAAGATTTCCAAGTTATTCACATAATGAAAACCTATACTTTGTTTCGGTCGAGTTCCCCATTCAAATGCATGTAACAGTGAGAAACGCACTGTCTTGGCGAAAGAAAGCGTTTTTGTACAACTTCATAGAAATAGCTGTAACTTTTGATAGAAGACTCAGACAAACATGTTTATGGCCTTATATTATAGAACTCAAGGTCTCCGTGCTGGGAAAACAGGTTTTGCAGCTGTTTGAGCTAAGATTTCCAAGTTATTCACATAATGAAAACCTATACTTTGTTTCGGTCGAGTTCCCCATTCAAATGCATGTAACAGTGAGAAACGCACTGTCTTGGCGAAAGAAAGCGTTTTTGTACAACTTCATAGAAATAGCTGTAACTTTTGATAGAAGACTCAGACAAACATGTTTATGGCTTTATCTTATAGAACTCAAGGTCTCCGTGCTGGGAAAACAGGTTTTGCCGCTGTTTGAGCTAAGATTTCCAAGTTATTCACATAATGAAAACCTATACTTTGTTTCGGTCGAGTTCCCCATTCAAATGCATGTAACAGTGAGAAACGCACTGTCTTGGCGAAAGAAAGCGTTTTTGTACAACTTCATAGAAATAGCTGTAACTTTTGATAGAAGACTCAGACAAACATGTTTATGGCTTTATCTTATAGAACTCAAGGTCTCCGTGCTGGGAAAACAGGTTTTGCAGCTGTTTGAGCTAAGATTTCCAAGTTATTCACATAATGAAAACTTATACTTTGTTTCGGTCGAGTTCCCCATTCAAATGCATGTAACAGTGAGAAACGCACTGTCTTGGCGAAAGAAAGCGTTTTTGTACAACTTCATATAAATAGCTGTAACTTTTGATAGAAGACTCGGATACACATGTTTATGGCTTTATCTTATAGAACTCAAGGTCTCCGTGCTGGGAAAACAGGTTTTGCAGCTGTTTGAGCTAAGATTTCCAAGTTATTCACATAATGAAAACCTATACTTTGTTTCGGTCGAGTTCCCCATTCAAATGCATGTAACAGTGAGAAACGCACTGTCTTGGCGAAAGAAAGCGTTTTTGTACAACTTCATAGAAATAGCTGTAACTTTTGATAGAAGACTCAGACAAACATGTTTATGGCTTTATCTTATAGAACTCAAGGTCTCCGTGCTGGGCAAACAGGTTTTGCAGCTGTTTGAGCTAAGATTTCCAAGTTATTCACATAATGAAAACCTATACTTTGTTTCGGTCGAGTTCCCCATTCAAATGCATGTAACAGTGAGAAACGCACTGTCTTGGCGAAAGAAAGCGTTTTTGTACAACTTCATAGAAATAGCTGTAACTTTTGATAGAAGACTCAGACAAACATGTTTATGGCTTTATCTTATAGAACTCAAGGTCTCCGTGCTGGGAAAACAGGTTTTGCAGCTGTTTGAGCTAAGATTTCCAAGTTATTCACATAATGAAAACTTATACTTTGTTTCGGTCGAGTTCCCCATTCAAATGCATGTAACAGTGAGAAACGCACTGTCTTGGCAAAAGAAAGCGTTTTTGTACAACTTCATATAAATAGCTGTAACTTTTGATAGAAGACTCGGATACACATGTTTATGGCTTTATCTTATAGAACTCAAGGTCTCCGTGCTGGGAAAACAGGTTTTGCAGCTGTTTGAGCTAAGATTTCCAAGTTATTGACATAATGAAAACCTATACTTTGTTTCGGTCGAGTTCCCCATTCAAATGCATGTAACAGTGAGAAACGCACTGTCTTGGCGAAAGAAAGCGTTTTTGTACAACTTCATAGAAATAGCTGTAACTTTTGATAGAAGACTCAGACAAACATGTTTATGGCTTTATCTTATAGAACTCAAGGTCTCCGTGCTGGGAAAACAGGTTTTGCAGCTGTTTGAGCTAAGATTTCCAAGTTATTCACATAATGAAAACTTATACTTTGTTTCGGTCGAGTTCCCCATTCAAATGCATGTAACAGTGAGAAACGCACTGTCTTGGCGAAAGAAAGCGTTTTTGTACAACTTCATATAAATAGCTGTAACTTTTGATAGAAGACTCGGATACACATGTTTATGGCTTTATCTTATAGAACTCAAGGTCTCCGTGCTGGGAAAACAGGTTTTGCAGCTGTTTGAGCTAAGATTTCCAAGTTATTCACATAATGAAAACCTATACTTTGTTTCGGTCGAGTTCCCCATTCAAATGCATGTAACAGTGAGAAACGCACTGTCTTGGCGAAAGAAAGCGTTTTTGTACAACTTCATAGAAATAGCTGTAACTTTTGATAGAAGACTCAGACAAACATGTTTATGGCTTTATCTTATAGAACTCAAGGTCTCCGTGCTGGGAAAACAGGTTTTGCAGCTGTTTGAGCTAAGATTTCCAAGTTATTCACATAATGAAAACCTATACTTTGTTTCGGTCGAGTTCCCCATTCAAATGCATGTAACAGTGAGAAACGCACTGTCTTGGCGAAAGAAAGCGTTTTTGTACAACTTCATAGAAATAGCTGTAACTTTTGATAGAAGACTCAGACAAACATGTTTATGGCTTTATCTTATAGAACTCAAGGTCTCCGTGCTGGGAAAACAGGTTTTGCAGCTGTTTGAGCTAAGATTTCCAAGTTATTCACATAATGAAAACTTATACTTTGTTTCGGTCGAGTTCCCCATTCAAATGCATGTAACAGTGAGAAACGCACTGTCTTGGCGAAAGAAAGCGTTTTTGTACAACTTCATATAAATAGCTGTAACTTTTGATAGAAGACTCGGATACACATGTTTATGGCTTTATCTTATAGAACTCAAGGTCTCCGTGCTGGGAAAACAGGTTTTGCAGCTGTTTGAGCTAAGATTTCCAAGTTATTCACATAATGAAAACCTATACTTTGTTTCGGTCGAGTTCCCCATTCAAATGCATGTAACAGTGAGAAACGCACTGTCTTGGCGAAAGAAAGCGTTTTTGTACAACTTCATATAAATAGCTGTAACTTTTGATAGAAGACTCGGATACACATGTTTATGGCTTTATCTTATAGAACTCAAGGTCTCCGTGCTGGGAAAACAGGTTTTGCAGCTGTTTGAGCTAAGATTTCCAAGTTATTCACATAATGAAAACCTATACTTTGTTTCGGTCGAGTTCCCCATTCAAATGCATGTAACAGTGAGAAACGCACTGTCTTGGCGAAAGAAAGCGTTTTTGTACAACTTCATATAAATAGCTGTAACTTTTGATAGAAGACTCGGATACACATGTTTATGGCTTTATCTTATAGAACTCAAGGTCTCCGTGCTGGGAAAACAGGTTTTGCAGCTGTTTGAGCTAAGATTTCCAAGTTATTCACATAATGAAAACCAATACTTTGTTTCGGTCGAGTTCCCCATTCAAATGCATGTAATAGTGAGAAACGCACTGTCTTGGCGAAAGAAAGCGTTTTTGTACAACTTCATATAAATAGCTGTAACTTTTGATAGAAGACTCGGATACACATGTTTATGGCTTTATCTTATAGAACTCAAGGTCTCCGTGCTGGGAAAACAGGTTTTGCAGCTGTTTGAGCTAAGATTTCCAAGTTATTCACATAATGAAAACCTATACTTTGTTTCGGTCGAGTTCCCCATTCAAATGCATGTAACAGTGAGAAACGCACTGTCTTGGCGAAAGAAAGCGTTTTTGTACAACTTCATAGAAATAGCTGTAACTTTTGATAGAAGACTCAGACAAATATGTTCATGGCCTTATATTATAGAACTCAAGGTCTCCGTGCTGGGAAAACAGGTTTTGCAGCTGTTTGAGCTAAGATTTCCAAGTTATTCACATAATGAAAACTTATACTTTGTTTCGGTCGAGTTCCCCATTCAAATGCATGTAACAGTGAGAAACGCACTGTCTTGGCGAAAGAAAGCGTTTTTGTACAACTTCATAGAAATAGCTGTAACTTTTGATAGAAGACTCAGACAAACATGTTTATGGCTTTATCTTATAGAACTCAAGGTCTCCGTGCTGGGAAAACAGGTTTTGCAGCTGTTTGAGCTAAGATTTCCAAGTTATTCACATAATGAAAACCTATACTTTGTTTCGGTCGAGTTCCCCATTCAAATGCATGTAACAGTGAGAAACGCACTGTCTTGGCGAAAGAAAGCGTTTTTGTACAACTTCATAGAAATAGCTGTAACTTTTGATAGAAGACTCAGACAAACATGTTTATGGCCTTATATTATAGAACTCAAGGTCTCCGTGCTGGGAAAACAGGTTTTGCAGCTGTTTGAGCTAAGATTTCCAAGTTATTCACATAATGAAAACTTATACTTTGTTTCGGTGGGGTTCCCCATTCAAATGCATGTAACAGTGAGAAACGCACTGTCTTGGCGAAAGAAAGCGTTTTTGTACAACTTCATAGAAATAGCTGTAACTTTTGATAGAAGACTCGGACACACATGTTTATGGCTTTATCTTATAGAACTCAAGGTCTCCGTGCTGGGAAAACAGGTTTTGCAGCTGTTTGAGCTAAGATTTCCAAGTTATTCACATAATGAAAACCTATACTTTGTTTCGGTCGAGTTCCCCATTCAAATGCATGTAACAGTGAGAAACGCACTGTCTTGGCGAAAGAAAGCGTTTTTGTACAACTTCATAGAAATAGCTGTAACTTTTGATAGAAGACTCAGACAAACATGTTTATGGCCTTATATTATAGAACTCAAGGTCTCCGTGCTGGGAAAACAGGTTTTGCAGCTGTTTGAGCTAAGATTTCCAAGTTATTCACATAATGAAAACCTATACTTTGTTTCGGTCGAGTTCCCCATTCAAATGCATGTAACAGTGAGAAACGCACTGTCTTGGCGAAAGAAAGCGTTTTTGTACAACTTCATAGAAATAGCTGTAACTTTTGATAGAAGACTCAGACAAACATGTTTATGGCTTTATCTTATAGAACTCAAGGTCTCCGTGCTGGGAAAACAGGTTTTGCAGCTGTTTGAGCTAAGATTTCCAAGTTATTCACATAATGAAAACCTATACTTTGTTTCGGTCGAGTTCCCCATTCAAATGCATGTAACAGTGAGAAACGCACTGTCTTGGCGAAAGAAAGCGTTTTTGTACAACTTCATAGAAATAGCTGTAACTTTTGATAGAAGACTCAGACAAACATGTTTATGGCCTTATATTATAGAACTCAAGGTCTCCGTGCTGGGAAAACAGGTTTTGCAGCTGTTTGAGCTAAGATTTCCAAGTTATTCACATAATGAAAACCTATACTTTGTTTCGGTCGAGTTCCCCATTCAAATGCATGTAACAGTGAGAAACGCACTGTCTTGGCGAAAGAAAGCGTTTTTGTACAACTTCATAGAAATAGCTGTAACTTTTGATAGAAGACTCAGACAAACATGTTTATGGCTTTATCTTATAGAACTCAAGGTCTCCGTGCTGGGAAAACAGGTTTTGCAGCTGTTTGAGCTAAGATTTCCAAGTTATTCACATAATGAAAACCTATACTTTGTTTCGGTCGAGTTCCCCATTCAAATGCATGTAACAGTGAGAAACGCACTGTCTTGGCGAAAGAAAGCGTTTTTGTACAACTTCATAGAAATAGCTGTAACTTTTGATAGAAGACTCAGACAAACATGTTTATGGCTTTATCTTATAGAACTCAAGGTCTCCGTGCTGGGAAAACAGGTTTTGCAGCTGTTTGAGCTAAGATTTCCAAGTTATTCACATAATGAAAACCTATACTTTGTTTCGGTCGAGTTCCCCATTCAAATGCATGTAACAGTGAGAAACGCACTGTCTTGGCGAAAGAAAGCGTTTTTGTACAACTTCATAGAAATAGCTGTAACTTTTGATAGAAGACTCAGACAAACATGTTTATGGCCTTATATTATAGAACTCAAGGTCTCCGTGCTGGGAAAACAGGTTTTGCAGCTGTTTGAGCTAAGATTTCCAAGTTATTCACATAATGAAAACCTATACTTTGTTTCGGTCGAGTTCCCCATTCAAATGCATGTAACAGTGAGAAACGCACTGTCTTGGCGAAAGAAAGCGTTTTTGTACAACTTCATAGAAATAGCTGTAACTTTTGATAGAAGACTCAGACAAACATGTTTATGGCCTTATATTATAGAACTCAAGGTCTCCGTGCTGGGAAAACAGGTTTTGCAGCTGTTTGAGCTAAGATTTCCAAGTTATTCACATAATGAAAACCTATACTTTGTTTCGGTCGAGTTCCCCATTCAAATGCATGTAACAGTGAGAAACGCACTGTCTTGGCGAAAGAAAGCGTTTTTGTACAACTTCATAGAAATAGCTGTAACTTTTGATAGAAGACTCAGACAAACATGTTTATGGCTTTATCTTATAGAACTCAAGGTCTCCGTGCTGGGAAAACAGGTTTTGCCGCTGTTTGAGCTAAGATTTCCAAGTTATTCACATAATGAAAACCTATACTTTGTTTCGGTCGAGTTCCCCATTCAAATGCATGTAACAGTGAGAAACGCACTGTCTTGGCGAAAGAAAGCGTTTTTGTACAACTTCATAGAAATAGCTGTAACTTTTGATAGAAGACTCAGACAAACATGTTTATGGCTTTATCTTATAGAACTCAAGGTCTCCGTGCTGGGAAAACAGGTTTTGCAGCTGTTTGAGCTAAGATTTCCAAGTTATTCACATAATGAAAACTTATACTTTGTTTCGGTCGAGTTCCCCATTCAAATGCATGTAACAGTGAGAAACGCACTGTCTTGGCGAAAGAAAGCGTTTTTGTACAACTTCATATAAATAGCTGTAACTTTTGATAGAAGACTCGGATACACATGTTTATGGCTTTATCTTATAGAACTCAAGGTCTCCGTGCTGGGAAAACAGGTTTTGCAGCTGTTTGAGCTAAGATTTCCAAGTTATTCACATAATGAAAACCTATACTTTGTTTCGGTCGAGTTCCCCATTCAAATGCATGTAACAGTGAGAAACGCACTGTCTTGGCGAAAGAAAGCGTTTTTGTACAACTTCATAGAAATAGCTGTAACTTTTGATAGAAGACTCAGACAAACATGTTTATGGCTTTATCTTATAGAACTCAAGGTCTCCGTGCTGGGAAAACAGGTTTTGCAGCTGTTTGAGCTAAGATTTCCAAGTTATTCACATAATGAAAACCTATACTTTGTTTCGGTCGAGTTCCCCATTCAAATGCATGTAACAGTGAGAAACGCACTGTCTTGGCGAAAGAAAGCGTTTTTGTACAACTTCATAGAAATAGCTGTAACTTTTGATAGAAGACTCAGACAAACATGTTTATGGCTTTATCTTATAGAACTCAAGGTCTCCGTGCTGGGAAAACAGGTTTTGCAGCTGTTTGAGCTAAGATTTCCAAGTTATTCACATAATGAAAACTTATACTTTGTTTCGGTCGAGTTCCCCATTCAAATGCATGTAACAGTGAGAAACGCACTGTCTTGGCGAAAGAAAGCGTTTTTGTACAACTTCATATAAATAGCTGTAACTTTTGATAGAAGACTCGGATACACATGTTTATGGCTTTATCTTATAGAACTCAAGGTCTCCGTGCTGGGAAAACAGGTTTTGCAGCTGTTTGAGCTAAGATTTCCAAGTTATTCACATAATGAAAACCTATACTTTGTTTCGGTCGAGTTCCCCATTCAAATGCATGTAACAGTGAGAAACGCACTGTCTTGGCGAAAGAAAGCGTTTTTGTACAACTTCATATAAATAGCTGTAACTTTTGATAGAAGACTCGGATACACATGTTTATGGCTTTATCTTATAGAACTCAAGGTCTCCGTGCTGGGAAAACAGGTTTTGCAGCTGTTTGAGCTAAGATTTCCAAGTTATTCACATAATGAAAACCTATACTTTGTTTCGGTCGAGTTCCCCATTCAAATGCATGTAACAGTGAGAAACGCACTGTCTTGGCGAAAGAAAGCGTTTTTGTACAACTTCATATAAATAGCTGTAACTTTTGATAGAAGACTCGGATACACATGTTTATGGCTTTATCTTATAGAACTCAAGGTCTCCGTGCTGGGAAAACAGGTTTTGCAGCTGTTTGAGCTAAGATTTCCAAGTTATTCACATAATGAAAACTTATACTTTGTTTCGGTCGAGTTCCCCATTCAAATGCATGTAACAGTGAGAAACGCACTGTCTTGGCGAAAGAAAGCGTTTTTGTACAACTTCATAGAAATAGCTGTAACTTTTGATAGAAGACTCAGACAAACATGTTTATGGCTTTATCTTATAGAACTCAAGGTCTCCGTGCTGGGAAAACAGGTTTTGCAGCTGTTTGAGCTAAGATTTCCAAGTTATTCACATAATGAAAACCTATACTTTGTTTCGGTCGAGTTCCCCATTCAAATGCATGTAACAGTGAGAAACGCACTGTCTTGGCGAAAGAAAGCGTTTTTGTACAACTTCATAGAAATAGCTGTAACTTTTGATAGAAGACTCAGACAAACATGTTTATGGCCTTATATTATAGAACTCAAGGTCTCCGTGCTGGGAAAACAGGTTTTGCAGCTGTTTGAGCTAAGATTTCCAAGTTATTCACATAATGAAAACTTATACTTTGTTTCGGTGGAGTTCCCCATTCAAATGCATGTAACAGTGAGAAACGCACTGTCTTGGCGAAAGAAAGCGTTTTTGTACAACTTCATAGAAATAGCTGTAACTTTTGATAGAAGACTCGGACACACATGTTTATGGCTTTATCTTATAGAACTCAAGGTCTCCGTGCTGGGAAAACAGGTTTTGCAGCTGTTTGAGCTAAGATTTCCAAGTTATTCACATAATGAAAACCTATACTTTGTTTCGGTCGAGTTCCCCATTCAAATGCATGTAACAGTGAGAAACGCACTGTCTTGGCGAAAGAAAGCGTTTTTGTACAACTTCATAGAAATAGCTGTAACTTTTGATAGAAGACTCAGACAAACATGTTTATGGCCTTATATTATAGAACTCAAGGTCTCCGTGCTGGGAAAACAGGTTTTGCAGCTGTTTGAGCTAAGATTTCCAAGTTATTCACATAATGAAAACCTATACTTTGTTTCGGTCGAGTTCCCCATTCAAATGCATGTAACAGTGAGAAACGCACTGTCTTGGCGAAAGAAAGCGTTTTTGTACAACTTCATAGAAATAGCTGTAACTTTTGATAGAAGACTCAGACAAACATGTTTATGGCTTTATCTTATAGAACTCAAGGTCTCCGTGCTGGGAAAACAGGTTTTGCAGCTGTTTGAGCTAAGATTTCCAAGTTATTCACATAATGAAAACCTATACTTTGTTTCGGTCGAGTTCCCCATTCAAATGCATGTAACAGTGAGAAACGCACTGTCTTGGCGAAAGAAAGCGTTTTTGTACAACTTCATATAAATAGCTGTAACTTTTGATAGAAGACTCGGATACACATGTTTATGGCTTTATCTTATAGAACTCAAGGTCTCCGTGCTGGGAAAACAGGTTTTGCAGCTGTTTGAGCTAAGATTTCCAAGTTATTCACATAATGAAAACTTATACTTTGTTTCGGTCGAGTTCCCCATTCAAATGCATGTAACAGTGAGAAACGCACTGTCTTGGCGAAAGAAAGCGTTTTTGTACAACTTCATAGAAATAGCTGTAACTTTTGATAGAAGACTCAGACAAACATGTTTATGGCTTTATCTTATAGAACTCAAGGTCTCCGTGCTGGGAAAACAGGTTTTGCAGCTGTTTGAGCTAAGATTTCCAAGTTATTCACATAATGAAAACCTATACTTTGTTTCGGTCGAGTTCCCCATTCAAATGCATGTAACAGTGAGAAACGCACTGTCTTGGCGAAAGAAAGCGTTTTTGTACAACTTCATAGAAATAGCTGTAACTTTTGATAGAAGACTCAGACAAACATGTTTATGGCCTTATATTATAGAACTCAAGGTCTCCGTGCTGGGAAAACAGGTTTTGCAGCTGTTTGAGCTAAGATTTCCAAGTTATTCACATAATGAAAACTTATACTTTGTTTCGGTGGAGTTCCCCATTCAAATGCATGTAACAGTGAGAAACGCACTGTCTTGGCGAAAGAAAGCGTTTTTGTACAACTTCATAGAAATAGCTGTAACTTTTGATAGAAGACTCGGACACACATGTTTATGGCTTTATCTTATAGAACTCAAGGTCTCCGTGCTGGGAAAACAGGTTTTGCAGCTGTTTGAGCTAAGATTTCCAAGTTATTCACATAATGAAAACCTATACTTTGTTTCGGTCGAGTTCCCCATTCAAATGCATGTAACAGTGAGAAACGCACTGTCTTGGCGAAAGAAAGCGTTTTTGTACAACTTCATAGAAATAGCTGTAACTTTTGATAGAAGACTCAGACAAACATGTTTATGGCCTTATATTATAGAACTCAAGGTCTCCGTGCTGGGAAAACAGGTTTTGCAGCTGTTTGAGCTAAGATTTCCAAGTTATTCACATAATGAAAACCTATACTTTGTTTCGGTCGAGTTCCCCATTCAAATGCATGTAACAGTGAGAAACGCACTGTCTTGGCGAAAGAAAGCGTTTTTGTACAACTTCATAGAAATAGCTGTAACTTTTGATAGAAGACTCAGACAAACATGTTTATGGCTTTATCTTATAGAACTCAAGGTCTCCGTGCTGGGAAAACAGGTTTTGCAGCTGTTTGAGCTAAGATTTCCAAGTTATTCACATAATGAAAACCTATACTTTGTTTCGGTCGAGTTCCCCATTCAAATGCATGTAACAGTGAGAAACGCACTGTCTTGGCGAAAGAAAGCGTTTTTGTACAACTTCATAGAAATAGCTGTAACTTTTGATAGAAGACTCAGACAAACATGTTTATGGCCTTATATTATAGAACTCAAGGTCTCCGTGCTGGGAAAACAGGTTTTGCAGCTGTTTGAGCTAAGATTTCCAAGTTATTCACATAATGAAAACCTATACTTTGTTTCGGTCGAGTTCCCCATTCAAATGCATGTAACAGTGAGAAACGCACTGTCTTGGCGAAAGAAAGCGTTTTTGTACAACTTCATAGAAATAGCTGTAACTTTTGATAGAAGACTCAGACAAACATGTTTATGGCTTTATCTTATAGAACTCAAGGTCTCCGTGCTGGGAAAACAGGTTTTGCAGCTGTTTGAGCTAAGATTTCCAAGTTATTCACATAATGAAAACCTATACTTTGTTTCGGTCGAGTTCCCCATTCAAATGCATGTAACAGTGAGAAACGCACTGTCTTGGCGAAAGAAAGCGTTTTTGTACAACTTCATAGAAATAGCTGTAACTTTTGATAGAAGACTCAGACAAACATGTTTATGGCTTTATCTTATAGAACTCAAGGTCTCCGTGCTGGGAAAACAGGTTTTGCAGCTGTTTGAGCTAAGATTTCCAAGTTATTCACATAATGAAAACCTATACTTTGTTTCGGTCGAGTTCCCCATTCAAATGCATGTAACAGTGAGAAACGCACTGTCTTGGCGAAAGAAAGCGTTTTTGTACAACTTCATATAAATAGCTGTAACTTTTGATAGAAGACTCGGACACACATGTTTATGGCT
This sequence comes from Rhamphochromis longiceps, assembly GCF_057381845.1. NCBI lineage: Eukaryota > Metazoa > Chordata > Actinopteri > Cichliformes > Cichlidae > Rhamphochromis > Rhamphochromis longiceps. Next base: position 19,081,412 of record NC_140576.1, read on the forward strand.
TTATCTTATAGAACTCAAGGTCTCCGTGCTGGGAAAACAGGTTTTGCAGCTGTTTGAGCTAAGATTTCCAAGTTATTCACATAATGAAAACCTATACTTTGTTTCGGTCGAGTTCCCCATTCAAATGCATGTAACAGTGAGAAACGCACTGTCTTGGCGAAAGAAAGCGTTTTTGTACAACTTCATAGAAATAGCTGTAACTTTTGATAGAAGACTCAGACAAACATGTTTATGGCCTTATATTATAGAACTCAAGGTCTCCGTGCTGGGAAAACAGGTTTTGCAGCTGTTTGAGCTAAGATTTCCAAGTTATTCACATAATGAAAACCTATACTTTGTTTCGGTCGAGTTCCCCATTCAAATGCATGTAACAGTGAGAAACGCACTGTCTTGGCGAAAGAAAGCGTTTTTGTACAACTTCATATAAATAGCTGTAACTTTTGATAGAAGACTCGGATACACATGTTTATGGCTTTATCTTATAGAACTCAAGGTCTCCGTGCTGGGAAAACAGGTTTTGCAGCTGTTTGAGCTAAGATTTCCAAGTTATTCACATAATGAAAACCTATACTTTGTTTCGGTCGAGTTCCCCATTCAAATGCATGTAACAGTGAGAAACGCACTGTCTTGGCGAAAGAAAGCGTTTTTGTACAACTTCATATAAATAGCTGTAACTTTTGATAGAAGACTCAGACAAACATGTTTATGGCCTTATATTATAGAACTCAAGGTCTCCGTGCTGGGAAAACAGGTTTTGCAGCTGTTTGAGCTAAGATTTCCAAGTTATTCACATAATGAAAACCTATACTTTGTTTCGGTCGAGTTCCCCATTCAAATGCATGTAACAGTGAGAAACGCACTGTCTTGGCGAAAGAAAGCGTTTTTGTACAACTTCATAGAAATAGCTGTAACTTTTGATAGAAGACTCGGATACACATGTTTATGGCTTTATCTTATAGAACTCAAGGTCTCCGTGCTGGGAAAACAGGTTTTGCAGCTGTTTGAGCTAAGATTTCCAAGTTATTCACATAATGAAAACCTATACTTTGTTTCGGTCGAGTTCCCCATTCAAATGCATGTAACAGTGAGAAACGCACTGTCTTGGCGAAAGAAAGCGTTTTTGTACAACTTCATAGAAATAGCTGTAACTTTTGATAGAAGACTCGGATACACATGTTTATGGCTTTATCTTATAGAACTCAAGGTCTCCGTGCTGGGAAAACAGGTTTTGCAGCTGTTTGAGCTAAGATTTCCAAGTTATTCACATAATGAAAACCTATACTTTGTTTCGGTCGAGTTCCCCATTCAAATGCATGTAACAGTGAGAAACGCACTGTCTTGGCGAAAGAAAGCGTTTTTGTACAACTTCATAGAAATAGCTGTAACTTTTGATAGAAGACTCAGACAAACATGTTTATGGCCTTATATTATAGAACTCAAGGTCTCCGTGCTGGGAAAACAGGTTTTGCAGCTGTTTGAGCTAAGATTTCCAAGTTATTCACATAATGAAAACCTATACTTTGTTTCGGTCGAGTTCCCCATTCAAATGCATGTAACAGTGAGAAACGCACTGTCTTGGCGAAAGAAAGCGTTTTTGTACAACTTCATAGAAATAGCTGTAACTTTTGATAGAAGACTCGGATACACATGTTTATGGCTTTATCTTATAGAACTCAAGGTCTCCGTGCTGGGAAAACAGGTTTTGCAGCTGTTTGAGCTAAGATTTCCAAGTTATTCACATAATGAAAACCTATACTTTGTTTCGGTCGAGTTCCCCATTCAAATGCATGTAACAGTGAGAAACGCACTGTCTTGGCGAAAGAAAGCGTTTTTGTACAACTTCATAGAAATAGCTGTAACTTTTGATAGAAGACTCAGACAAACATGTTTATGGCCTTATATTATAGAACTCAAGGTCTCCGTGCTGGGAAAACAGGTTTTGCAGCTGTTTGAGCTAAGATTTCCAAGTTATTCACATAATGAAAACCTATACTTTGTTTCGGTCGAGTTCCCCATTCAAATGCATGTAACAGTGAGAAACGCACTGTCTTGGCGAAAGAAAGCGTTTTTGTACAACTTCATAGAAATAGCTGTAACTTTTGATAGAAGACTCAGACAAACATGTTTATGGCCTTATATTATAGAACTCAAGGTCTCCGTGCTGGGAAAACAGGTTTTGCAGCTGTTTGAGCTAAGATTTCCAAGTTATTCACATAATGAAAACCTATACTTTGTTTCGGTCGAGTTCCCCATTCAAATGCATGTAACAGTGAGAAACGCACTGTCTTGGCGAAAGAAAGCGTTTTTGTACAACTTCATAGAAATAGCTGTAACTTTTGATAGAAGACTCGGATACACATGTTTATGGCTTTATCTTATAGAACTCAAGGTCTCCGTGCTGGGAAAACAGGTTTTGCAGCTGTTTGAGCTAAGATTTCCAAGTTATTCACATAATGAAAACCTATACTTTGTTTCGGTCGAGTTCCCCATTCAAATGCATGTAACAGTGAGAAACGCACTGTCTTGGCGAAAGAAAGCGTTTTTGTACAACTTCATAGAAATAGCTGTAACTTTTGATAGAAGACTCAGACAAACATGTTTATGGCCTTATATTATAGAACTCAAGGTCTCCGTGCTGGGAAAACAGGTTTTGCAGCTGTTTGAGCTAAGATTTCCAAGTTATTCACATAATGAAAACCTATACTTTGTTTCGGTCGAGTTCCCCATTCAAATGCATGTAACAGTGAGAAACGCACTGTCTTGGCGAAAGAAAGCGTTTTTGTACAACTTCATATAAATAGCTGTAACTTTTGATAGAAGACTCGGACACACATGTTTATGGCTTTATCTTATAGAACTCAAGGTCTCCGTGCTGGGAAAACAGGTTTTGCAGCTGTTTGAGCTAAGATTTCCAAGTTATTGACATAATGAAAACCTATACTTTGTTTCGGTCGAGTTCCCCATTCAAATGCATGTAACAGTGAGAAACGCACTGTCTTGGCGAAAGAAAGCGTTTTTGTACAACTTCATATAAATAGCTGTAACTTTTGATAGAAGACTCGGATACACATGTTTATGGCTTTATCTTATAGAACTCAAGGTCTCCGTGCTGGGAAAACAGGTTTTGCAGCTGTTTGAGCTAAGATTTCCAAGTTATTCACATAATGAAAACCTATACTTTGTTTCGGTCGAGTTCCCCATTCAAATGCATGTAACAGTGAGAAACGCACTGTCTTGGCGAAAGAAAGCGTTTTTGTACAACTTCATAGAAATAGCTGTAACTTTTGATAGAAGACTCAGACAAACATGTTTATGGCCTTATATTATAGAACTCAAGGTCTCCGTGCTGGGAAAACAGGTTTTGCAGCTGTTTGAGCTAAGATTTCCAAGTTATTCACATAATGAAAACCTATACTTTGTTTCGGTCGAGTTCCCCATTCAAATGCATGTAACAGTGAGAAACGCACTGTCTTGGCGAAAGAAAGCGTTTTTGTACAACTTCATATAAATAGCTGTAACTTTTGATAGAAGACTCGGATACACATGTTTATGGCTTTATCTTATAGAACTCAAGGTCTCCGTGCTGGGAAAACAGGTTTTGCAGCTGTTTGAGCTAAGATTTCCAAGTTATTCACATAATGAAAACCTATACTTTGTTTCGGTCGAGTTCCCCATTCAAATGCATGTAACAGTGAGAAACGCACAGTCTTGGCGAAAGAAAGCGTTTTTGTACAACTTCATAGAAATAGCTGTAACTTTTGATAGAAGACTCGGATACACATGTTTATGGCTTTATCTTATAGAACTCAAGGTCTCCGTGCTGGGAAAACAGGTTTTGCAGCTGTTTGAGCTAAGATTTCCAAGTTATTCACATAATGAAAACCTATACTTTGTTTCGGTCGAGTTCCCCATTCAAATGCATGTAACAGTGAGAAACGCACTGTCTTGGCGAAAGAAAGCGTTTTTGTACAACTTCATAGAAATAGCTGTAACTTTTGATAGAAGACTCGGATACACATGTTTATGGCTTTATCTTATAGAACTCAAGGTCTCCGTGCTGGGAAAACAGGTTTTGCAGCTGTTTGAGCTAAGATTTCCAAGTTATTCACATAATGAAAACCTATACTTTGTTTCGGTCGAGTTCCCCATTCAAATGCATGTAACAGTGAGAAACGCACTGTCTTGGCGAAAGAAAGCGTTTTTGTACAACTTCATAGAAATAGCTGTAACTTTTGATAGAAGACTCAGACAAATATGTTTATGGCCTTATATTATAGAACTCAAGGTCTCCGTGCTGGGAAAACAGGTTTTGCAGCTGTTTGAGCTAAGATTTCCAAGTTATTCACATAATGAAAACCTATACTTTGTTTCGGTCGAGTTCCCCATTCAAATGCATGTAACAGTGAGAAACGCACTGTCTTGGCGAAAGAAAGCGTTTTTGTACAACTTCATATAAATAGCTGTAACCTTTGATAGAAGACTCAGACAAACATGTTTATGGCTTTATCTTATAGAACTCAAGGTCTCCGTGCTGGGAAAACAGGTTTTGCAGCTGTTTGAGCTAAGATTTCCAAGTTATTCACATAATGAAAACCTATACTTTGTTTCGGTCGAGTTCCCCATTCAAATGCATGTAATAGTGAGAAACGCACAGTCTTGGCGAAAGAAAGCGTTTTTGTACAACTTCATATAAATAGCTGTAACTTTTGATAGAAGACTCGGATACACATGTTTATGGCTTTATCTTATAGAACTCAAGGTCTCCGTGCTGGGAAAACAGGTTTTGCAGCTGTTTGAGCTAAGATTTCCAAGTTATTCACATAATGAAAACCTATACTTTGTTTCGGTCGAGTTCCCCATTCAAATGCATGTAACAGTGAGAAACGCACTGTCTTGGCGAAAGAAAGCGTTTTGTACAACTTCATAGAAATAGCTGTAACTTTTGATAGAAGACTCAGACAAATATGTTCATGGCCTTATATTATAGAACTCAAGGTCTCCGTGCTGGGAAAACAGGTTTTGCAGCTGTTTGAGCTAAGATTTCCAAGTTATTCACATAATGAAAACCTATACTTTGTTTCGGTCGAGTTCCCCATTCAAATGCATGTAACAGTGAGAAACGCACAGTCTTGGCGAAAGAAAGCGTTTTTGTACAACTTCATAGAAATAGCTGTAACTTTTGATAGAAAACTCAGACAAACATGTTTATGGCTTTATCTTATAGAACTCAAGGTCTCCGTGCTGGGAAAACAGGTTTTGCAGCTGTTTGAGCTAAGATTTCCAAGTTATTCACATAATGAAAACTTATACTTTGTTTCGGTGGGTTCCCCATTCAAATGCATGTAACAGTGAGAAACGCACTGTCTTGGCGAAAGAAAGCGTTTTTGTACAACTTCATAGAAATAGCTGTAACTTTTGATAGAAGACTCAGACAAACATGTTTATGGCCTTATATTATAGAACTCAAGGTCTCCGTGCTGGGAAAACAGGTTTTGCAGCTGTTTGAGCTAAGATTTCCAAGTTATTCACATAATGAAAACCTATACTTTGTTTCGGTCGAGTTCCCCATTCAAATGCATGTAACAGTGAGAAACGCACTGTCTTGGCGAAAGAAAGCGTTTTTGTACAACTTCATAGAAATAGCTGTAACTTTTGATAGAAGACTCAGACAAACATGTTTATGGCTTTATCTTATAGAACTCAAGGTCTCCGTGCTGGGAAAACAGGTTTTGCAGCTGTTTGAGCTAAGATTTCCAAGTTATTCACATAATGAAAACCTATACTTTGTTTCGGTCGAGTTCCCCATTCAAATGCATGTAACAGTGAGAAACGCACAGTCTTGGCGAAAGAAAGCGTTTTTGTACAACTTCATATAAATAGCTGTAACTTTTGATAGAAGACTCGGATACACATGTTTATGGCTTTATCTTATAGAACTCAAGGTCTCCGTGCTGGGAAAACAGGTTTTGCAGCTGTTTGAGCTAAGATTTCCAAGTTATTCACATAATGAAAACTTATACTTTGTTTCGGTCGAGTTCCCCATTCAAATGCATGTAACAGTGAGAAACGCACTGTCTTGGCGAAAGAAAGCGTTTTTGTACAACTTCATATAAATAGCTGTAACTTTTGATAGAAGACTCGGATACACATGTTTATGGCTTTATCTTATAGAACTCAAGGTCTCCGTGCTGGGAAAACAGGTTTTGCAGCTGTTTGAGCTAAGATTTCCAAGTTATTCACATAATGAAAACCTATACTTTGTTTCGGTCGAGTTCCCCATTCAAATGCATGTAACAGTGAGAAACGCACTGTCTTGGCGAAAGAAAGCGTTTTGTACAACTTCATAGAAATAGCTGTAACTTTTGATAGAAGACTCAGACAAATATGTTCATGGCCTTATATTATAGAACTCAAGGTCTCCGTGCTGGGAAAACAGGTTTTGCAGCTGTTTGAGCTAAGATTTCCAAGTTATTCACATAATGAAAACCTATACTTTGTTTCGGTCGAGTTCCCCATTCAAATGCATGTAACAGTGAGAAACGCACTGTCTTGGCGAAAGAAAGCGTTTTTGTACAACTTCATAGAAATAGCTATAACTTTTGATAGAAGACTCAGACAAACATGTTTATGGCTTTATCTTATAGAACTCAAGGTCTCCGTGCTGGGAAAACAGGTTTTGCAGCTGTTTGAGCTAAGATTTCCAAGTTATTCACATAATGAAAACCTATACTTTGTTTCGGTGGAGTTCCCCATTCAAATGCATGTAACAGTGAGAAACGCACTGTCTTGGCGAAAGAAAGCGTTTTTGTACAACTTCATATAAATAGCTGTAACTTTTGATAGAAGACTCGGATACACATGTTTATGGCTTTATCTTATAGAACTCAAGGTCTCCGTGCTGGGAAAACAGGTTTTGCAGCTGTTTGAGCTAAGATTTCCAAGTTATTCACATAATGAAAACCTATACTTTGTTTTGGTCGAGTTCCCCATTCAAATGCATGTAACAGTGAGAAACGCACAGTCTTGGCGAAAGAAAGCGTTTTTGTACAACTTCATAGAAATAGCTGTAACTTTTGATAGAAGACTCAGACAAACATGTTTATGGCTTTATCTTATAGAACTCAAGGTCTCCGTGCTGGGAAAACAGGTTTTGCAGCTGTTTGAGCTAAGATTTCCAAGTTATTCACATAATGAAAACCTATACTTTGTTTCGGTGGAGTTCCCCATTCAAATGCATGTAACAGTGAGAAACGCACAGTCTTGGCGAAAGAAAGCGTTTTTGTACAACTTCATAGAAATAGCTGTAACTTTTGATAGAAGACTCGGATACACATGTTTATGGCTTTATCTTATAGAACTCAAGGTCTCCGTGCTGGGAAAACAGGTTTTGCAGCTGTTTGAGCTAAGATTTCCAAGTTATTCACATAATGAAAACCTATACTTTGTTTCGGTCGAGTTCCCCATTCAAATGCATGTAACAGTGAGAAACGCACTGTCTTGGCGAAAGAAAGCGTTTTTGTACAACTTCATAGAAATAGCTATAACTTTTGATAGAAGACTCAGACAAACATGTTTATGGCTTTATCTTATAGAACTCAAGGTCTCCGTGCTGGGAAAACAGGTTTTGCAGCTGTTTGAGCTAAGATTTCCAAGTTATTCACATAATGAAAACCTATACTTTGTTTCGGTGGAGTTCCCCATTCAAATGCATGTAACAGTGAGAAACGCACAGTCTTGGCGAAAGAAAGCGTTTTTGTACAACTTCATAGAAATAGCTGTAACTTTTGATAGAAGACTCGGATACACATGTTTATGGCTTTATCTTATAGAACTCAAGGTCTCCGTGCTGGGAAAACAGGTTTTGCAGCTGTTTGAGCTAAGATTTCCAAGTTATTCACATAATGAAAACCTATACTTTGTTTCGGTCGAGTTCCCCATTCAAATGCATGTAACAGTGAGAAACGCACTGTCTTGGCGAAAGAAAGCGTTTTTGTACAACTTCATAGAAATAGCTATAACTTTTGATAGAAGACTCAGACAAACATGTTTATGGCTTTATCTTATAGAACTCAAGGTCTCCGTGCTGGGAAAACAGGTTTTGCAGCTGTTTGAGCTAAGATTTCCAAGTTATTCACATAATGAAAACCTATACTTTGTTTCGGTGGAGTTCCCCATTCAAATGCATGTAACAGTGAGAAACGCACTGTCTTGGCGAAAGAAAGCGTTTTTGTACAACTTCATAGAAATAGCTGTAACTTTTGATAGAAGACTCGGATACACATGTTTATGGCTTTATCTTATAGAACTCAAGGTCTCCGTGCTGGGAAAACAGGTTTTGCAGCTGTTTGAGCTAAGATTTCCAAGTTATTCACATAATGAAAACCTATACTTTGTTTTGGTCGAGTTCCCCATTCAAATGCATGTAACAGTGAGAAACGCACAGTCTTGGCGAAAGAAAGCGTTTTTGTACAACTTCATAGAAATAGCTATAACTTTTGATAGAAGACTCAGACAAACATGTTTATGGCTTTATCTTATAGAACTCAAGGTCTCCGTGCTGGGAAAACAGGTTTTGCAGCTGTTTGAGCTAAGATTTCCAAGTTATTCACATAATGAAAACCTATACTTTGTTTCGGTCGAGTTCCCCATTCAAATGCATGTAACAGTGAGAAACGCACTGTCTTGGCGAAAGAAAGCGTTTTTGTACAACTTCATATAAATAGCTGTAACTTTTGATAGAAGACTCGGATACACATGTTTATGGCTTTATCTTATAGAACTCAAGGTCTCCGTGCTGGGAAAACAGGTTTTGCAGCTGTTTGAGCTAAGATTTCCAAGTTATTCACATAATGAAAACCTATACTTTGTTTTGGTCGAGTTCCCCATTCAAATGCATGTAACAGTGAGAAACGCACAGTCTTGGCGAAAGAAAGCGTTTTTGTACAACTTCATAGAAATAGCTGTAACTTTTGATAGAAGACTCAGACAAACATGTTTATGGCCTTATATTATAGAACTCAAGGTCTCCGTGCTGGGAAAACAGGTTTTGCAGCTGTTTGAGCTAAGATTTCCAAGTTATTCACATAATGAAAACCTATACTTTGTTTTGGTCGAGTTCCCCATTCAAATGCATGTAACAGTGAGAAACGCACTGTCTTGGCGAAAGAAAGCGTTTTTGTACAACTTCATAGAAATAGCTGTAACTTTTGATAGAAGACTCAGACAAACATGTTTATGGCTTTATCTTATAGAACTCAAGGTCTCCGTGCTGGGAAAACAGGTTTTGCAGCTGTTTGAGCTAAGATTTCCAAGTTATTCACATAATGAAAACCTATACTTTGTTTCGGTCGAGTTCCCCATTCAAATGCATGTAACAGTGAGAAACGCACAGTCTTGGCGAAAGAAAGCGTTTTTGTACAACTTCATAGAAATAGCTGTAACTTTTGATAGAAGACTCGGATACACATGTTTATGGCTTTATCTTATAGAACTCAAGGTCTCCGTGCTGGGAAAACAGGTTTTGCAGCTGTTTGAGCTAAGATTTCCAAGTTATTCACATAATGAAAACCTATACTTTGTTTTGGTCGAGTTCCCCATTCAAATGCATGTAACAGTGAGAAACGCACAGTCTTGGCGAAAGAAAGCGTTTTTGTACAACTTCATAGAAATAGCTATAACTTTTGATAGAAGACTCAGACAAACATGTTTATGGCTTTATCTTATAGAACTCAAGGTCTCCGTGCTGGGAAAACAGGTTTTGCAGCTGTTTGAGCTAAGATTTCCAAGTTATTCACATAATGAAAACCTATACTTTGTTTCGGTGGAGTTCCCCATTCAAATGCATGTAACAGTGAGAAACGCACTGTCTTGGCGAAAGAAAGCGTTTTTGTACAACTTCATAGAAATAGCTGTAACTTTTGATAGAAGACTCGGATACACATGTTTATGGCTTTATCTTATAGAACTCAAGGTCTCCGTGCTGGGAAAACAGGTTTTGCAGCTGTTTGAGCTAAGATTTCCAAGTTATTCACATAATGAAAACCTATACTTTGTTTTGGTCGAGTTCCCCATTCAAATGCATGTAACAGTGAGAAACGCACAGTCTTGGCGAAAGAAAGCGTTTTTGTACAACTTCATAGAAATAGCTGTAACTTTTGATAGAAGACTCAGACAAACATGTTTATGGCCTTATATTATAGAACTCAAGGTCTCCGTGCTGGGAAAACAGGTTTTGCAGCTGTTTGAGCTAAGATTTCCAAGTTATTCACATAATGAAAACTTATACTTTGTTTCGGTCGAGTTCCCCATTCAAATGCATGTAACAGTGAGAAACGCACTGTCTTGGCGAAAGAAAGCGTTTTTGTACAACTTCATATAAATAGCTGTAACTTTTGATAGAAGACTCAGACAAACATGTTTATGGCCTTATATTATAGAACTCAAGGTCTCCGTGCTGGGAAAACAGGTTTTGCAGCTGTTTGAGCTAAGATTTCCAAGTTATTCATATAATGAAAACCTATACTTTGTTTCGGTCGAGTTCCCCATTCAAATGCATGTAACAGTGAGAAACGCACTGTCTTGGCGAAAGAAAGCGTTTTTGTACAACTTCATAGAAATAGCTGTAACTTTTGATAGAAGACTCAGACAAACATGTTTATGGCCTTATATTATAGAACTCAAGGTCTCCGTGCTGGGAAAACAGGTTTTGCAGCTGTTTGAGCTAAGATTTCCAAGTTATTCACATAATGAAAACTTATACTTTGTTTCGGTCGAGTTCCCCATTCAAATGCATGTAACAGTGAGAAACGCACTGTCTTGGCGAAAGAAAGCGTTTTTGTACAACTTCATATAAATAGCTGTAACTTTTGATAGAAGACTCAGACAAACATGTTTATGGCCTTATATTATAGAACTCAAGGTCTCCGTGCTGGGAAAACAGGTTTTGCAGCTGTTTGAGCTAAGATTTCCAAGTTATTCACATAATGAAAACCTATACTTTGTTTCGGTCGAGTTCCCCATTCAAATGCATGTAACAATGAGAAACGCACTGTCTTGGCGAAAGAAAGCGTTTTTGTACAACTTCATAGAAATAGCTGTAACTTTTGATAGAAGACTCAGACAAACATGTTTATGGCTTTATCTTATAGAACTCAAGGTCTCCGTGCTGGGAAAACAGGTTTTGCAGCTGTTTGAGCTAAGATTTCCAAGTTATTCACATAATGAAAACCTATACTTTGTTTCGGTCGAGTTCCCCATTCAAATGCATGTAACAGTGAGAAACGCACTGTCTTGGCGAAAGAAAGCGTTTTTGTACAACTTCATAGAAATAGCTGTAACTTTTGATAGAAGACTCGGATACACATGTTTATGGCTTTATCTTATAGAACTCAAGGTCTCCGTGCTGGGAAAACAGGTTTTGCAGCTGTTTGAGCTAAGATTTCCAAGTTATTCACATAATGAAAACCTATACTTTGTTTTGGTCGAGTTCCCCATTCAAATGCATGTAACAGTGAGAAACGCACAGTCTTGGCGAAAGAAAGCGTTTTTGTACAACTTCATATAAATAGCTGTAACTTTTGATAGAAGACTCGGATACACATGTTTATGGCTTTATCTTATAGAACTCAAGGTCTCCGTGCTGGGAAAACAGGTTTTGCAGCTGTTTGAGCTAAGATTTCCAAGTTATTCACATAATGAAAACCTATACTTTGTTTCGGTGGAGTTCCCCATTCAAATGCATGTAACAGTGAGAAACGCACTGTCTTGGCGAAAGAAAACGTTTTTGTACAACTTCATAGAAATAGCTGTAACTTTTGATAGAAGACTCAGACAAACATGTTTATGGCTTTATCTTATAGAACTCAAGGTCTCCGTGCTGGGAAAACAGGTTTTGGAGCTGTTTGAGCTAAGATTTCCAAGTTATTCACATAATGAAAACCTATACTTTGTTTCGGTCGAGTTCCCCATTCAAATGCATGTAACAGTGAGAAACGCACAGTCTTGGCGAAAGAAAGCGTTTTTGTACAACTTCATATAAATAGCTGTAACTTTTGATAGAAGACTCGGATACACATGTTTATGGCTTTATCTTATAGAACTCAAGGTCTCCGTGCTGGGAAAACAGGTTTTGCAGCTGTTTGAGCTAAGATTTCCAAGTTATTCACATAATGAAAACCTATACTTTGTTTCGGTCGAGTTCCCCATTCAAATGCATGTAACAGTGAGAAACGCACTGTCCTGGCGAAAGAAAGCGTTTTTGTACAACTTCATAGAAATAGCTGTAACTTTTGATAGAAGACTCAGACAAACATGTTTATGGCCTTATATTATAGAACTCAAGGTCTCCGTGCTGGGAAAACAGGTTTTGCAGCTGTTTGAGCTAAGATTTCCAAGTTATTCACATAATGAAAACTTATACTTTGTTTCGGTCGAGTTCCCCATTCAAATGCATGTAACAGTGAGAAACGCACTGTCTTGGCGAAAGAAAGCGTTTTTGTACAACTTCATATAAATAGCTGTAACTTTTGATAGAAGACTCAGACAAACATGTTTATGGCCTTATATTATAGAACTCAAGGTCTCCGTGCTGGGAAAACAGGTTTTGCAGCTGTTTGAGCTAAGATTTCCAAGTTATTCACATAATGAAAACCTATACTTTGTTTCGGTCGAGTTCCCCATTCAAATGCATGTAACAATGAGAAACGCACTGTCTTGGCGAAAGAAAGCGTTTTTGTACAACTTCATAGAAATAGCTGTAACTTTTGATAGAAGACTCAGACAAACATGTTTATGGCTTTATCTTATAGAACTCAAGGTCTCCGTGCTGGGAAAACAGGTTTTGCAGCTGTTTGAGCTAAGATTTCCAAGTTATTCACATAATGAAAACCTATACTTTGTTTCGGTCGAGTTCCCCATTCAAATGCATGTAACAGTGAGAAACGCACTGTCTTGGCGAAAGAAAGCGTTTTTGTACAACTTCATAGAAATAGCTGTAACTTTTGATAGAAGACTCGGATACACATGTTTATGGCTTTATCTTATAGAACTCAAGGTCTCCGTGCTGGGAAAACAGGTTTTGCAGCTGTTTGAGCTAAGATTTCCAAGTTATTCACATAATGAAAACCTATACTTTGTTTTGGTCGAGTTCCCCATTCAAATGCATGTAACAGTGAGAAACGCACAGTCTTGGCGAAAGAAAGCGTTTTTGTACAACTTCATATAAATAGCTGTAACTTTTGATAGAAGACTCGGATACACATGTTTATGGCTTTATCTTATAGAACTCAAGGTCTCCGTGCTGGGAAAACAGGTTTTGCAGCTGTTTGAGCTAAGATTTCCAAGTTATTCACATAATGAAAACCTATACTTTGTTTCGGTCGAGTTCCCCATTCAAATGCATGTAACAGTGAGAAACGCACTGTCCTGGCGAAAGAAAGCGTTTTTGTACAACTTCATAGAAATAGCTGTAACTTTTGATAGAAGACTCAGACAAACATGTTTATGGCCTTATATTATAGAACTCAAGGTCTCCGTGCTGGGAAAACAGGTTTTGCAGCTGTTTGAGCTAAGATTTCCAAGTTATTCACATAATGAAAACTTATACTTTGTTTCGGTCGAGTTCCCCATTCAAATGCATGTAACAGTGAGAAACGCACTGTCTTGGCGAAAGAAAGCGTTTTTGTACAACTTCATAGAAATAGCTGTAACTTTTGATAGAAGACTCAGACAAACATGTTTATGGCCTTATATTATAGAACTCAAGGTCTCCGTGCTGGGAAAACAGGTTTTGCAGCTGTTTGAGCTAAGATTTCCAAGTTATTCACATAATGAAAACTTATACTTTGTTTCGGTCGAGTTCCCCATTCAAATGCATGTAATAGTGAGAAACGCACTGTCTTGGCGAAAGAAAGCGTTTTTGTACAACTTCATATAAATAGCTGTAACTTTTGATAGAAGACTCGGATACACATGTTTATGGCTTTATCTTATAGAACTCAAGGTCTCCGTGCTGGGAAAACAGGTTTTGCAGCTGTTTGAGCTAAGATTTCCAAGTTATTCACATAATGAAAACCTATACTTTGTTTCGGTGGAGTTCCCCATTCAAATGCATGTAACAGTGAGAAACGCACTGTCTTGGCGAAAGAAAACGTTTTTGTACAACTTCATAGAAATAGCTGTAACTTTTGATAGAAGACTCAGACAAACATGTTTATGGCTTTATCTTATAGAACTCAAGGTCTCCGTGCTGGGAAAACAGGTTTTGGAGCTGTTTGAGCTAAGATTTCCAAGTTATTCACATAATGAAAACCTATACTTTGTTTCGGTCGAGTTCCCCATTCAAATGCATGTAACAGTGAGAAACGCACAGTCTTGGCGAAAGAAAGCGTTTTTGTACAACTTCATATAAATAGCTGTAACTTTTGATAGAAGACTCGGATACACATGTTTATGGCTTTATCTTATAGAACTCAAGGTCTCCGTGCTGGGAAAACAGGTTTTGCAGCTGTTTGAGCTAAGATTTCCAAGTTATTCACATAATGAAAACCTATACTTTGTTTCGGTCGAGTTCCCCATTCAAATGCATGTAACAGTGAGAAACGCACTGTCCTGGCGAAAGAAAGCGTTTTTGTACAACTTCATAGAAATAGCTGTAACTTTTGATAGAAGACTCAGACAAACATGTTTATGGCCTTATATTATAGAACTCAAGGTCTCCGTGCTGGGAAAACAGGTTTTGCAGCTGTTTGAGCTAAGATTTCCAAGTTATTCACATAATGAAAACTTATACTTTGTTTCGGTCGAGTTCCCCATTCAAATGCATGTAACAGTGAGAAACGCACTGTCTTGGCGAAAGAAAGCGTTTTTGTACAACTTCATATAAATAGCTGTAACTTTTGATAGAAGACTCAGACAAACATGTTTATGGCATTATATTATAGAACTCAAGGTCTCCGTGCTGGGAAAACAGGTTTTGCAGCTGTTTGAGCTAAGATTTCCAAGTTATTCACATAATGAAAACTTATACTTTGTTTCGGTCGAGTTCCCCATTCAAATGCATGTAATAGTGAGAAACGCACTGTCTTGGCGAAAGAAAGCGTTTTTGTACAACTTCATATAAATAGCTGTAACTTTTGATAGAAGACTCGGATACACATGTTTATGGCTTTATCTTATAGAACTCAAGGTCTCCGTGCTGGGAAAACAGGTTTTGCAGCTGTTTGAGCTAA
Organism: Rhamphochromis longiceps; assembly: GCF_057381845.1. Taxonomy (NCBI): domain Eukaryota; kingdom Metazoa; phylum Chordata; class Actinopteri; order Cichliformes; family Cichlidae; genus Rhamphochromis; species Rhamphochromis longiceps. The sequence goes on from NC_140576.1 coordinate 19,096,639, forward strand.
GATTTCCAAGTTATTCACATAATGAAAACCTATACTTTGTTTCGGTGGAGTTCCCCATTCAAATGCATGTAACAGTGAGAAACGCACTGTCTTGGCGAAAGAAAACGTTTTTGTACAACTTCATAGAAATAGCTGTAACTTTTGATAGAAGACTCAGACAAACATGTTTATGGCTTTATCTTATAGAACTCAAGGTCTCCGTGCTGGGAAAACAGGTTTTGCAGCTGTTTGAGCTAAGATTTCCAAGTTATTCACATAATGAAAACCTATACTTTGTTTCGGTCGAGTTCCCCATTCAAATGCATGTAACAGTGAGAAACGCACAGTCTTGGCGAAAGAAAGCGTTTTTGTACAACTTCATAGAAATAGCTGTAACTTTTGATAGAAGACTCGGATACACATGTTTATGGCTTTATCTTATAGAACTCAAGGTCTCCGTGCTGGGAAAACAGGTTTTGCAGCTGTTTGAGCTAAGATTTCCAAGTTATTCACATAATGAAAACTTATACTTTGTTTCGGTCGAGTTCCCCCTTCAAATGCATGTAACAGTGAGAAACGCACTGTCTTGGCGAAAGAAAGCGTTTTTGTACAACTTCATAGAAATAGCTGTAACTTTTGATAGAAGACTCAGACAAACATGTTTATGGCCTTATATTATAGAACTCAAGGTCTCCGTGCTGGGAAAACAGGTTTTGCAGCTGTTTGAGCTAAGATTTCCAAGTTATTCACATAATGAAAACTTATACTTTGTTTCGGTGGAGTTCCCCCTTCAAATGCATGTAACAGTGAGAAACGCACTGTCTTGGCGAAAGAAAGCGTTTTTGTACAACTTCATAGAAATAGCTGTAACTTTTGATAGAAGACTCAGACAAACATGTTTATGGCCTTATATTATAGAACTCAAGGTCTCCGTGCTGGGAAAACAGGTTTTGCAGCTGTTTGAGCTAAGATTTCCAAGTTATTCACATAATGAAAACCTATACTTTGTTTCGGTCGAGTTCCCCATTCAAATGCATGTAACAGTGAGAAACGCACTGTCCTGGCGAAAGAAAGCGTTTTTGTACAACTTCATAGAAATAGCTGTAACTTTTGATAGAAGACTCAGACAAACATGTTTATGGCCTTATATTATAGAACTCAAGGTCTCCGTGCTGGGAAAACAGGTTTTGCAGCTGTTTGAGCTAAGATTTCCAAGTTATTCACATAATGAAAACTTATACTTTGTTTCGGTCGAGTTCCCCATTCAAATGCATGTAACAGTGAGAAACGCACTGTCTTGGCGAAAGAAAGCGTTTTTGTACAACTTCATATAAATAGCTGTAACTTTTGATAGAAGACTCGGATACACATGTTTATGGCTTTATCTTATAGAACTCAAGGTCTCCGTGCTGGGAAAACAGGTTTTGCAGCTGTTTGAGCTAAGATTTCCAAGTTATTCACATAATGAAAACCTATACTTTGTTTCGGTGGAGTTCCCCATTCAAATGCATGTAACAGTGAGAAACGCACTGTCTTGGCGAAAGAAAACGTTTTTGTACAACTTCATAGAAATAGCTGTAACTTTTGATAGAAGACTCAGACAAACATGTTTATGGCTTTATCTTATAGAACTCAAGGTCTCCGTGCTGGGAAAACAGGTTTTGCAGCTGTTTGAGCTAAGATTTCCAAGTTATTCACATAATGAAAACCTATACTTTGTTTCGGTCGAGTTCCCCATTCAAATGCATGTAACAGTGAGAAACGCACAGTCTTGGCGAAAGAAAGCGTTTTTGTACAACTTCATAGAAATAGCTGTAACTTTTGATAGAAGACTCGGATACACATGTTTATGGCTTTATCTTATAGAACTCAAGGTCTCCGTGCTGGGAAAACAGGTTTTGCAGCTGTTTGAGCTAAGATTTCCAAGTTATTCACATAATGAAAACTTATACTTTGTTTCGGTCGAGTTCCCCCTTCAAATGCATGTAACAGTGAGAAACGCACTGTCTTGGCGAAAGAAAGCGTTTTTGTACAACTTCATAGAAATAGCTGTAACTTTTGATAGAAGACTCAGACAAACATGTTTATGGCCTTATATTATAGAACTCAAGGTCTCCGTGCTGGGAAAACAGGTTTTGCAGCTGTTTGAGCTAAGATTTCCAAGTTATTCACATAATGAAAACTTATACTTTGTTTCGGTGGAGTTCCCCCTTCAAATGCATGTAACAGTGAGAAACGCACTGTCTTGGCGAAAGAAAGCGTTTTTGTACAACTTCATAGAAATAGCTGTAACTTTTGATAGAAGACTCAGACAAACATGTTTATGGCCTTATATTATAGAACTCAAGGTCTCCGTGCTGGGAAAACAGGTTTTGCAGCTGTTTGAGCTAAGATTTCCAAGTTATTCACATAATGAAAACCTATACTTTGTTTCGGTCGAGTTCCCCCTTCAAATGCATGTAACAGTGAGAAACGCACTGTCTTGGCGAAAGAAAGCGTTTTTGTACAACTTCATAGAAATAGCTGTAACTTTTGATAGAAGACTCAGACAAACATGTTTATGGCCTTATATTATAGAACTCAAGGTCTCCGTGCTGGGAAAACAGGTTTTGCAGCTGTTTGAGCTAAGATTTCCAAGTTATTCACATAATGAAAACTTATACTTTGTTTCGGTCGAGTTCCCCATTCAAATGCATGTAACAGTGAGAAACGCACTGTCTTGGCGAAAGAAAGCGTTTTTGTACAACTTCATAGAAATAGCTGTAACTTTTGATAGAAGACTCAGACAAACATGTTTATGGCCTTATATTATAGAACTCAAGGTCTCCGTGCTGGGAAAACAGGTTTTGCAGCTGTTTGAGCTAAGATTTCCAAGTTATTCACATAATGAAAACTTATACTTTGTTTCGGTCGAGTTCCCCATTCAAATGCATGTAATAGTGAGAAACGCACTGCCTTGGCGAAAGAAAGCGTTTTTGTACAACTTCATATAAATAGCTGTAACTTTTGATAGAAGACTCGGATACACATGTTTATGGCTTTATCTTATAGAACTCAAGGTCTCCGTGCTGGGAAAACAGGTTTTGCAGCTGTTTGAGCTAAGATTTCCAAGTTATTCACATAATGAAAACTTATACTTTGTTTCGGTGGAGTTCCCCATTCAAATGCATGTAACAGTGAGAAACGCACTGTCTTGGCGAAAGAAAGCGTTTTTGTACAACTTCATAGAAATAGCTGTAACTTTTGATAGAAGACTCAGACAAACATGTTTATGGCCTTATATTATAGAACTCAAGGTCTCCGTGCTGGGAAAACAGGTTTTGCAGCTGTTTGAGCTAAGATTTCCAAGTTATTCACATAATGAAAACTTATACTTTGTTTCGGTGGAGTTCCCCCTTCAAATGCATGTAACAGTGAGAAACGCACTGTCTTGGCGAAAGAAAGCGTTTTTGTACAACTTCATAGAAATAGCTGTAACTTTTGATAGAAGACTCAGACAAACATGTTTATGGCCTTATATTATAGAACTCAAGGTCTCCGTGCTGGGAAAACAGGTTTTGCAGCTGTTTGAGCTAAGATTTCCAAGTTATTCACATAATGAAAACCTATACTTTGTTTCGGTCGAGTTCCCCCTTCAAATGCATGTAACAGTGAGAAACGCACTGTCTTGGCGAAAGAAAGCGTTTTTGTACAACTTCATAGAAATAGCTGTAACTTTTGATAGAAGACTCAGACAAACATGTTTATGGCCTTATATTATAGAACTCAAGGTCTCCGTGCTGGGAAAACAGGTTTTGCAGCTGTTTGAGCTAAGATTTCCAAGTTATTCACATAATGAAAACTTATACTTTGTTTCGGTCGAGTTCCCCATTCAAATGCATGTAACAGTGAGAAACGCACTGTCTTGGCGAAAGAAAGCGTTTTTGTACAACTTCATAGAAATAGCTGTAACTTTTGATAGAAGACTCAGACAAACATGTTTATGGCCTTATATTATAGAACTCAAGGTCTCCGTGCTGGGAAAACAGGTTTTGCAGCTGTTTGAGCTAAGATTTCCAAGTTATTCACATAATGAAAACTTATACTTTGTTTCGGTCGAGTTCCCCATTCAAATGCATGTAATAGTGAGAAACGCACTGCCTTGGCGAAAGAAAGCGTTTTTGTACAACTTCATATAAATAGCTGTAACTTTTGATAGAAGACTCGGATACACATGTTTATGGCTTTATCTTATAGAACTCAAGGTCTCCGTGCTGGGAAAACAGGTTTTGCAGCTGTTTGAGCTAAGATTTCCAAGTTATTCACATAATGAAAACTTATACTTTGTTTCGGTGGAGTTCCCCATTCAAATGCATGTAACAGTGAGAAACGCACTGTCTTGGCGAAAGAAAGCGTTTTTGTACAACTTCATAGAAATAGCTGTAACTTTTGATAGAAGACTCAGACAAACATGTTTATGGCCTTATATTATAGAACTCAAGGTCTCCGTGCTGGGAAAACAGGTTTTGCAGCTGTTTGAGCTAAGATTTCCAAGTTATTCACATAATGAAAACTTATACTTTGTTTCGGTGGAGTTCCCCCTTCAAATGCATGTAACAGTGAGAAACGCACTGTCTTGGCGAAAGAAAGCGTTTTTGTACAACTTCATAGAAATAGCTGTAACTTTTGATAGAAGACTCAGACAAACATGTTTATGGCCTTATATTATAGAACTCAAGGTCTCCGTGCTGGGAAAACAGGTTTTGCAGCTGTTTGAGCTAAGATTTCCAAGTTATTCACATAATGAAAACCTATACTTTGTTTCGGTCGAGTTCCCCCTTCAAATGCATGTAACAGTGAGAAACGCACTGTCTTGGCGAAAGAAAGCGTTTTTGTACAACTTCATAGAAATAGCTGTAACTTTTGATAGAAGACTCAGACAAACATGTTTATGGCCTTATATTATAGAACTCAAGGTCTCCGTGCTGGGAAAACAGGTTTTGCAGCTGTTTGAGCTAAGATTTCCAAGTTATTCACATAATGAAAACTTATACTTTGTTTCGGTCGAGTTCCCCATTCAAATGCATGTAACAGTGAGAAACGCACTGTCTTGGCGAAAGAAAGCGTTTTTGTACAACTTCATAGAAATAGCTGTAACTTTTGATAGAAGACTCAGACAAACATGTTTATGGCCTTATATTATAGAACTCAAGGTCTCCGTGCTGGGAAAACAGGTTTTGCAGCTGTTTGAGCTAAGATTTCCAAGTTATTCACATAATGAAAACCTATACTTTGTTTCGGTCGAGTTCCCCATTCAAATGCATGTAACAGTGAGAAACGCACAGTCTTGGCGAAAGAAAGCGTTTTTGTACAACTTCATAGAAATAGCTGTAACTTTTGATAGAAGACTCGGATACACATGTTTATGGCTTTATCTTATAGAACTCAAGGTCTCCGTGCTGGGAAAACAGGTTTTGCAGCTGTTTGAGCTAAGATTTCCAAGTTATTCACATAATGAAAACTTATACTTTGTTTCGGTCGAGTTCCCCCTTCAAATGCATGTAACAGTGAGAAACGCACTGTCTTGGCGAAAGAAAGCGTTTTTGTACAACTTCATAGAAATAGCTGTAACTTTTGATAGAAGACTCAGACAAACATGTTTATGGCCTTATATTATAGAACTCAAGGTCTCCGTGCTGGGAAAACAGGTTTTGCAGCTGTTTGAGCTAAGATTTCCAAGTTATTCACATAATGAAAACTTATACTTTGTTTCGGTGGAGTTCCCCCTTCAAATGCATGTAACAGTGAGAAACGCACTGTCTTGGCGAAAGAAAGCGTTTTTGTACAACTTCATAGAAATAGCTGTAACTTTTGATAGAAGACTCAGACAAACATGTTTATGGCCTTATATTATAGAACTCAAGGTCTCCGTGCTGGGAAAACAGGTTTTGCAGCTGTTTGAGCTAAGATTTCCAAGTTATTCACATAATGAAAACCTATACTTTGTTTCGGTCGAGTTCCCCCTTCAAATGCATGTAACAGTGAGAAACGCACTGTCTTGGCGAAAGAAAGCGTTTTTGTACAACTTCATAGAAATAGCTGTAACTTTTGATAGAAGACTCAGACAAACATGTTTATGGCCTTATATTATAGAACTCAAGGTCTCCGTGCTGGGAAAACAGGTTTTGCAGCTGTTTGAGCTAAGATTTCCAAGTTATTCACATAATGAAAACTTATACTTTGTTTCGGTCGAGTTCCCCATTCAAATGCATGTAACAGTGAGAAACGCACTGTCTTGGCGAAAGAAAGCGTTTTTGTACAACTTCATAGAAATAGCTGTAACTTTTGATAGAAGACTCAGACAAACATGTTTATGGCCTTATATTATAGAACTCAAGGTCTCCGTGCTGGGAAAACAGGTTTTGCAGCTGTTTGAGCTAAGATTTCCAAGTTATTCACATAATGAAAACTTATACTTTGTTTCGGTCGAGTTCCCCATTCAAATGCATGTAATAGTGAGAAACGCACTGCCTTGGCGAAAGAAAGCGTTTTTGTACAACTTCATATAAATAGCTGTAACTTTTGATAGAAGACTCGGATACACATGTTTATGGCTTTATCTTATAGAACTCAAGGTCTCCGTGCTGGGAAAACAGGTTTTGCAGCTGTTTGAGCTAAGATTTCCAAGTTATTCACATAATGAAAACTTATACTTTGTTTCGGTGGAGTTCCCCATTCAAATGCATGTAACAGTGAGAAACGCACTGTCTTGGCGAAAGAAAGCGTTTTTGTACAACTTCATAGAAATAGCTGTAACTTTTGATAGAAGACTCAGACAAACATGTTTATGGCCTTATATTATAGAACTCAAGGTCTCCGTGCTGGGAAAACAGGTTTTGCAGCTGTTTGAGCTAAGATTTCCAAGTTATTCACATAATGAAAACCTATACTTTGTTTCGGTCGAGTTCCCCATTCAAATGCATGTAACAGTGAGAAACGCACTGTCTTGGCGAAAGAAAGCGTTTTTGTACAACTTCATAGAAATAGCTGTAACTTTTGATAGAAGACTCAGACAAACATGTTTATGGCTTTATCTTATAGAACTCAAGGTCTCCGTGCTGGGAAAACAGGTTTTGCAGCTGTTTGAGCTAAGATTTCCAAGTTATTCACATAATGAAAACTTATACTTTGTTTCGGTCGAGTTCCCCATTCAAATGCATGTAACAGTGAGAAACGCACTGTCTTGGCGAAAGAAAGCGTTTTTGTACAACTTCATATAAATAGCTGTAACTTTTGATAGAAGACTCGGATACACATGTTTATGGCTTTATCTTATAGAACTCAAGGTCTCCGTGCTGGGAAAACAGGTTTTGCAGCTGTTTGAGCTAAGATTTCCAAGTTATTCACATAATGAAAACCTATACTTTGTTTCGGTCGAGTTCCCCATTCAAATGCATGTAACAGTGAGAAACGCACTGTCTTGGCGAAAGAAAGCGTTTTTGTACAACTTCATATAAATAGCTGTAACTTTTGATAGAAGACTCGGATACACATGTTTATGGCTTTATCTTATAGAACTCAAGGTCTCCGTGCTGGGAAAACAGGTTTTGCAGCTGTTTGAGCTAAGATTTCCAAGTTATTCACATAATGAAAACCTATACTTTGTTTTGGTCGAGTTCCCCATTCAAATGCATGTAACAGTGAGAAACGCACAGTCTTGGCGAAAGAAAGCGTTTTTGTACAACTTCATATAAATAGCTGTAACTTTTGATAGAAGACTCGGATACACATGTTTATGGCTTTATCTTATAGAACTCAAGGTCTCCGTGCTGGGAAAACAGGTTTTGCAGCTGTTTGAGCTAAGATTTCCAAGTTATTCACATAATGAAAACCTATACTTTGTTTCGGTCGAGTTCCCCATTCAAATGCATGTAACAGTGAGAAACGCACTGTCTTGGCGAAAGAAAGCGTTTTTGTACAACTTCATAGAAATAGCTGTAACTTTTGATAGAAGACTCGGATACACATGTTTATGGCTTTATCTTATAGAACTCAAGGTCTCCGTGCTGGGAAAACAGGTTTTGCAGCTGTTTGAGCTAAGATTTCCAAGTTATTCACATAATGAAAACCTATACTTTGTTTCGGTCGAGTTCCCCATTCAAATGCATGTAACAGTGAGAAACGCACTGTCTTGGCGAAAGAAAGCGTTTTTGTACAACTTCATAGAAATAGCTGTAACTTTTGATAGAAGACTCGGATACACATGTTTATGGCTTTATCTTATAGAACTCAAGGTCTCCGTGCTGGGAAAACAGGTTTTGCAGCTGTTTGAGCTAAGATTTCCAAGTTATTCACATAATGAAAACCTATACTTTGTTTTGGTCGAGTTCCCCATTCAAATGCATGTAACAGTGAGAAACGCACAGTCTTGGCGAAAGAAAGCGTTTTTGTACAACTTCATATAAATAGCTGTAACTTTTGATAGAAGACTCGGATACACATGTTTATGGCTTTATCTTATAGAACTCAAGGTCTCCGTGCTGGGAAAACAGGTTTTGCAGCTGTTTGAGCTAAGATTTCCAAGTTATTCACATAATGAAAACCTATACTTTGTTTCGGTCGAGTTCCCCATTCAAATGCATGTAACAGTGAGAAACGCACTGTCTTGGCGAAAGAAAGCGTTTTTGTACAACTTCATAGAAATAGCTGTAACTTTTGATAGAAGACTCAGACAAACATGTTTATGGCTTTATCTTATAGAACTCAAGGTCTCCGTGCTGGGAAAACAGGTTTTGCAGCTGTTTGAGCTAAGATTTCCAAGTTATTCACATAATGAAAACCTATACTTTGTTTCGGTCGAGTTCCCCATTCAAATGCATGTAACAGTGAGAAACGCACTGTCTTGGCGAAAGAAAGCGTTTTTGTACAACTTCATATAAATAGCTGTAACTTTTGATAGAAGACTCGGATACACATGTTTATGGCTTTATCTTATAGAACTCAAGGTCTCCGTGCTGGGAAAATAGGTTTTGCAGCTGTTTGAGCTAAGATTTCCAAGTTATTCACATAATGAAAACTTATACTTTGTTTCGGTGGAGTTCCCCATTCAAATGCATGTAACAGTGAGAAACGCACTGTCTTGGCGAAAGAAAGCGTTTTTGTACAACTTCATAGAAATAGCTGTAACTTTTGATAGAAGACTCAAACATGTTTATGGCCTTATATTATAGAACTCAAGGTCTCCGTGCTGGGAAAACAGGTTTTGCAGCTGTTTGAGCTAAGATTTCCAAGTTATTCACATAATGAAAACCTATACTTTGTTTCGGTCGAGTTCCCCATTCAAATGCATGTAACAGTGAGAAACGCACTGTCTTGGCGAAAGAAAGCGTTTTTGTACAACTTCATAGAAATAGCTGTAACTTTTGATAGAAGACTCAGACAAACATGTTTATGGCCTTATATTATAGAACTCAAGGTCTCCGTGCTGGGAAAACAGGTTTTGCAGCTGTTTGAGCTAAGATTTCCAAGTTATTCACATAATGAAAACCTATACTTTGTTTCGGTCGAGTTCCCCATTCAAATGCATGTAACAGTGAGAAACGCACTGTCTTGGCGAAAGAAAGCGTTTTTGTACAACTTCATAGAAATAGCTGTAACTTTTGATAGAAGACTCAGACAAACATGTTTATGGCTTTATCTTATAGAACTCAAGGTCTCCGTGCTGGGAAAACAGGTTTTGCAGCTGTTTGAGCTAAGATTTCCAAGTTATTCACATAATGAAAACCTATACTTTGTTTCGGTCGAGTTCCCCATTCAAATGCATGTAACAGTGAGAAACGCACTGTCTTGGCGAAAGAAAGCGTTTTTGTACAACTTCATATAAATAGCTGTAACTTTTGATAGAAGACTCGGATACACATGTTTATGGCTTTATCTTATAGAACTCAAGGTCTCCGTGCTGGGAAAACAGGTTTTGCAGCTGTTTGAGCTAAGATTTCCAAGTTATTCACATAATGAAAACCTATACTTTGTTTCGGTCGAGTTCCCCATTCAAATGCATGTAACAGTGAGAAACGCACTGTCTTGGCGAAAGAAAGCGTTTTTGTACAACTTCATAGAAATAGCTGTAACTTTTGATAGAAGACTCAGACAAACATGTTTATGGCCTTATATTATAGAACTCAAGGTCTCCGTGCTGGGAAAACAGGTTTTGCAGCTGTTTGAGCTAAGATTTCCAAGTTATTCACATAATGAAAACTTATACTTTGTTTCGGTGGAGTTCCCCATTCAAATGCATGTAACAGTGAGAAACGCACTGTCTTGGCGAAAGAAAGCGTTTTTGTACAACTTCATATAAATAGCTGTAACTTTTGATAGAAGACTCGGACACACATGTTTATGGCTTTATCTTATAGAACTCAAGGTCTCCGTGCTGGGAAAACAGGTTTTGCAGCTGTTTGAGCTAAGATTTCCAAGTTATTCACATAATGAAAACCTATACTTTGTTTCGGTCGAGTTCCCCATTCAAATGCATGTAACAGTGAGAAACGCACTGTCTTGGCGAAAGAAAGCGTTTTTGTACAACTTCATAGAAATAGCTGTAACTTTTGATAGAAGACTCAGACAAACATGTTTATGGCCTTATATTATAGAACTCAAGGTCTCCGTGCTGGGAAAACAGGTTTTGCAGCTGTTTGAGCTAAGATTTCCAAGTTATTCACATAATGAAAACCTATACTTTGTTTCGGTCGAGTTCCCCATTCAAATGCATGTAACAGTGAGAAACGCACTGTCTTGGCGAAAGAAAGCGTTTTTGTACAACTTCATAGAAATAGCTGTAACTTTTGATAGAAGACTCAGACAAACATGTTTATGGCTTTATCTTATAGAACTCAAGGTCTCCGTGCTGGGAAAACAGGTTTTGCAGCTGTTTGAGCTAAGATTTCCAAGTTATTCACATAATGAAAACTTATACTTTGTTTCGGTCGAGTTCCCCATTCAAATGCATGTAACAGTGAGAAACGCACTGTCTTGGCGAAAGAAAGCGTTTTTGTACAACTTCATATAAATAGCTGTAACTTTTGATAGAAGACTCGGATACACATGTTTATGGCTTTATCTTATAGAACTCAAGGTCTCCGTGCTGGGAAAACAGGTTTTGCAGCTGTTTGAGCTAAGATTTCCAAGTTATTCACATAATGAAAACCTATACTTTGTTTCGGTCGAGTTCCCCATTCAAATGCATGTAACAGTGAGAAACGCACTGTCTTGGCGAAAGAAAGCGTTTTTGTACAACTTCATATAAATAGCTGTAACTTTTGATAGAAGACTCGGATACACATGTTTATGGCTTTATCTTATAGAACTCAAGGTCTCCGTGCTGGGAAAACAGGTTTTGCAGCTGTTTGAGCTAAGATTTCCAAGTTATTCACATAATGAAAACCTATACTTTGTTTTGGTCGAGTTCCCCATTCAAATGCATGTAACAGTGAGAAACGCACAGTCTTGGCGAAAGAAAGCGTTTTTGTACAACTTCATATAAATAGCTGTAACTTTTGATAGAAGACTCGGATACACATGTTTATGGCTTTATCTTATAGAACTCAAGGTCTCCGTGCTGGGAAAACAGGTTTTGCAGCTGTTTGAGCTAAGATTTCCAAGTTATTCACATAATGAAAACCTATACTTTGTTTCGGTGGAGTTCCCCATTCAAATGCATGTAACAGTGAGAAACGCACTGTCTTGGCGAAAGAAAGCGTTTTTGTACAACTTCATATAAATAGCTGTAACTTTTGATAGAAGACTCGGATACACATGTTTATGGCTTTATCTTATAGAACTCAAGGTCTCCGTGCTGGGAAAACAGGTTTTGCAGCTGTTTGAGCTAAGATTTCCAAGTTATTCACATAATGAAAACCTATACTTTGTTTCGGTCGAGTTCCCCATTCAAATGCATGTAACAGTGAGAAACGCACTGTCTTGGCGAAAGAAAGCGTTTTTGTACAACTTCATAGAAATAGCTGTAACTTTTGATAGAAGACTCGGATACACATGTTTATGGCTTTATCTTATAGAACTCAAGGTCTCCGTGCTGGGAAAACAGGTTTTGCAGCTGTTTGAGCTAAGATTTCCAAGTTATTCACATAATGAAAACCTATACTTTGTTTTGGTCGAGTTCCCCATTCAAATGCATGTAACAGTGAGAAACGCACAGTCTTGGCGAAAGAAAGCGTTTTTGTACAACTTCATATAAATAGCTGTAACTTTTGATAGAAGACTCGGATACACATGTTTATGGCTTTATCTTATAGAACTCAAGGTCTCCGTGCTGGGAAAACAGGTTTTGCAGCTGTTTGAGCTAAGATTTCCAAGTTATTCACATAATGAAAACCTATACTTTGTTTCGGTCGAGTTCCCCATTCAAATGCATGTAACAGTGAGAAACGCACTGTCTTGGCGAAAGAAAGCGTTTTTGTACAACTTCATAGAAATAGCTGTAACTTTTGATAGAAGACTCAGACAAACATGTTTATGGCTTTATCTTATAGAACTCAAGGTCTCCGTGCTGGGAAAACAGGTTTTGCAGCTGTTTGAGCTAAGATTTCCAAGTTATTCACATAATGAAAACCTATACTTTGTTTCGGTCGAGTTCCCCATTCAAATGCATGTAACAGTGAGAAACGCACTGTCTTGGCGAAAGAAAGCGTTTTTGTACAACTTCATATAAATAGCTGTAACTTTTGATAGAAGACTCGGATACACATGTTTATGGCTTTATCTTATAGAACTCAAGGTCTCCGTGCTGGGAAAATAGGTTTTGCAGCTGTTTGAGCTAAGATTTCCAAGTTATTCACATAATGAAAACTTATACTTTGTTTCGGTGGAGTTCCCCATTCAAATGCATGTAACAGTGAGAAACGCACTGTCTTGGCGAAAGAAAGCGTTTTTGTACAACTTCATAGAAATAGCTGTAACTTTTGATAGAAGACTCAAACATGTTTATGGCCTTATATTATAGAACTCAAGGTCTCCGTGCTGGGAAAACAGGTTTTGCAGCTGTTTGAGCTAAGATTTCCAAGTTATTCACATAATGAAAACCTATACTTTGTTTCGGTCGAGTTCCCCATTCAAATGCATGTAACAGTGAGAAACGCACTGTCTTGGCGAAAGAAAGCGTTTTTGTACAACTTCATATAAATAGCTGTAACTTTTGATAGAAGACTCGGATACACATGTTTATGGCTTTATCTTATAGAACTCAAGGTCTCCGTGCTGGGAAAACAGGTTTTGCAGCTGTTTGAGCTAAGATTTCCAAGTTATTCACATAATGAAAACCTATACTTTGTTTCGGTCGAGTTCCCCATTCAAATGCATGTAACAGTGAGAAACGCACTGTCTTGGCGAAAGAAAGCGTTTTTGTACAACTTCATATAAATAGCTGTAACTTTTGATAGAAGACTCGGATACACATGTTTATGGCTTTATCTTATAGAACTCAAGGTCTCCGTGCTGGGAAAACAGGTTTTGCAGCTGTTTGAGCTAAGATTTCCAAGTTATTCACATAATGAAAACCTATACTTTGTTTTGGTCGAGTTCCCCATTCAAATGCATGTAACAGTGAGAAACGCACAGTCTTGGCGAAAGAAAGCGTTTTTGTACAACTTCATATAAATAGCTGTAACTTTTGATAGAAGACTCGGATACACATGTTTATGGCTTTATCTTATAGAACTCAAGGTCTCCGTGCTGGGAAAACAGGTTTTGCAGCTGTTTGAGCTAAGATTTCCAAGTTATTCACATAATGAAAACCTATACTTTGTTTCGGTGGAGTTCCCCATTCAAATGCATGTAACAGTGAGAAACGCACTGTCTTGGCGAAAGAAAGCGTTTTTGTACAACTTCATATAAATAGCTGTAACTTTTGATAGAAGACTCGGATACACATGTTTATGGCTTTATCTTATAGAACTCAAGGTCTCCGTGCTGGGAAAACAGGTTTTGCAGCTGTTTGAGCTAAGATTTCCAAGTTATTCACATAATGAAAACCTATACTTTGTTTCGGTCGAGTTCCCCATTCAAATGCATGTAACAGTGAGAAACGCACTGTCTTGGCGAAAGAAAGCGTTTTTGTACAACTTCATAGAAATAGCTGTAACTTTTGATAGAAGACTCGGATACACATGTTTATGGCTTTATCTTATAGAACTCAAGGTCTCCGTGCTGGGAAAACAGGTTTTGCAGCTGTTTGAGCTAAGATTTCCAAGTTATTCACATAATGAAAACCTATACTTTGTTTTGGTCGAGTTCCCCATTCAAATGCATGTAACAGTGAGAAACGCACAGTCTTGGCGAAAGAAAGCGTTTTTGTACAACTTCATATAAATAGCTGTAACTTTTGATAGAAGACTCGGATACACATGTTTATGGCTTTATCTTATAGAACTCAAGGTCTCCGTGCTGGGAAAACAGGTTTTGCAGCTGTTTGAGCTAAGATTTCCAAGTTATTCACATAATGAAAACCTATACTTTGTTTCGGTCGAGTTCCCCATTCAAATGCATGTAACAGTGAGAAACGCACTGTCTTGGCGAAAGAAAGCGTTTTTGTACAACTTCATAGAAATAGCTGTAACTTTTGATAGAAGACTCAGACAAACATGTTTATGGCTTTATCTTATAGAACTCAAGGTCTCCGTGCTGGGAAAACAGGTTTTGCAGCTGTTTGAGCTAAGATTTCCAAGTTATTCACATAATGAAAACCTATACTTTGTTTCGGTCGAGTTCCCCATTCAAATGCATGTAACAGTGAGAAACGCACTGTCTTGGCGAAAGAAAGCGTTTTTGTACAACTTCATATAAATAGCTGTAACTTTTGATAGAAGACTCGGATACACATGTTTATGGCTTTATCTTATAGAACTCAAGGTCTCCGTGCTGGGAAAATAGGTTTTGCAGCTGTTTGAGCTAAGATTTCCAAGTTATTCACATAATGAAAACTTATACTTTGTTTCGGTGGAGTTCCCCATTCAAATGCATGTAACAGTGAGAAACGCACTGTCTTGGCGAAAGAAAGCGTTTTTGTACAACTTCATAGAAATAGCTGTAACTTTTGATAGAAGACTCAAACATGTTTATGGCCTTATATTATAGAACTCAAGGTCTCCGTGCTGGGAAAACAGGTTTTGCAGCTGTTTGAGCTAAGATTTCCAAGTTATTCACATAATGAAAACCTATACTTTGTTTCGGTCGAGTTCCCCATTCAAATGCATGTAACAGTGAGAAACGCACTGTCTTGGCGAAAGAAAGCGTTTTTGTACAACTTCATAGAAATAGCTGTAACTTTTGATAGAAGACTCAGACAAACATGTTTATGGCCTTATATTATAGAACTCAAGGTCTCCGTGCTGGGAAAACAGGTTTTGCAGCTGTTTGAGCTAAGATTTCCAAGTTATTCACATAATGAAAACCTATACTTTGTTTCGGTCGAGTTCCCCATTCAAATGCATGTAACAGTGAGAAACGCACTGTCTTGGCGAAAGAAAGCGTTTTTGTACAACTTCATAGAAATAGCTGTAACTTTTGATAGAAGACTCAGACAAACATGTTTATGGCTTTATCTTATAGAACTCAAGGTCTCCGTGCTGGGAAAACAGGTTTTGCAGCTGTTTGAGCTAAGATTTCCAAGTTATTCACATAATGAAAACCTATACTTTGTTTCGGTCGAGTTCCCCATTCAAATGCATGTAACAGTGAGAAACGCACTGTCTTGGCGAAAGAAAGCGTTTTTGTACAACTTCATAGAAATAGCTGTAACTTTTGATAGAAGACTCAGACAAACATGTTTATGGCCTTATATTATAGAACTCAAGGTCTCCGTGCTGGGAAAACAGGTTTTGCAGCTGTTTGAGCTAAGATTTCCAAGTTATTCACATAATGAAAACTTATACTTTGTTTCGGTGGAGTTCCCCATTCAAATGCATGTAACAGTGAGAAACGCACTGTCTTGGCGAAAGAAAGCGTTTTTGTACAACTTCATATAAATAGCTGTAACTTTTGATAGAAGACTCGGACACACATGTTTATGGCTTTATCTTATAGAACTCAAGGTCTCCGTGCTGGGAAAACAGGTTTTGCAGCTGTTTGAGCTAAGATTTCCAAGTTATTCACATAATGAAAACCTATACTTTGTTTCGGTCGAGTTCCCCATTCAAATGCATGTAACAGTGAGAAACGCACTGTCTTGGCGAAAGAAAGCGTTTTTGTACAACTTCATAGAAATAGCTGTAACTTTTGATAGAAGACTCAGACAAACATGTTTATGGCCTTATATTATAGAACTCAAGGTCTCCGTGCTGGGAAAACAGGTTTTGCAGCTGTTTGAGCTAAGATTTCCAAGTTATTCACATAATGAAAACCTATACTTTGTTTCGGTCGAGTTCCCCATTCAAATGCATGTAACAGTGAGAAACGCACTGTCTTGGCGAAAGAAAGCGTTTTTGTACAACTTCATAGAAATAGCTGTAACTTTTGATAGAAGACTCAGACAAACATGTTTATGGCTTTATCTTATAGAACTCAAGGTCTCCGTGCTGGGAAAACAGGTTTTGCCGCTGTTTGAGCTAAGATTTCCAAGTTATTCACATAATGAAAACCTATACTTTGTTTCGGTCGAGTTCCCCATTCAAATGCATGTAACAGTGAGAAACGCACTGTCTTGGCGAAAGAAAGCGTTTTTGTACAACTTCATAGAAATAGCTGTAACTTTTGATAGAAGACTCAGACAAACATGTTTATGGCTTTATCTTATAGAACTCAAGGTCTCCGTGCTGGGAAAACAGGTTTTGCAGCTGTTTGAGCTAAGATTTCCAAGTTATTCACATAATGAAAACTTATACTTTGTTTCGGTGGAGTTCCCCATTCAAATGCATGTAACAGTGAGAAACGCACTGTCTTGGCGAAAGAAAGCGTTTTTGTACAACTTCATATAAATAGCTGTAACTTTTGATAGAAGACTCGGATACACATGTTTATGGCTTTATCTTATAGAACTCAAGGTCTCCGTGCTGGGAAAACAGGTTTTGCAGCTGTTTGAGCTAAGATTTCCAAGTTATTCACATAATGAAAACTTATACTTTGTTTCGGTCGAGTTCCCCATTCAAATGCATGTAATAGTGAGAAACGCACTGTCTTGGCGAAAGAAAGCGTTTTTGTACAACTTCATATAAATAGCTGTAACTTTTGATAGAAGACTCGGATACACATGTTTATGGCTTTATCTTATAGAACTCAAGGTCTCCGTGCTGGGAAAACAGGTTTTGCAGCTGTTTGAGCTAAGATTTCCAAGTTATTCACATAATGAAAACCTATACTTTGTTTCGGTCGAGTTCCCCATTCAAATGCATGTAACAGTGAGAAACGCACTGTCTTGGCGAAAGAAAGCGTTTTTGTACAACTTCATATAAATAGCTGTAACTTTTGATAGAAGACTCGGATACACATGTTTATGGCTTTATCTTATAGAACTCAAGGTCTCCGTGCTGGGAAAACAGGTTTTGCAGCTGTTTGAGCTAAGATTTCCAAGTTATTCACATAATGAAAACCTATACTTTGTTTCGGTCGAGTTCCCCATTCAAATGCATGTAACAGTGAGAAACGCACTGTCTTGGCGAAAGAAAGCGTTTTTGTACAACTTCATATAAATAGCTGTAACTTTTGATAGAAGACTCGGATACACATGTTTATGGCTTTATCTTATAGAACTCAAGGTCTCCGTGCTGGGAAAACAGGTTTTGCAGCTGTTTGAGCTAAGATTTCCAAGTTATTCACATAATGAAAACCAATACTTTGTTTCGGTCGAGTTCCCCATTCAAATGCATGTAATAGTGAGAAACGCACTGTCTTGGCGAAAGAAAGCGTTTTTGTACAACTTCATATAAATAGCTGTAACTTTTGATAGAAGACTCGGATACACATGTTTATGGCTTTATCTTATAGAACTCAAGGTCTCCGTGCTGGGAAAACAGGTTTTGCAGCTGTTTGAGCTAAGATTTCCAAGTTATTCACATAATGAAAACCTATACTTTGTTTCGGTCGAGTTCCCCATTCAAATGCATGTAACAGTGAGAAACGCACTGTCTTGGCGAAAGAAAGCGTTTTTGTACAACTTCATAGAAATAGCTGTAACTTTTGATAGAAGACTCAGACAAATATGTTCATGGCCTTATATTATAGAACTCAAGGTCTCCGTGCTGGGAAAACAGGTTTTGCAGCTGTTTGAGCTAAGATTTCCAAGTTATTCACATAATGAAAACTTATACTTTGTTTCGGTCGAGTTCCCCATTCAAATGCATGTAACAGTGAGAAACGCACTGTCTTGGCGAAAGAAAGCGTTTTTGTACAACTTCATAGAAATAGCTGTAACTTTTGATAGAAGACTCAGACAAACATGTTTATGGCTTTATCTTATAGAACTCAAGGTCTCCGTGCTGGGAAAACAGGTTTTGCAGCTGTTTGAGCTAAGATTTCCAAGTTATTCACATAATGAAAACCTATACTTTGTTTCGGTCGAGTTCCCCATTCAAATGCATGTAACAGTGAGAAACGCACTGTCTTGGCGAAAGAAAGCGTTTTTGTACAACTTCATAGAAATAGCTGTAACTTTTGATAGAAGACTCAGACAAACATGTTTATGGCCTTATATTATAGAACTCAAGGTCTCCGTGCTGGGAAAACAGGTTTTGCAGCTGTTTGAGCTAAGATTTCCAAGTTATTCACATAATGAAAACCTATACTTTGTTTCGGTCGAGTTCCCCATTCAAATGCATGTAACAGTGAGAAACGCACTGTCTTGGCGAAAGAAAGCGTTTTTGTACAACTTCATATAAATAGCTGTAACTTTTGATAGAAGACTCGGATACACATGTTTATGGCTTTATCTTATAGAACTCAAGGTCTCCGTGCTGGGAAAACAGGTTTTGCAGCTGTTTGAGCTAAGATTTCCAAGTTATTCACATAATGAAAACCTATACTTTGTTTCGGTCGAGTTCCCCATTCAAATGCATGTAACAGTGAGAAACGCACTGTCTTGGCGAAAGAAAGCGTTTTTGTACAACTTCATAGAAATAGCTGTAACTTTTGATAGAAGACTCAGACAAACATGTTTATGGCCTTATATTATAGAACTCAAGGTCTCCGTGCTGGGAAAACAGGTTTTGCAGCTGTTTGAGCTAAGATTTCCAAGTTATTCACATAATGAAAACCTATACTTTGTTTCGGTCGAGTTCCCCATTCAAATGCATGTAACAGTGAGAAACGCACTGTCTTGGCGAAAGAAAGCGTTTTTGTACAACTTCATAGAAATAGCTGTAACTTTTGATAGAAGACTCGGATACACATGTTTATGGCTTTATCTTATAGAACTCAAGGTCTCCGTGCTGGGAAAACAGGTTTTGCAGCTGTTTGAGCTAAGATTTCCAAGTTATTCACATAATGAAAACCTATACTTTGTTTCGGTCGAGTTCCCCATTCAAATGCATGTAACAGTGAGAAACGCACTGTCTTGGCGAAAGAAAGCGTTTTTGTACAACTTCATAGAAATAGCTGTAACTTTTGATAGAAGACTCAGACAAACATGTTTATGGCCTTATATTATAGAACTCAAGGTCTCCGTGCTGGGAAAACAGGTTTTGCAGCTGTTTGAGCTAAGATTTCCAAGTTATTCACATAATGAAAACCTATACTTTGTTTCGGTCGAGTTCCCCATTCAAATGCATGTAACAGTGAGAAACGCACTGTCTTGGCGAAAGAAAGCGTTTTTGTACAACTTCATATAAATAGCTGTAACTTTTGATAGAAGACTCGGATACACATGTTTATGGCTTTATCTTATAGAACTCAAGGTCTCCGTGCTGGGAAAACAGGTTTTGCAGCTGTTTGAGCTAAGATTTCCAAGTTATTCACATAATGAAAACCTATACTTTGTTTCGGTCGAGTTCCCCATTCAAATGCATGTAACAGTGAGAAACGCACAGTCTTGGCGAAAGAAAGCGTTTTTGTACAACTTCATAGAAATAGCTGTAACTTTTGATAGAAGACTCAGACAAACATGTTTATGGCTTTATCTTATAGAACTCAAGGTCTCCGTGCTGGGAAAACAGGTTTTGCAGCTGTTTGAGCTAAGATTTCCAAGTTATTCACATAATGAAAACCTATACTTTGTTTCGGTCGAGTTCCCCATTCAAATGCATGTAACAGTGAGAAACGCACTGTCTTGGCGAAAGAAAGCGTTTTTGTACAACTTCATAGAAATAGCTGTAACTTTTGATAGAAGACTCAGACAAACATGTTTATGGCCTTATATTATAGAACTCAAGGTCTCCGTGCTGGGAAAACAGGTTTTGCAGCTGTTTGAGCTAAGATTTCCAAGTTATTGACATAATGAAAACCTATACTTTGTTTCGGTCGAGTTCCCCATTCAAATGCATGTAACAGTGAGAAACGCACTGTCTTGGCGAAAGAAAGCGTTTTTGTACAACTTCATAGAAATAGCTGTAACTTTTGATAGAAGACTCGGATACACATGTTTATGGCTTTATCTTATAGAACTCAAGGTCTCCGTGCTGGGAAAACAGGTTTTGCAGCTGTTTGAGCTAAGATTTCCAAGTTATTCACATAATGAAAACCGATACTTTGTTTCGGTCGAGTTCCCCATTCAAATGCATGTAATAGTGAGAAACGCACTGTCTTGGCGAAAGAAAGCGTTTTTGTACAACTTCATAGAAATAGCTGTAACTTTTGATAGAAGACTCAGACAAACATGTTTATGGCCTTATATTATAGAACTCAAGGTCTCCGTGCTGGGAAAACAGGTTTTGCAGCTGTTTGAGCTAAGATTTCCAAGTTATTCACATAATGAAAACCTATACTTTGTTTCGGTCGAGTTCCCCATTCAAATGCATGTAACAGTGAGAAACGCACTGTCTTGGCGAAAGAAAGCGTTTTTGTACAACTTCATAGAAATAGCTGTAACTTTTGATAGAAGACTCGGATACACATGTTTATGGCTTTATCTTATAGAACTCAAGGTCTCCGTGCTGGGAAAACAGGTTTTGCAGCTGTTTGAGCTAAGATTTCCAAGTTATTCACATAATGAAAACCTATACTTTGTTTCGGTCGAGTTCCCCATTCAAATGCATGTAACAGTGAGAAACGCACTGTCTTGGCGAAAGAAAGCGTTTTTGTACAACTTCATAGAAATAGCTGTAACTTTTGATAGAAGACTCAGACAAACATGTTTATGGCCTTATATTATAGAACTCAAGGTCTCCGTGCTGGGAAAACAGGTTTTGCAGCTGTTTGAGCTAAGATTTCCAAGTTATTCACATAATGAAAACCTATACTTTGTTTCGGTCGAGTTCCCCATTCAAATGCATGTAACAGTGAGAAACGCACTGTCTTGGCGAAAGAAAGCGTTTTTGTACAACTTCATATAAATAGCTGTAACTTTTGATAGAAGACTCGGATACACATGTTTATGGCTTTATCTTATAGAACTCAAGGTCTCCGTGCTGGGAAAACAGGTTTTGCAGCTGTTTGAGCTAAGATTTCCAAGTTATTCACATAATGAAAACCTATACTTTGTTTCGGTCGAGTTCCCCATTCAAATGCATGTAACAGTGAGAAACGCACAGTCTTGGCGAAAGAAAGCGTTTTTGTACAACTTCATAGAAATAGCTGTAACTTTTGATAGAAGACTCAGACAAACATGTTTATGGCTTTATCTTATAGAACTCAAGGTCTCCGTGCTGGGAAAACAGGTTTTGCAGCTGTTTGAGCTAAGATTTCCAAGTTATTCACATAATGAAAACCTATACTTTGTTTCGGTCGAGTTCCCCATTCAAATGCATGTAACAGTGAGAAACGCACTGTCTTGGCGAAAGAAAGCGTTTTTGTACAACTTCATAGAAATAGCTGTAACTTTTGATAGAAGACTCAGACAAACATGTTTATGGCCTTATATTATAGAACTCAAGGTCTCCGTGCTGGGAAAACAGGTTTTGCAGCTGTTTGAGCTAAGATTTCCAAGTTATTCACATAATGAAAACCTATACTTTGTTTCGGTCGAGTTCCCCATTCAAATGCATGTAACAGTGAGAAACGCACTGTCTTGGCGAAAGAAAGCGTTTTTGTACAACTTCATAGAAATAGCTGTAACTTTTGATAGAAGACTCAGACAAACATGTTTATGGCTTTATCTTATAGAACTCAAGGTCTCCGTGCTGGGAAAACAGGTTTTGCAGCTGTTTGAGCTAAGATTTCCAAGTTATTGACATAATGAAAACCTATACTTTGTTTCGGTCGAGTTCCCCATTCAAATGCATGTAACAGTGAGAAACGCACTGTCTTGGCGAAAGAAAGCGTTTTTGTACAACTTCATAGAAATAGCTGTAACTTTTGATAGAAGACTCAGACAAACATGTTTATGGCTTTATCTTATAGAACTCAAGGTCTCCGTGCTGGGAAAACAGGTTTTGCAGCTGTTTGAGCTAAGATTTCCAAGTTATTCACATAATGAAAACTTATACTTTGTTTCGGTCGAGTTCCCCATTCAAATGCATGTAACAGTGAGAAACGCACTGTCTTGGCAAAAGAAAGCGTTTTTGTACAACTTCATATAAATAGCTGTAACTTTTGATAGAAGACTCGGATACACATGTTTATGGCTTTATCTTATAGAACTCAAGGTCTCCGTGCTGGGAAAACAGGTTTTGCAGCTGTTTGAGCTAAGATTTCCAAGTTATTCACATAATGAAAACCTATACTTTGTTTCGGTCGAGTTCCCCATTCAAATGCATGTAACAGTGAGAAACGCACTGTCTTGGCGAAAGAAAGCGTTTTTGTACAACTTCATATAAATAGCTGTAACTTTTGATAGAAGACTCGGATACACATGTTTATGGCTTTATCTTATAGAACTCAAGGTCTCCGTGCTGGGCAAACAGGTTTTGCAGCTGTTTGAGCTAAGATTTCCAAGTTATTCACATAATGAAAACCTATACTTTGCTTCGGTGGAGTTCCCCATTCAAATGCATGTAACAGTGAGAAACGCACTGTCTTGGCGAAAGAAAGCGTTTTTGTACAACTTCATATAAATAGCTGTAACTTTTGATAGAAGACTCAGACAAACATGTTTATGGCTTTATCTTATAGAACTCAAGGTCTCCGTGCTGGGCAAACAGGTTTTGCAGCTGTTTGAGCTAAGATTTCCAAGTTATTCACATAATGAAAACCTATACTTTGTTTCGGTCGAGTTCCCCATTCAAATGCATGTAACAGTGAGAAACGCACTGTCTTGGCGAAAGAAAGCGTTTTTGTACAACTTCATAGAAATAGCTGTAACTTTTGATAGAAGACTCAGACAAATATGTTTATGGCCTTATATTATAGAACTCAAGGTCTCCGTGCTGGGAAAACAGGTTTTGCAGCTGTTTGAGCTAAGATTTCCAAGTTATTCACATAATGAAAACTTATACTTTGTTTCGGTCGAGTTCCCCATTCAAATGCATGTAACAGTGAGAAACGCACTGTCTTGGCGAAAGAAAGCGTTTTTGTACAACTTCATAGAAATAGCTGTAACTTTTGATAGAAGACTCAGACAAACATGTTTATGGCTTTATCTTATAGAACTCAAGGTCTCCGTGCTGGGAAAACAGGTTTTGCAGCTGTTTGAGCTAAGATTTCCAAGTTATTCACATAATGAAAACCTATACTTTGTTTCGGTCGAGTTCCCCATTCAAATGCATGTAACAGTGAGAAACGCACTGTCTTGGCGAAAGAAAGCGTTTTTGTACAACTTCATAGAAATAGCTGTAACTTTTGATAGAAGACTCAGACAAACATGTTTATGGCCTTATATTATAGAACTCAAGGTCTCCGTGCTGGGAAATCAGGTTTTGCAGCTGTTTGAGCTAAGATTTCCAAGTTATTCACATAATGAAAACCTATACTTTGTTTCGGTCGAGTTCCCCATTCAAATGCATGTAACAGTGAGAAACGCACTGTCTTGGCGAAAGAAAGCGTTTTTGTACAACTTCATAGAAATAGCTGTAACTTTTGATAGAAGACTCAGACAAACATGTTTATGGCCTTATATTATAGAACTCAAGGTCTCCGTGCTGGGAAAACAGGTTTTGCAGCTGTTTGAGCTAAGATTTCCAAGTTATTCACATAATGAAAACTTATACTTTGTTTCGGTGGAGTTCCCCATTCAAATGCATGTAACAGTGAGAAACGCACTGTCTTGGCGAAAGAAAGCGTTTTTGTACAACTTCATAGAAATAGCTGTAACTTTTGATAGAAGACTCAGACAAACATGTTTATGGCCTTATATTATAGAACTCAAGGTCTCCGTGCTGGGAAAACAGGTTTTGCAGCTGTTTGAGCTAAGATTTCCAAGTTATTCACATAATGAAAACTTATACTTTGTTTCGGTGGAGTTCCCCATTCAAATGCATGTAACAGTGAGAAACGCACTGTCTTGGCGAAAGAAAGCGTTTTTGTACAACTTCATATAAATAGCTGTAACTTTTGATAGAAGACTCGGATACACATGTTTATGGCTTTATCTTATAGAACTCAAGGTCTCCGTGCTGGGAAAACAGGTTTTGCAGCTGTTTGAGCTAAGATTTCCAAGTTATTCACATAATGAAAACCGATACTTTGTTTCGGTCGAGTTCCCCATTCAAATGCATGTAATAGTGAGAAACGCACTGTCTTGGCGAAAGAAAGCGTTTTTGTACAACTTCATATAAATAGCTGTAACTTTTGATAGAAGACTCGGATACACATGTTTATGGCTTTATCTTATAGAACTCAAGGTCTCCGTGCTGGGAAAACAGGTTTTGCAGCTGTTTGAGCTAAGATTTCCAAGTTATTCACATAATGAAAACCTATACTTTGTTTCGGTCGAGTTCCCCATTCAAATGCATGTAACAGTGAGAAACGCACTGTCTTGGCGAAAGAAAGCGTTTTTGTACAACTTCATAGAAATAGCTGTAACTTTTGATAGAAGACTCAGACAAATATGTTCATGGCCTTATATTATAGAACTCAAGGTCTCCGTGCTGGGAAAACAGGTTTTGCAGCTGTTTGAGCTAAGATTTCCAAGTTATTCACATAATGAAAACTTATACTTTGTTTCGGTCGAGTTCCCCATTCAAATGCATGTAACAGTGAGAAACGCACTGTCTTGGCGAAAGAAAGCGTTTTTGTACAACTTCATAGAAATAGCTGTAACTTTTGATAGAAGACTCAGACAAATATGTTTATGGCCTTATATTATAGAACTCAAGGTCTCCGTGCTGGGAAAACAGGTTTTGCAGCTGTTTGAGCTAAGATTTCCAAGTTATTCACATAATGAAAACTTATACTTTGTTTCGGTCGAGTTCCCCATTCAAATGCATGTAACAGTGAGAAACGCACTGTCTTGGCGAAAGAAAGCGTTTTTGTACAACTTCATAGAAATAGCTGTAACTTTTGATAGAAGACTCAGACAAACATGTTTATGGCTTTATCTTATAGAACTCAAGGTCTCCGTGCTGGGAAAACAGGTTTTGCAGCTGTTTGAGCTAAGATTTCCAAGTTATTCACATAATGAAAACCTATACTTTGTTTCGGTCGAGTTCCCCATTCAAATGCATGTAACAGTGAGAAACGCACTGTCTTGGCGAAAGAAAGCGTTTTTGTACAACTTCATAGAAATAGCTGTAACTTTTGATAGAAGACTCAGACAAACATGTTTATGGCCTTATATTATAGAACTCAAGGTCTCCGTGCTGGGAAATCAGGTTTTGCAGCTGTTTGAGCTAAGATTTCCAAGTTATTCACATAATGAAAACCTATACTTTGTTTCGGTCGAGTTCCCCATTCAAATGCATGTAACAGTGAGAAACGCACTGTCTTGGCGAAAGAAAGCGTTTTTGTACAACTTCATAGAAATAGCTGTAACTTTTGATAGAAGACTCAGACAAACATGTTTATGGCCTTATATTATAGAACTCAAGGTCTCCGTGCTGGGAAAACAGGTTTTGCAGCTGTTTGAGCTAAGATTTCCAAGTTATTCACATAATGAAAACTTATACTTTGTTTCGGTGGAGTTCCCCATTCAAATGCATGTAACAGTGAGAAACGCACTGTCTTGGCGAAAGAAAGCGTTTTTGTACAACTTCATAGAAATAGCTGTAACTTTTGATAGAAGACTCAGACAAACATGTTTATGGCCTTATATTATAGAACTCAAGGTCTCCGTGCTGGGAAAACAGGTTTTGCAGCTGTTTGAGCTAAGATTTCCAAGTTATTCACATAATGAAAACTTATACTTTGTTTCGGTGGAGTTCCCCATTCAAATGCATGTAACAGTGAGAAACGCACTGTCTTGGCGAAAGAAAGCGTTTTTGTACAACTTCATATAAATAGCTGTAACTTTTGATAGAAGACTCGGATACACATGTTTATGGCTTTATCTTATAGAACTCAAGGTCTCCGTGCTGGGAAAACAGGTTTTGCAGCTGTTTGAGCTAAGATTTCCAAGTTATTCACATAATGAAAACCGATACTTTGTTTCGGTCGAGTTCCCCATTCAAATGCATGTAATAGTGAGAAACGCACTGTCTTGGCGAAAGAAAGCGTTTTTGTACAACTTCATATAAATAGCTGTAACTTTTGATAGAAGACTCGGATACACATGTTTATGGCTTTATCTTATAGAACTCAAGGTCTCCGTGCTGGGAAAACAGGTTTTGCAGCTGTTTGAGCTAAGATTTCCAAGTTATTCACATAATGAAAACCTATACTTTGTTTCGGTCGAGTTCCCCATTCAAATGCATGTAACAGTGAGAAACGCACTGTCTTGGCGAAAGAAAGCGTTTTTGTACAACTTCATAGAAATAGCTGTAACTTTTGATAGAAGACTCAGATAAATATGTTCATGGCCTTATATTATAGAACTCAAGGTCTCCGTGCTGGGAAAACAGGTTTTGCAGCTGTTTGAGCTAAGATTTCCAAGTTATTCACATAATGAAAACTTATACTTTGTTTCGGTCGAGTTCCCCATTCAAATGCATGTAACAGTGAGAAACGCACTGTCTTGGCGAAAGAAAGCGTTTTTGTACAACTTCATATAAATAGCTGTAACTTTTGATAGAAGACTCAGACAAACATGTTTATGGCTTTATCTTATAGAACTCAAGGTCTCCGTGCTGGGAAAACAGGTTTTGCAGCTGTTTGAGCTAAGATTTCCAAGTTATTCACATAATGAAAACCTATACTTTGTTTCGGTCGAGTTCCCCATTCAAATGCATGTAACAGTGAGAAACGCACTGTCTTGGCGAAAGAAAGCGTTTTTGTACAACTTCATAGAAATAGCTGTAACTTTTGATAGAAGACTCAGACAAACATGTTTATGGCCTTATATTATAGAACTCAAGGTCTCCGTGCTGGGAAAACAGGTTTTGCAGCTGTTTGAGCTAAGATTTCCAAGTTATTCACATAATGAAAACTTATACTTTGTTTCGGTGGAGTTCCCCATTCAAATGCATGTAACAGTGAGAAACGCACTGTCTTGGCGAAAGAAAGCGTTTTTGTACAACTTCATATAAATAGCTGTAACTTTTGATAGAAGACTCGGACACACATGTTTATGGCTTTATCTTATAGAACTCAAGGTCTCCGTGCTGGGAAAACAGGTTTTGCAGCTGTTTGAGCTAAGATTTCCAAGTTATTCACATAATGAAAACCTATACTTTGTTTCGGTCGAGTTCCCCATTCAAATGCATGTAACAGTGAGAAACGCACTGTCTTGGCGAAAGAAAGCGTTTTTGTACAACTTCATAGAAATAGCTGTAACTTTTGATAGAAGACTCAGACAAACATGTTTATGGCCTTATATTATAGAACTCAAGGTCTCCGTGCTGGGAAAACAGGTTTTGCAGCTGTTTGAGCTAAGATTTCCAAGTTATTCACATAATGAAAACCTATACTTTGTTTCGGTCGAGTTCCCCATTCA
This sequence comes from Rhamphochromis longiceps, assembly GCF_057381845.1. Lineage (NCBI taxonomy): Eukaryota > Metazoa > Chordata > Actinopteri > Cichliformes > Cichlidae > Rhamphochromis > Rhamphochromis longiceps. Next base: position 19,124,654 of record NC_140576.1, read on the forward strand.
AATGCATGTAACAGTGAGAAACGCACTGTCTTGGCGAAAGAAAGCGTTTTTGTACAACTTCATAGAAATAGCTGTAACTTTTGATAGAAGACTCAGACAAACATGTTTATGGCTTTATCTTATAGAACTCAAGGTCTCCGTGCTGGGAAAACAGGTTTTGCAGCTGTTTGAGCTAAGATTTCCAAGTTATTCACATAATGAAAACCTATACTTTGTTTCGGTCGAGTTCCCCATTCAAATGCATGTAACAGTGAGAAACGCACTGTCTTGGCGAAAGAAAGCGTTTTTGTACAACTTCATAGAAATAGCTGTAACTTTTGATAGAAGACTCAGACAAACATGTTTATGGCCTTATATTATAGAACTCAAGGTCTCCGTGCTGGGAAAACAGGTTTTGCAGCTGTTTGAGCTAAGATTTCCAAGTTATTCACATAATGAAAACTTATACTTTGTTTCGGTGGAGTTCCCCATTCAAATGCATGTAACAGTGAGAAACGCACTGTCTTGGCGAAAGAAAGCGTTTTTGTACAACTTCATATAAATAGCTGTAACTTTTGATAGAAGACTCGGACACACATGTTTATGGCTTTATCTTATAGAACTCAAGGTCTCCGTGCTGGGAAAACAGGTTTTGCAGCTGTTTGAGCTAAGATTTCCAAGTTATTCACATAATGAAAACCTATACTTTGTTTCGGTCGAGTTCCCCATTCAAATGCATGTAACAGTGAGAAACGCACTGTCTTGGCGAAAGAAAGCGTTTTTGTACAACTTCATAGAAATAGCTGTAACTTTTGATAGAAGACTCAGACAAACATGTTTATGGCCTTATATTATAGAACTCAAGGTCTCCGTGCTGGGAAAACAGGTTTTGCAGCTGTTTGAGCTAAGATTTCCAAGTTATTCACATAATGAAAACCTATACTTTGTTTCGGTCGAGTTCCCCATTCAAATGCATGTAACAGTGAGAAACGCACTGTCTTGGCGAAAGAAAGCGTTTTTGTACAACTTCATAGAAATAGCTGTAACTTTTGATAGAAGACTCAGACAAACATGTTTATGGCTTTATCTTATAGAACTCAAGGTCTCCGTGCTGGGAAAACAGGTTTTGCCGCTGTTTGAGCTAAGATTTCCAAGTTATTCACATAATGAAAACCTATACTTTGTTTCGGTCGAGTTCCCCATTCAAATGCATGTAACAGTGAGAAACGCACTGTCTTGGCGAAAGAAAGCGTTTTTGTACAACTTCATAGAAATAGCTGTAACTTTTGATAGAAGACTCAGACAAACATGTTTATGGCTTTATCTTATAGAACTCAAGGTCTCCGTGCTGGGAAAACAGGTTTTGCAGCTGTTTGAGCTAAGATTTCCAAGTTATTCACATAATGAAAACTTATACTTTGTTTCGGTCGAGTTCCCCATTCAAATGCATGTAACAGTGAGAAACGCACTGTCTTGGCGAAAGAAAGCGTTTTTGTACAACTTCATATAAATAGCTGTAACTTTTGATAGAAGACTCGGATACACATGTTTATGGCTTTATCTTATAGAACTCAAGGTCTCCGTGCTGGGAAAACAGGTTTTGCAGCTGTTTGAGCTAAGATTTCCAAGTTATTCACATAATGAAAACCTATACTTTGTTTCGGTCGAGTTCCCCATTCAAATGCATGTAACAGTGAGAAACGCACTGTCTTGGCGAAAGAAAGCGTTTTTGTACAACTTCATAGAAATAGCTGTAACTTTTGATAGAAGACTCAGACAAACATGTTTATGGCCTTATATTATAGAACTCAAGGTCTCCGTGCTGGGAAAACAGGTTTTGCAGCTGTTTGAGCTAAGATTTCCAAGTTATTCACATAATGAAAACTTATACTTTGTTTCGGTGGAGTTCCCCATTCAAATGCATGTAACAGTGAGAAACGCACTGTCTTGGCGAAAGAAAGCGTTTTTGTACAACTTCATATAAATAGCTGTAACTTTTGATAGAAGACTCGGACACACATGTTTATGGCTTTATCTTATAGAACTCAAGGTCTCCGTGCTGGGAAAACAGGTTTTGCAGCTGTTTGAGCTAAGATTTCCAAGTTATTCACATAATGAAAACCTATACTTTGTTTCGGTCGAGTTCCCCATTCAAATGCATGTAACAGTGAGAAACGCACTGTCTTGGCGAAAGAAAGCGTTTTTGTACAACTTCATAGAAATAGCTGTAACTTTTGATAGAAGACTCAGACAAACATGTTTATGGCCTTATATTATAGAACTCAAGGTCTCCGTGCTGGGAAAACAGGTTTTGCAGCTGTTTGAGCTAAGATTTCCAAGTTATTCACATAATGAAAACTTATACTTTGTTTCGGTCGAGTTCCCCATTCAAATGCATGTAACAGTGAGAAACGCACTGTCTTGGCGAAAGAAAGCGTTTTTGTACAACTTCATATAAATAGCTGTAACTTTTGATAGAAGACTCGGATACACATGTTTATGGCTTTATCTTATAGAACTCAAGGTCTCCGTGCTGGGAAAACAGGTTTTGCAGCTGTTTGAGCTAAGATTTCCAAGTTATTCACATAATGAAAACCTATACTTTGTTTCGGTCGAGTTCCCCATTCAAATGCATGTAACAGTGAGAAACGCACTGTCTTGGCGAAAGAAAGCGTTTTTGTACAACTTCATAGAAATAGCTGTAACTTTTGATAGAAGACTCAGACAAACATGTTTATGGCTTTATCTTATAGAACTCAAGGTCTCCGTGCTGGGAAAACAGGTTTTGCAGCTGTTTGAGCTAAGATTTCCAAGTTATTCACATAATGAAAACCTATACTTTGTTTCGGTCGAGTTCCCCATTCAAATGCATGTAACAGTGAGAAACGCACTGTCTTGGCGAAAGAAAGCGTTTTTGTACAACTTCATAGAAATAGCTGTAACTTTTGATAGAAGACTCAGACAAACATGTTTATGGCTTTATCTTATAGAACTCAAGGTCTCCGTGCTGGGAAAACAGGTTTTGCAGCTGTTTGAGCTAAGATTTCCAAGTTATTCACATAATGAAAACTTATACTTTGTTTCGGTCGAGTTCCCCATTCAAATGCATGTAACAGTGAGAAACGCACTGTCTTGGCGAAAGAAAGCGTTTTTGTACAACTTCATATAAATAGCTGTAACTTTTGATAGAAGACTCGGATACACATGTTTATGGCTTTATCTTATAGAACTCAAGGTCTCCGTGCTGGGAAAACAGGTTTTGCAGCTGTTTGAGCTAAGATTTCCAAGTTATTCACATAATGAAAACCTATACTTTGTTTCGGTCGAGTTCCCCATTCAAATGCATGTAACAGTGAGAAACGCACTGTCTTGGCGAAAGAAAGCGTTTTTGTACAACTTCATATAAATAGCTGTAACTTTTGATAGAAGACTCGGATACACATGTTTATGGCTTTATCTTATAGAACTCAAGGTCTCCGTGCTGGGAAAACAGGTTTTGCAGCTGTTTGAGCTAAGATTTCCAAGTTATTCACATAATGAAAACCTATACTTTGTTTCGGTCGAGTTCCCCATTCAAATGCATGTAACAGTGAGAAACGCACTGTCTTGGCGAAAGAAAGCGTTTTTGTACAACTTCATATAAATAGCTGTAACTTTTGATAGAAGACTCGGATACACATGTTTATGGCTTTATCTTATAGAACTCAAGGTCTCCGTGCTGGGAAAACAGGTTTTGCAGCTGTTTGAGCTAAGATTTCCAAGTTATTCACATAATGAAAACCAATACTTTGTTTCGGTCGAGTTCCCCATTCAAATGCATGTAATAGTGAGAAACGCACTGTCTTGGCGAAAGAAAGCGTTTTTGTACAACTTCATATAAATAGCTGTAACTTTTGATAGAAGACTCGGATACACATGTTTATGGCTTTATCTTATAGAACTCAAGGTCTCCGTGCTGGGAAAACAGGTTTTGCAGCTGTTTGAGCTAAGATTTCCAAGTTATTCACATAATGAAAACCTATACTTTGTTTCGGTCGAGTTCCCCATTCAAATGCATGTAACAGTGAGAAACGCACTGTCTTGGCGAAAGAAAGCGTTTTTGTACAACTTCATAGAAATAGCTGTAACTTTTGATAGAAGACTCAGACAAATATGTTCATGGCCTTATATTATAGAACTCAAGGTCTCCGTGCTGGGAAAACAGGTTTTGCAGCTGTTTGAGCTAAGATTTCCAAGTTATTCACATAATGAAAACTTATACTTTGTTTCGGTCGAGTTCCCCATTCAAATGCATGTAACAGTGAGAAACGCACTGTCTTGGCGAAAGAAAGCGTTTTTGTACAACTTCATAGAAATAGCTGTAACTTTTGATAGAAGACTCAGACAAACATGTTTATGGCTTTATCTTATAGAACTCAAGGTCTCCGTGCTGGGAAAACAGGTTTTGCAGCTGTTTGAGCTAAGATTTCCAAGTTATTCACATAATGAAAACCTATACTTTGTTTCGGTCGAGTTCCCCATTCAAATGCATGTAACAGTGAGAAACGCACTGTCTTGGCGAAAGAAAGCGTTTTTGTACAACTTCATAGAAATAGCTGTAACTTTTGATAGAAGACTCAGACAAACATGTTTATGGCCTTATATTATAGAACTCAAGGTCTCCGTGCTGGGAAAACAGGTTTTGCAGCTGTTTGAGCTAAGATTTCCAAGTTATTCACATAATGAAAACTTATACTTTGTTTCGGTGGAGTTCCCCATTCAAATGCATGTAACAGTGAGAAACGCACTGTCTTGGCGAAAGAAAGCGTTTTTGTACAACTTCATATAAATAGCTGTAACTTTTGATAGAAGACTCGGACACACATGTTTATGGCTTTATCTTATAGAACTCAAGGTCTCCGTGCTGGGAAAACAGGTTTTGCAGCTGTTTGAGCTAAGATTTCCAAGTTATTCACATAATGAAAACCTATACTTTGTTTCGGTCGAGTTCCCCATTCAAATGCATGTAACAGTGAGAAACGCACTGTCTTGGCGAAAGAAAGCGTTTTTGTACAACTTCATAGAAATAGCTGTAACTTTTGATAGAAGACTCAGACAAACATGTTTATGGCCTTATATTATAGAACTCAAGGTCTCCGTGCTGGGAAAACAGGTTTTGCAGCTGTTTGAGCTAAGATTTCCAAGTTATTCACATAATGAAAACCTATACTTTGTTTCGGTCGAGTTCCCCATTCAAATGCATGTAACAGTGAGAAACGCACTGTCTTGGCGAAAGAAAGCGTTTTTGTACAACTTCATAGAAATAGCTGTAACTTTTGATAGAAGACTCAGACAAACATGTTTATGGCTTTATCTTATAGAACTCAAGGTCTCCGTGCTGGGAAAACAGGTTTTGCAGCTGTTTGAGCTAAGATTTCCAAGTTATTGACATAATGAAAACCTATACTTTGTTTCGGTCGAGTTCCCCATTCAAATGCATGTAACAGTGAGAAACGCACTGTCTTGGCGAAAGAAAGCGTTTTTGTACAACTTCATAGAAATAGCTGTAACTTTTGATAGAAGACTCAGACAAACATGTTTATGGCTTTATCTTATAGAACTCAAGGTCTCCGTGCTGGGAAAACAGGTTTTGCAGCTGTTTGAGCTAAGATTTCCAAGTTATTCACATAATGAAAACTTATACTTTGTTTCGGTCGAGTTCCCCATTCAAATGCATGTAACAGTGAGAAACGCACTGTCTTGGCAAAAGAAAGCGTTTTTGTACAACTTCATATAAATAGCTGTAACTTTTGATAGAAGACTCGGATACACATGTTTATGGCTTTATCTTATAGAACTCAAGGTCTCCGTGCTGGGAAAACAGGTTTTGCAGCTGTTTGAGCTAAGATTTCCAAGTTATTCACATAATGAAAACCTATACTTTGTTTCGGTCGAGTTCCCCATTCAAATGCATGTAACAGTGAGAAACGCACTGTCTTGGCGAAAGAAAGCGTTTTTGTACAACTTCATAGAAATAGCTGTAACTTTTGATAGAAGACTCGGATACACATGTTTATGGCTTTATCTTATAGAACTCAAGGTCTCCGTGCTGGGAAAACAGGTTTTGCAGCTGTTTGAGCTAAGATTTCCAAGTTATTCACATAATGAAAACCGATACTTTGTTTCGGTCGAGTTCCCCATTCAAATGCATGTAATAGTGAGAAACGCACTGTCTTGGCGAAAGAAAGCGTTTTTGTACAACTTCATAGAAATAGCTGTAACTTTTGATAGAAGACTCGGATACACATGTTTATGGCTTTATCTTATAGAACTCAAGGTCTCCGTGCTGGGAAAACAGGTTTTGCAGCTGTTTGAGCTAAGATTTCCAAGTTATTCACATAATGAAAACCGATACTTTGTTTCGGTCGAGTTCCCCATTCAAATGCATGTAATAGTGAGAAACGCACTGTCTTGGCGAAAGAAAGCGTTTTTGTACAACTTCATAGAAATAGCTGTAACTTTTGATAGAAGACTCAGACAAACATGTTTATGGCCTTATATTATAGAACTCAAGGTCTCCGTGCTGGGAAAACAGGTTTTGCAGCTGTTTGAGCTAAGATTTCCAAGTTATTCACATAATGAAAACCTATACTTTGTTTCGGTCGAGTTCCCCATTCAAATGCATGTAACAGTGAGAAACGCACTGTCTTGGCGAAAGAAAGCGTTTTTGTACAACTTCATAGAAATAGCTGTAACTTTTGATAGAAGACTCGGATACACATGTTTATGGCTTTATCTTATAGAACTCAAGGTCTCCGTGCTGGGAAAACAGGTTTTGCAGCTGTTTGAGCTAAGATTTCCAAGTTATTCACATAATGAAAACCTATACTTTGTTTCGGTCGAGTTCCCCATTCAAATGCATGTAACAGTGAGAAACGCACTGTCTTGGCGAAAGAAAGCGTTTTTGTACAACTTCATAGAAATAGCTGTAACTTTTGATAGAAGACTCAGACAAACATGTTTATGGCCTTATATTATAGAACTCAAGGTCTCCGTGCTGGGAAAACAGGTTTTGCAGCTGTTTGAGCTAAGATTTCCAAGTTATTCACATAATGAAAACCTATACTTTGTTTCGGTCGAGTTCCCCATTCAAATGCATGTAACAGTGAGAAACGCACTGTCTTGGCGAAAGAAAGCGTTTTTGTACAACTTCATATAAATAGCTGTAACTTTTGATAGAAGACTCGGATACACATGTTTATGGCTTTATCTTATAGAACTCAAGGTCTCCGTGCTGGGAAAACAGGTTTTGCAGCTGTTTGAGCTAAGATTTCCAAGTTATTCACATAATGAAAACCTATACTTTGTTTCGGTCGAGTTCCCCATTCAAATGCATGTAACAGTGAGAAACGCACAGTCTTGGCGAAAGAAAGCGTTTTTGTACAACTTCATAGAAATAGCTGTAACTTTTGATAGAAGACTCAGACAAACATGTTTATGGCTTTATCTTATAGAACTCAAGGTCTCCGTGCTGGGAAAACAGGTTTTGCAGCTGTTTGAGCTAAGATTTCCAAGTTATTCACATAATGAAAACCTATACTTTGTTTCGGTCGAGTTCCCCATTCAAATGCATGTAACAGTGAGAAACGCACTGTCTTGGCGAAAGAAAGCGTTTTTGTACAACTTCATAGAAATAGCTGTAACTTTTGATAGAAGACTCAGACAAACATGTTTATGGCTTTATCTTATAGAACTCAAGGTCTCCGTGCTGGGAAAACAGGTTTTGCAGCTGTTTGAGCTAAGATTTCCAAGTTATTCACATAATGAAAACCTATACTTTGTTTCGGTCGAGTTCCCCATTCAAATGCATGTAACAGTGAGAAACGCACTGTCTTGGCGAAAGAAAGCGTTTTTGTACAACTTCATATAAATAGCTGTAACTTTTGATAGAAGACTCGGATACACATGTTTATGGCTTTATCTTATAGAACTCAAGGTCTCCGTGCTGGGAAAACAGGTTTTGCAGCTGTTTGAGCTAAGATTTCCAAGTTATTCACATAATGAAAACCAATACTTTGTTTCGGTCGAGTTCCCCATTCAAATGCATGTAATAGTGAGAAACGCACTGTCTTGGCGAAAGAAAGCGTTTTTGTACAACTTCATATAAATAGCTGTAACTTTTGATAGAAGACTCGGATACACATGTTTATGGCTTTATCTTATAGAACTCAAGGTCTCCGTGCTGGGAAAACAGGTTTTGCAGCTGTTTGAGCTAAGATTTCCAAGTTATTCACATAATGAAAACCTATACTTTGTTTCGGTCGAGTTCCCCATTCAAATGCATGTAACAGTGAGAAACGCACTGTCTTGGCGAAAGAAAGCGTTTTTGTACAACTTCATAGAAATAGCTGTAACTTTTGATAGAAGACTCAGACAAACATGTTTATGGCCTTATATTATAGAACTCAAGGTCTCCGTGCTGGGAAAACAGGTTTTGCAGCTGTTTGAGCTAAGATTTCCAAGTTATTCACATAATGAAAACTTATACTTTGTTTCGGTGGAGTTCCCCATTCAAATGCATGTAACAGTGAGAAACGCACTGTCTTGGCGAAAGAAAGCGTTTTTGTACAACTTCATATAAATAGCTGTAACTTTTGATAGAAGACTCGGACACACATGTTTATGGCTTTATCTTATAGAACTCAAGGTCTCCGTGCTGGGAAAACAGGTTTTGCAGCTGTTTGAGCTAAGATTTCCAAGTTATTCACATAATGAAAACCTATACTTTGTTTCGGTCGAGTTCCCCATTCAAATGCATGTAACAGTGAGAAACGCACTGTCTTGGCGAAAGAAAGCGTTTTTGTACAACTTCATAGAAATAGCTGTAACTTTTGATAGAAGACTCAGACAAACATGTTTATGGCCTTATATTATAGAACTCAAGGTCTCCGTGCTGGGAAAACAGGTTTTGCAGCTGTTTGAGCTAAGATTTCCAAGTTATTCACATAATGAAAACTTATACTTTGTTTCGGTGGAGTTCCCCATTCAAATGCATGTAACAGTGAGAAACGCACTGTCTTGGCGAAAGAAAGCGTTTTTGTACAACTTCATATAAATAGCTGTAACTTTTGATAGAAGACTCGGACACACATGTTTATGGCTTTATCTTATAGAACTCAAGGTCTCCGTGCTGGGAAAACAGGTTTTGCAGCTGTTTGAGCTAAGATTTCCAAGTTATTCACATAATGAAAACCTATACTTTGTTTCGGTCGAGTTCCCCATTCAAATGCATGTAACAGAGAGAAACGCACTGTCTTGGCGAAAGAAAGCGTTTTTGTACAACTTCATAGAAATAGCTGTAACTTTTGATAGAAGACTCAGACAAACATGTTTATGGCCTTATATTATAGAACTCAAGGTCTCCGTGCTGGGAAAACAGGTTTTGCAGCTGTTTGAGCTAAGATTTCCAAGTTATTCACATAATGAAAACCTATACTTTGTTTCGGTCGAGTTCCCCATTCAAATGCATGTAACAGTGAGAAACGCACTGTCTTGGCGAAAGAAAGCGTTTTTGTACAACTTCATAGAAATAGCTGTAACTTTTGATAGAAGACTCAGACAAACATGTTTATGGCTTTATCTTATAGAACTCAAGGTCTCCGTGCTGGGAAAACAGGTTTTGCAGCTGTTTGAGCTAAGATTTCCAAGTTATTCACATAATGAAAACCTATACTTTGTTTCGGTCGAGTTCCCCATTCAAATGCATGTAACAGTGAGAAACGCACTGTCTTGGCGAAAGAAAGCGTTTTTGTACAACTTCATAGAAATAGCTGTAACTTTTGATAGAAGACTCGGATACACATGTTTATGGCTTTATCTTATAGAACTCAAGGTCTCCGTGCTGGGAAAACAGGTTTTGCAGCTGTTTGAGCTAAGATTTCCAAGTTATTCACATAATGAAAACCGATACTTTGTTTCGGTCGAGTTCCCCATTCAAATGCATGTAATAGTGAGAAACGCACTGTCTTGGCGAAAGAAAGCGTTTTTGTACAACTTCATAGAAATAGCTGTAACTTTTGATAGAAGACTCAGACAAACATGTTTATGGCCTTATATTATAGAACTCAAGGTCTCCGTGCTGGGAAAACAGGTTTTGCAGCTGTTTGAGCTAAGATTTCCAAGTTATTCACATAATGAAAACCTATACTTTGTTTCGGTCGAGTTCCCCATTCAAATGCATGTAACAGTGAGAAACGCACTGTCTTGGCGAAAGAAAGCGTTTTTGTACAACTTCATAGAAATAGCTGTAACTTTTGATAGAAGACTCGGATACACATGTTTATGGCTTTATCTTATAGAACTCAAGGTCTCCGTGCTGGGAAAACAGGTTTTGCAGCTGTTTGAGCTAAGATTTCCAAGTTATTCACATAATGAAAACCTATACTTTGTTTCGGTCGAGTTCCCCATTCAAATGCATGTAACAGTGAGAAACGCACTGTCTTGGCGAAAGAAAGCGTTTTTGTACAACTTCATAGAAATAGCTGTAACTTTTGATAGAAGACTCAGACAAACATGTTTATGGCCTTATATTATAGAACTCAAGGTCTCCGTGCTGGGAAAACAGGTTTTGCAGCTGTTTGAGCTAAGATTTCCAAGTTATTCACATAATGAAAACCTATACTTTGTTTCGGTCGAGTTCCCCATTCAAATGCATGTAACAGTGAGAAACGCACTGTCTTGGCGAAAGAAAGCGTTTTTGTACAACTTCATATAAATAGCTGTAACTTTTGATAGAAGACTCGGATACACATGTTTATGGCTTTATCTTATAGAACTCAAGGTCTCCGTGCTGGGAAAACAGGTTTTGCAGCTGTTTGAGCTAAGATTTCCAAGTTATTCACATAATGAAAACCTATACTTTGTTTCGGTCGAGTTCCCCATTCAAATGCATGTAACAGTGAGAAACGCACAGTCTTGGCGAAAGAAAGCGTTTTTGTACAACTTCATAGAAATAGCTGTAACTTTTGATAGAAGACTCAGACAAACATGTTTATGGCTTTATCTTATAGAACTCAAGGTCTCCGTGCTGGGAAAACAGGTTTTGCAGCTGTTTGAGCTAAGATTTCCAAGTTATTCACATAATGAAAACCTATACTTTGTTTCGGTCGAGTTCCCCATTCAAATGCATGTAACAGTGAGAAACGCACTGTCTTGGCGAAAGAAAGCGTTTTTGTACAACTTCATAGAAATAGCTGTAACTTTTGATAGAAGACTCGGATACACATGTTTATGGCTTTATCTTATAGAACTCAAGGTCTCCGTGCTGGGAAAACAGGTTTTGCAGCTGTTTGAGCTAAGATTTCCAAGTTATTCACATAATGAAAACCTATACTTTGTTTCGGTCGAGTTCCCCATTCAAATGCATGTAACAGTGAGAAACGCACTGTCTTGGCGAAAGAAAGCGTTTTTGTACAACTTCATATAAATAGCTGTAACTTTTGATAGAAGACTCGGATACACATGTTTATGGCTTTATCTTATAGAACTCAAGGTCTCCGTGCTGGGAAAACAGGTTTTGCAGCTGTTTGAGCTAAGATTTCCAAGTTATTCACATAATGAAAACCTATACTTTGTTTCGGTCGAGTTCCCCATTCAAATGCATGTAACAGTGAGAAACGCACTGTCTTGGCGAAAGAAAGCGTTTTTGTACAACTTCATAGAAATAGCTGTAACTTTTGATAGAAGACTCGGATACACATGTTTATGGCTTTATCTTATAGAACTCAAGGTCTCCGTGCTGGGAAAACAGGTTTTGCAGCTGTTTGAGCTAAGATTTCCAAGTTATTCACATAATGAAAACCAATACTTTGTTTCGGTCGAGTTCCCCATTCAAATGCATGTAACAGTGAGAAACGCACTGTCTTGGCGAAAGAAAGCGTTTTTGTACAACTTCATATAAATAGCTGTAACTTTTGATAGAAGACTCGGATACACATGTTTATGGCTTTATCTTATAGAACTCAAGGTCTCCGTGCTGGGAAAACAGGTTTTGCAGCTGTTTGAGCTAAGATTTCCAAGTTATTCACATAATGAAAACCTATACTTTGTTTCGGTCGAGTTCCCCATTCAAATGCATGTAACAGTGAGAAACGCACTGTCTTGGCGAAAGAAAGCGTTTTTGTACAACTTCATAGAAATAGCTGTAACTTTTGATAGAAGACTCGGATACACATGTTTATGGCTTTATCTTATAGAACTCAAGGTCTCCGTGCTGGGAAAACAGGTTTTGCAGCTGTTTGAGCTAAGATTTCCAAGTTATTCACATAATGAAAACCTATACTTTGTTTCGGTCGAGTTCCCCATTCAAATGCATGTAACAGTGAGAAACGCACTGTCTTGGCGAAAGAAAGCGTTTTTGTACAACTTCATATAAATAGCTGTAACTTTTGATAGAAGACTCGGATACACATGTTTATGGCTTTATCTTATAGAACTCAAGGTCTCCGTGCTGGGAAAACAGGTTTTGCAGCTGTTTGAGCTAAGATTTCCAAGTTATTCACATAATGAAAACCAATACTTTGTTTCGGTCGAGTTCCCCATTCAAATGCATGTAATAGTGAGAAACGCACTGTCTTGGCGAAAGAAAGCGTTTTTGTACAACTTCATAGAAATAGCTGTAACTTTTGATAGAAGACTCGGATACACATGTTTATGGCTTTATCTTATAGAACTCAAGGTCTCCGTGCTGGGAAAACAGGTTTTGCAGCTGTTTGAGCTAAGATTTCCAAGTTATTCACATAATGAAAACCTATACTTTGTTTCGGTCGAGTTCCCCATTCAAATGCATGTAACAGTGAGAAACGCACTGTCTTGGCGAAAGAAAGCGTTTTTGTACAACTTCATAGAAATAGCTGTAACTTTTGATAGAAGACTCAGACAAATATGTTCATGGCCTTATATTATAGAACTCAAGGTCTCCGTGCTGGGAAAACAGGTTTTGCAGCTGTTTGAGCTAAGATTTCCAAGTTATTCACATAATGAAAACTTATACTTTGTTTCGGTCGAGTTCCCCATTCAAATGCATGTAACAGTGAGAAACGCACTGTCTTGGCGAAAGAAAGCGTTTTTGTACAACTTCATAGAAATAGCTGTAACTTTTGATAGAAGACTCAGACAAACATGTTTATGGCTTTATCTTATAGAACTCAAGGTCTCCGTGCTGGGAAAACAGGTTTTGCAGCTGTTTGAGCTAAGATTTCCAAGTTATTCACATAATGAAAACCTATACTTTGTTTCGGTCGAGTTCCCCATTCAAATGCATGTAACAGTGAGAAACGCACTGTCTTGGCGAAAGAAAGCGTTTTTGTACAACTTCATAGAAATAGCTGTAACTTTTGATAGAAGACTCAGACAAACATGTTTATGGCCTTATATTATAGAACTCAAGGTCTCCGTGCTGGGAAAACAGGTTTTGCAGCTGTTTGAGCTAAGATTTCCAAGTTATTCACATAATGAAAACTTATACTTTGTTTCGGTGGAGTTCCCCATTCAAATGCATGTAACAGTGAGAAACGCACTGTCTTGGCGAAAGAAAGCGTTTTTGTACAACTTCATAGAAATAGCTGTAACTTTTGATAGAAGACTCAGACAAACATGTTTATGGCCTTATATTATAGAACTCAAGGTCTCCGTGCTGGGAAAACAGGTTTTGCAGCTGTTTGAGCTAAGATTTCCAAGTTATTCACATAATGAAAACCTATACTTTGTTTCGGTCGAGTTCCCCATTCAAATGCATGTAACAGTGAGAAACGCACTGTCTTGGCGAAAGAAAGCGTTTTTGTACAACTTCATATAAATAGCTGTAACTTTTGATAGAAGACTCGGATACACATGTTTATGGCTTTATCTTATAGAACTCAAGGTCTCCGTGCTGGGCAAACAGGTTTTGCAGCTGTTTGAGCTAAGATTTCCAAGTTATTCACATAATGAAAACCTATACTTTGTTTCGGTCGAGTTCCCCATTCAAATGCATGTAACAGTGAGAAACGCACTGTCTTGGCGAAAGAAAGCGTTTTTGTACAACTTCATATAAATAGCTGTAACTTTTGATAGAAGACTCAGACAAACATGTTTATGGCTTTATCTTATAGAACTCAAGGTCTCCGTGCTGGGAAAACAGGTTTTGCAGCTGTTTGAGCTAAGATTTCCAAGTTATTCACATAATGAAAACCTATACTTTGTTTCGGTCGAGTTCCCCATTCAAATGCATGTAACAGTGAGAAACGCACTGTCTTGGCGAAAGAAAGCGTTTTTGTACAACTTCATAGAAATAGCTGTAACTTTTGATAGAAGACTCAGACAAACATGTTTATGGCCTTATATTATAGAACTCAAGGTCTCCGTGCTGGGAAAACAGGTTTTGCAGCTGTTTGAGCTAAGATTTCCAAGTTATTCACATAATGAAAACTTATACTTTGTTTCGGTGGAGTTCCCCATTCAAATGCATGTAACAGTGAGAAACGCACTGTCTTGGCGAAAGAAAGCGTTTTTGTACAACTTCATAGAAATAGCTGTAACTTTTGATAGAAGACTCAGACAAACATGTTTATGGCCTTATATTATAGAACTCAAGGTCTCCGTGCTGGGAAAACAGGTTTTGCAGCTGTTTGAGCTAAGATTTCCAAGTTATTCACATAATGAAAACTTATACTTTGTTTCGGTGGAGTTCCCCATTCAAATGCATGTAACAGTGAGAAACGCACTGTCTTGGCGAAAGAAAGCGTTTTTGTACAACTTCATATAAATAGCTGTAACTTTTGATAGAAGACTCGGATACACATGTTTATGGCTTTATCTTATAGAACTCAAGGTCTCCGTGCTGGGAAAACAGGTTTTGCAGCTGTTTGAGCTAAGATTTCCAAGTTATTCACATAATGAAAACCGATACTTTGTTTCGGTCGAGTTCCCCATTCAAATGCATGTAATAGTGAGAAACGCACTGTCTTGGCGAAAGAAAGCGTTTTTGTACAACTTCATATAAATAGCTGTAACTTTTGATAGAAGACTCGGATACACATGTTTATGGCTTTATCTTATAGAACTCAAGGTCTCCGTGCTGGGAAAACAGGTTTTGCAGCTGTTTGAGCTAAGATTTCCAAGTTATTCACATAATGAAAACCTATACTTTGTTTCGGTCGAGTTCCCCATTCAAATGCATGTAACAGTGAGAAACGCACTGTCTTGGCGAAAGAAAGCGTTTTTGTACAACTTCATAGAAATAGCTGTAACTTTTGATAGAAGACTCAGACAAATATGTTCATGGCCTTATATTATAGAACTCAAGGTCTCCGTGCTGGGAAAACAGGTTTTGCAGCTGTTTGAGCTAAGATTTCCAAGTTATTCACATAATGAAAACTTATACTTTGTTTCGGTCGAGTTCCCCATTCAAATGCATGTAACAGTGAGAAACGCACTGTCTTGGCGAAAGAAAGCGTTTTTGTACAACTTCATATAAATAGCTGTAACTTTTGATAGAAGACTCAGACAAACATGTTTATGGCTTTATCTTATAGAACTCAAGGTCTCCGTGCTGGGAAAACAGGTTTTGCAGCTGTTTGAGCTAAGATTTCCAAGTTATTCACATAATGAAAACCTATACTTTGTTTCGGTCGAGTTCCCCATTCAAATGCATGTAACAGTGAGAAACGCACTGTCTTGGCGAAAGAAAGCGTTTTTGTACAACTTCATAGAAATAGCTGTAACTTTTGATAGAAGACTCGGATACACATGTTTATGGCTTTATCTTATAGAACTCAAGGTCTCCGTGCTGGGAAAACAGGTTTTGCAGCTGTTTGAGCTAAGATTTCCAAGTTATTCACATAATGAAAACCTATACTTTGTTTCGGTCGAGTTCCCCATTCAAATGCATGTAACAGTGAGAAACGCACTGTCTTGGCGAAAGAAAGCGTTTTTGTACAACTTCATAGAAATAGCTGTAACTTTTGATAGAAGACTCAGACAAACATGTTTATGGCCTTATATTATAGAACTCAAGGTCTCCGTGCTGGGAAAACAGGTTTTGCAGCTGTTTGAGCTAAGATTTCCAAGTTATTCACATAATGAAAACCTATACTTTGTTTCGGTCGAGTTCCCCATTCAAATGCATGTAACAGTGAGAAACGCACTGTCTTGGCGAAAGAAAGCGTTTTTGTACAACTTCATATAAATAGCTGTAACTTTTGATAGAAGACTCGGATACACATGTTTATGGCTTTATCTTATAGAACTCAAGGTCTCCGTGCTGGGAAAACAGGTTTTGCAGCTGTTTGAGCTAAGATTTCCAAGTTATTCACATAATGAAAACCTATACTTTGTTTCGGTCGAGTTCCCCATTCAAATGCATGTAACAGTGAGAAACGCACAGTCTTGGCGAAAGAAAGCGTTTTTGTACAACTTCATAGAAATAGCTGTAACTTTTGATAGAAGACTCAGACAAACATGTTTATGGCTTTATCTTATAGAACTCAAGGTCTCCGTGCTGGGAAAACAGGTTTTGCAGCTGTTTGAGCTAAGATTTCCAAGTTATTCACATAATGAAAACCTATACTTTGTTTCGGTCGAGTTCCCCATTCAAATGCATGTAACAGTGAGAAACGCACTGTCTTGGCGAAAGAAAGCGTTTTTGTACAACTTCATAGAAATAGCTGTAACTTTTGATAGAAGACTCGGATACCCATGTTTATGGCTTTATCTTATAGAACTCAAGGTCTCCGTGCTGGGAAAACAGGTTTTGCAGCTGTTTGAGCTAAGATTTCCAAGTTATTCACATAATGAAAACCTATACTTTGTTTCGGTCGAGTTCCCCATTCAAATGCATGTAACAGTGAGAAACGCACTGTCTTGGCGAAAGAAAGCGTTTTTGTACAACTTCATATAAATAGCTGTAACTTTTGATAGAAGACTCGGATACACATGTTTATGGCTTTATCTTATAGAACTCAAGGTCTCCGTGCTGGGAAAACAGGTTTTGCAGCTGTTTGAGCTAAGATTTCCAAGTTATTCACATAATGAAAACCTATACTTTGTTTCGGTCGAGTTCCCCATTCAAATGCATGTAACAGTGAGAAACGCACTGTCTTGGCGAAAGAAAGCGTTTTTGTACAACTTCATAGAAATAGCTGTAACTTTTGATAGAAGACTCGGATACACATGTTTATGGCTTTATCTTATAGAACTCAAGGTCTCCGTGCTGGGAAAACAGGTTTTGCAGCTGTTTGAGCTAAGATTTCCAAGTTATTCACATAATGAAAACCAATACTTTGTTTCGGTCGAGTTCCCCATTCAAATGCATGTAACAGTGAGAAACGCACTGTCTTGGCGAAAGAAAGCGTTTTTGTACAACTTCATATAAATAGCTGTAACTTTTGATAGAAGACTCGGATACACATGTTTATGGCTTTATCTTATAGAACTCAAGGTCTCCGTGCTGGGAAAACAGGTTTTGCAGCTGTTTGAGCTAAGATTTCCAAGTTATTCACATAATGAAAACCTATACTTTGTTTCGGTCGAGTTCCCCATTCAAATGCATGTAACAGTGAGAAACGCACTGTCTTGGCGAAAGAAAGCGTTTTTGTACAACTTCATAGAAATAGCTGTAACTTTTGATAGAAGACTCGGATACACATGTTTATGGCTTTATCTTATAGAACTCAAGGTCTCCGTGCTGGGAAAACAGGTTTTGCAGCTGTTTGAGCTAAGATTTCCAAGTTATTCACATAATGAAAACCTATACTTTGTTTCGGTCGAGTTCCCCATTCAAATGCATGTAACAGTGAGAAACGCACTGTCTTGGCGAAAGAAAGCGTTTTTGTACAACTTCATATAAATAGCTGTAACTTTTGATAGAAGACTCGGATACACATGTTTATGGCTTTATCTTATAGAACTCAAGGTCTCCGTGCTGGGAAAACAGGTTTTGCAGCTGTTTGAGCTAAGATTTCCAAGTTATTCACATAATGAAAACCAATACTTTGTTTCGGTCGAGTTCCCCATTCAAATGCATGTAATAGTGAGAAACGCACTGTCTTGGCGAAAGAAAGCGTTTTTGTACAACTTCATAGAAATAGCTGTAACTTTTGATAGAAGACTCGGATACACATGTTTATGGCTTTATCTTATAGAACTCAAGGTCTCCGTGCTGGGAAAACAGGTTTTGCAGCTGTTTGAGCTAAGATTTCCAAGTTATTCACATAATGAAAACCTATACTTTGTTTCGGTCGAGTTCCCCATTCAAATGCATGTAACAGTGAGAAACGCACTGTCTTGGCGAAAGAAAGCGTTTTTGTACAACTTCATAGAAATAGCTGTAACTTTTGATAGAAGACTCAGACAAATATGTTCATGGCCTTATATTATAGAACTCAAGGTCTCCGTGCTGGGAAAACAGGTTTTGCAGCTGTTTGAGCTAAGATTTCCAAGTTATTCACATAATGAAAACTTATACTTTGTTTCGGTCGAGTTCCCCATTCAAATGCATGTAACAGTGAGAAACGCACTGTCTTGGCGAAAGAAAGCGTTTTTGTACAACTTCATAGAAATAGCTGTAACTTTTGATAGAAGACTCAGACAAACATGTTTATGGCTTTATCTTATAGAACTCAAGGTCTCCGTGCTGGGAAAACAGGTTTTGCAGCTGTTTGAGCTAAGATTTCCAAGTTATTCACATAATGAAAACCTATACTTTGTTTCGGTCGAGTTCCCCATTCAAATGCATGTAACAGTGAGAAACGCACTGTCTTGGCGAAAGAAAGCGTTTTTGTACAACTTCATAGAAATAGCTGTAACTTTTGATAGAAGACTCAGACAAACATGTTTATGGCCTTATATTATAGAACTCAAGGTCTCCGTGCTGGGAAAACAGGTTTTGCAGCTGTTTGAGCTAAGATTTCCAAGTTATTCACATAATGAAAACTTATACTTTGTTTCGGTGGAGTTCCCCATTCAAATGCATGTAACAGTGAGAAACGCACTGTCTTGGCGAAAGAAAGCGTTTTTGTACAACTTCATAGAAATAGCTGTAACTTTTGATAGAAGACTCAGACAAACATGTTTATGGCCTTATATTATAGAACTCAAGGTCTCCGTGCTGGGAAAACAGGTTTTGCAGCTGTTTGAGCTAAGATTTCCAAGTTATTCACATAATGAAAACCTATACTTTGTTTCGGTCGAGTTCCCCATTCAAATGCATGTAACAGTGAGAAACGCACTGTCTTGGCGAAAGAAAGCGTTTTTGTACAACTTCATATAAATAGCTGTAACTTTTGATAGAAGACTCGGATACACATGTTTATGGCTTTATCTTATAGAACTCAAGGTCTCCGTGCTGGGCAAACAGGTTTTGCAGCTGTTTGAGCTAAGATTTCCAAGTTATTCACATAATGAAAACCTATACTTTGTTTCGGTCGAGTTCCCCATTCAAATGCATGTAACAGTGAGAAACGCACTGTCTTGGCGAAAGAAAGCGTTTTTGTACAACTTCATATAAATAGCTGTAACTTTTGATAGAAGACTCAGACAAACATGTTTATGGCTTTATCTTATAGAACTCAAGGTCTCCGTGCTGGGAAAACAGGTTTTGCAGCTGTTTGAGCTAAGATTTCCAAGTTATTCACATAATGAAAACCTATACTTTGTTTCGGTCGAGTTCCCCATTCAAATGCATGTAACAGTGAGAAACGCACTGTCTTGGCGAAAGAAAGCGTTTTTGTACAACTTCATAGAAATAGCTGTAACTTTTGATAGAAGACTCAGACAAATATGTTTATGGCCTTATATTATAGAACTCAAGGTCTCCGTGCTGGGAAAACAGGTTTTGCAGCTGTTTGAGCTAAGATTTCCAAGTTATTCACATAATGAAAACTTATACTTTGTTTCGGTCGAGTTCCCCATTCAAATGCATGTAACAGTGAGAAACGCACTGTCTTGGCGAAAGAAAGCGTTTTTGTACAACTTCATAGAAATAGCTGTAACTTTTGATAGAAGACTCAGACAAACATGTTTATGGCTTTATCTTATAGAACTCAAGGTCTCCGTGCTGGGAAAACAGGTTTTGCAGCTGTTTGAGCTAAGATTTCCAAGTTATTCACATAATGAAAACCTATACTTTGTTTCGGTCGAGTTCCCCATTCAAATGCATGTAACAGTGAGAAACGCACTGTCTTGGCGAAAGAAAGCGTTTTTGTACAACTTCATAGAAATAGCTGTAACTTTTGATAGAAGACTCAGACAAACATGTTTATGGCCTTATATTATAGAACTCAAGGTCTCCGTGCTGGGAAAACAGGTTTTGCAGCTGTTTGAGCTAAGATTTCCAAGTTATTCACATAATGAAAACTTATACTTTGTTTCGGTGGAGTTCCCCATTCAAATGCATGTAACAGTGAGAAACGCACTGTCTTGGCGAAAGAAAGCGTTTTTGTACAACTTCATAGAAATAGCTGTAACTTTTGATAGAAGACTCAGACAAACATGTTTATGGCCTTATATTATAGAACTCAAGGTCTCCGTGCTGGGAAAACAGGTTTTGCAGCTGTTTGAGCTAAGATTTCCAAGTTATTCACATAATGAAAACTTATACTTTGTTTCGGTGGAGTTCCCCATTCAAATGCATGTAACAGTGAGAAACGCACTGTCTTGGCGAAAGAAAGCGTTTTTGTACAACTTCATATAAATAGCTGTAACTTTTGATAGAAGACTCGGATACACATGTTTATGGCTTTATCTTATAGAACTCAAGGTCTCCGTGCTGGGAAAACAGGTTTTGCAGCTGTTTGAGCTAAGATTTCCAAGTTATTCACATAATGAAAACCGATACTTTGTTTCGGTCGAGTTCCCCATTCAAATGCATGTAATAGTGAGAAACGCACTGTCTTGGCGAAAGAAAGCGTTTTTGTACAACTTCATATAAATAGCTGTAACTTTTGATAGAAGACTCGGATACACATGTTTATGGCTTTATCTTATAGAACTCAAGGTCTCCGTGCTGGGAAAACAGGTTTTGCAGCTGTTTGAGCTAAGATTTCCAAGTTATTCACATAATGAAAACCTATACTTTGTTTCGGTCGAGTTCCCCATTCAAATGCATGTAACAGTGAGAAACGCACTGTCTTGGCGAAAGAAAGCGTTTTTGTACAACTTCATAGAAATAGCTGTAACTTTTGATAGAAGACTCAGACAAATATGTTCATGGCCTTATATTATAGAACTCAAGGTCTCCGTGCTGGGAAAACAGGTTTTGCAGCTGTTTGAGCTAAGATTTCCAAGTTATTCACATAATGAAAACTTATACTTTGTTTCGGTCGAGTTCCCCATTCAAATGCATGTAACAGTGAGAAACGCACTGTCTTGGCGAAAGAAAGCGTTTTTGTACAACTTCATATAAATAGCTGTAACTTTTGATAGAAGACTCAGACAAACATGTTTATGGCTTTATCTTATAGAACTCAAGGTCTCCGTGCTGGGAAAACAGGTTTTGCAGCTGTTTGAGCTAAGATTTCCAAGTTATTCACATAATGAAAACCTATACTTTGTTTCGGTCGAGTTCCCCATTCAAATGCATGTAACAGTGAGAAACGCACTGTCTTGGCGAAAGAAAGCGTTTTTGTACAACTTCATAGAAATAGCTGTAACTTTTGATAGAAGACTCAGACAAACATGTTTATGGCCTTATATTATAGAACTCAAGGTCTCCGTGCTGGGAAAACAGGTTTTGCAGCTGTTTGAGCTAAGATTTCCAAGTTATTCACATAATGAAAACTTATACTTTGTTTCGGTCGAGTTCCCCATTCAAATGCATGTAACAGTGAGAAACGCACTGTCTTGGCGAAAGAAAGCGTTTTTGTACAACTTCATATAAATAGCTGTAACTTTTGATAGAAGACTCGGACACACATGTTTATGGCTTTATCTTATAGAACTCAAGGTCTCCGTGCTGGGAAAACAGGTTTTGCAGCTGTTTGAGCTAAGATTTCCAAGTTATTCACATAATGAAAACCTATACTTTGTTTCGGTCGAGTTCCCCATTCAAATGCATGTAACAGTGAGAAACGCACTGTCTTGGCGAAAGAAAGCGTTTTTGTACAACTTCATAGAAATAGCTGTAACTTTTGATAGAAGACTCAGACAAACATGTTTATGGCCTTATATTATAGAACTCAAGGTC
The DNA here is from genome assembly GCF_057381845.1 of Rhamphochromis longiceps. Lineage (NCBI taxonomy): Eukaryota > Metazoa > Chordata > Actinopteri > Cichliformes > Cichlidae > Rhamphochromis > Rhamphochromis longiceps. The sequence continues at coordinate 19,146,831 of NC_140576.1, forward strand.
TCCGTGCTGGGAAAACAGGTTTTGCAGCTGTTTGAGCTAAGATTTCCAAGTTATTCACATAATGAAAACCTATACTTTGTTTCGGTCGAGTTCCCCATTCAAATGCATGTAACAGTGAGAAACGCACTGTCTTGGCGAAAGAAAGCGTTTTTGTACAACTTCATAGAAATAGCTGTAACTTTTGATAGAAGACTCAGACAAACATGTTTATGGCTTTATCTTATAGAACTCAAGGTCTCCGTGCTGGGAAAACAGGTTTTGCAGCTGTTTGAGCTAAGATTTCCAAGTTATTCACATAATGAAAACCTATACTTTGTTTCGGTCGAGTTCCCCATTCAAATGCATGTAACAGTGAGAAACGCACTGTCTTGGCGAAAGAAAGCGTTTTTGTACAACTTCATATAAATAGCTGTAACTTTTGATAGAAGACTCGGATACACATGTTTATGGCTTTATCTTATAGAACTCAAGGTCTCCGTGCTGGGAAAACAGGTTTTGCAGCTGTTTGAGCTAAGATTTCCAAGTTATTCACATAATGAAAACCTATACTTTGTTTCGGTCGAGTTCCCCATTCAAATGCATGTAACAGTGAGAAACGCACTGTCTTGGCGAAAGAAAGCGTTTTTGTACAACTTCATAGAAATAGCTGTAACTTTTGATAGAAGACTCAGACAAACATGTTTATGGCCTTATATTATAGAACTCAAGGTCTCCGTGCTGGGAAAACAGGTTTTGCAGCTGTTTGAGCTAAGATTTCCAAGTTATTCACATAATGAAAACTTATACTTTGTTTCGGTGGAGTTCCCCATTCAAATGCATGTAACAGTGAGAAACGCACTGTCTTGGCGAAAGAAAGCGTTTTTGTACAACTTCATATAAATAGCTGTAACTTTTGATAGAAGACTCGGACACACATGTTTATGGCTTTATCTTATAGAACTCAAGGTCTCCGTGCTGGGAAAACAGGTTTTGCAGCTGTTTGAGCTAAGATTTCCAAGTTATTCACATAATGAAAACCTATACTTTGTTTCGGTCGAGTTCCCCATTCAAATGCATGTAACAGTGAGAAACGCACTGTCTTGGCGAAAGAAAGCGTTTTTGTACAACTTCATAGAAATAGCTGTAACTTTTGATAGAAGACTCAGACAAACATGTTTATGGCCTTATATTATAGAACTCAAGGTCTCCGTGCAGGGAAAACAGGTTTTGCAGCTGTTTGAGCTAAGATTTCCAAGTTATTCACATAATGAAAACCTATACTTTGTTTCGGTCGAGTTCCCCATTCAAATGCATGTAACAGTGAGAAACGCACTGTCTTGGCGAAAGAAAGCGTTTTTGTACAACTTCATAGAAATAGCTGTAACTTTTGATAGAAGACTCAGACAAACATGTTTATGGCTTTATCTTATAGAACTCAAGGTCTCCGTGCTGGGAAAACAGGTTTTGCCGCTGTTTGAGCTAAGATTTCCAAGTTATTCACATAATGAAAACCTATACTTTGTTTCGGTCGAGTTCCCCATTCAAATGCATGTAACAGTGAGAAACGCACTGTCTTGGCGAAAGAAAGCGTTTTTGTACAACTTCATAGAAATAGCTGTAACTTTTGATAGAAGACTCAGACAAACATGTTTATGGCTTTATCTTATAGAACTCAAGGTCTCCGTGCTGGGAAAACAGGTTTTGCAGCTGTTTGAGCTAAGATTTCCAAGTTATTCACATAATGAAAACTTATACTTTGTTTCGGTCGAGTTCCCCATTCAAATGCATGTAACAGTGAGAAACGCACTGTCTTGGCGAAAGAAAGCGTTTTTGTACAACTTCATATAAATAGCTGTAACTTTTGATAGAAGACTCGGATACACATGTTTATGGCTTTATCTTATAGAACTCAAGGTCTCCGTGCTGGGAAAACAGGTTTTGCAGCTGTTTGAGCTAAGATTTCCAAGTTATTCACATAATGAAAACCTATACTTTGTTTCGGTCGAGTTCCCCATTCAAATGCATGTAACAGTGAGAAACGCACTGTCTTGGCGAAAGAAAGCGTTTTTGTACAACTTCATAGAAATAGCTGTAACTTTTGATAGAAGACTCAGACAAACATGTTTATGGCTTTATCTTATAGAACTCAAGGTCTCCGTGCTGGGCAAACAGGTTTTGCAGCTGTTTGAGCTAAGATTTCCAAGTTATTCACATAATGAAAACCTATACTTTGTTTCGGTCGAGTTCCCCATTCAAATGCATGTAACAGTGAGAAACGCACTGTCTTGGCGAAAGAAAGCGTTTTTGTACAACTTCATAGAAATAGCTGTAACTTTTGATAGAAGACTCAGACAAACATGTTTATGGCTTTATCTTATAGAACTCAAGGTCTCCGTGCTGGGAAAACAGGTTTTGCAGCTGTTTGAGCTAAGATTTCCAAGTTATTCACATAATGAAAACTTATACTTTGTTTCGGTCGAGTTCCCCATTCAAATGCATGTAACAGTGAGAAACGCACTGTCTTGGCGAAAGAAAGCGTTTTTGTACAACTTCATATAAATAGCTGTAACTTTTGATAGAAGACTCGGATACACATGTTTATGGCTTTATCTTATAGAACTCAAGGTCTCCGTGCTGGGAAAACAGGTTTTGCAGCTGTTTGAGCTAAGATTTCCAAGTTATTCACATAATGAAAACCTATACTTTGTTTCGGTCGAGTTCCCCATTCAAATGCATGTAACAGTGAGAAACGCACTGTCTTGGCGAAAGAAAGCGTTTTTGTACAACTTCATATAAATAGCTGTAACTTTTGATAGAAGACTCGGATACACATGTTTATGGCTTTATCTTATAGAACTCAAGGTCTCCGTGCTGGGAAAACAGGTTTTGCAGCTGTTTGAGCTAAGATTTCCAAGTTATTCACATAATGAAAACCTATACTTTGTTTCGGTCGAGTTCCCCATTCAAATGCATGTAACAGTGAGAAACGCACTGTCTTGGCGAAAGAAAGCGTTTTTGTACAACTTCATATAAATAGCTGTAACTTTTGATAGAAGACTCGGATACACATGTTTATGGCTTTATCTTATAGAACTCAAGGTCTCCGTGCTGGGAAAACAGGTTTTGCAGCTGTTTGAGCTAAGATTTCCAAGTTATTCACATAATGAAAACCAATACTTTGTTTCGGTCGAGTTCCCCATTCAAATGCATGTAATAGTGAGAAACGCACTGTCTTGGCGAAAGAAAGCGTTTTTGTACAACTTCATATAAATAGCTGTAACTTTTGATAGAAGACTCGGATACACATGTTTATGGCTTTATCTTATAGAACTCAAGGTCTCCGTGCTGGGAAAACAGGTTTTGCAGCTGTTTGAGCTAAGATTTCCAAGTTATTCACATAATGAAAACCTATACTTTGTTTCGGTCGAGTTCCCCATTCAAATGCATGTAACAGTGAGAAACGCACTGTCTTGGCGAAAGAAAGCGTTTTTGTACAACTTCATAGAAATAGCTGTAACTTTTGATAGAAGACTCAGACAAATATGTTCATGGCCTTATATTATAGAACTCAAGGTCTCCGTGCTGGGAAAACAGGTTTTGCAGCTGTTTGAGCTAAGATTTCCAAGTTATTCACATAATGAAAACTTATACTTTGTTTCGGTCGAGTTCCCCATTCAAATGCATGTAACAGTGAGAAACGCACTGTCTTGGCGAAAGAAAGCGTTTTTGTACAACTTCATAGAAATAGCTGTAACTTTTGATAGAAGACTCAGACAAACATGTTTATGGCTTTATCTTATAGAACTCAAGGTCTCCGTGCTGGGAAAACAGGTTTTGCAGCTGTTTGAGCTAAGATTTCCAAGTTATTCACATAATGAAAACCTATACTTTGTTTCGGTCGAGTTCCCCATTCAAATGCATGTAACAGTGAGAAACGCACTGTCTTGGCGAAAGAAAGCGTTTTTGTACAACTTCATATAAATAGCTGTAACTTTTGATAGAAGACTCGGACACACATGTTTATGGCTTTATCTTATAGAACTCAAGGTCTCCGTGCTGGGAAAACAGGTTTTGCAGCTGTTTGAGCTAAGATTTCCAAGTTATTCACATAATGAAAACCTATACTTTGTTTCGGTCGAGTTCCCCATTCAAATGCATGTAACAGTGAGAAACGCACTGTCTTGGCGAAAGAAAGCGTTTTTGTACAACTTCATAGAAATAGCTGTAACTTTTGATAGAAGACTCAGACAAACATGTTTATGGCCTTATATTATAGAACTCAAGGTCTCCGTGCTGGGAAAACAGGTTTTGCAGCTGTTTGAGCTAAGATTTCCAAGTTATTCACATAATGAAAACCTATACTTTGTTTCGGTCGAGTTCCCCATTCAAATGCATGTAACAGTGAGAAACGCACTGTCTTGGCGAAAGAAAGCGTTTTTGTACAACTTCATAGAAATAGCTGTAACTTTTGATAGAAGACTCAGACAAACATGTTTATGGCTTTATCTTATAGAACTCAAGGTCTCCGTGCTGGGAAAACAGGTTTTGCAGCTGTTTGAGCTAAGATTTCCAAGTTATTGACATAATGAAAACCTATACTTTGTTTCGGTCGAGTTCCCCATTCAAATGCATGTAACAGTGAGAAACGCACTGTCTTGGCGAAAGAAAGCGTTTTTGTACAACTTCATAGAAATAGCTGTAACTTTTGATAGAAGACTCAGACAAACATGTTTATGGCTTTATCTTATAGAACTCAAGGTCTCCGTGCTGGGAAAACAGGTTTTGCAGCTGTTTGAGCTAAGATTTCCAAGTTATTCACATAATGAAAACTTATACTTTGTTTCGGTCGAGTTCCCCATTCAAATGCATGTAACAGTGAGAAACGCACTGTCTTGGCAAAAGAAAGCGTTTTTGTACAACTTCATATAAATAGCTGTAACTTTTGATAGAAGACTCGGATACACATGTTTATGGCTTTATCTTATAGAACTCAAGGTCTCCGTGCTGGGAAAACAGGTTTTGCAGCTGTTTGAGCTAAGATTTCCAAGTTATTCACATAATGAAAACCTATACTTTGTTTCGGTCGAGTTCCCCATTCAAATGCATGTAACAGTGAGAAACGCACTGTCTTGGCGAAAGAAAGCGTTTTTGTACAACTTCATAGAAATAGCTGTAACTTTTGATAGAAGACTCGGATACACATGTTTATGGCTTTATCTTATAGAACTCAAGGTCTCCGTGCTGGGAAAACAGGTTTTGCAGCTGTTTGAGCTAAGATTTCCAAGTTATTCACATAATGAAAACCGATACTTTGTTTCGGTCGAGTTCCCCATTCAAATGCATGTAATAGTGAGAAACGCACTGTCTTGGCGAAAGAAAGCGTTTTTGTACAACTTCATATAAATAGCTGTAACTTTTGATAGAAGACTCGGATACACATGTTTATGGCTTTATCTTATAGAACTCAAGGTCTCCGTGCTGGGAAAACAGGTTTTGCAGCTGTTTGAGCTAAGATTTCCAAGTTATTCACATAATGAAAACCTATACTTTGTTTCGGTCGAGTTCCCCATTCAAATGCATGTAACAGTGAGAAACGCACTGTCTTGGCGAAAGAAAGCGTTTTTGTACAACTTCATATAAATAGCTGTAACTTTTGATAGAAGACTCGGACACACATGTTTATGGCTTTATCTTATAGAACTCAAGGTCTCCGTGCTGGGAAAACAGGTTTTGCAGCTGTTTGAGCTAAGATTTCCAAGTTATTCACATAATGAAAACCTATACTTTGTTTCGGTCGAGTTCCCCATTCAAATGCATGTAACAGTGAGAAACGCACTGTCTTGGCGAAAGAAAGCGTTTTTGTACAACTTCATAGAAATAGCTGTAACTTTTGATAGAAGACTCAGACAAACATGTTTATGGCCTTATATTATAGAACTCAAGGTCTCCGTGCTGGGAAAACAGGTTTTGCAGCTGTTTGAGCTAAGATTTCCAAGTTATTCACATAATGAAAACCTATACTTTGTTTCGGTCGAGTTCCCCATTCAAATGCATGTAACAGTGAGAAACGCACTGTCTTGGCGAAAGAAAGCGTTTTTGTACAACTTCATATAAATAGCTGTAACTTTTGATAGAAGACTCGGATACACATGTTTATGGCTTTATCTTATAGAACTCAAGGTCTCCGTGCTGGGAAAACAGGTTTTGCAGCTGTTTGAGCTAAGATTTCCAAGTTATTCACATAATGAAAACCTATACTTTGTTTCGGTCGAGTTCCCCATTCAAATGCATGTAACAGTGAGAAACGCACTGTCTTGGCGAAAGAAAGCGTTTTTGTACAACTTCATAGAAATAGCTGTAACTTTTGATAGAAGACTCAGACAAACATGTTTATGGCCTTATATTATAGAACTCAAGGTCTCCGTGCTGGGAAAACAGGTTTTGCAGCTGTTTGAGCTAAGATTTCCAAGTTATTCACATAATGAAAACCTATACTTTGTTTCGGTCGAGTTCCCCATTCAAATGCATGTAACAGTGAGAAACGCACTGTCTTGGCGAAAGAAAGCGTTTTTGTACAACTTCATAGAAATAGCTGTAACTTTTGATAGAAGACTCAGACAAACATGTTTATGGCCTTATATTATAGAACTCAAGGTCTCCGTGCTGGGAAAACAGGTTTTGCAGCTGTTTGAGCTAAGATTTCCAAGTTATTCACATAATGAAAACCTATACTTTGTTTCGGTCGAGTTCCCCATTCAAATGCATGTAACAGTGAGAAACGCACTGTCTTGGCGAAAGAAAGCGTTTTTGTACAACTTCATATAAATAGCTGTAACTTTTGATAGAAGACTCGGATACACATGTTTATGGCTTTATCTTATAGAACTCAAGGTCTCCGTGCTGGGAAAACAGGTTTTGCAGCTGTTTGAGCTAAGATTTCCAAGTTATTCACATAATGAAAACCTATACTTTGTTTCGGTCGAGTTCCCCATTCAAATGCATGTAACAGTGAGAAACGCACTGTCTTGGCGAAAGAAAGCGTTTTTGTACAACTTCATAGAAATAGCTGTAACTTTTGATAGAAGACTCAGACAAACATGTTTATGGCTTTATCTTATAGAACTCAAGGTCTCCGTGCTGGGAAAACAGGTTTTGCAGCTGTTTGAGCTAAGATTTCCAAGTTATTCACATAATGAAAACCTATACTTTGTTTCGGTCGAGTTCCCCATTCAAATGCATGTAACAGTGAGAAACGCACTGTCTTGGCGAAAGAAAGCGTTTTTGTACAACTTCATAGAAATAGCTGTAACTTTTGATAGAAGACTCAGACAAACATGTTTATGGCTTTATCTTATAGAACTCAAGGTCTCCGTGCTGGGAAAACAGGTTTTGCAGCTGTTTGAGCTAAGATTTCCAAGTTATTCACATAATGAAAACTTATACTTTGTTTCGGTCGAGTTCCCCATTCAAATGCATGTAACAGTGAGAAACGCACTGTCTTGGCGAAAGAAAGCGTTTTTGTACAACTTCATATAAATAGCTGTAACTTTTGATAGAAGACTCGGATACACATGTTTATGGCTTTATCTTATAGAACTCAAGGTCTCCGTGCTGGGAAAACAGGTTTTGCAGCTGTTTGAGCTAAGATTTCCAAGTTATTCACATAATGAAAACCTATACTTTGTTTCGGTCGAGTTCCCCATTCAAATGCATGTAACAGTGAGAAACGCACTGTCTTGGCGAAAGAAAGCGTTTTTGTACAACTTCATATAAATAGCTGTAACTTTTGATAGAAGACTCGGATACACATGTTTATGGCTTTATCTTATAGAACTCAAGGTCTCCGTGCTGGGAAAACAGGTTTTGCAGCTGTTTGAGCTAAGATTTCCAAGTTATTCACATAATGAAAACCTATACTTTGTTTCGGTCGAGTTCCCCATTCAAATGCATGTAACAGTGAGAAACGCACTGTCTTGGCGAAAGAAAGCGTTTTTGTACAACTTCATATAAATAGCTGTAACTTTTGATAGAAGACTCGGATACACATGTTTATGGCTTTATCTTATAGAACTCAAGGTCTCCGTGCTGGGAAAACAGGTTTTGCAGCTGTTTGAGCTAAGATTTCCAAGTTATTCACATAATGAAAACCAATACTTTGTTTCGGTCGAGTTCCCCATTCAAATGCATGTAATAGTGAGAAACGCACTGTCTTGGCGAAAGAAAGCGTTTTTGTACAACTTCATATAAATAGCTGTAACTTTTGATAGAAGACTCGGATACACATGTTTATGGCTTTATCTTATAGAACTCAAGGTCTCCGTGCTGGGAAAACAGGTTTTGCAGCTGTTTGAGCTAAGATTTCCAAGTTATTCACATAATGAAAACCTATACTTTGTTTCGGTCGAGTTCCCCATTCAAATGCATGTAACAGTGAGAAACGCACTGTCTTGGCGAAAGAAAGCGTTTTTGTACAACTTCATAGAAATAGCTGTAACTTTTGATAGAAGACTCAGACAAATATGTTCATGGCCTTATATTATAGAACTCAAGGTCTCCGTGCTGGGAAAACAGGTTTTGCAGCTGTTTGAGCTAAGATTTCCAAGTTATTCACATAATGAAAACTTATACTTTGTTTCGGTCGAGTTCCCCATTCAAATGCATGTAACAGTGAGAAACGCACTGTCTTGGCGAAAGAAAGCGTTTTTGTACAACTTCATAGAAATAGCTGTAACTTTTGATAGAAGACTCAGACAAACATGTTTATGGCTTTATCTTATAGAACTCAAGGTCTCCGTGCTGGGAAAACAGGTTTTGCAGCTGTTTGAGCTAAGATTTCCAAGTTATTCACATAATGAAAACCTATACTTTGTTTCGGTCGAGTTCCCCATTCAAATGCATGTAACAGTGAGAAACGCACTGTCTTGGCGAAAGAAAGCGTTTTTGTACAACTTCATAGAAATAGCTGTAACTTTTGATAGAAGACTCAGACAAACATGTTTATGGCCTTATATTATAGAACTCAAGGTCTCCGTGCTGGGAAAACAGGTTTTGCAGCTGTTTGAGCTAAGATTTCCAAGTTATTCACATAATGAAAACTTATACTTTGTTTCGGTGGAGTTCCCCATTCAAATGCATGTAACAGTGAGAAACGCACTGTCTTGGCGAAAGAAAGCGTTTTTGTACAACTTCATAGAAATAGCTGTAACTTTTGATAGAAGACTCGGACACACATGTTTATGGCTTTATCTTATAGAACTCAAGGTCTCCGTGCTGGGAAAACAGGTTTTGCAGCTGTTTGAGCTAAGATTTCCAAGTTATTCACATAATGAAAACCTATACTTTGTTTCGGTCGAGTTCCCCATTCAAATGCATGTAACAGTGAGAAACGCACTGTCTTGGCGAAAGAAAGCGTTTTTGTACAACTTCATAGAAATAGCTGTAACTTTTGATAGAAGACTCAGACAAACATGTTTATGGCCTTATATTATAGAACTCAAGGTCTCCGTGCTGGGAAAACAGGTTTTGCAGCTGTTTGAGCTAAGATTTCCAAGTTATTCACATAATGAAAACCTATACTTTGTTTCGGTCGAGTTCCCCATTCAAATGCATGTAACAGTGAGAAACGCACTGTCTTGGCGAAAGAAAGCGTTTTTGTACAACTTCATAGAAATAGCTGTAACTTTTGATAGAAGACTCAGACAAACATGTTTATGGCTTTATCTTATAGAACTCAAGGTCTCCGTGCTGGGAAAACAGGTTTTGCAGCTGTTTGAGCTAAGATTTCCAAGTTATTGACATAATGAAAACCTATACTTTGTTTCGGTCGAGTTCCCCATTCAAATGCATGTAACAGTGAGAAACGCACTGTCTTGGCGAAAGAAAGCGTTTTTGTACAACTTCATAGAAATAGCTGTAACTTTTGATAGAAGACTCAGACAAACATGTTTATGGCTTTATCTTATAGAACTCAAGGTCTCCGTGCTGGGAAAACAGGTTTTGCAGCTGTTTGAGCTAAGATTTCCAAGTTATTCACATAATGAAAACTTATACTTTGTTTCGGTCGAGTTCCCCATTCAAATGCATGTAACAGTGAGAAACGCACTGTCTTGGCAAAAGAAAGCGTTTTTGTACAACTTCATATAAATAGCTGTAACTTTTGATAGAAGACTCGGATACACATGTTTATGGCTTTATCTTATAGAACTCAAGGTCTCCGTGCTGGGAAAACAGGTTTTGCAGCTGTTTGAGCTAAGATTTCCAAGTTATTCACATAATGAAAACCTATACTTTGTTTCGGTCGAGTTCCCCATTCAAATGCATGTAACAGTGAGAAACGCACTGTCTTGGCGAAAGAAAGCGTTTTTGTACAACTTCATAGAAATAGCTGTAACTTTTGATAGAAGACTCGGATACACATGTTTATGGCTTTATCTTATAGAACTCAAGGTCTCCGTGCTGGGAAAACAGGTTTTGCAGCTGTTTGAGCTAAGATTTCCAAGTTATTCACATAATGAAAACCGATACTTTGTTTCGGTCGAGTTCCCCATTCAAATGCATGTAATAGTGAGAAACGCACTGTCTTGGCGAAAGAAAGCGTTTTTGTACAACTTCATATAAATAGCTGTAACTTTTGATAGAAGACTCGGATACACATGTTTATGGCTTTATCTTATAGAACTCAAGGTCTCCGTGCTGGGAAAACAGGTTTTGCAGCTGTTTGAGCTAAGATTTCCAAGTTATTCACATAATGAAAACCTATACTTTGTTTCGGTCGAGTTCCCCATTCAAATGCATGTAACAGTGAGAAACGCACTGTCTTGGCGAAAGAAAGCGTTTTTGTACAACTTCATATAAATAGCTGTAACTTTTGATAGAAGACTCGGACACACATGTTTATGGCTTTATCTTATAGAACTCAAGGTCTCCGTGCTGGGAAAACAGGTTTTGCAGCTGTTTGAGCTAAGATTTCCAAGTTATTCACATAATGAAAACCTATACTTTGTTTCGGTCGAGTTCCCCATTCAAATGCATGTAACAGTGAGAAACGCACTGTCTTGGCGAAAGAAAGCGTTTTTGTACAACTTCATAGAAATAGCTGTAACTTTTGATAGAAGACTCAGACAAACATGTTTATGGCCTTATATTATAGAACTCAAGGTCTCCGTGCTGGGAAAACAGGTTTTGCAGCTGTTTGAGCTAAGATTTCCAAGTTATTCACATAATGAAAACCTATACTTTGTTTCGGTCGAGTTCCCCATTCAAATGCATGTAACAGTGAGAAACGCACTGTCTTGGCGAAAGAAAGCGTTTTTGTACAACTTCATATAAATAGCTGTAACTTTTGATAGAAGACTCGGATACACATGTTTATGGCTTTATCTTATAGAACTCAAGGTCTCCGTGCTGGGAAAACAGGTTTTGCAGCTGTTTGAGCTAAGATTTCCAAGTTATTCACATAATGAAAACCTATACTTTGTTTCGGTCGAGTTCCCCATTCAAATGCATGTAACAGTGAGAAACGCACTGTCTTGGCGAAAGAAAGCGTTTTTGTACAACTTCATAGAAATAGCTGTAACTTTTGATAGAAGACTCAGACAAACATGTTTATGGCCTTATATTATAGAACTCAAGGTCTCCGTGCTGGGAAAACAGGTTTTGCAGCTGTTTGAGCTAAGATTTCCAAGTTATTCACATAATGAAAACCTATACTTTGTTTCGGTCGAGTTCCCCATTCAAATGCATGTAACAGTGAGAAACGCACTGTCTTGGCGAAAGAAAGCGTTTTTGTACAACTTCATATAAATAGCTGTAACTTTTGATAGAAGACTCGGACACACATGTTTATGGCTTTATCTTATAGAACTCAAGGTCTCCGTGCTGGGAAAATAGGTTTTGCAGCTGTTTGAGCTAAGATTTCCAAGTTATTCACATAATGAAAACCTATACTTTGTTTCGGTCGAGTTCCCCATTCAAATGCATGTAACAGTGAGAAACGCACTGTCTTGGCGAAAGAAAGCGTTTTTGTACAACTTCATAGAAATAGCTGTAACTTTTGATAGAAGACTCAGACAAACATGTTTATGGCCTTATATTATAGAACTCAAGGTCTCCGTGCTGGGAAAACAGGTTTTGCAGCTGTTTGAGCTAAGATTTCCAAGTTATTCACATAATGAAAACCTATACTTTGTTTCGGTCGAGTTCCCCATTCAAATGCATGTAACAGTGAGAAACGCACTGTCTTGGCGAAAGAAAGCGTTTTTGTACAACTTCATAGAAATAGCTGTAACTTTTGATAGAAGACTCGGATACACATGTTTATGGCTTTATCTTATAGAACTCAAGGTCTCCGTGCTGGGAAAACAGGTTTTGCAGCTGTTTGAGCTAAGATTTCCAAGTTATTCACATAATGAAAACCTATACTTTGTTTCGGTCGAGTTCCCCATTCAAATGCATGTAACAGTGAGAAACGCACTGTCTTGGCGAAAGAAAGCGTTTTTGTACAACTTCATAGAAATAGCTGTAACTTTTGATAGAAGACTCAGACAAACATGTTTATGGCCTTATATTATAGAACTCAAGGTCTCCGTGCTGGGAAAACAGGTTTTGCAGCTGTTTGAGCTAAGATTTCCAAGTTATTCACATAATGAAAACCTATACTTTGTTTCGGTCGAGTTCCCCATTCAAATGCATGTAACAGTGAGAAACGCACTGTCTTGGCGAAAGAAAGCGTTTTTGTACAACTTCATATAAATAGCTGTAACTTTTGATAGAAGACTCGGATACACATGTTTATGGCTTTATCTTATAGAACTCAAGGTCTCCGTGCTGGGAAAACAGGTTTTGCAGCTGTTTGAGCTAAGATTTCCAAGTTATTCACATAATGAAAACCTATACTTTGTTTCGGTCGAGTTCCCCATTCAAATGCATGTAACAGTGAGAAACGCACAGTCTTGGCGAAAGAAAGCGTTTTTGTACAACTTCATAGAAATAGCTGTAACTTTTGATAGAAGACTCAGACAAACATGTTTATGGCTTTATCTTATAGAACTCAAGGTCTCCGTGCTGGGAAAACAGGTTTTGCAGCTGTTTGAGCTAAGATTTCCAAGTTATTCACATAATGAAAACCTATACTTTGTTTCGGTCGAGTTCCCCATTCAAATGCATGTAACAGTGAGAAACGCACTGTCTTGGCGAAAGAAAGCGTTTTTGTACAACTTCATAGAAATAGCTGTAACTTTTGATAGAAGACTCAGACAAACATGTTTATGGCCTTATATTATAGAACTCAAGGTCTCCGTGCTGGGAAAACAGGTTTTGCAGCTGTTTGAGCTAAGATTTCCAAGTTATTCACATAATGAAAACCTATACTTTGTTTCGGTCGAGTTCCCCATTCAAATGCATGTAACAGTGAGAAACGCACTGTCTTGGCGAAAGAAAGCGTTTTTGTACAACTTCATAGAAATAGCTGTAACTTTTGATAGAAGACTCAGACAAACATGTTTATGGCTTTATCTTATAGAACTCAAGGTCTCCGTGCTGGGAAAACAGGTTTTGCAGCTGTTTGAGCTAAGATTTCCAAGTTATTCACATAATGAAAACTTATACTTTGTTTCGGTCGAGTTCCCCATTCAAATGCATGTAACAGTGAGAAACGCACTGTCTTGGCAAAAGAAAGCGTTTTTGTACAACTTCATATAAATAGCTGTAACTTTTGATAGAAGACTCGGATACACATGTTTATGGCTTTATCTTATAGAACTCAAGGTCTCCGTGCTGGGAAAACAGGTTTTGCAGCTGTTTGAGCTAAGATTTCCAAGTTATTCACATAATGAAAACCTATACTTTGTTTCGGTCGAGTTCCCCATTCAAATGCATGTAACAGTGAGAAACGCACTGTCTTGGCGAAAGAAAGCGTTTTTGTACAACTTCATAGAAATAGCTGTAACTTTTGATAGAAGACTCGGATACACATGTTTATGGCTTTATCTTATAGAACTCAAGGTCTCCGTGCTGGGAAAACAGGTTTTGCAGCTGTTTGAGCTAAGATTTCCAAGTTATTCACATAATGAAAACCGATACTTTGTTTCGGTCGAGTTCCCCATTCAAATGCATGTAATAGTGAGAAACGCACTGTCTTGGCGAAAGAAAGCGTTTTTGTACAACTTCATAGAAATAGCTGTAACTTTTGATAGAAGACTCAGACAAACATGTTTATGGCCTTATATTATAGAACTCAAGGTCTCCGTGCTGGGAAAACAGGTTTTGCAGCTGTTTGAGCTAAGATTTCCAAGTTATTCACATAATGAAAACCTATACTTTGTTTCGGTCGAGTTCCCCATTCAAATGCATGTAACAGTGAGAAACGCACTGTCTTGGCGAAAGAAAGCGTTTTTGTACAACTTCATAGAAATAGCTGTAACTTTTGATAGAAGACTCGGATACACATGTTTATGGCTTTATCTTATAGAACTCAAGGTCTCCGTGCTGGGAAAACAGGTTTTGCAGCTGTTTGAGCTAAGATTTCCAAGTTATTCACATAATGAAAACCTATACTTTGTTTCGGTCGAGTTCCCCATTCAAATGCATGTAACAGTGAGAAACGCACTGTCTTGGCGAAAGAAAGCGTTTTTGTACAACTTCATAGAAATAGCTGTAACTTTTGATAGAAGACTCAGACAAACATGTTTATGGCCTTATATTATAGAACTCAAGGTCTCCGTGCTGGGAAAACAGGTTTTGCAGCTGTTTGAGCTAAGATTTCCAAGTTATTCACATAATGAAAACCTATACTTTGTTTCGGTCGAGTTCCCCATTCAAATGCATGTAACAGTGAGAAACGCACTGTCTTGGCGAAAGAAAGCGTTTTTGTACAACTTCATAGAAATAGCTGTAACTTTTGATAGAAGACTCGGATACACATGTTTATGGCTTTATCTTATAGAACTCAAGGTCTCCGTGCTGGGAAAACAGGTTTTGCAGCTGTTTGAGCTAAGATTTCCAAGTTATTCACATAATGAAAACCGATACTTTGTTTCGGTCGAGTTCCCCATTCAAATGCATGTAATAGTGAGAAACGCACTGTCTTGGCGAAAGAAAGCGTTTTTGTACAACTTCATAGAAATAGCTGTAACTTTTGATAGAAGACTCAGACAAACATGTTTATGGCCTTATATTATAGAACTCAAGGTCTCCGTGCTGGGAAAACAGGTTTTGCAGCTGTTTGAGCTAAGATTTCCAAGTTATTCACATAATGAAAACCTATACTTTGTTTCGGTCGAGTTCCCCATTCAAATGCATGTAACAGTGAGAAACGCACTGTCTTGGCGAAAGAAAGCGTTTTTGTACAACTTCATAGAAATAGCTGTAACTTTTGATAGAAGACTCGGATACACATGTTTATGGCTTTATCTTATAGAACTCAAGGTCTCCGTGCTGGGAAAACAGGTTTTGCAGCTGTTTGAGCTAAGATTTCCAAGTTATTCACATAATGAAAACCTATACTTTGTTTCGGTCGAGTTCCCCATTCAAATGCATGTAACAGTGAGAAACGCACTGTCTTGGCGAAAGAAAGCGTTTTTGTACAACTTCATAGAAATAGCTGTAACTTTTGATAGAAGACTCAGACAAACATGTTTATGGCCTTATATTATAGAACTCAAGGTCTCCGTGCTGGGAAAACAGGTTTTGCAGCTGTTTGAGCTAAGATTTCCAAGTTATTCACATAATGAAAACCTATACTTTGTTTCGGTCGAGTTCCCCATTCAAATGCATGTAACAGTGAGAAACGCACTGTCTTGGCGAAAGAAAGCGTTTTTGTACAACTTCATATAAATAGCTGTAACTTTTGATAGAAGACTCAGACAAACATGTTTATGGCTTTATCTTATAGAACTCAAGGTCTCCGTGCTGGGAAAACAGGTTTTGCAGCTGTTTGAGCTAAGATTTCCAAGTTATTCACATAATGAAAACCTATACTTTGTTTCGGTCGAGTTCCCCATTCAAATGCATGTAACAGTGAGAAACGCACTGTCTTGGCGAAAGAAAGCGTTTTTGTACAACTTCATAGAAATAGCTGTAACTTTTGATAGAAGACTCAGACAAACATGTTTATGGCCTTATATTATAGAACTCAAGGTCTCCGTGCTGGGAAAACAGGTTTTGCAGCTGTTTGAGCTAAGATTTCCAAGTTATTCACATAATGAAAACCTATACTTTGTTTCGGTCGAGTTCCCCATTCAAATGCATGTAACAGTGAGAAACGCACTGTCTTGGCGAAAGAAAGCGTTTTTGTACAACTTCATAGAAATAGCTGTAACTTTTGATAGAAGACTCAGACAAACATGTTTATGGCTTTATCTTATAGAACTCAAGGTCTCCGTGCTGGGAAAACAGGTTTTGCAGCTGTTTGAGCTAAGATTTCCAAGTTATTGACATAATGAAAACCTATACTTTGTTTCGGTCGAGTTCCCCATTCAAATGCATGTAACAGTGAGAAACGCACTGTCTTGGCGAAAGAAAGCGTTTTTGTACAACTTCATAGAAATAGCTGTAACTTTTGATAGAAGACTCAGACAAACATGTTTATGGCTTTATCTTATAGAACTCAAGGTCTCCGTGCTGGGAAAACAGGTTTTGCAGCTGTTTGAGCTAAGATTTCCAAGTTATTCACATAATGAAAACTTATACTTTGTTTCGGTCGAGTTCCCCATTCAAATGCATGTAACAGTGAGAAACGCACTGTCTTGGCAAAAGAAAGCGTTTTTGTACAACTTCATATAAATAGCTGTAACTTTTGATAGAAGACTCGGATACACATGTTTATGGCTTTATCTTATAGAACTCAAGGTCTCCGTGCTGGGAAAACAGGTTTTGCAGCTGTTTGAGCTAAGATTTCCAAGTTATTCACATAATGAAAACCTATACTTTGTTTCGGTCGAGTTCCCCATTCAAATGCATGTAACAGTGAGAAACGCACTGTCTTGGCGAAAGAAAGCGTTTTTGTACAACTTCATAGAAATAGCTGTAACTTTTGATAGAAGACTCGGATACACATGTTTATGGCTTTATCTTATAGAACTCAAGGTCTCCGTGCTGGGAAAACAGGTTTTGCAGCTGTTTGAGCTAAGATTTCCAAGTTATTCACATAATGAAAACCGATACTTTGTTTCGGTCGAGTTCCCCATTCAAATGCATGTAATAGTGAGAAACGCACTGTCTTGGCGAAAGAAAGCGTTTTTGTACAACTTCATATAAATAGCTGTAACTTTTGATAGAAGACTCGGATACACATGTTTATGGCTTTATCTTATAGAACTCAAGGTCTCCGTGCTGGGAAAACAGGTTTTGCAGCTGTTTGAGCTAAGATTTCCAAGTTATTCACATAATGAAAACCTATACTTTGTTTCGGTCGAGTTCCCCATTCAAATGCATGTAACAGTGAGAAACGCACTGTCTTGGCGAAAGAAAGCGTTTTTGTACAACTTCATATAAATAGCTGTAACTTTTGATAGAAGACTCGGACACACATGTTTATGGCTTTATCTTATAGAACTCAAGGTCTCCGTGCTGGGAAAACAGGTTTTGCAGCTGTTTGAGCTAAGATTTCCAAGTTATTCACATAATGAAAACCTATACTTTGTTTCGGTCGAGTTCCCCATTCAAATGCATGTAACAGTGAGAAACGCACTGTCTTGGCGAAAGAAAGCGTTTTTGTACAACTTCATATAAATAGCTGTAACTTTTGATAGAAGACTCGGATACACATGTTTATGGCTTTATCTTATAGAACTCAAGGTCTCCGTGCTGGGAAAACAGGTTTTGCAGCTGTTTGAGCTAAGATTTCCAAGTTATTCACATAATGAAAACCTATACTTTGTTTCGGTCGAGTTCCCCATTCAAATGCATGTAACAGTGAGAAACGCACTGTCTTGGCGAAAGAAAGCGTTTTTGTACAACTTCATAGAAATAGCTGTAACTTTTGATAGAAGACTCAGACAAACATGTTTATGGCCTTATATTATAGAACTCAAGGTCTCCGTGCTGGGAAAACAGGTTTTGCAGCTGTTTGAGCTAAGATTTCCAAGTTATTCACATAATGAAAACCTATACTTTGTTTCGGTCGAGTTCCCCATTCAAATGCATGTAACAGTGAGAAACGCACTGTCTTGGCGAAAGAAAGCGTTTTTGTACAACTTCATATAAATAGCTGTAACTTTTGATAGAAGACTCGGATACACATGTTTATGGCTTTATCTTATAGAACTCAAGGTCTCCGTGCTGGGAAAACAGGTTTTGCAGCTGTTTGAGCTAAGATTTCCAAGTTATTCACATAATGAAAACCTATACTTTGTTTCGGTCGAGTTCCCCATTCAAATGCATGTAACAGTGAGAAACGCACTGTCTTGGCGAAAGAAAGCGTTTTTGTACAACTTCATAGAAATAGCTGTAACTTTTGATAGAAGACTCAGACAAACATGTTTATGGCTTTATCTTATAGAACTCAAGGTCTCCGTGCTGGGAAAACAGGTTTTGCAGCTGTTTGAGCTAAGATTTCCAAGTTATTCACATAATGAAAACTTATACTTTGTTTCGGTCGAGTTCCCCATTCAAATGCATGTAACAGTGAGAAACGCACTGTCTTGGCAAAAGAAAGCGTTTTTGTACAACTTCATATAAATAGCTGTAACTTTTGATAGAAGACTCGGATACACATGTTTATGGCTTTATCTTATAGAACTCAAGGTCTCCGTGCTGGGAAAACAGGTTTTGCAGCTGTTTGAGCTAAGATTTCCAAGTTATTCACATAATGAAAACCTATACTTTGTTTCGGTCGAGTTCCCCATTCAAATGCATGTAACAGTGAGAAACGCACTGTCTTGGCGAAAGAAAGCGTTTTTGTACAACTTCATAGAAATAGCTGTAACTTTTGATAGAAGACTCGGATACACATGTTTATGGCTTTATCTTATAGAACTCAAGGTCTCCGTGCTGGGAAAACAGGTTTTGCAGCTGTTTGAGCTAAGATTTCCAAGTTATTCACATAATGAAAACCGATACTTTGTTTCGGTCGAGTTCCCCATTCAAATGCATGTAATAGTGAGAAACGCACTGTCTTGGCGAAAGAAAGCGTTTTTGTACAACTTCATAGAAATAGCTGTAACTTTTGATAGAAGACTCAGACAAACATGTTTATGGCCTTATATTATAGAACTCAAGGTCTCCGTGCTGGGAAAACAGGTTTTGCAGCTGTTTGAGCTAAGATTTCCAAGTTATTCACATAATGAAAACCTATACTTTGTTTCGGTCGAGTTCCCCATTCAAATGCATGTAACAGTGAGAAACGCACTGTCTTGGCGAAAGAAAGCGTTTTTGTACAACTTCATAGAAATAGCTGTAACTTTTGATAGAAGACTCGGATACACATGTTTATGGCTTTATCTTATAGAACTCAAGGTCTCCGTGCTGGGAAAACAGGTTTTGCAGCTGTTTGAGCTAAGATTTCCAAGTTATTCACATAATGAAAACCTATACTTTGTTTCGGTCGAGTTCCCCATTCAAATGCATGTAACAGTGAGAAACGCACTGTCTTGGCGAAAGAAAGCGTTTTTGTACAACTTCATAGAAATAGCTGTAACTTTTGATAGAAGACTCAGACAAACATGTTTATGGCCTTATATTATAGAACTCAAGGTCTCCGTGCTGGGAAAACAGGTTTTGCAGCTGTTTGAGCTAAGATTTCCAAGTTATTCACATAATGAAAACCTATACTTTGTTTCGGTCGAGTTCCCCATTCAAATGCATGTAACAGTGAGAAACGCACTGTCTTGGCGAAAGAAAGCGTTTTTGTACAACTTCATAGAAATAGCTGTAACTTTTGATAGAAGACTCGGATACACATGTTTATGGCTTTATCTTATAGAACTCAAGGTCTCCGTGCTGGGAAAACAGGTTTTGCAGCTGTTTGAGCTAAGATTTCCAAGTTATTCACATAATGAAAACCGATACTTTGTTTCGGTCGAGTTCCCCATTCAAATGCATGTAATAGTGAGAAACGCACTGTCTTGGCGAAAGAAAGCGTTTTTGTACAACTTCATAGAAATAGCTGTAACTTTTGATAGAAGACTCAGACAAACATGTTTATGGCCTTATATTATAGAACTCAAGGTCTCCGTGCTGGGAAAACAGGTTTTGCAGCTGTTTGAGCTAAGATTTCCAAGTTATTCACATAATGAAAACCTATACTTTGTTTCGGTCGAGTTCCCCATTCAAATGCATGTAACAGTGAGAAACGCACTGTCTTGGCGAAAGAAAGCGTTTTTGTACAACTTCATAGAAATAGCTGTAACTTTTGATAGAAGACTCGGATACACATGTTTATGGCTTTATCTTATAGAACTCAAGGTCTCCGTGCTGGGAAAACAGGTTTTGCAGCTGTTTGAGCTAAGATTTCCAAGTTATTCACATAATGAAAACCTATACTTTGTTTCGGTCGAGTTCCCCATTCAAATGCATGTAACAGTGAGAAACGCACTGTCTTGGCGAAAGAAAGCGTTTTTGTACAACTTCATAGAAATAGCTGTAACTTTTGATAGAAGACTCAGACAAACATGTTTATGGCCTTATATTATAGAACTCAAGGTCTCCGTGCTGGGAAAACAGGTTTTGCAGCTGTTTGAGCTAAGATTTCCAAGTTATTCACATAATGAAAACCTATACTTTGTTTCGGTCGAGTTCCCCATTCAAATGCATGTAACAGTGAGAAACGCACTGTCTTGGCGAAAGAAAGCGTTTTTGTACAACTTCATATAAATAGCTGTAACTTTTGATAGAAGACTCAGACAAACATGTTTATGGCTTTATCTTATAGAACTCAAGGTCTCCGTGCTGGGAAAACAGGTTTTGCAGCTGTTTGAGCTAAGATTTCCAAGTTATTCACATAATGAAAACCTATACTTTGTTTCGGTCGAGTTCCCCATTCAAATGCATGTAACAGTGAGAAACGCACTGTCTTGGCGAAAGAAAGCGTTTTTGTACAACTTCATAGAAATAGCTGTAACTTTTGATAGAAGACTCAGACAAACATGTTTATGGCCTTATATTATAGAACTCAAGGTCTCCGTGCTGGGAAAACAGGTTTTGCAGCTGTTTGAGCTAAGATTTCCAAGTTATTCACATAATGAAAACCTATACTTTGTTTCGGTCGAGTTCCCCATTCAAATGCATGTAACAGTGAGAAACGCACTGTCTTGGCGAAAGAAAGCGTTTTTGTACAACTTCATAGAAATAGCTGTAACTTTTGATAGAAGACTCAGACAAACATGTTTATGGCTTTATCTTATAGAACTCAAGGTCTCCGTGCTGGGAAAACAGGTTTTGCAGCTGTTTGAGCTAAGATTTCCAAGTTATTGACATAATGAAAACCTATACTTTGTTTCGGTCGAGTTCCCCATTCAAATGCATGTAACAGTGAGAAACGCACTGTCTTGGCGAAAGAAAGCGTTTTTGTACAACTTCATAGAAATAGCTGTAACTTTTGATAGAAGACTCAGACAAACATGTTTATGGCTTTATCTTATAGAACTCAAGGTCTCCGTGCTGGGAAAACAGGTTTTGCAGCTGTTTGAGCTAAGATTTCCAAGTTATTCACATAATGAAAACTTATACTTTGTTTCGGTCGAGTTCCCCATTCAAATGCATGTAACAGTGAGAAACGCACTGTCTTGGCAAAAGAAAGCGTTTTTGTACAACTTCATATAAATAGCTGTAACTTTTGATAGAAGACTCGGATACACATGTTTATGGCTTTATCTTATAGAACTCAAGGTCTCCGTGCTGGGAAAACAGGTTTTGCAGCTGTTTGAGCTAAGATTTCCAAGTTATTCACATAATGAAAACCTATACTTTGTTTCGGTCGAGTTCCCCATTCAAATGCATGTAACAGTGAGAAACGCACTGTCTTGGCGAAAGAAAGCGTTTTTGTACAACTTCATAGAAATAGCTGTAACTTTTGATAGAAGACTCGGATACACATGTTTATGGCTTTATCTTATAGAACTCAAGGTCTCCGTGCTGGGAAAACAGGTTTTGCAGCTGTTTGAGCTAAGATTTCCAAGTTATTCACATAATGAAAACCGATACTTTGTTTCGGTCGAGTTCCCCATTCAAATGCATGTAATAGTGAGAAACGCACTGTCTTGGCGAAAGAAAGCGTTTTTGTACAACTTCATATAAATAGCTGTAACTTTTGATAGAAGACTCGGATACACATGTTTATGGCTTTATCTTATAGAACTCAAGGTCTCCGTGCTGGGAAAACAGGTTTTGCAGCTGTTTGAGCTAAGATTTCCAAGTTATTCACATAATGAAAACCTATACTTTGTTTCGGTCGAGTTCCCCATTCAAATGCATGTAACAGTGAGAAACGCACTGTCTTGGCGAAAGAAAGCGTTTTTGTACAACTTCATATAAATAGCTGTAACTTTTGATAGAAGACTCGGACACACATGTTTATGGCTTTATCTTATAGAACTCAAGGTCTCCGTGCTGGGAAAACAGGTTTTGCAGCTGTTTGAGCTAAGATTTCCAAGTTATTCACATAATGAAAACCTATACTTTGTTTCGGTCGAGTTCCCCATTCAAATGCATGTAACAGTGAGAAACGCACTGTCTTGGCGAAAGAAAGCGTTTTTGTACAACTTCATATAAATAGCTGTAACTTTTGATAGAAGACTCGGATACACATGTTTATGGCTTTATCTTATAGAACTCAAGGTCTCCGTGCTGGGAAAACAGGTTTTGCAGCTGTTTGAGCTAAGATTTCCAAGTTATTCACATAATGAAAACCTATACTTTGTTTCGGTCGAGTTCCCCATTCAAATGCATGTAACAGTGAGAAACGCACTGTCTTGGCGAAAGAAAGCGTTTTTGTACAACTTCATAGAAATAGCTGTAACTTTTGATAGAAGACTCAGACAAACATGTTTATGGCCTTATATTATAGAACTCAAGGTCTCCGTGCTGGGAAAACAGGTTTTGCAGCTGTTTGAGCTAAGATTTCCAAGTTATTCACATAATGAAAACCTATACTTTGTTTCGGTCGAGTTCCCCATTCAAATGCATGTAACAGTGAGAAACGCACTGTCTTGGCGAAAGAAAGCGTTTTTGTACAACTTCATATAAATAGCTGTAACTTTTGATAGAAGACTCGGATACACATGTTTATGGCTTTATCTTATAGAACTCAAGGTCTCCGTGCTGGGAAAACAGGTTTTGCAGCTGTTTGAGCTAAGATTTCCAAGTTATTCACATAATGAAAACCTATACTTTGTTTCGGTCGAGTTCCCCATTCAAATGCATGTAACAGTGAGAAACGCACAGTCTTGGCGAAAGAAAGCGTTTTTGTACAACTTCATAGAAATAGCTGTAACTTTTGATAGAAGACTCAGACAAACATGTTTATGGCTTTATCTTATAGAACTCAAGGTCTCCGTGCTGGGAAAACAGGTTTTGCAGCTGTTTGAGCTAAGATTTCCAAGTTATTCACATAATGAAAACCTATACTTTGTTTCGGTCGAGTTCCCCATTCAAATGCATGTAACAGTGAGAAACGCACTGTCTTGGCGAAAGAAAGCGTTTTTGTACAACTTCATATAAATAGCTGTAACTTTTGATAGAAGACTCGGATACACATGTTTATGGCTTTATCTTATAGAACTCAAGGTCTCCGTGCTGGGAAAACAGGTTTTGCAGCTGTTTGAGCTAAGATTTCCAAGTTATTCACATAATGAAAACCTATACTTTGTTTCGGTCGAGTTCCCCATTCAAATGCATGTAACAGTGAGAAACGCACTGTCTTGGCGAAAGAAAGCGTTTTTGTACAACTTCATAGAAATAGCTGTAACTTTTGATAGAAGACTCAGACAAACATGTTTATGGCCTTATATTATAGAACTCAAGGTCTCCGTGCTGGGAAAACAGGTTTTGCAGCTGTTTGAGCTAAGATTTCCAAGTTATTCACATAATGAAAACCTATACTTTGTTTCGGTCGAGTTCCCCATTCAAATGCATGTAACAGTGAGAAACGCACTGTCTTGGCGAAAGAAAGCGTTTTTGTACAACTTCATATAAATAGCTGTAACTTTTGATAGAAGACTCGGATACACATGTTTATGGCTTTATCTTATAGAACTCAAGGTCTCCGTGCTGGGAAAACAGGTTTTGCAGCTGTTTGAGCTAAGATTTCCAAGTTATTCACATAATGAAAACCTATACTTTGTTTCGGTCGAGTTCCCCATTCAAATGCATGTAACAGTGAGAAACGCACAGTCTTGGCGAAAGAAAGCGTTTTTGTACAACTTCATAGAAATAGCTGTAACTTTTGATAGAAGACTCAGACAAACATGTTTATGGCTTTATCTTATAGAACTCAAGGTCTCCGTGCTGGGAAAACAGGTTTTGCAGCTGTTTGAGCTAAGATTTCCAAGTTATTCACATAATGAAAACCTATACTTTGTTTCGGTCGAGTTCCCCATTCAAATGCATGTAACAGTGAGAAACGCACTGTCTTGGCGAAAGAAAGCGTTTTTGTACAACTTCATAGAAATAGCTGTAACTTTTGATAGAAGACTCAGACAAACATGTTTATGGCCTTATATTATAGAACTCAAGGTCTCCGTGCTGGGAAAACAGGTTTTGCAGCTGTTTGAGCTAAGATTTCCAAGTTATTCACATAATGAAAACCTATACTTTGTTTCGGTCGAGTTCCCCATTCAAATGCATGTAACAGTGAGAAACGCACTGTCTTGGCGAAAGAAAGCGTTTTTGTACAACTTCATAGAAATAGCTGTAACTTTTGATAGAAGACTCAGACAAACATGTTTATGGCTTTATCTTATAGAACTCAAGGTCTCCGTGCTGGGAAAACAGGTTTTGCAGCTGTTTGAGCTAAGATTTCCAAGTTATTGACATAATGAAAACCTATACTTTGTTTCGGTCGAGTTCCCCATTCAAATGCATGTAACAGTGAGAAACGCACTGTCTTGGCGAAAGAAAGCGTTTTTGTACAACTTCATAGAAATAGCTGTAACTTTTGATAGAAGACTCAGACAAACATGTTTATGGCTTTATCTTATAGAACTCAAGGTCTCCGTGCTGGGAAAACAGGTTTTGCAGCTGTTTGAGCTAAGATTTCCAAGTTATTCACATAATGAAAACTTATACTTTGTTTCGGTCGAGTTCCCCATTCAAATGCATGTAACAGTGAGAAACGCACTGTCTTGGCAAAAGAAAGCGTTTTTGTACAACTTCATA
The DNA here is from genome assembly GCF_057381845.1 of Rhamphochromis longiceps. NCBI lineage: Eukaryota > Metazoa > Chordata > Actinopteri > Cichliformes > Cichlidae > Rhamphochromis > Rhamphochromis longiceps. Next base: position 19,172,118 of record NC_140576.1, read on the forward strand.
TAAATAGCTGTAACTTTTGATAGAAGACTCGGATACACATGTTTATGGCTTTATCTTATAGAACTCAAGGTCTCCGTGCTGGGAAAACAGGTTTTGCAGCTGTTTGAGCTAAGATTTCCAAGTTATTCACATAATGAAAACCTATACTTTGTTTCGGTCGAGTTCCCCATTCAAATGCATGTAACAGTGAGAAACGCACTGTCTTGGCGAAAGAAAGCGTTTTTGTACAACTTCATAGAAATAGCTGTAACTTTTGATAGAAGACTCGGATACACATGTTTATGGCTTTATCTTATAGAACTCAAGGTCTCCGTGCTGGGAAAACAGGTTTTGCAGCTGTTTGAGCTAAGATTTCCAAGTTATTCACATAATGAAAACCGATACTTTGTTTCGGTCGAGTTCCCCATTCAAATGCATGTAATAGTGAGAAACGCACTGTCTTGGCGAAAGAAAGCGTTTTTGTACAACTTCATATAAATAGCTGTAACTTTTGATAGAAGACTCGGATACACATGTTTATGGCTTTATCTTATAGAACTCAAGGTCTCCGTGCTGGGAAAACAGGTTTTGCAGCTGTTTGAGCTAAGATTTCCAAGTTATTCACATAATGAAAACCTATACTTTGTTTCGGTCGAGTTCCCCATTCAAATGCATGTAACAGTGAGAAACGCACTGTCTTGGCGAAAGAAAGCGTTTTTGTACAACTTCATATAAATAGCTGTAACTTTTGATAGAAGACTCGGACACACATGTTTATGGCTTTATCTTATAGAACTCAAGGTCTCCGTGCTGGGAAAACAGGTTTTGCAGCTGTTTGAGCTAAGATTTCCAAGTTATTCACATAATGAAAACCTATACTTTGTTTCGGTCGAGTTCCCCATTCAAATGCATGTAACAGTGAGAAACGCACTGTCTTGGCGAAAGAAAGCGTTTTTGTACAACTTCATATAAATAGCTGTAACTTTTGATAGAAGACTCGGATACACATGTTTATGGCTTTATCTTATAGAACTCAAGGTCTCCGTGCTGGGAAAACAGGTTTTGCAGCTGTTTGAGCTAAGATTTCCAAGTTATTCACATAATGAAAACCTATACTTTGTTTCGGTCGAGTTCCCCATTCAAATGCATGTAACAGTGAGAAACGCACTGTCTTGGCGAAAGAAAGCGTTTTTGTACAACTTCATATAAATAGCTGTAACTTTTGATAGAAGACTCGGATACACATGTTTATGGCTTTATCTTATAGAACTCAAGGTCTCCGTGCTGGGAAAACAGGTTTTGCAGCTGTTTGAGCTAAGATTTCCAAGTTATTCACATAATGAAAACCTATACTTTGTTTCGGTCGAGTTCCCCATTCAAATGCATGTAACAGTGAGAAACGCACAGTCTTGGCGAAAGAAAGCGTTTTTGTACAACTTCATAGAAATAGCTGTAACTTTTGATAGAAGACTCAGACAAACATGTTTATGGCTTTATCTTATAGAACTCAAGGTCTCCGTGCTGGGAAAACAGGTTTTGCAGCTGTTTGAGCTAAGATTTCCAAGTTATTCACATAATGAAAACCTATACTTTGTTTCGGTCGAGTTCCCCATTCAAATGCATGTAACAGTGAGAAACGCACTGTCTTGGCGAAAGAAAGCGTTTTTGTACAACTTCATAGAAATAGCTGTAACTTTTGATAGAAGACTCGGATACACATGTTTATGGCTTTATCTTATAGAACTCAAGGTCTCCGTGCTGGGAAAACAGGTTTTGCAGCTGTTTGAGCTAAGATTTCCAAGTTATTCACATAATGAAAACCGATACTTTGTTTCGGTCGAGTTCCCCATTCAAATGCATGTAATAGTGAGAAACGCACTGTCTTGGCGAAAGAAAGCGTTTTTGTACAACTTCATATAAATAGCTGTAACTTTTGATAGAAGACTCGGATACACATGTTTATGGCTTTATCTTATAGAACTCAAGGTCTCCGTGCTGGGAAAACAGGTTTTGCAGCTGTTTGAGCTAAGATTTCCAAGTTATTCACATAATGAAAACCTATACTTTGTTTCGGTCGAGTTCCCCATTCAAATGCATGTAACAGTGAGAAACGCACTGTCTTGGCGAAAGAAAGCGTTTTTGTACAACTTCATAGAAATAGCTGTAACTTTTGATAGAAGACTCAGACAAATATGTTCATGGCCTTATATTATAGAACTCAAGGTCTCCGTGCTGGGAAAACAGGTTTTGCAGCTGTTTGAGCTAAGATTTCCAAGTTATTCACATAATGAAAACCTATACTTTGTTTCGGTCGAGTTCCCCATTCAAATGCATGTAACAGTGAGAAACGCACTGTCTTGGCGAAAGAAAGCGTTTTTGTACAACTTCATATAAATAGCTGTAACCTTTGATAGAAGACTCAGACAAACATGTTTATGGCTTTATCTTATAGAACTCAAGGTCTCCGTGCTGGGAAAACAGGTTTTGCAGCTGTTTGAGCTAAGATTTCCAAGTTATTCACATAATGAAAACCTATACTTTGTTTCGGTCGAGTTCCCCATTCAAATGCATGTAACAGTGAGAAACGCACAGTCTTGGCGAAAGAAAGCGTTTTTGTACAACTTCATAGAAATAGCTGTAACTTTTGATAGAAGACTCGGATACACATGTTTATGGCTTTATCTTATAGAACTCAAGGTCTCCGTGCTGGGAAAACAGGTTTTGCAGCTGTTTGAGCTAAGATTTCCAAGTTATTCACATAATGAAAACCGATACTTTGTTTCGGTCGAGTTCCCCATTCAAATGCATGTAATAGTGAGAAACGCACTGTCTTGGCGAAAGAAAGCGTTTTTGTACAACTTCATATAAATAGCTGTAACTTTTGATAGAAGACTCGGATACACATGTTTATGGCTTTATCTTATAGAACTCAAGGTCTCCGTGCTGGGAAAACAGGTTTTGCAGCTGTTTGAGCTAAGATTTCCAAGTTATTCACATAATGAAAACCTATACTTTGTTTCGGTCGAGTTCCCCATTCAAATGCATGTAACAGTGAGAAACGCACTGTCTTGGCGAAAGAAAGCGTTTTGTACAACTTCATAGAAATAGCTGTAACTTTTGATAGAAGACTCAGACAAATATGTTCATGGCCTTATATTATAGAACTCAAGGTCTCCGTGCTGGGAAAACAGGTTTTGCAGCTGTTTGAGCTAAGATTTCCAAGTTATTCACATAATGAAAACCTATACTTTGTTTCGGTCGAGTTCCCCATTCAAATGCATGTAACAGTGAGAAACGCACAGTCTTGGCGAAAGAAAGCGTTTTTGTACAACTTCATAGAAATAGCTGTAACTTTTGATAGAAAACTCAGACAAACATGTTTATGGCTTTATCTTATAGAACTCAAGGTCTCCGTGCTGGGAAAACAGGTTTTGCAGCTGTTTGAGCTAAGATTTCCAAGTTATTCACATAATGAAAACTTATACTTTGTTTCGGTGGGTTCCCCATTCAAATGCATGTAACAGTGAGAAACGCACTGTCTTGGCGAAAGAAAGCGTTTTTGTACAACTTCATAGAAATAGCTGTAACTTTTGATAGAAGACTCAGACAAACATGTTTATGGCCTTATATTATAGAACTCAAGGTCTCCGTGCTGGGAAAACAGGTTTTGCAGCTGTTTGAGCTAAGATTTCCAAGTTATTCACATAATGAAAACCTATACTTTGTTTCGGTCGAGTTCCCCATTCAAATGCATGTAACAGTGAGAAACGCACTGTCTTGGCGAAAGAAAGCGTTTTTGTACAACTTCATATAAATAGCTGTAACTTTTGATAGAAGACTCGGATACACATGTTTATGGCTTTATCTTATAGAACTCAAGGTCTCCGTGCTGGGAAAACAGGTTTTGCAGCTGTTTGAGCTAAGATTTCCAAGTTATTCACATAATGAAAACCTATACTTTGTTTCGGTCGAGTTCCCCATTCAAATGCATGTAACAGTGAGAAACGCACAGTCTTGGCGAAAGAAAGCGTTTTTGTACAACTTCATAGAAATAGCTGTAACTTTTGATAGAAGACTCAGACAAACATGTTTATGGCTTTATCTTATAGAACTCAAGGTCTCCGTGCTGGGAAAACAGGTTTTGCAGCTGTTTGAGCTAAGATTTCCAAGTTATTCACATAATGAAAACCTATACTTTGTTTCGGTCGAGTTCCCCATTCAAATGCATGTAACAGTGAGAAACGCACTGTCTTGGCGAAAGAAAGCGTTTTTGTACAACTTCATAGAAATAGCTGTAACTTTTGATAGAAGACTCAGACAAACATGTTTATGGCCTTATATTATAGAACTCAAGGTCTCCGTGCTGGGAAAACAGGTTTTGCAGCTGTTTGAGCTAAGATTTCCAAGTTATTCACATAATGAAAACCTATACTTTGTTTCGGTCGAGTTCCCCATTCAAGTGCATGTAACAGTGAGAAACGCACTGTCTTGGCGAAAGAAAGCGTTTTTGTACAACTTCATAGAAATAGCTGTAACTTTTGATAGAAGACTCAGACAAACATGTTTATGGCTTTATCTTATAGAACTCAAGGTCTCCGTGCTGGGAAAACAGGTTTTGCAGCTGTTTGAGCTAAGATTTCCAAGTTATTGACATAATGAAAACCTATACTTTGTTTCGGTCGAGTTCCCCATTCAAATGCATGTAACAGTGAGAAACGCACTGTCTTGGCAAAAGAAAGCGTTTTTGTACAACTTCATATAAATAGCTGTAACTTTTGATAGAAGACTCAGACAAACATGTTTATGGCTTTATCTTATAGAACTCAAGGTCTCCGTGCTGGGAAAACAGGTTTTGCAGCTGTTTGAGCTAAGATTTCCAAGTTATTCACATAATGAAAACCTATACTTTGTTTCGGTCGAGTTCCCCATTCAAATGCATGTAACAGTGAGAAACGCACTGTCTTGGCGAAAGAAAGCGTTTTTGTACAACTTCATAGAAATAGCTGTAACTTTTGATAGAAGACTCGGATACACATGTTTATGGCTTTATCTTATAGAACTCAAGGTCTCCGTGCTGGGAAAACAGGTTTTGCAGCTGTTTGAGCTAAGATTTCCAAGTTATTCACATAATGAAAACCGATACTTTGTTTCGGTCGAGTTCCCCATTCAAATGCATGTAATAGTGAGAAACGCACTGTCTTGGCGAAAGAAAGCGTTTTTGTACAACTTCATATAAATAGCTGTAACTTTTGATAGAAGACTCGGATACACATGTTTATGGCTTTATCTTATAGAACTCAAGGTCTCCGTGCTGGGAAAACAGGTTTTGCAGCTGTTTGAGCTAAGATTTCCAAGTTATTCACATAATGAAAACCTATACTTTGTTTCGGTCGAGTTCCCCATTCAAATGCATGTAACAGTGAGAAACGCACTGTCTTGGCGAAAGAAAGCGTTTTTGTACAACTTCATATAAATAGCTGTAACTTTTGATAGAAGACTCGGACACACATGTTTATGGCTTTATCTTATAGAACTCAAGGTCTCCGTGCTGGGAAAACAGGTTTTGCAGCTGTTTGAGCTAAGATTTCCAAGTTATTCACATAATGAAAACCTATACTTTGTTTCGGTCGAGTTCCCCATTCAAATGCATGTAACAGTGAGAAACGCACTGTCTTGGCGAAAGAAAGCGTTTTTGTACAACTTCATATAAATAGCTGTAACTTTTGATAGAAGACTCGGATACACATGTTTATGGCTTTATCTTATAGAACTCAAGGTCTCCGTGCTGGGAAAACAGGTTTTGCAGCTGTTTGAGCTAAGATTTCCAAGTTATTCACATAATGAAAACCTATACTTTGTTTCGGTCGAGTTCCCCATTCAAATGCATGTAACAGTGAGAAACGCACTGTCTTGGCGAAAGAAAGCGTTTTTGTACAACTTCATAGAAATAGCTGTAACTTTTGATAGAAGACTCAGACAAACATGTTTATGGCCTTATATTATAGAACTCAAGGTCTCCGTGCTGGGAAAACAGGTTTTGCAGCTGTTTGAGCTAAGATTTCCAAGTTATTCACATAATGAAAACCTATACTTTGTTTCGGTCGAGTTCCCCATTCAAATGCATGTAACAGTGAGAAACGCACTGTCTTGGCGAAAGAAAGCGTTTTTGTACAACTTCATATAAATAGCTGTAACTTTTGATAGAAGACTCGGATACACATGTTTATGGCTTTATCTTATAGAACTCAAGGTCTCCGTGCTGGGAAAACAGGTTTTGCAGCTGTTTGAGCTAAGATTTCCAAGTTATTCACATAATGAAAACCTATACTTTGTTTCGGTCGAGTTCCCCATTCAAATGCATGTAACAGTGAGAAACGCACAGTCTTGGCGAAAGAAAGCGTTTTTGTACAACTTCATAGAAATAGCTGTAACTTTTGATAGAAGACTCGGATACACATGTTTATGGCTTTATCTTATAGAACTCAAGGTCTCCGTGCTGGGAAAACAGGTTTTGCAGCTGTTTGAGCTAAGATTTCCAAGTTATTCACATAATGAAAACCTATACTTTGTTTCGGTCGAGTTCCCCATTCAAATGCATGTAACAGTGAGAAACGCACTGTCTTGGCGAAAGAAAGCGTTTTTGTACAACTTCATAGAAATAGCTGTAACTTTTGATAGAAGACTCGGATACACATGTTTATGGCTTTATCTTATAGAACTCAAGGTCTCCGTGCTGGGAAAACAGGTTTTGCAGCTGTTTGAGCTAAGATTTCCAAGTTATTCACATAATGAAAACCTATACTTTGTTTCGGTCGAGTTCCCCATTCAAATGCATGTAACAGTGAGAAACGCACTGTCTTGGCGAAAGAAAGCGTTTTTGTACAACTTCATATAAATAGCTGTAACCTTTGATAGAAGACTCAGACAAACATGTTTATGGCTTTATCTTATAGAACTCAAGGTCTCCGTGCTGGGAAAACAGGTTTTGCAGCTGTTTGAGCTAAGATTTCCAAGTTATTCACATAATGAAAACCTATACTTTGTTTCGGTCGAGTTCCCCATTCAAATGCATGTAATAGTGAGAAACGCACAGTCTTGGCGAAAGAAAGCGTTTTTGTACAACTTCATATAAATAGCTGTAACTTTTGATAGAAGACTCGGATACACATGTTTATGGCTTTATCTTATAGAACTCAAGGTCTCCGTGCTGGGAAAACAGGTTTTGCAGCTGTTTGAGCTAAGATTTCCAAGTTATTCACATAATGAAAACCTATACTTTGTTTCGGTCGAGTTCCCCATTCAAATGCATGTAACAGTGAGAAACGCACTGTCTTGGCGAAAGAAAGCGTTTTGTACAACTTCATAGAAATAGCTGTAACTTTTGATAGAAGACTCAGACAAATATGTTCATGGCCTTATATTATAGAACTCAAGGTCTCCGTGCTGGGAAAACAGGTTTTGCAGCTGTTTGAGCTAAGATTTCCAAGTTATTCACATAATGAAAACCTATACTTTGTTTCGGTCGAGTTCCCCATTCAAATGCATGTAACAGTGAGAAACGCACAGTCTTGGCGAAAGAAAGCGTTTTTGTACAACTTCATAGAAATAGCTGTAACTTTTGATAGAAAACTCAGACAAACATGTTTATGGCTTTATCTTATAGAACTCAAGGTCTCCGTGCTGGGAAAACAGGTTTTGCAGCTGTTTGAGCTAAGATTTCCAAGTTATTCACATAATGAAAACTTATACTTTGTTTCGGTGGGTTCCCCATTCAAATGCATGTAACAGTGAGAAACGCACTGTCTTGGCGAAAGAAAGCGTTTTTGTACAACTTCATAGAAATAGCTGTAACTTTTGATAGAAGACTCAGACAAACATGTTTATGGCCTTATATTATAGAACTCAAGGTCTCCGTGCTGGGAAAACAGGTTTTGCAGCTGTTTGAGCTAAGATTTCCAAGTTATTCACATAATGAAAACCTATACTTTGTTTCGGTCGAGTTCCCCATTCAAATGCATGTAACAGTGAGAAACGCACTGTCTTGGCGAAAGAAAGCGTTTTTGTACAACTTCATAGAAATAGCTGTAACTTTTGATAGAAGACTCAGACAAACATGTTTATGGCTTTATCTTATAGAACTCAAGGTCTCCGTGCTGGGAAAACAGGTTTTGCAGCTGTTTGAGCTAAGATTTCCAAGTTATTCACATAATGAAAACCTATACTTTGTTTCGGTCGAGTTCCCCATTCAAATGCATGTAACAGTGAGAAACGCACAGTCTTGGCGAAAGAAAGCGTTTTTGTACAACTTCATATAAATAGCTGTAACTTTTGATAGAAGACTCGGATACACATGTTTATGGCTTTATCTTATAGAACTCAAGGTCTCCGTGCTGGGAAAACAGGTTTTGCAGCTGTTTGAGCTAAGATTTCCAAGTTATTCACATAATGAAAACTTATACTTTGTTTCGGTCGAGTTCCCCATTCAAATGCATGTAACAGTGAGAAACGCACTGTCTTGGCGAAAGAAAGCGTTTTTGTACAACTTCATATAAATAGCTGTAACTTTTGATAGAAGACTCGGATACACATGTTTATGGCTTTATCTTATAGAACTCAAGGTCTCCGTGCTGGGAAAACAGGTTTTGCAGCTGTTTGAGCTAAGATTTCCAAGTTATTCACATAATGAAAACTTATACTTTGTTTCGGTGGAGTTCCCCATTCAAATGCATGTAACAGTGAGAAACGCACTGTCTTGGCGAAAGAAAGCGTTTTTGTACAACTTCATAGAAATAGCTGTAACTTTTGATAGAAGACTCGGATACACATGTTTATGGCTTTATCTTATAGAACTCAAGGTCTCCGTGCTGGGAAAACAGGTTTTGCAGCTGTTTGAGCTAAGATTTCCAAGTTATTCACATAATGAAAACCTATACTTTGTTTTGGTCGAGTTCCCCATTCAAATGCATGTAACAGTGAGAAACGCACAGTCTTGGCGAAAGAAAGCGTTTTTGTACAACTTCATAGAAATAGCTGTAACTTTTGATAGAAGACTCAGACAAACATGTTTATGGCTTTATCTTATAGAACTCAAGGTCTCCGTGCTGGGAAAACAGGTTTTGCAGCTGTTTGAGCTAAGATTTCCAAGTTATTCACATAATGAAAACCTATACTTTGTTTCGGTGGAGTTCCCCATTCAAATGCATGTAACAGTGAGAAACGCACAGTCTTGGCGAAAGAAAGCGTTTTTGTACAACTTCATATAAATAGCTGTAACTTTTGATAGAAGACTCGGATACACATGTTTATGGCTTTATCTTATAGAACTCAAGGTCTCCGTGCTGGGAAAACAGGTTTTGCAGCTGTTTGAGCTAAGATTTCCAAGTTATTCACATAATGAAAACCTATACTTTGTTTCGGTCGAGTTCCCCATTCAAATGCATGTAACAGTGAGAAACGCACTGTCTTGGCGAAAGAAAGCGTTTTGTACAACTTCATAGAAATAGCTGTAACTTTTGATAGAAGACTCAGACAAATATGTTCATGGCCTTATATTATAGAACTCAAGGTCTCCGTGCTGGGAAAACAGGTTTTGCAGCTGTTTGAGCTAAGATTTCCAAGTTATTCACATAATGAAAACCTATACTTTGTTTCGGTCGAGTTCCCCATTCAAATGCATGTAACAGTGAGAAACGCACAGTCTTGGCGAAAGAAAGCGTTTTTGTACAACTTCATAGAAATAGCTGTAACTTTTGATAGAAAACTCAGACAAACATGTTTATGGCTTTATCTTATAGAACTCAAGGTCTCCGTGCTGGGAAAACAGGTTTTGCAGCTGTTTGAGCTAAGATTTCCAAGTTATTCACATAATGAAAACTTATACTTTGTTTCGGTGGGTTCCCCATTCAAATGCATGTAACAGTGAGAAACGCACTGTCTTGGCGAAAGAAAGCGTTTTTGTACAACTTCATAGAAATAGCTGTAACTTTTGATAGAAGACTCAGACAAACATGTTTATGGCCTTATATTATAGAACTCAAGGTCTCCGTGCTGGGAAAACAGGTTTTGCAGCTGTTTGAGCTAAGATTTCCAAGTTATTCACATAATGAAAACCTATACTTTGTTTCGGTCGAGTTCCCCATTCAAATGCATGTAACAGTGAGAAACGCACTGTCTTGGCGAAAGAAAGCGTTTTGTACAACTTCATAGAAATAGCTGTAACTTTTGATAGAAGACTCAGACAAATATGTTCATGGCCTTATATTATAGAACTCAAGGTCTCCGTGCTGGGAAAACAGGTTTTGCAGCTGTTTGAGCTAAGATTTCCAAGTTATTCACATAATGAAAACCTATACTTTGTTTCGGTCGAGTTCCCCATTCAAATGCATGTAACAGTGAGAAACGCACAGTCTTGGCGAAAGAAAGCGTTTTTGTACAACTTCATAGAAATAGCTGTAACTTTTGATAGAAAACTCAGACAAACATGTTTATGGCTTTATCTTATAGAACTCAAGGTCTCCGTGCTGGGAAAACAGGTTTTGCAGCTGTTTGAGCTAAGATTTCCAAGTTATTCACATAATGAAAACTTATACTTTGTTTCGGTGGGTTCCCCATTCAAATGCATGTAACAGTGAGAAACGCACTGTCTTGGCGAAAGAAAGCGTTTTTGTACAACTTCATAGAAATAGCTGTAACTTTTGATAGAAGACTCAGACAAACATGTTTATGGCCTTATATTATAGAACTCAAGGTCTCCGTGCTGGGAAAACAGGTTTTGCAGCTGTTTGAGCTAAGATTTCCAAGTTATTCACATAATGAAAACCTATACTTTGTTTCGGTCGAGTTCCCCATTCAAATGCATGTAACAGTGAGAAACGCACTGTCTTGGCGAAAGAAAGCGTTTTTGTACAACTTCATATAAATAGCTGTAACTTTTGATAGAAGACTCGGATACACATGTTTATGGCTTTATCTTATAGAACTCAAGGTCTCCGTGCTGGGAAAACAGGTTTTGCAGCTGTTTGAGCTAAGATTTCCAAGTTATTCACATAATGAAAACCTATACTTTGTTTCGGTCGAGTTCCCCATTCAAATGCATGTAACAGTGAGAAACGCACAGTCTTGGCGAAAGAAAGCGTTTTTGTACAACTTCATAGAAATAGCTGTAACTTTTGATAGAAGACTCAGACAAACATGTTTATGGCTTTATCTTATAGAACTCAAGGTCTCCGTGCTGGGAAAACAGGTTTTGCAGCTGTTTGAGCTAAGATTTCCAAGTTATTCACATAATGAAAACCTATACTTTGTTTCGGTCGAGTTCCCCATTCAAATGCATGTAACAGTGAGAAACGCACTGTCTTGGCGAAAGAAAGCGTTTTTGTACAACTTCATAGAAATAGCTGTAACTTTTGATAGAAGACTCAGACAAACATGTTTATGGCCTTATATTATAGAACTCAAGGTCTCCGTGCTGGGAAAACAGGTTTTGCAGCTGTTTGAGCTAAGATTTCCAAGTTATTCACATAATGAAAACCTATACTTTGTTTCGGTCGAGTTCCCCATTCAAGTGCATGTAACAGTGAGAAACGCACTGTCTTGGCGAAAGAAAGCGTTTTTGTACAACTTCATAGAAATAGCTGTAACTTTTGATAGAAGACTCAGACAAACATGTTTATGGCTTTATCTTATAGAACTCAAGGTCTCCGTGCTGGGAAAACAGGTTTTGCAGCTGTTTGAGCTAAGATTTCCAAGTTATTCACATAATGAAAACCTATACTTTGTTTCGGTCGAGTTCCCCATTCAAATGCATGTAACAGTGAGAAACGCACTGTCTTGGCGAAAGAAAGCGTTTTTGTACAACTTCATAGAAATAGCTGTAACTTTTGATAGAAGACTCAGACAAACATGTTTATGGCTTTATCTTATAGAACTCAAGGTCTCCGTGCTGGGAAAACAGGTTTTGCAGCTGTTTGAGCTAAGATTTCCAAGTTATTCACATAATGAAAACTTATACTTTGTTTCGGTCGAGTTCCCCATTCAAATGCATGTAACAGTGAGAAACGCACTGTCTTGGCAAAAGAAAGCGTTTTTGTACAACTTCATATAAATAGCTGTAACTTTTGATAGAAGACTCGGATACACATGTTTATGGCTTTATCTTATAGAACTCAAGGTCTCCGTGCTGGGAAAACAGGTTTTGCAGCTGTTTGAGCTAAGATTTCCAAGTTATTCACATAATGAAAACCTATACTTTGTTTCGGTCGAGTTCCCCATTCAAATGCATGTAACAGTGAGAAACGCACTGTCTTGGCGAAAGAAAGCGTTTTTGTACAACTTCATAGAAATAGCTGTAACTTTTGATAGAAGACTCGGATACACATGTTTATGGCTTTATCTTATAGAACTCAAGGTCTCCGTGCTGGGAAAACAGGTTTTGCAGCTGTTTGAGCTAAGATTTCCAAGTTATTCACATAATGAAAACCGATACTTTGTTTCGGTCGAGTTCCCCATTCAAATGCATGTAATAGTGAGAAACGCACTGTCTTGGCGAAAGAAAGCGTTTTTGTACAACTTCATATAAATAGCTGTAACTTTTGATAGAAGACTCGGATACACATGTTTATGGCTTTATCTTATAGAACTCAAGGTCTCCGTGCTGGGAAAACAGGTTTTGCAGCTGTTTGAGCTAAGATTTCCAAGTTATTCACATAATGAAAACCTATACTTTGTTTCGGTCGAGTTCCCCATTCAAATGCATGTAACAGTGAGAAACGCACTGTCTTGGCGAAAGAAAGCGTTTTTGTACAACTTCATATAAATAGCTGTAACTTTTGATAGAAGACTCGGACACACATGTTTATGGCTTTATCTTATAGAACTCAAGGTCTCCGTGCTGGGAAAACAGGTTTTGCAGCTGTTTGAGCTAAGATTTCCAAGTTATTCACATAATGAAAACCTATACTTTGTTTCGGTCGAGTTCCCCATTCAAATGCATGTAACAGTGAGAAACGCACTGTCTTGGCGAAAGAAAGCGTTTTTGTACAACTTCATATAAATAGCTGTAACTTTTGATAGAAGACTCGGATACACATGTTTATGGCTTTATCTTATAGAACTCAAGGTCTCCGTGCTGGGAAAACAGGTTTTGCAGCTGTTTGAGCTAAGATTTCCAAGTTATTCACATAATGAAAACCTATACTTTGTTTCGGTCGAGTTCCCCATTCAAATGCATGTAACAGTGAGAAACGCACTGTCTTGGCGAAAGAAAGCGTTTTTGTACAACTTCATAGAAATAGCTGTAACTTTTGATAGAAGACTCAGACAAACATGTTTATGGCCTTATATTATAGAACTCAAGGTCTCCGTGCTGGGAAAACAGGTTTTGCAGCTGTTTGAGCTAAGATTTCCAAGTTATTCACATAATGAAAACCTATACTTTGTTTCGGTCGAGTTCCCCATTCAAATGCATGTAACAGTGAGAAACGCACTGTCTTGGCGAAAGAAAGCGTTTTTGTACAACTTCATATAAATAGCTGTAACTTTTGATAGAAGACTCGGATACACATGTTTATGGCTTTATCTTATAGAACTCAAGGTCTCCGTGCTGGGAAAACAGGTTTTGCAGCTGTTTGAGCTAAGATTTCCAAGTTATTCACATAATGAAAACCTATACTTTGTTTCGGTCGAGTTCCCCATTCAAATGCATGTAACAGTGAGAAACGCACAGTCTTGGCGAAAGAAAGCGTTTTTGTACAACTTCATAGAAATAGCTGTAACTTTTGATAGAAGACTCGGATACACATGTTTATGGCTTTATCTTATAGAACTCAAGGTCTCCGTGCTGGGAAAACAGGTTTTGCAGCTGTTTGAGCTAAGATTTCCAAGTTATTCACATAATGAAAACCTATACTTTGTTTCGGTCGAGTTCCCCATTCAAATGCATGTAACAGTGAGAAACGCACTGTCTTGGCGAAAGAAAGCGTTTTTGTACAACTTCATAGAAATAGCTGTAACTTTTGATAGAAGACTCGGATACACATGTTTATGGCTTTATCTTATAGAACTCAAGGTCTCCGTGCTGGGAAAACAGGTTTTGCAGCTGTTTGAGCTAAGATTTCCAAGTTATTCACATAATGAAAACCTATACTTTGTTTCGGTCGAGTTCCCCATTCAAATGCATGTAACAGTGAGAAACGCACTGTCTTGGCGAAAGAAAGCGTTTTTGTACAACTTCATAGAAATAGCTGTAACTTTTGATAGAAGACTCAGACAAATATGTTTATGGCCTTATATTATAGAACTCAAGGTCTCCGTGCTGGGAAAACAGGTTTTGCAGCTGTTTGAGCTAAGATTTCCAAGTTATTCACATAATGAAAACCTATACTTTGTTTCGGTCGAGTTCCCCATTCAAATGCATGTAACAGTGAGAAACGCACTGTCTTGGCGAAAGAAAGCGTTTTTGTACAACTTCATATAAATAGCTGTAACTTTTGATAGAAGACTCAGACAAACATGTTTATGGCTTTATCTTATAGAACTCAAGGTCTCCGTGCTGGGAAAACAGGTTTTGCAGCTGTTTGAGCTAAGATTTCCAAGTTATTCACATAATGAAAACCTATACTTTGTTTCGGTCGAGTTCCCCATTCAAATGCATGTAACAGTGAGAAACGCACAGTCTTGGCGAAAGAAAGCGTTTTTGTACAACTTCATATAAATAGCTGTAACTTTTGATAGAAGACTCGGATACACATGTTTATGGCTTTATCTTATAGAACTCAAGGTCTCCGTGCTGGGAAAACAGGTTTTGCAGCTGTTTGAGCTAAGATTTCCAAGTTATTCACATAATGAAAACCTATACTTTGTTTCGGTCGAGTTCCCCATTCAAATGCATGTAACAGTGAGAAACGCACTGTCTTGGCGAAAGAAAGCGTTTTGTACAACTTCATAGAAATAGCTGTAACTTTTGATAGAAGACTCAGACAAACATGTTTATGGCCTTATATTATAGAACTCAAGGTCTCCGTGCTGGGAAAACAGGTTTTGCAGCTGTTTGAGCTAAGATTTCCAAGTTATTCACATAATGAAAACCTATACTTTGTTTCGGTCGAGTTCCCCATTCAAATGCATGTAACAGTGAGAAACGCACAGTCTTGGCGAAAGAAAGCGTTTTTGTACAACTTCATAGAAATAGCTGTAACTTTTGATAGAAAACTCAGACAAACATGTTTATGGCTTTATCTTATAGAACTCAAGGTCTCCGTGCTGGGAAAACAGGTTTTGCAGCTGTTTGAGCTAAGATTTCCAAGTTATTCACATAATGAAAACTTATACTTTGTTTCGGTGGGTTCCCCATTCAAATGCATGTAACAGTGAGAAACGCACTGTCTTGGCGAAAGAAAGCGTTTTTGTACAACTTCATAGAAATAGCTGTAACTTTTGATAGAAGACTCAGACAAACATGTTTATGGCCTTATATTATAGAACTCAAGGTCTCCGTGCTGGGAAAACAGGTTTTGCAGCTGTTTGAGCTAAGATTTCCAAGTTATTCACATAATGAAAACCTATACTTTGTTTCGGTCGAGTTCCCCATTCAAATGCATGTAACAGTGAGAAACGCACAGTCTTGGCGAAAGAAAGCGTTTTTGTACAACTTCATATAAATAGCTGTAACTTTTGATAGAAGACTCGGATACACATGTTTATGGCTTTATCTTATAGAACTCAAGGTCTCCGTGCTGGGAAAACAGGTTTTGCAGCTGTTTGAGCTAAGATTTCCAAGTTATTCACATAATGAAAACTTATACTTTGTTTCGGTCGAGTTCCCCATTCAAATGCATGTAACAGTGAGAAACGCACTGTCTTGGCGAAAGAAAGCGTTTTTGTACAACTTCATATAAATAGCTGTAACTTTTGATAGAAGACTCGGATACACATGTTTATGGCTTTATCTTATAGAACTCAAGGTCTCCGTGCTGGGAAAACAGGTTTTGCAGCTGTTTGAGCTAAGATTTCCAAGTTATTCACATAATGAAAACCTATACTTTGTTTCGGTCGAGTTCCCCATTCAAATGCATGTAACAGTGAGAAACGCACTGTCTTGGCGAAAGAAAGCGTTTTGTACAACTTCATAGAAATAGCTGTAACTTTTGATAGAAGACTCAGACAAATATGTTCATGGCCTTATATTATAGAACTCAAGGTCTCCGTGCTGGGAAAACAGGTTTTGCAGCTGTTTGAGCTAAGATTTCCAAGTTATTCACATAATGAAAACCTATACTTTGTTTCGGTCGAGTTCCCCATTCAAATGCATGTAACAGTGAGAAACGCACTGTCTTGGCGAAAGAAAGCGTTTTTGTACAACTTCATAGAAATAGCTATAACTTTTGATAGAAGACTCAGACAAACATGTTTATGGCTTTATCTTATAGAACTCAAGGTCTCCGTGCTGGGAAAACAGGTTTTGCAGCTGTTTGAGCTAAGATTTCCAAGTTATTCACATAATGAAAACCTATACTTTGTTTCGGTGGAGTTCCCCATTCAAATGCATGTAACAGTGAGAAACGCACTGTCTTGGCGAAAGAAAGCGTTTTTGTACAACTTCATATAAATAGCTGTAACTTTTGATAGAAGACTCGGATACACATGTTTATGGCTTTATCTTATAGAACTCAAGGTCTCCGTGCTGGGAAAACAGGTTTTGCAGCTGTTTGAGCTAAGATTTCCAAGTTATTCACATAATGAAAACCTATACTTTGTTTTGGTCGAGTTCCCCATTCAAATGCATGTAACAGTGAGAAACGCACAGTCTTGGCGAAAGAAAGCGTTTTTGTACAACTTCATAGAAATAGCTGTAACTTTTGATAGAAGACTCAGACAAACATGTTTATGGCTTTATCTTATAGAACTCAAGGTCTCCGTGCTGGGAAAACAGGTTTTGCAGCTGTTTGAGCTAAGATTTCCAAGTTATTCACATAATGAAAACCTATACTTTGTTTCGGTGGAGTTCCCCATTCAAATGCATGTAACAGTGAGAAACGCACAGTCTTGGCGAAAGAAAGCGTTTTTGTACAACTTCATAGAAATAGCTGTAACTTTTGATAGAAGACTCGGATACACATGTTTATGGCTTTATCTTATAGAACTCAAGGTCTCCGTGCTGGGAAAACAGGTTTTGCAGCTGTTTGAGCTAAGATTTCCAAGTTATTCACATAATGAAAACCTATACTTTGTTTCGGTCGAGTTCCCCATTCAAATGCATGTAACAGTGAGAAACGCACTGTCTTGGCGAAAGAAAGCGTTTTTGTACAACTTCATAGAAATAGCTATAACTTTTGATAGAAGACTCAGACAAACATGTTTATGGCTTTATCTTATAGAACTCAAGGTCTCCGTGCTGGGAAAACAGGTTTTGCAGCTGTTTGAGCTAAGATTTCCAAGTTATTCACATAATGAAAACCTATACTTTGTTTCGGTGGAGTTCCCCATTCAAATGCATGTAACAGTGAGAAACGCACTGTCTTGGCGAAAGAAAGCGTTTTTGTACAACTTCATAGAAATAGCTGTAACTTTTGATAGAAGACTCGGATACACATGTTTATGGCTTTATCTTATAGAACTCAAGGTCTCCGTGCTGGGAAAACAGGTTTTGCAGCTGTTTGAGCTAAGATTTCCAAGTTATTCACATAATGAAAACCTATACTTTGTTTTGGTCGAGTTCCCCATTCAAATGCATGTAACAGTGAGAAACGCACAGTCTTGGCGAAAGAAAGCGTTTTTGTACAACTTCATAGAAATAGCTATAACTTTTGATAGAAGACTCAGACAAACATGTTTATGGCTTTATCTTATAGAACTCAAGGTCTCCGTGCTGGGAAAACAGGTTTTGCAGCTGTTTGAGCTAAGATTTCCAAGTTATTCACATAATGAAAACCTATACTTTGTTTCGGTGGAGTTCCCCATTCAAATGCATGTAACAGTGAGAAACGCACTGTCTTGGCGAAAGAAAGCGTTTTTGTACAACTTCATATAAATAGCTGTAACTTTTGATAGAAGACTCGGATACACATGTTTATGGCTTTATCTTATAGAACTCAAGGTCTCCGTGCTGGGAAAACAGGTTTTGCAGCTGTTTGAGCTAAGATTTCCAAGTTATTCACATAATGAAAACCTATACTTTGTTTTGGTCGAGTTCCCCATTCAAATGCATGTAACAGTGAGAAACGCACAGTCTTGGCGAAAGAAAGCGTTTTTGTACAACTTCATAGAAATAGCTGTAACTTTTGATAGAAGACTCAGACAAACATGTTTATGGCCTTATATTATAGAACTCAAGGTCTCCGTGCTGGGAAAACAGGTTTTGCAGCTGTTTGAGCTAAGATTTCCAAGTTATTCACATAATGAAAACCTATACTTTGTTTTGGTCGAGTTCCCCATTCAAATGCATGTAACAGTGAGAAACGCACTGTCTTGGCGAAAGAAAGCGTTTTTGTACAACTTCATAGAAATAGCTGTAACTTTTGATAGAAGACTCAGACAAACATGTTTATGGCTTTATCTTATAGAACTCAAGGTCTCCGTGCTGGGAAAACAGGTTTTGCAGCTGTTTGAGCTAAGATTTCCAAGTTATTCACATAATGAAAACCTATACTTTGTTTCGGTCGAGTTCCCCATTCAAATGCATGTAACAGTGAGAAACGCACAGTCTTGGCGAAAGAAAGCGTTTTTGTACAACTTCATAGAAATAGCTGTAACTTTTGATAGAAGACTCGGATACACATGTTTATGGCTTTATCTTATAGAACTCAAGGTCTCCGTGCTGGGAAAACAGGTTTTGCAGCTGTTTGAGCTAAGATTTCCAAGTTATTCACATAATGAAAACCTATACTTTGTTTTGGTCGAGTTCCCCATTCAAATGCATGTAACAGTGAGAAACGCACAGTCTTGGCGAAAGAAAGCGTTTTTGTACAACTTCATAGAAATAGCTGTAACTTTTGATAGAAGACTCAGACAAACATGTTTATGGCCTTATATTATAGAACTCAAGGTCTCCGTGCTGGGAAAACAGGTTTTGCAGCTGTTTGAGCTAAGATTTCCAAGTTATTCACATAATGAAAACCTATACTTTGTTTTGGTCGAGTTCCCCATTCAAATGCATGTAACAGTGAGAAACGCACTGTCTTGGCGAAAGAAAGCGTTTTTGTACAACTTCATAGAAATAGCTGTAACTTTTGATAGAAGACTCAGACAAACATGTTTATGGCTTTATCTTATAGAACTCAAGGTCTCCGTGCTGGGAAAACAGGTTTTGCAGCTGTTTGAGCTAAGATTTCCAAGTTATTCACATAATGAAAACCTATACTTTGTTTCGGTGGAGTTCCCCATTCAAATGCATGTAACAGTGAGAAACGCACTGTCTTGGCGAAAGAAAGCGTTTTTGTACAACTTCATATAAATAGCTGTAACTTTTGATAGAAGACTCGGATACACATGTTTATGGCTTTATCTTATAGAACTCAAGGTCTCCGTGCTGGGAAAACAGGTTTTGCAGCTGTTTGAGCTAAGATTTCCAAGTTATTCACATAATGAAAACCTATACTTTGTTTTGGTCGAGTTCCCCATTCAAATGCATGTAACAGTGAGAAACGCACAGTCTTGGCGAAAGAAAGCGTTTTTGTACAACTTCATATAAATAGCTGTAACTTTTGATAGAAGACTCGGATACACATGTTTATGGCTTTATCTTATAGAACTCAAGGTCTCCGTGCTGGGAAAACAGGTTTTGCAGCTGTTTGAGCTAAGATT
Organism: Rhamphochromis longiceps; assembly: GCF_057381845.1. Classification (NCBI taxonomy): domain Eukaryota; kingdom Metazoa; phylum Chordata; class Actinopteri; order Cichliformes; family Cichlidae; genus Rhamphochromis; species Rhamphochromis longiceps. The sequence goes on from NC_140576.1 coordinate 19,191,894, forward strand.
TCCAAGTTATTCATATAATGAAAACCTATACTTTGTTTCGGTCGAGTTCCCCATTCAAATGCATGTAACAGTGAGAAACGCACTGTCCTGGCGAAAGAAAGCGTTTTTGTACAACTTCATAGAAATAGCTGTAACTTTTGATAGAAGACTCAGACAAACATGTTTATGGCCTTATATTATAGAACTCAAGGTCTCCGTGCTGGGAAAACAGGTTTTGCAGCTGTTTGAGCTAAGATTTCCAAGTTATTCACATAATGAAAACTTATACTTTGTTTCGGTCGAGTTCCCCATTCAAATGCATGTAACAGTGAGAAACGCACTGTCTTGGCGAAAGAAAGCGTTTTTGTACAACTTCATATAAATAGCTGTAACTTTTGATAGAAGACTCAGACAAACATGTTTATGGCCTTATATTATAGAACTCAAGGTCTCCGTGCTGGGAAAACAGGTTTTGCAGCTGTTTGAGCTAAGATTTCCAAGTTATTCACATAATGAAAACCTATACTTTGTTTCGGTCGAGTTCCCCATTCAAATGCATGTAACAGTGAGAAACGCACTGTCCTGGCGAAAGAAAGCGTTTTTGTACAACTTCATAGAAATAGCTGTAACTTTTGATAGAAGACTCAGACAAACATGTTTATGGCCTTATAATATAGAACTCAAGGTCTCCGTGCTGGGAAAACAGGTTTTGCAGCTGTTTGAGCTAAGATTTCCAAGTTATTCACATAATGAAAACTTATACTTTGTTTCGGTCGAGTTCCCCATTCAAATGCATGTAACAGTGAGAAACGCACTGTCTTGGCGAAAGAAAGCGTTTTTGTACAACTTCATAGAAATAGCTGTAACTTTTGATAGAAGACTCAGACAAACATGTTTATGGCCTTATATTATAGAACTCAAGGTCTCCGTGCTGGGAAAACAGGTTTTGCAGCTGTTTGAGCTAAGATTTCCAAGTTATTCACATAATGAAAACCTATACTTTGTTTCGGTCGAGTTCCCCATTCAAATGCATGTAACAGTGAGAAACGCACTGTCTTGGCGAAAGAAAGCGTTTTTGTACAACTTCATAGAAATAGCTGTAACTTTTGATAGAAGACTCAGACAAACATGTTTATGGCTTTATCTTATAGAACTCAAGGTCTCCGTGCTGGGAAAACAGGTTTTGCAGCTGTTTGAGCTAAGATTTCCAAGTTATTCACATAATGAAAACCTATACTTTGTTTCGGTCGAGTTCCCCATTCAAATGCATGTAACAGTGAGAAACGCACTGTCTTGGCGAAAGAAAGCGTTTTTGTACAACTTCATATAAATAGCTGTAACTTTTGATAGAAGACTCGGATACACATGTTTATGGCTTTATCTTATAGAACTCAAGGTCTCCGTGCTGGGAAAACAGGTTTTGCAGCTGTTTGAGCTAAGATTTCCAAGTTATTCACATAATGAAAACCTATACTTTGTTTTGGTCGAGTTCCCCATTCAAATGCATGTAACAGTGAGAAACGCACAGTCTTGGCGAAAGAAAGCGTTTTTGTACAACTTCATATAAATAGCTGTAACTTTTGATAGAAGACTCGGATACACATGTTTATGGCTTTATCTTATAGAACTCAAGGTCTCCGTGCTGGGAAAACAGGTTTTGCAGCTGTTTGAGCTAAGATTTCCAAGTTATTCACATAATGAAAACCTATACTTTGTTTCGGTGGAGTTCCCCATTCAAATGCATGTAACAGTGAGAAACGCACTGTCCTGGCGAAAGAAAGCGTTTTTGTACAACTTCATAGAAATAGCTGTAACTTTTGATAGAAGACTCAGACAAACATGTTTATGGCCTTATATTATAGAACTCAAGGTCTCCGTGCTGGGAAAACAGGTTTTGCAGCTGTTTGAGCTAAGATTTCCAAGTTATTCACATAATGAAAACTTATACTTTGTTTCGGTCGAGTTCCCCATTCAAATGCATGTAACAGTGAGAAACGCACTGTCTTGGCGAAAGAAAGCGTTTTTGTACAACTTCATATAAATAGCTGTAACTTTTGATAGAAGACTCAGACAAACATGTTTATGGCCTGATATTATAGAACTCAAGGTCTCCGTGCTGGGAAAACAGGTTTTGCAGCTGTTTGAGCTAAGATTTCCAAGTTATTCACATAATGAAAACCTATACTTTGTTTTGGTCGAGTTCCCCATTCAAATGCATGTAACAGTGAGAAACGCACAGTCTTGGCGAAAGAAAGCGTTTTTGTACAACTTCATAGAAATAGCTGTAACTTTTGATAGAAGACTCAGACAAACATGTTTATGGCCTTATATTATAGAACTCAAGGTCTCCGTGCTGGGAAAACAGGTTTTGCAGCTGTTTGAGCTAAGATTTCCAAGTTATTCACATAATGAAAACTTATACTTTGTTTCGGTCGAGTTCCCCATTCAAATGCATGTAATAGTGAGAAACGCACTGTCTTGGCGAAAGAAAGCGTTTTTGTACAACTTCATATAAATAGCTGTAACTTTTGATAGAAGACTCGGATACACATGTTTATGGCTTTATCTTATAGAACTCAAGGTCTCCGTGCTGGGAAAACAGGTTTTGCAGCTGTTTGAGCTAAGATTTCCAAGTTATTCACATAATGAAAACCTATACTTTGTTTCGGTCGAGTTCCCCATTCAAATGCATGTAACAGTGAGAAACGCACTGTCTTGGCGAAAGAAAGCGTTTTTGTACAACTTCATAGAAATAGCTGTAACTTTTGATAGAAGACTCAGACAAACATGTTTATGGCTTTATCTTATAGAACTCAAGGTCTCCGTGCTGGGAAAACAGGTTTTGCAGCTGTTTGAGCTAAGATTTCCAAGTTATTCACATAATGAAAACCTATACTTTGTTTCGGTCGAGTTCCCCATTCAAATGCATGTAACAGTGAGAAACGCACTGTCTTGGCGAAAGAAAGCGTTTTTGTACAACTTCATATAAATAGCTGTAACTTTTGATAGAAGACTCGGATACACATGTTTATGGCTTTATCTTATAGAACTCAAGGTCTCCGTGCTGGGAAAACAGGTTTTGCAGCTGTTTGAGCTAAGATTTCCAAGTTATTCACATAATGAAAACTTATACTTTGTTTCGGTCGAGTTCCCCATTCAAATGCATGTAACAGTGAGAAACGCACTGTCTTGGCGAAAGAAAGCGTTTTTGTACAACTTCATATAAATAGCTGTAACTTTTGATAGAAGACTCAGACAAACATGTTTATGGCCTTATATTATAGAACTCAAGGTCTCCGTGCTGGGAAAACAGGTTTTGCAGCTGTTTGAGCTAAGATTTCCAAGTTATTCACATAATGAAAACCTATACTTTGTTTCGGTCGAGTTCCCCATTCAAATGCATGTAACAATGAGAAACGCACTGTCTTGGCGAAAGAAAGCGTTTTTGTACAACTTCATAGAAATAGCTGTAACTTTTGATAGAAGACTCAGACAAACATGTTTATGGCTTTATCTTATAGAACTCAAGGTCTCCGTGCTGGGAAAACAGGTTTTGCAGCTGTTTGAGCTAAGATTTCCAAGTTATTCACATAATGAAAACCTATACTTTGTTTCGGTGGAGTTCCCCATTCAAATGCATGTAACAGTGAGAAACGCACTGTCTTGGCGAAAGAAAGCGTTTTTGTACAACTTCATATAAATAGCTGTAACTTTTGATAGAAGACTCGGATACACATGTTTATGGCTTTATCTTATAGAACTCAAGGTCTCCGTGCTGGGAAAACAGGTTTTGCAGCTGTTTGAGCTAAGATTTCCAAGTTATTCACATAATGAAAACCTATACTTTGTTTTGGTCGAGTTCCCCATTCAAATGCATGTAACAGTGAGAAACGCACAGTCTTGGCGAAAGAAAGCGTTTTTGTACAACTTCATATAAATAGCTGTAACTTTTGATAGAAGACTCGGATACACATGTTTATGGCTTTATCTTATAGAACTCAAGGTCTCCGTGCTGGGAAAACAGGTTTTGCAGCTGTTTGAGCTAAGATTTCCAAGTTATTCACATAATGAAAACCTATACTTTGTTTCGGTCGAGTTCCCCATTCAAATGCATGTAACAGTGAGAAACGCACTGTCCTGGCGAAAGAAAGCGTTTTTGTACAACTTCATAGAAATAGCTGTAACTTTTGATAGAAGACTCAGACAAACATGTTTATGGCCTTATATTATAGAACTCAAGGTCTCCGTGCTGGGAAAACAGGTTTTGCAGCTGTTTGAGCTAAGATTTCCAAGTTATTCACATAATGAAAACTTATACTTTGTTTCGGTGGAGTTCCCCATTCAAATGCATGTAACAGTGAGAAACGCACTGTCCTGGCGAAAGAAAGCGTTTTTGTACAACTTCATATAAATAGCTGTAACTTTTGATAGAAGACTCAGACAAACATGTTTATGGCCTTATATTATAGAACTCAAGGTCTCCGTGCTGGGAAAACAGGTTTTGCAGCTGTTTGAGCTAAGATTTCCAAGTTATTCACATAATGAAAACTTATACTTTGTTTCGGTCGAGTTCCCCATTCAAATGCATGTAATAGTGAGAAACGCACTGTCTTGGCGAAAGAAAGCGTTTTTGTACAACTTCATATAAATAGCTGTAACTTTTGATAGAAGACTCGGATACACATGTTTATGGCTTTATCTTATAGAACTCAAGGTCTCCGTGCTGGGAAAACAGGTTTTGCAGCTGTTTGAGCTAAGATTTCCAAGTTATTCACATAATGAAAACCTATACTTTGTTTCGGTGGAGTTCCCCATTCAAATGCATGTAACAGTGAGAAACGCACTGTCTTGGCGAAAGAAAACGTTTTTGTACAACTTCATAGAAATAGCTGTAACTTTTGATAGAAGACTCAGACAAACATGTTTATGGCTTTATCTTATAGAACTCAAGGTCTCCGTGCTGGGAAAACAGGTTTTGGAGCTGTTTGAGCTAAGATTTCCAAGTTATTCACATAATGAAAACCTATACTTTGTTTCGGTCGAGTTCCCCATTCAAATGCATGTAACAGTGAGAAACGCACAGTCTTGGCGAAAGAAAGCGTTTTTGTACAACTTCATATAAATAGCTGTAACTTTTGATAGAAGACTCGGATACACATGTTTATGGCTTTATCTTATAGAACTCAAGGTCTCCGTGCTGGGAAAACAGGTTTTGCAGCTGTTTGAGCTAAGATTTCCAAGTTATTCACATAATGAAAACCTATACTTTGTTTCGGTCGAGTTCCCCATTCAAATGCATGTAACAGTGAGAAACGCACTGTCCTGGCGAAAGAAAGCGTTTTTGTACAACTTCATAGAAATAGCTGTAACTTTTGATAGAAGACTCAGACAAACATGTTTATGGCCTTATATTATAGAACTCAAGGTTTCCGTGCTGGGAAAACAGGTTTTGCAGCTGTTTGAGCTAAGATTTCCAAGTTATTCACATAATGAAAACTTATACTTTGTTTCGGTCGAGTTCCCCATTCAAATGCATGTAACAGTGAGAAACGCACTGTCTTGGCGAAAGAAAGCGTTTTTGTACAACTTCATATAAATAGCTGTAACTTTTGATAGAAGACTCAGACAAACATGTTTATGGCATTATATTATAGAACTCAAGGTCTCCGTGCTGGGAAAACAGGTTTTGCAGCTGTTTGAGCTAAGATTTCCAAGTTATTCACATAATGAAAACCTATACTTTGTTTCGGTCGAGTTCCCCCTTCAAATGCATGTAACAGTGAGAAACGCACTGTCTTGGCGAAAGAAAGCGTTTTTGTACAACTTCATAGAAATAGCTGTAACTTTTGATAGAAGACTCAGACAAACATGTTTATGGCCTTATATTATAGAACTCAAGGTCTCCGTGCTGGGAAAACAGGTTTTGCAGCTGTTTGAGCTAAGATTTCCAAGTTATTCACATAATGAAAACTTATACTTTGTTTCGGTCGAGTTCCCCATTCAAATGCATGTAACAGTGAGAAACGCACTGTCTTGGCGAAAGAAAGCGTTTTTGTACAACTTCATAGAAATAGCTGTAACTTTTGATAGAAGACTCAGACAAACATGTTTATGGCCTTATATTATAGAACTCAAGGTCTCCGTGCTGGGAAAACAGGTTTTGCAGCTGTTTGAGCTAAGATTTCCAAGTTATTCACATAATGAAAACTTATACTTTGTTTCGGTCGAGTTCCCCATTCAAATGCATGTAATAGTGAGAAACGCACTGCCTTGGCGAAAGAAAGCGTTTTTGTACAACTTCATATAAATAGCTGTAACTTTTGATAGAAGACTCGGATACACATGTTTATGGCTTTATCTTATAGAACTCAAGGTCTCCGTGCTGGGAAAACAGGTTTTGCAGCTGTTTGAGCTAAGATTTCCAAGTTATTCACATAATGAAAACCTATACTTTGTTTCGGTGGAGTTCCCCATTCAAATGCATGTAACAGTGAGAAACGCACTGTCCTGGCGAAAGAAAGCGTTTTTGTACAACTTCATAGAAATAGCTGTAACTTTTGATAGAAGACTCAGACAAACATGTTTATGGCCTTATATTATAGAACTCAAGGTCTCCGTGCTGGGAAAACAGGTTTTGCAGCTGTTTGAGCTAAGATTTCCAAGTTATTCACATAATGAAAACTTATACTTTGTTTCGGTCGAGTTCCCCATTCAAATGCATGTAACAGTGAGAAACGCACTGTCTTGGCGAAAGAAAGCGTTTTTGTACAACTTCATATAAATAGCTGTAACTTTTGATAGAAGACTCAGACAAACATGTTTATGGCCTTATATTATAGAACTCAAGGTCTCCGTGCTGGGAAAACAGGTTTTGCAGCTGTTTGAGCTAAGATTTCCAAGTTATTCACATAATGAAAACCTATACTTTGTTTCGGTCGAGTTCCCCATTCAAATGCATGTAACAGTGAGAAACGCACTGTCCTGGCGAAAGAAAGCGTTTTTGTACAACTTCATAGAAATAGCTGTAACTTTTGATAGAAGACTCAGACAAACATGTTTATGGCCTTATAATATAGAACTCAAGGTCTCCGTGCTGGGAAAACAGGTTTTGCAGCTGTTTGAGCTAAGATTTCCAAGTTATTCACATAATGAAAACTTATACTTTGTTTCGGTCGAGTTCCCCATTCAAATGCATGTAACAGTGAGAAACGCACTGTCTTGGCGAAAGAAAGCGTTTTTGTACAACTTCATAGAAATAGCTGTAACTTTTGATAGAAGACTCAGACAAACATGTTTATGGCCTTATATTATAGAACTCAAGGTCTCCGTGCTGGGAAAACAGGTTTTGCAGCTGTTTGAGCTAAGATTTCCAAGTTATTCACATAATGAAAACCTATACTTTGTTTCGGTCGAGTTCCCCATTCAAATGCATGTAACAGTGAGAAACGCACTGTCTTGGCGAAAGAAAGCGTTTTTGTACAACTTCATAGAAATAGCTGTAACTTTTGATAGAAGACTCAGACAAACATGTTTATGGCTTTATCTTATAGAACTCAAGGTCTCCGTGCTGGGAAAACAGGTTTTGCAGCTGTTTGAGCTAAGATTTCCAAGTTATTCACATAATGAAAACCTATACTTTGTTTCGGTCGAGTTCCCCATTCAAATGCATGTAACAGTGAGAAACGCACTGTCTTGGCGAAAGAAAGCGTTTTTGTACAACTTCATATAAATAGCTGTAACTTTTGATAGAAGACTCGGATACACATGTTTATGGCTTTATCTTATAGAACTCAAGGTCTCCGTGCTGGGAAAACAGGTTTTGCAGCTGTTTGAGCTAAGATTTCCAAGTTATTCACATAATGAAAACCTATACTTTGTTTTGGTCGAGTTCCCCATTCAAATGCATGTAACAGTGAGAAACGCACAGTCTTGGCGAAAGAAAGCGTTTTTGTACAACTTCATATAAATAGCTGTAACTTTTGATAGAAGACTCGGATACACATGTTTATGGCTTTATCTTATAGAACTCAAGGTCTCCGTGCTGGGAAAACAGGTTTTGCAGCTGTTTGAGCTAAGATTTCCAAGTTATTCACATAATGAAAACCTATACTTTGTTTCGGTGGAGTTCCCCATTCAAATGCATGTAACAGTGAGAAACGCACTGTCCTGGCGAAAGAAAGCGTTTTTGTACAACTTCATAGAAATAGCTGTAACTTTTGATAGAAGACTCAGACAAACATGTTTATGGCCTTATATTATAGAACTCAAGGTCTCCGTGCTGGGAAAACAGGTTTTGCAGCTGTTTGAGCTAAGATTTCCAAGTTATTCACATAATGAAAACTTATACTTTGTTTCGGTCGAGTTCCCCATTCAAATGCATGTAACAGTGAGAAACGCACTGTCTTGGCGAAAGAAAGCGTTTTTGTACAACTTCATATAAATAGCTGTAACTTTTGATAGAAGACTCAGACAAACATGTTTATGGCCTGATATTATAGAACTCAAGGTCTCCGTGCTGGGAAAACAGGTTTTGCAGCTGTTTGAGCTAAGATTTCCAAGTTATTCACATAATGAAAACCTATACTTTGTTTTGGTCGAGTTCCCCATTCAAATGCATGTAACAGTGAGAAACGCACAGTCTTGGCGAAAGAAAGCGTTTTTGTACAACTTCATAGAAATAGCTGTAACTTTTGATAGAAGACTCAGACAAACATGTTTATGGCCTTATATTATAGAACTCAAGGTCTCCGTGCTGGGAAAACAGGTTTTGCAGCTGTTTGAGCTAAGATTTCCAAGTTATTCACATAATGAAAACTTATACTTTGTTTCGGTCGAGTTCCCCATTCAAATGCATGTAATAGTGAGAAACGCACTGTCTTGGCGAAAGAAAGCGTTTTTGTACAACTTCATATAAATAGCTGTAACTTTTGATAGAAGACTCGGATACACATGTTTATGGCTTTATCTTATAGAACTCAAGGTCTCCGTGCTGGGAAAACAGGTTTTGCAGCTGTTTGAGCTAAGATTTCCAAGTTATTCACATAATGAAAACCTATACTTTGTTTCGGTCGAGTTCCCCATTCAAATGCATGTAACAGTGAGAAACGCACTGTCTTGGCGAAAGAAAGCGTTTTTGTACAACTTCATAGAAATAGCTGTAACTTTTGATAGAAGACTCAGACAAACATGTTTATGGCTTTATCTTATAAAACTCAAGGTCTCCGTGCTGGGAAAACAGGTTTTGCAGCTGTTTGAGCTAAGATTTCCAAGTTATTCACATAATGAAAACCTATACTTTGTTTCGGTCGAGTTCCCCATTCAAATGCATGTAACAGTGAGAAACGCACTGTCTTGGCGAAAGAAAGCGTTTTTGTACAACTTCATATAAATAGCTGTAACTTTTGATAGAAGACTCGGATACACATGTTTATGGCTTTATCTTATAGAACTCAAGGTCTCCGTGCTGGGAAAACAGGTTTTGCAGCTGTTTGAGCTAAGATTTCCAAGTTATTCACATAATGAAAACTTATACTTTGTTTCGGTCGAGTTCCCCATTCAAATGCATGTAACAGTGAGAAACGCACTGTCTTGGCGAAAGAAAGCGTTTTTGTACAACTTCATAGAAATAGCTGTAACTTTTGATAGAAGACTCAGACAAACATGTTTATGGCCTTATATTATAGAACTCAAGGTCTCCGTGCTGGGAAAACAGGTTTTGCAGCTGTTTGAGCTAAGATTTCCAAGTTATTCACATAATGAAAACCTATACTTTGTTTCGGTCGAGTTCCCCATTCAAATGCATGTAACAATGAGAAACGCACTGTCTTGGCGAAAGAAAGCGTTTTTGTACAACTTCATAGAAATAGCTGTAACTTTTGATAGAAGACTCAGACAAACATGTTTATGGCTTTATCTTATAGAACTCAAGGTCTCCGTGCTGGGAAAACAGGTTTTGCAGCTGTTTGAGCTAAGATTTCCAAGTTATTCACATAATGAAAACCTATACTTTGTTTCGGTGGAGTTCCCCATTCAAATGCATGTAACAGTGAGAAACGCACTGTCTTGGCGAAAGAAAGCGTTTTTGTACAACTTCATATAAATAGCTGTAACTTTTGATAGAAGACTCGGATACACATGTTTATGGCTTTATCTTATAGAACTCAAGGTCTCCGTGCTGGGAAAACAGGTTTTGCAGCTGTTTGAGCTAAGATTTCCAAGTTATTCACATAATGAAAACCTATACTTTGTTTCGGTCGAGTTCCCCATTCAAATGCATGTAACAGTGAGAAACGCACTGTCCTGGCGAAAGAAAGCGTTTTTGTACAACTTCATAGAAATAGCTGTAACTTTTGATAGAAGACTCAGACAAACATGTTTATGGCCTTATATTATAGAACTCAAGGTCTCCGTGCTGGGAAAACAGGTTTTGCAGCTGTTTGAGCTAAGATTTCCAAGTTATTCACATAATGAAAACTTATACTTTGTTTCGGTGGAGTTCCCCATTCAAATGCATGTAACAGTGAGAAACGCACTGTCTTGGCGAAAGAAAGCGTTTTTGTACAACTTCATATAAATAGCTGTAACTTTTGATAGAAGACTCAGACAAACATGTTTATGGCCTTATATTATAGAACTCAAGGTCTCCGTGCTGGGAAAACAGGTTTTGCAGCTGTTTGAGCTAAGATTTCCAAGTTATTCACATAATGAAAACTTATACTTTGTTTCGGTCGAGTTCCCCATTCAAATGCATGTAATAGTGAGAAACGCACTGTCTTGGCGAAAGAAAGCGTTTTTGTACAACTTCATATAAATAGCTGTAACTTTTGATAGAAGACTCGGATACACATGTTTATGGCTTTATCTTATAGAACTCAAGGTCTCCGTGCTGGGAAAACAGGTTTTGCAGCTGTTTGAGCTAAGATTTCCAAGTTATTCACATAATGAAAACCTATACTTTGTTTCGGTGGAGTTCCCCATTCAAATGCATGTAACAGTGAGAAACGCACTGTCTTGGCGAAAGAAAACGTTTTTGTACAACTTCATAGAAATAGCTGTAACTTTTGATAGAAGACTCAGACAAACATGTTTATGGCTTTATCTTATAGAACTCAAGGTCTCCGTGCTGGGAAAACAGGTTTTGGAGCTGTTTGAGCTAAGATTTCCAAGTTATTCACATAATGAAAACCTATACTTTGTTTCGGTCGAGTTCCCCATTCAAATGCATGTAACAGTGAGAAACGCACAGTCTTGGCGAAAGAAAGCGTTTTTGTACAACTTCATATAAATAGCTGTAACTTTTGATAGAAGACTCGGATACACATGTTTATGGCTTTATCTTATAGAACTCAAGGTCTCCGTGCTGGGAAAACAGGTTTTGCAGCTGTTTGAGCTAAGATTTCCAAGTTATTCACATAATGAAAACCTATACTTTGTTTCGGTCGAGTTCCCCATTCAAATGCATGTAACAGTGAGAAACGCACTGTCCTGGCGAAAGAAAGCGTTTTTGTACAACTTCATAGAAATAGCTGTAACTTTTGATAGAAGACTCAGACAAACATGTTTATGGCCTTATATTATAGAACTCAAGGTTTCCGTGCTGGGAAAACAGGTTTTGCAGCTGTTTGAGCTAAGATTTCCAAGTTATTCACATAATGAAAACTTATACTTTGTTTCGGTCGAGTTCCCCATTCAAATGCATGTAACAGTGAGAAACGCACTGTCTTGGCGAAAGAAAGCGTTTTTGTACAACTTCATATAAATAGCTGTAACTTTTGATAGAAGACTCAGACAAACATGTTTATGGCATTATATTATAGAACTCAAGGTCTCCGTGCTGGGAAAACAGGTTTTGCAGCTGTTTGAGCTAAGATTTCCAAGTTATTCACATAATGAAAACCTATACTTTGTTTCGGTCGAGTTCCCCCTTCAAATGCATGTAACAGTGAGAAACGCACTGTCTTGGCGAAAGAAAGCGTTTTTGTACAACTTCATAGAAATAGCTGTAACTTTTGATAGAAGACTCAGACAAACATGTTTATGGCCTTATATTATAGAACTCAAGGTCTCCGTGCTGGGAAAACAGGTTTTGCAGCTGTTTGAGCTAAGATTTCCAAGTTATTCACATAATGAAAACTTATACTTTGTTTCGGTCGAGTTCCCCATTCAAATGCATGTAACAGTGAGAAACGCACTGTCTTGGCGAAAGAAAGCGTTTTTGTACAACTTCATAGAAATAGCTGTAACTTTTGATAGAAGACTCAGACAAACATGTTTATGGCCTTATATTATAGAACTCAAGGTCTCCGTGCTGGGAAAACAGGTTTTGCAGCTGTTTGAGCTAAGATTTCCAAGTTATTCACATAATGAAAACTTATACTTTGTTTCGGTCGAGTTCCCCATTCAAATGCATGTAATAGTGAGAAACGCACTGCCTTGGCGAAAGAAAGCGTTTTTGTACAACTTCATATAAATAGCTGTAACTTTTGATAGAAGACTCGGATACACATGTTTATGGCTTTATCTTATAGAACTCAAGGTCTCCGTGCTGGGAAAACAGGTTTTGCAGCTGTTTGAGCTAAGATTTCCAAGTTATTCACATAATGAAAACTTATACTTTGTTTCGGTGGAGTTCCCCATTCAAATGCATGTAACAGTGAGAAACGCACTGTCTTGGCGAAAGAAAGCGTTTTTGTACAACTTCATAGAAATAGCTGTAACTTTTGATAGAAGACTCAGACAAACATGTTTATGGCCTTATATTATAGAACTCAAGGTCTCCGTGCTGGGAAAACAGGTTTTGCAGCTGTTTGAGCTAAGATTTCCAAGTTATTCACATAATGAAAACTTATACTTTGTTTCGGTGGAGTTCCCCCTTCAAATGCATGTAACAGTGAGAAACGCACTGTCTTGGCGAAAGAAAGCGTTTTTGTACAACTTCATAGAAATAGCTGTAACTTTTGATAGAAGACTCAGACAAACATGTTTATGGCCTTATATTATAGAACTCAAGGTCTCCGTGCTGGGAAAACAGGTTTTGCAGCTGTTTGAGCTAAGATTTCCAAGTTATTCACATAATGAAAACCTATACTTTGTTTCGGTCGAGTTCCCCATTCAAATGCATGTAACAGTGAGAAACGCACTGTCTTGGCGAAAGAAAGCGTTTTTGTACAACTTCATAGAAATAGCTGTAACTTTTGATAGAAGACTCAGACAAACATGTTTATGGCTTTATCTTATAGAACTCAAGGTCTCCGTGCTGGGAAAACAGGTTTTGCAGCTGTTTGAGCTAAGATTTCCAAGTTATTCACATAATGAAAACCTATACTTTGTTTCGGTCGAGTTCCCCATTCAAATGCATGTAACAGTGAGAAACGCACTGTCTTGGCGAAAGAAAGCGTTTTTGTACAACTTCATATAAATAGCTGTAACTTTTGATAGAAGACTCGGATACACATGTTTATGGCTTTATCTTATAGAACTCAAGGTCTCCGTGCTGGGAAAACAGGTTTTGCAGCTGTTTGAGCTAAGATTTCCAAGTTATTCACATAATGAAAACCTATACTTTGTTTTGGTCGAGTTCCCCATTCAAATGCATGTAACAGTGAGAAACGCACAGTCTTGGCGAAAGAAAGCGTTTTTGTACAACTTCATATAAATAGCTGTAACTTTTGATAGAAGACTCGGATACACATGTTTATGGCTTTATCTTATAGAACTCAAGGTCTCCGTGCTGGGAAAACAGGTTTTGCAGCTGTTTGAGCTAAGATTTCCAAGTTATTCACATAATGAAAACCTATACTTTGTTTCGGTGGAGTTCCCCATTCAAATGCATGTAACAGTGAGAAACGCACTGTCCTGGCGAAAGAAAGCGTTTTTGTACAACTTCATAGAAATAGCTGTAACTTTTGATAGAAGACTCAGACAAACATGTTTATGGCCTTATATTATAGAACTCAAGGTCTCCGTGCTGGGAAAACAGGTTTTGCAGCTGTTTGAGCTAAGATTTCCAAGTTATTCACATAATGAAAACTTATACTTTGTTTCGGTCGAGTTCCCCATTCAAATGCATGTAACAGTGAGAAACGCACTGTCTTGGCGAAAGAAAGCGTTTTTGTACAACTTCATATAAATAGCTGTAACTTTTGATAGAAGACTCAGACAAACATGTTTATGGCCTGATATTATAGAACTCAAGGTCTCCGTGCTGGGAAAACAGGTTTTGCAGCTGTTTGAGCTAAGATTTCCAAGTTATTCACATAATGAAAACCTATACTTTGTTTTGGTCGAGTTCCCCATTCAAATGCATGTAACAGTGAGAAACGCACAGTCTTGGCGAAAGAAAGCGTTTTTGTACAACTTCATAGAAATAGCTGTAACTTTTGATAGAAGACTCAGACAAACATGTTTATGGCCTTATATTATAGAACTCAAGGTCTCCGTGCTGGGAAAACAGGTTTTGCAGCTGTTTGAGCTAAGATTTCCAAGTTATTCACATAATGAAAACTTATACTTTGTTTCGGTCGAGTTCCCCATTCAAATGCATGTAATAGTGAGAAACGCACTGTCTTGGCGAAAGAAAGCGTTTTTGTACAACTTCATATAAATAGCTGTAACTTTTGATAGAAGACTCGGATACACATGTTTATGGCTTTATCTTATAGAACTCAAGGTCTCCGTGCTGGGAAAACAGGTTTTGCAGCTGTTTGAGCTAAGATTTCCAAGTTATTCACATAATGAAAACCTATACTTTGTTTCGGTCGAGTTCCCCATTCAAATGCATGTAACAGTGAGAAACGCACTGTCTTGGCGAAAGAAAGCGTTTTTGTACAACTTCATAGAAATAGCTGTAACTTTTGATAGAAGACTCAGACAAACATGTTTATGGCTTTATCTTATAAAACTCAAGGTCTCCGTGCTGGGAAAACAGGTTTTGCAGCTGTTTGAGCTAAGATTTCCAAGTTATTCACATAATGAAAACCTATACTTTGTTTCGGTCGAGTTCCCCATTCAAATGCATGTAACAGTGAGAAACGCACTGTCTTGGCGAAAGAAAGCGTTTTTGTACAACTTCATATAAATAGCTGTAACTTTTGATAGAAGACTCGGATACACATGTTTATGGCTTTATCTTATAGAACTCAAGGTCTCCGTGCTGGGAAAACAGGTTTTGCAGCTGTTTGAGCTAAGATTTCCAAGTTATTCACATAATGAAAACTTATACTTTGTTTCGGTCGAGTTCCCCATTCAAATGCATGTAACAGTGAGAAACGCACTGTCTTGGCGAAAGAAAGCGTTTTTGTACAACTTCATATAAATAGCTGTAACTTTTGATAGAAGACTCAGACAAACATGTTTATGGCCTTATATTATAGAACTCAAGGTCTCCGTGCTGGGAAAACAGGTTTTGCAGCTGTTTGAGCTAAGATTTCCAAGTTATTCACATAATGAAAACCTATACTTTGTTTCGGTCGAGTTCCCCATTCAAATGCATGTAACAATGAGAAACGCACTGTCTTGGCGAAAGAAAGCGTTTTTGTACAACTTCATAGAAATAGCTGTAACTTTTGATAGAAGACTCAGACAAACATGTTTATGGCTTTATCTTATAGAACTCAAGGTCTCCGTGCTGGGAAAACAGGTTTTGCAGCTGTTTGAGCTAAGATTTCCAAGTTATTCACATAATGAAAACCTATACTTTGTTTCGGTGGAGTTCCCCATTCAAATGCATGTAACAGTGAGAAACGCACTGTCTTGGCGAAAGAAAGCGTTTTTGTACAACTTCATATAAATAGCTGTAACTTTTGATAGAAGACTCGGATACACATGTTTATGGCTTTATCTTATAGAACTCAAGGTCTCCGTGCTGGGAAAACAGGTTTTGCAGCTGTTTGAGCTAAGATTTCCAAGTTATTCACATAATGAAAACCTATACTTTGTTTTGGTCGAGTTCCCCATTCAAATGCATGTAACAGTGAGAAACGCACAGTCTTGGCGAAAGAAAGCGTTTTTGTACAACTTCATATAAATAGCTGTAACTTTTGATAGAAGACTCGGATACACATGTTTATGGCTTTATCTTATAGAACTCAAGGTCTCCGTGCTGGGAAAACAGGTTTTGCAGCTGTTTGAGCTAAGATTTCCAAGTTATTCACATAATGAAAACCTATACTTTGTTTCGGTCGAGTTCCCCATTCAAATGCATGTAACAGTGAGAAACGCACTGTCCTGGCGAAAGAAAGCGTTTTTGTACAACTTCATAGAAATAGCTGTAACTTTTGATAGAAGACTCAGACAAACATGTTTATGGCCTTATATTATAGAACTCAAGGTCTCCGTGCTGGGAAAACAGGTTTTGCAGCTGTTTGAGCTAAGATTTCCAAGTTATTCACATAATGAAAACTTATACTTTGTTTCGGTGGAGTTCCCCATTCAAATGCATGTAACAGTGAGAAACGCACTGTCTTGGCGAAAGAAAGCGTTTTTGTACAACTTCATATAAATAGCTGTAACTTTTGATAGAAGACTCAGACAAACATGTTTATGGCCTTATATTATAGAACTCAAGGTCTCCGTGCTGGGAAAACAGGTTTTGCAGCTGTTTGAGCTAAGATTTCCAAGTTATTCACATAATGAAAACTTATACTTTGTTTCGGTCGAGTTCCCCATTCAAATGCATGTAATAGTGAGAAACGCACTGTCTTGGCGAAAGAAAGCGTTTTTGTACAACTTCATATAAATAGCTGTAACTTTTGATAGAAGACTCGGATACACATGTTTATGGCTTTATCTTATAGAACTCAAGGTCTCCGTGCTGGGAAAACAGGTTTTGCAGCTGTTTGAGCTAAGATTTCCAAGTTATTCACATAATGAAAACCTATACTTTGTTTCGGTGGAGTTCCCCATTCAAATGCATGTAACAGTGAGAAACGCACTGTCTTGGCGAAAGAAAACGTTTTTGTACAACTTCATAGAAATAGCTGTAACTTTTGATAGAAGACTCAGACAAACATGTTTATGGCTTTATCTTATAGAACTCAAGGTCTCCGTGCTGGGAAAACAGGTTTTGGAGCTGTTTGAGCTAAGATTTCCAAGTTATTCACATAATGAAAACCTATACTTTGTTTCGGTCGAGTTCCCCATTCAAATGCATGTAACAGTGAGAAACGCACAGTCTTGGCGAAAGAAAGCGTTTTTGTACAACTTCATATAAATAGCTGTAACTTTTGATAGAAGACTCGGATACACATGTTTATGGCTTTATCTTATAGAACTCAAGGTCTCCGTGCTGGGAAAACAGGTTTTGCAGCTGTTTGAGCTAAGATTTCCAAGTTATTCACATAATGAAAACCTATACTTTGTTTCGGTCGAGTTCCCCATTCAAATGCATGTAACAGTGAGAAACGCACTGTCCTGGCGAAAGAAAGCGTTTTTGTACAACTTCATAGAAATAGCTGTAACTTTTGATAGAAGACTCAGACAAACATGTTTATGGCCTTATATTATAGAACTCAAGGTTTCCGTGCTGGGAAAACAGGTTTTGCAGCTGTTTGAGCTAAGATTTCCAAGTTATTCACATAATGAAAACTTATACTTTGTTTCGGTCGAGTTCCCCATTCAAATGCATGTAACAGTGAGAAACGCACTGTCTTGGCGAAAGAAAGCGTTTTTGTACAACTTCATATAAATAGCTGTAACTTTTGATAGAAGACTCAGACAAACATGTTTATGGCATTATATTATAGAACTCAAGGTCTCCGTGCTGGGAAAACAGGTTTTGCAGCTGTTTGAGCTAAGATTTCCAAGTTATTCACATAATGAAAACCTATACTTTGTTTCGGTCGAGTTCCCCCTTCAAATGCATGTAACAGTGAGAAACGCACTGTCTTGGCGAAAGAAAGCGTTTTTGTACAACTTCATAGAAATAGCTGTAACTTTTGATAGAAGACTCAGACAAACATGTTTATGGCCTTATATTATAGAACTCAAGGTCTCCGTGCTGGGAAAACAGGTTTTGCAGCTGTTTGAGCTAAGATTTCCAAGTTATTCACATAATGAAAACTTATACTTTGTTTCGGTCGAGTTCCCCATTCAAATGCATGTAACAGTGAGAAACGCACTGTCTTGGCGAAAGAAAGCGTTTTTGTACAACTTCATAGAAATAGCTGTAACTTTTGATAGAAGACTCAGACAAACATGTTTATGGCCTTATATTATAGAACTCAAGGTCTCCGTGCTGGGAAAACAGGTTTTGCAGCTGTTTGAGCTAAGATTTCCAAGTTATTCACATAATGAAAACTTATACTTTGTTTCGGTCGAGTTCCCCATTCAAATGCATGTAATAGTGAGAAACGCACTGCCTTGGCGAAAGAAAGCGTTTTTGTACAACTTCATATAAATAGCTGTAACTTTTGATAGAAGACTCGGATACACATGTTTATGGCTTTATCTTATAGAACTCAAGGTCTCCGTGCTGGGAAAACAGGTTTTGCAGCTGTTTGAGCTAAGATTTCCAAGTTATTCACATAATGAAAACTTATACTTTGTTTCGGTGGAGTTCCCCATTCAAATGCATGTAACAGTGAGAAACGCACTGTCTTGGCGAAAGAAAGCGTTTTTGTACAACTTCATAGAAATAGCTGTAACTTTTGATAGAAGACTCAGACAAACATGTTTATGGCCTTATATTATAGAACTCAAGGTCTCCGTGCTGGGAAAACAGGTTTTGCAGCTGTTTGAGCTAAGATTTCCAAGTTATTCACATAATGAAAACTTATACTTTGTTTCGGTGGAGTTCCCCCTTCAAATGCATGTAACAGTGAGAAACGCACTGTCTTGGCGAAAGAAAGCGTTTTTGTACAACTTCATAGAAATAGCTGTAACTTTTGATAGAAGACTCAGACAAACATGTTTATGGCCTTATATTATAGAACTCAAGGTCTCCGTGCTGGGAAAACAGGTTTTGCAGCTGTTTGAGCTAAGATTTCCAAGTTATTCACATAATGAAAACCTATACTTTGTTTCGGTCGAGTTCCCCCTTCAAATGCATGTAACAGTGAGAAACGCACTGTCTTGGCGAAAGAAAGCGTTTTTGTACAACTTCATAGAAATAGCTGTAACTTTTGATAGAAGACTCAGACAAACATGTTTATGGCCTTATATTATAGAACTCAAGGTCTCCGTGCTGGGAAAACAGGTTTTGCAGCTGTTTGAGCTAAGATTTCCAAGTTATTCACATAATGAAAACTTATACTTTGTTTCGGTCGAGTTCCCCATTCAAATGCATGTAACAGTGAGAAACGCACTGTCTTGGCGAAAGAAAGCGTTTTTGTACAACTTCATAGAAATAGCTGTAACTTTTGATAGAAGACTCAGACAAACATGTTTATGGCCTTATATTATAGAACTCAAGGTCTCCGTGCTGGGAAAACAGGTTTTGCAGCTGTTTGAGCTAAGATTTCCAAGTTATTCACATAATGAAAACTTATACTTTGTTTCGGTCGAGTTCCCCATTCAAATGCATGTAATAGTGAGAAACGCACTGCCTTGGCGAAAGAAAGCGTTTTTGTACAACTTCATATAAATAGCTGTAACTTTTGATAGAAGACTCGGATACACATGTTTATGGCTTTATCTTATAGAACTCAAGGTCTCCGTGCTGGGAAAACAGGTTTTGCAGCTGTTTGAGCTAAGATTTCCAAGTTATTCACATAATGAAAACTTATACTTTGTTTCGGTGGAGTTCCCCATTCAAATGCATGTAACAGTGAGAAACGCACTGTCTTGGCGAAAGAAAGCGTTTTTGTACAACTTCATAGAAATAGCTGTAACTTTTGATAGAAGACTCAGACAAACATGTTTATGGCCTTATATTATAGAACTCAAGGTCTCCGTGCTGGGAAAACAGGTTTTGCAGCTGTTTGAGCTAAGATTTCCAAGTTATTCACATAATGAAAACCTATACTTTGTTTCGGTCGAGTTCCCCATTCAAATGCATGTAACAGTGAGAAACGCACTGTCTTGGCGAAAGAAAGCGTTTTTGTACAACTTCATAGAAATAGCTGTAACTTTTGATAGAAGACTCAGACAAACATGTTTATGGCTTTATCTTATAGAACTCAAGGTCTCCGTGCTGGGAAAACAGGTTTTGCAGCTGTTTGAGCTAAGATTTCCAAGTTATTCACATAATGAAAACTTATACTTTGTTTCGGTCGAGTTCCCCATTCAAATGCATGTAACAGTGAGAAACGCACTGTCTTGGCGAAAGAAAGCGTTTTTGTACAACTTCATATAAATAGCTGTAACTTTTGATAGAAGACTCGGATACACATGTTTATGGCTTTATCTTATAGAACTCAAGGTCTCCGTGCTGGGAAAACAGGTTTTGCAGCTGTTTGAGCTAAGATTTCCAAGTTATTCACATAATGAAAACCTATACTTTGTTTCGGTCGAGTTCCCCATTCAAATGCATGTAACAGTGAGAAACGCACTGTCTTGGCGAAAGAAAGCGTTTTTGTACAACTTCATATAAATAGCTGTAACTTTTGATAGAAGACTCGGATACACATGTTTATGGCTTTATCTTATAGAACTCAAGGTCTCCGTGCTGGGAAAACAGGTTTTGCAGCTGTTTGAGCTAAGATTTCCAAGTTATTCACATAATGAAAACCTATACTTTGTTTTGGTCGAGTTCCCCATTCAAATGCATGTAACAGTGAGAAACGCACAGTCTTGGCGAAAGAAAGCGTTTTTGTACAACTTCATATAAATAGCTGTAACTTTTGATAGAAGACTCGGATACACATGTTTATGGCTTTATCTTATAGAACTCAAGGTCTCCGTGCTGGGAAAACAGGTTTTGCAGCTGTTTGAGCTAAGATTTCCAAGTTATTCACATAATGAAAACCTATACTTTGTTTCGGTGGAGTTCCCCATTCAAATGCATGTAACAGTGAGAAACGCACTGTCTTGGCGAAAGAAAGCGTTTTTGTACAACTTCATATAAATAGCTGTAACTTTTGATAGAAGACTCGGATACACATGTTTATGGCTTTATCTTATAGAACTCAAGGTCTCCGTGCTGGGAAAACAGGTTTTGCAGCTGTTTGAGCTAAGATTTCCAAGTTATTCACATAATGAAAACCTATACTTTGTTTCGGTCGAGTTCCCCATTCAAATGCATGTAACAGTGAGAAACGCACTGTCTTGGCGAAAGAAAGCGTTTTTGTACAACTTCATAGAAATAGCTGTAACTTTTGATAGAAGACTCGGATACACATGTTTATGGCTTTATCTTATAGAACTCAAGGTCTCCGTGCTGGGAAAACAGGTTTTGCAGCTGTTTGAGCTAAGATTTCCAAGTTATTCACATAATGAAAACCTATACTTTGTTTTGGTCGAGTTCCCCATTCAAATGCATGTAACAGTGAGAAACGCACAGTCTTGGCGAAAGAAAGCGTTTTTGTACAACTTCATATAAATAGCTGTAACTTTTGATAGAAGACTCGGATACACATGTTTATGGCTTTATCTTATAGAACTCAAGGTCTCCGTGCTGGGAAAACAGGTTTTGCAGCTGTTTGAGCTAAGATTTCCAAGTTATTCACATAATGAAAACCTATACTTTGTTTCGGTCGAGTTCCCCATTCAAATGCATGTAACAGTGAGAAACGCACTGTCTTGGCGAAAGAAAGCGTTTTTGTACAACTTCATAGAAATAGCTGTAACTTTTGATAGAAGACTCAGACAAACATGTTTATGGCTTTATCTTATAGAACTCAAGGTCTCCGTGCTGGGAAAACAGGTTTTGCAGCTGTTTGAGCTAAGATTTCCAAGTTATTCACATAATGAAAACCTATACTTTGTTTCGGTCGAGTTCCCCATTCAAATGCATGTAACAGTGAGAAACGCACTGTCTTGGCGAAAGAAAGCGTTTTTGTACAACTTCATAGAAATAGCTGTAACTTTTGATAGAAGACTCGGATACACATGTTTATGGCTTTATCTTATAGAACTCAAGGTCTCCGTGCTGGGAAAATAGGTTTTGCAGCTGTTTGAGCTAAGATTTCCAAGTTATTCACATAATGAAAACTTATACTTTGTTTCGGTGGAGTTCCCCATTCAAATGCATGTAACAGTGAGAAACGCACTGTCTTGGCGAAAGAAAGCGTTTTTGTACAACTTCATAGAAATAGCTGTAACTTTTGATAGAAGACTCAAACATGTTTATGGCCTTATATTATAGAACTCAAGGTCTCCGTGCTGGGAAAACAGGTTTTGCAGCTGTTTGAGCTAAGATTTCCAAGTTATTCACATAATGAAAACCTATACTTTGTTTCGGTCGAGTTCCCCATTCAAATGCATGTAACAGTGAGAAACGCACTGTCTTGGCGAAAGAAAGCGTTTTTGTACAACTTCATATAAATAGCTGTAACTTTTGATAGAAGACTCGGATACACATGTTTATGGCTTTATCTTATAGAACTCAAGGTCTCCGTGCTGGGAAAATAGGTTTTGCAGCTGTTTGAGCTAAGATTTCCAAGTTATTCACATAATGAAAACTTATACTTTGTTTCGGTGGAGTTCCCCATTCAAATGCATGTAACAGTGAGAAACGCACTGTCTTGGCGAAAGAAAGCGTTTTTGTACAACTTCATAGAAATAGCTGTAACTTTTGATAGAAGACTCAGACAAACATGTTTATGGCCTTATATTATAGAACTCAAGGTCTCCGTGCTGGGAAAACAGGTTTTGCAGCTGTTTGAGCTAAGATTTCCAAGTTATTCACATAATGAAAACCTATACTTTGTTTCGGTCGAGTTCCCCATTCAAATGCATGTAACAGTGAGAAACGCACTGTCTTGGCGAAAGAAAGCGTTTTTGTACAACTTCATAGAAATAGCTGTAACTTTTGATAGAAGACTCAGACAAACATGTTTATGGCTTTATCTTATAGAACTCAAGGTCTCCGTGCTGGGAAAACAGGTTTTGCAGCTGTTTGAGCTAAGATTTCCAAGTTATTCACATAATGAAAACCTATACTTTGTTTCGGTCGAGTTCCCCATTCAAATGCATGTAACAGTGAGAAACGCACAGTCTTGGCGAAAGAAAGCGTTTTTGTACAACTTCATATAAATAGCTGTAACTTTTGATAGAAGACTCGGATACACATGTTTATGGCTTTATCTTATAGAACTCAAGGTCTCCGTGTTGGGAAAACAGGTTTTGCAGCTGTTTGAGCTAAGATTTCCAAGTTATTCACATAATGAAAACCTATACTTTGTTTTGGTCGAGTTCCCCATTCAAATGCATGTAACAGTGAGAAACGCACAGTCTTGGCGAAAGAAAGCGTTTTTGTACAACTTCATATAAATAGCTGTAACTTTTGATAGAAGACTCGGATACACATGTTTATGGCTTTATCTTATAGAACTCAAGGTCTCCGTGCTGGGAAAACAGGTTTTGCAGCTGTTTGAGCTAAGATTTCCAAGTTATTCACATAATGAAAACCTATACTTTGTTTCGGTGGAGTTCCCCATTCAAATGCATGTAACAGTGAGAAACGCACTGTCTTGGCGAAAGAAAGCGTTTTTGTACAACTTCATAGAAATAGCTGTAACTTTTGA
This sequence comes from Rhamphochromis longiceps, assembly GCF_057381845.1. Classification (NCBI taxonomy): domain Eukaryota; kingdom Metazoa; phylum Chordata; class Actinopteri; order Cichliformes; family Cichlidae; genus Rhamphochromis; species Rhamphochromis longiceps. Next base: position 19,215,494 of record NC_140576.1, read on the forward strand.
TAGAAGACTCAGACAAACATGTTTATGGCCTTATATTATAGAACTCAAGGTCTCCGTGCTGGGAAAACAGGTTTTGCAGCTGTTTGAGCTAAGATTTCCAAGTTATTCACATAATGAAAACCTATACTTTGTTTCGGTCGAGTTCCCCATTCAAATGCATGTAACAGTGAGAAACGCACTGTCTTGGCGAAAGAAAGCGTTTTTGTACAACTTCATAGAAATAGCTGTAACTTTTGATAGAAGACTCGGATACACATGTTTATGGCTTTATCTTATAGAACTCAAGGTCTCCGTGCTGGGAAAACAGGTTTTGCAGCTGTTTGAGCTAAGATTTCCAAGTTATTCACATAATGAAAACCTATACTTTGTTTTGGTCGAGTTCCCCATTCAAATGCATGTAACAGTGAGAAACGCACAGTCTTGGCGAAAGAAAGCGTTTTTGTACAACTTCATATAAATAGCTGTAACTTTTGATAGAAGACTCGGATACACATGTTTATGGCTTTATCTTATAGAACTCAAGGTCTCCGTGCTGGGAAAACAGGTTTTGCAGCTGTTTGAGCTAAGATTTCCAAGTTATTCACATAATGAAAACCTATACTTTGTTTCGGTCGAGTTCCCCATTCAAATGCATGTAACAGTGAGAAACGCACTGTCTTGGCGAAAGAAAGCGTTTTTGTACAACTTCATAGAAATAGCTGTAACTTTTGATAGAAGACTCAGACAAACATGTTTATGGCTTTATCTTATAGAACTCAAGGTCTCCGTGCTGGGAAAACAGGTTTTGCAGCTGTTTGAGCTAAGATTTCCAAGTTATTCACATAATGAAAACCTATACTTTGTTTCGGTCGAGTTCCCCATTCAAATGCATGTAACAGTGAGAAACGCACTGTCTTGGCGAAAGAAAGCGTTTTTGTACAACTTCATATAAATAGCTGTAACTTTTGATAGAAGACTCGGATACACATGTTTATGGCTTTATCTTATAGAACTCAAGGTCTCCGTGCTGGGAAAACAGGTTTTGCAGCTGTTTGAGCTAAGATTTCCAAGTTATTCACATAATGAAAACCTATACTTTGTTTTGGTCGAGTTCCCCATTCAAATGCATGTAACAGTGAGAAACGCACAGTCTTGGCGAAAGAAAGCGTTTTTGTACAACTTCATATAAATAGCTGTAACTTTTGATAGAAGACTCGGATACACATGTTTATGGCTTTATCTTATAGAACTCAAGGTCTCCGTGCTGGGAAAACAGGTTTTGCAGCTGTTTGAGCTAAGATTTCCAAGTTATTCACATAATGAAAACCTATACTTTGTTTCGGTCGAGTTCCCCATTCAAATGCATGTAACAGTGAGAAACGCACTGTCTTGGCGAAAGAAAGCGTTTTTGTACAACTTCATAGAAATAGCTGTAACTTTTGATAGAAGACTCAGACAAACATGTTTATGGCCTTATATTATAGAACTCAAGGTCTCCGTGCTGGGAAAACAGGTTTTGCAGCTGTTTGAGCTAAGATTTCCAAGTTATTCACATAATGAAAACCTATACTTTGTTTTGGTCGAGTTCCCCATTCAAATGCATGTAACAGTGAGAAACGCACAGTCTTGGCGAAAGAAAGCGTTTTTGTACAACTTCATATAAATAGCTGTAACTTTTGATAGAAGACTCGGATACACATGTTTATGGCTTTATCTTATAGAACTCAAGGTCTCCGTGCTGGGAAAACAGGTTTTGCAGCTGTTTGAGCTAAGATTTCCAAGTTATTCACATAATGAAAACCTATACTTTGTTTCGGTCGAGTTCCCCATTCAAATGCATGTAACAGTGAGAAACGCACTGTCTTGGCGAAAGAAAGCGTTTTTGTACAACTTCATATAAATAGCTGTAACTTTTGATAGAAGACTCGGATACACATGTTTATGGCTTTATCTTATAGAACTCAAGGTCTCCGTGCTGGGAAAACAGGTTTTGCAGCTGTTTGAGCTAAGATTTCCAAGTTATTCACATAATGAAAACCTATACTTTGTTTTGGTCGAGTTCCCCATTCAAATGCATGTAACAGTGAGAAACGCACAGTCTTGGCGAAAGAAAGCGTTTTTGTACAACTTCATATAAATAGCTGTAACTTTTGATAGAAGACTCGGATACACATGTTTATGGCTTTATCTTATAGAACTCAAGGTCTCCGTGCTGGGAAAACAGGTTTTGCAGCTGTTTGAGCTAAGATTTCCAAGTTATTCACATAATGAAAACCTATACTTTGTTTCGGTCGAGTTCCCCATTCAAATGCATGTAACAGTGAGAAACGCACTGTCTTGGCGAAAGAAAGCGTTTTTGTACAACTTCATAGAAATAGCTGTAACTTTTGATAGAAGACTCAGACAAACATGTTTATGGCTTTATCTTATAGAACTCAAGGTCTCCGTGCTGGGAAAACAGGTTTTGCAGCTGTTTGAGCTAAGATTTCCAAGTTATTCACATAATGAAAACCTATACTTTGTTTCGGTCGAGTTCCCCATTCAAATGCATGTAACAGTGAGAAACGCACTGTCTTGGCGAAAGAAAGCGTTTTTGTACAACTTCATATAAATAGCTGTAACTTTTGATAGAAGACTCGGATACACATGTTTATGGCTTTATCTTATAGAACTCAACGTCTCCGTGCTGGGAAAACAGGTTTTGCAGCTGTTTGAGCTAAGATTTCCAAGTTATTCACATAATGAAAACCTATACTTTGTTTTGGTCGAGTTCCCCATTCAAATGCATGTAACAGTGAGAAACGCACAGTCTTGGCGAAAGAAAGCGTTTTTGTACAACTTCATATAAATAGCTGTAACTTTTGATAGAAGACTCGGATACACATGTTTATGGCTTTATCTTATAGAACTCAAGGTCTCCGTGCTGGGAAAACAGGTTTTGCAGCTGTTTGAGCTAAGATTTCCAAGTTATTCACATAATGAAAACTTATACTTTGTTTCGGTCGAGTTCCCCATTCAAATGCATGTAACAGTGAGAAACGCACTGTCTTGGCGAAAGAAAGCGTTTTTGTACAACTTCATAGAAATAGCTGTAACTTTTGATAGAAGACTCAGACAAACATGTTTATGGCCTTATATTATAGAACTCAAGGTCTCCGTGCTGGGAAAACAGGTTTTGCAGCTGTTTGAGCTAAGATTTCCAAGTTATTCACATAATGAAAACTTATACTTTGTTTCGGTCGAGTTCCCCATTCAAATGCATGTAATAGTGAGAAACGCACTGTCTTGGCGAAAGAAAGCGTTTTTGTACAACTTCATATAAATAGCTGTAACTTTTGATAGAAGACTCGGATACACATGTTTATGGCTTTATCTTATAGAACTCAAGGTCTCCGTGCTGGGAAAACAGGTTTTGCAGCTGTTTGAGCTAAGATTTCCAAGTTATTCACATAATGAAAACCTATACTTTGTTTCGGTCGAGTTCCCCATTCAAATGCATGTAACAGTGAGAAACGCACAGTCTTGGCGAAAGAAAGCGTTTTTGTACAACTTCATAGAAATAGCTGTAACTTTTGATAGAAGACTCGGATACACATGTTTATGGCTTTATCTTATAGAACTCAAGGTCTCCGTGCTGGGAAAACAGGTTTTGCAGCTGTTTGAGCTAAGATTTCCAAGTTATTCACATAATGAAAACTTATACTTTGTTTCGGTCGAGTTCCCCCTTCAAATGCATGTAACAGTGAGAAACGCACTGTCTTGGCGAAAGAAAGCGTTTTTGTACAACTTCATAGAAATAGCTGTAACTTTTGATAGAAGACTCAGACAAACATGTTTATGGCCTTATATTATAGAACTCAAGGTCTCCGTGCTGGGAAAACAGGTTTTGCAGCTGTTTGAGCTAAGATTTCCAAGTTATTCACATAATGAAAACCTATACTTTGTTTCGGTCGAGTTCCCCATTCAAATGCATGTAACAGTGAGAAACGCACTGTCTTGGCGAAAGAAAGCGTTTTTGTACAACTTCATAGAAATAGCTGTAACTTTTGATAGAAGACTCAGACAAACATGTTTATGGCCTTATATTATAGAACTCAAGGTCTCCGTGCTGGGAAAACAGGTTTTGCAGCTGTTTGAGCTAAGATTTCCAAGTTATTCACATAATGAAAACTTATACTTTGTTTCGGTCGAGTTCCCCATTCAAATGCATGTAATAGTGAGAAACGCACTGTCTTGGCGAAAGAAAGCGTTTTTGTACAACTTCATATAAATAGCTGTAACTTTTGATAGAAGACTCGGATACACATGTTTATGGCTTTATCTTATAGAACTCAAGGTCTCCGTGCTGGGAAAACAGGTTTTGCAGCTGTTTGAGCTAAGATTTCCAAGTTATTCACATAATGAAAACCTATACTTTGTTTCGGTCGAGTTCCCCATTCAAATGCATGTAACAGTGAGAAACGCACAGTCTTGGCGAAAGAAAGCGTTTTTGTACAACTTCATAGAAATAGCTGTAACTTTTGATAGAAGACTCGGATACACATGTTTATGGCTTTATCTTATAGAACTCAAGGTCTCCGTGCTGGGAAAACAGGTTTTGCAGCTGTTTGAGCTAAGATTTCCAAGTTATTCACATAATGAAAACTTATACTTTGTTTCGGTCGAGTTCCCCCTTCAAATGCATGTAACAGTGAGAAACGCACTGTCTTGGCGAAAGAAAGCGTTTTTGTACAACTTCATAGAAATAGCTGTAACTTTTGATAGAAGACTCAGACAAACATGTTTATGGCCTTATATTATAGAACTCAAGGTCTCCGTGCTGGGAAAACAGGTTTTGCAGCTGTTTGAGCTAAGATTTCCAAGTTATTCACATAATGAAAACCTATACTTTGTTTCGGTCGAGTTCCCCATTCAAATGCATGTAACAGTGAGAAACGCACTGTCTTGGCGAAAGAAAGCGTTTTTGTACAACTTCATAGAAATAGCTGTAACTTTTGATAGAAGACTCAGACAAACATGTTTATGGCCTTATATTATAGAACTCAAGGTCTCCGTGCTGGGAAAACAGGTGTTGCAGCTGTTTGAGCTAAGATTTCCAAGTTATTCACATAATGAAAACTTATACTTTGTTTCGGTGGAGTTCCCCCTTCAAATGCATGTAACAGTGAGAAACGCACTGTCTTGGCGAAAGAAAGCGTTTTTGTACAACTTCATATAAATAGCTGTAACTTTTGATAGAAGACTCGGATACACATGTTTATGGCTTTATCTTATAGAACTCAAGGTCTCCGTGCTGGGAAAACAGGTTTTGCAGCTGTTTGAGCTAAGATTTCCAAGTTATTCACATAATGAAAACCTATACTTTGTTTCGGTCGAGTTCCCCATTCAAATGCATGTAACAGTGAGAAACGCACTGTCTTGGCGAAAGAAAGCGTTTTTGTACAACTTCATATAAATAGCTGTAACTTTTGATAGAAGACTCGGATACACATGTTTATGGCTTTATCTTATAGAACTCAAGGTCTCCGTGCTGGGAAAACAGGTTTTGCAGCTGTTTGAGCTAAGATTTCCAAGTTATTCACATAATGAAAACCTATACTTTGTTTCGGTCGAGTTCCCCATTCAAATGCATGTAACAGTGAGAAACGCACTGTCTTGGCGAAAGAAAGCGTTTTTGTACAACTTCATATAAATAGCTGTAACTTTTGATAGAAGACTCGGATACACATGTTTATGGCTTTATCTTATAGAACTCAAGGTCTCCGTGCTGGGAAAACAGGTTTTGCAGCTGTTTGAGCTAAGATTTCCAAGTTATTCACATAATGAAAACCTATACTTTGTTTCGGTCGAGTTCCCCATTCAAATGCATGTAACAGTGAGAAACGCACTGTCTTGGCGAAAGAAAGCGTTTTTGTACAACTTCATAGAAATAGCTGTAACTTTTGATAGAAGACTCAGACAAACATGTTTATGGCCTTATATTATAGAACTCAAGGTCTCCGTGCTGGGAAAACAGGTTTTGCAGCTGTTTGAGCTAAGATTTCCAAGTTATTCACATAATGAAAACCTATACTTTGTTTCGGTCGAGTTCCCCATTCAAATGCATGTAACAGTGAGAAACGCACTGTCTTGGCGAAAGAAAGCGTTTTTGTACAACTTCATATAAATAGCTGTAACTTTTGATAGAAGACTCGGATACACATGTTTATGGCTTTATCTTATAGAACTCAAGGTCTCCGTGCTGGGAAAACAGGTTTTGCAGCTGTTTGAGCTAAGATTTCCAAGTTATTCACATAATGAAAACTTATACTTTGTTTCGGTGGAGTTCCCCATTCAAATGCATGTAACAGTGAGAAACGCACTGTCTTGGCGAAAGAAAGCGTTTTTGTACAACTTCATAGAAATAGCTGTAACTTTTGATAGAAGACTCAGACAAACATGTTTATGGCTTTATCTTATAGAACTCAAGGTCTCCGTGCTGGGAAAACAGGTTTTGCAGCTGTTTGAGCTAAGATTTCCAAGTTATTCACATAATGAAAACCTATACTTTGTTTCGGTCGAGTTCCCCATTCAAATGCATGTAACAGTGAGAAACGCACTGTCTTGGCGAAAGAAAGCGTTTTTGTACAACTTCATAGAAATAGCTGTAACTTTTGATAGAAGACTCAGACAAACATGTTTATGGCCTTATATTATAGAACTCAAGGTCTCCGTGCTGGGAAAACAGGTTTTGCAGCTGTTTGAGCTAAGATTTCCAAGTTATTCACATAATGAAAACCTATACTTTGTTTCGGTCGAGTTCCCCATTCAAATGCATGTAACAGTGAGAAACGCACTGTCTTGGCGAAAGAAAGCGTTTTTGTACAACTTCATATAAATAGCTGTAACTTTTGATAGAAGACTCGGATACACATGTTTATGGCTTTATCTTATAGAACTCAAGGTCTCCGTGCTGGGAAAACAGGTTTTGCAGCTGTTTGAGCTAAGATTTCCAAGTTATTCACATAATGAAAACCTATACTTTGTTTCGGTCGAGTTCCCCATTCAAATGCATGTAACAGTGAGAAACGCACTGTCTTGGCGAAAGAAAACGTTTTTGTACAACTTCATAGAAATAGCTGTAACTTTTGATAGAAGACTCAGACAAACATGTTTATGGCTTTATCTTATAGAACTCAAGGTCTCCGTGCTGGGAAAACAGGTTTTGCAGCTGTTTGAGCTAAGATTTCCAAGTTATTCACATAATGAAAACCTATACTTTGTTTCGGTCGAGTTCCCCATTCAAATGCATGTAACAGTGAGAAACGCACTGTCTTGGCGAAAGAAAGCGTTTTTGTACAACTTCATAGAAATAGCTATAACTTTTGATAGAAGACTCAGACAAACATGTTTATGGCTTTATCTTATAGAACTCAAGGTCTCCGTGCTGGGAAAACAGGTTTTGCAGCTGTTTGAGCTAAGATTTCCAAGTTATTCACATAATGAAAACCTATACTTTGTTTCGGTCGAGTTCCCCATTCAAATGCATGTAACAGTGAGAAACGCACAGTCTTGGCGAAAGAAAGCGTTTTTGTACAACTTCATATAAATAGCTGTAACTTTTGATAGAAGACTCGGATACACATGTTTATGGCTTTATCTTATAGAACTCAAGGTCTCCGTGCTGGGAAAACAGGTTTTGCAGCTGTTTGAGCTAAGATTTCCAAGTTATTCACATAATGAAAACCTATACTTTGTTTTGGTCGAGTTCCCCATTCAAATGCATGTAACAGTGAGAAACGCACAGTCTTGGCGAAAGAAAGCGTTTTTGTACAACTTCATATAAATAGCTGTAACTTTTGATAGAAGACTCGGATACACATGTTTATGGCTTTATCTTATAGAACCCAAGGTCTCCGTGCTGGGAAAACAGGTTTTGCAGCTGTTTGAGCTAAGATTTCCAAGTTATTCACATAATGAAAACCTATACTTTGTTTCGGTCGAGTTCCCCATTCAAATGCATGTAACAGTGAGAAACGCACTGTCTTGGCGAAAGAAAGCGTTTTTGTACAACTTCATAGAAATAGCTGTAACTTTTGATAGAAGACTCAGACAAACATGTTTATGGCCTTATATTATAGAACTCAAGGTCTCCGTGCTGGGAAAACAGGTTTTGCAGCTGTTTGAGCTAAGATTTCCAAGTTATTCACATAATGAAAACTTATACTTTGTTTCGGTCGAGTTCCCCATTCAAATGCATGTAACAGTGAGAAACGCACTGTCTTGGCGAAAGAAAGCGTTTTTGTACAACTTCATAGAAATAGCTGTAACTTTTGATAGAAGACTCAGACAAACATGTTTATGGCCTTATATTATAGAACTCAAGGTCTCCGTGCTGGGAAAACAGGTTTTGCAGCTGTTTGAGCTAAGATTTCCAAGTTATTCACATAATGAAAACTTATACTTTGTTTCGGTCGAGTTCCCCATTCAAATGCATGTAATAGTGAGAAACGCACTGTCTTGGCGAAAGAAAGCGTTTTTGTACAACTTCATATAAATAGCTGTAACTTTTGATAGAAGACTCGGATACACATGTTTATGGCTTTATCTTATAGAACTCAAGGTCTCCGTGCTGGGAAAACAGGTTTTGCAGCTGTTTGAGCTAAGATTTCCAAGTTATTCACATAATGAAAACCTATACTTTGTTTCGGTGGAGTTCCCCATTCAAATGCATGTAACAGTGAGAAACGCACTGTCTTGGCGAAAGAAAACGTTTTTGTACAACTTCATAGAAATAGCTGTAACTTTTGATAGAAGACTCAGACAAACATGTTTATGGCTTTATCTTATAGAACTCAAGGTCTCCGTGCTGGGAAAACAGGTTTTGCAGCTGTTTGAGCTAAGATTTCCAAGTTATTCACATAATGAAAACCTATACTTTGTTTCGGTGGAGTTCCCCATTCAAATGCATGTAACAGTGAGAAACGCACTGTCTTGGCGAAAGAAAGCGTTTTTGTACAACTTCATAGAAATAGCTGTAACTTTTGATAGAAGACTCGGATACACATGTTTATGGCTTTATCTTATAGAACTCAAGGTCTCCGTGCTGGGAAAACAGGTTTTGCAGCTGTTTGAGCTAAGATTTCCAAGTTATTCACATAATGAAAACTTATACTTTGTTTCGGTCGAGTTCCCCCTTCAAATGCATGTAACAGTTAGAAACGCACTGTCTTGGCGAAAGAAAGCGTTTTTGTACAACTTCATAGAAATAGCTGTAACTTTTGATAGAAGACTCAGACAAACATGTTTATGGCCTTATATTATAGAACTCAAGGTCTCCGTGCTGGGAAAACAGGTTTTGCAGCTGTTTGAGCTAAGATTTCCAAGTTATTCACATAATGAAAACTTATACTTTGTTTCGGTGGAGTTCCCCCTTCAAATGCATGTAACAGTGAGAAACGCACTGTCTTGGCGAAAGAAAGCGTTTTTGTACAACTTCATAGAAATAGCTGTAACTTTTGATAGAAGACTCAGACAAACATGTTTATGGCCTTATATTATAGAACTCAAGGTCTCCGTGCTGGGAAAACAGGTTTTGCAGCTGTTTGAGCTAAGATTTCCAAGTTATTCACATAATGAAAACCTATACTTTGTTTCGGTCGAGTTCCCCATTCAAATGCATGTAACAGTGAGAAACGCACTGTCTTGGCGAAAGAAAGCGTTTTTGTACAACTTCATAGAAATAGCTGTAACTTTTGATAGAAGACTCAGACAAACATGTTTATGGCCTTATATTATAGAACTCAAGGTCTCCGTGCTGGGAAAACAGGTTTTGCAGCTGTTTGAGCTAAGATTTCCAAGTTATTCACATAATGAAAACTTATACTTTGTTTCGGTCGAGTTCCCCATTCAAATGCATGTAACAGTGAGAAACGCACTGTCTTGGCGAAAGAAAGCGTTTTTGTACAACTTCATAGAAATAGCTGTAACTTTTGATAGAAGACTCAGACAAACATGTTTATGGCTTTATCTTATAGAACTCAAGGTCTCCGTGCTGGGAAAACAGGTTTTGCAGCTGTTTGAGCTAAGATTTCCAAGTTATTCACATAATGAAAACTTATACTTTGTTTCGGTGGAGTTCCCCATTCAAATGCATGTAACAGTGAGAAACGCACTGTCTTGGCGAAAGAAAGCGTTTTTGTACAACTTCATAGAAATAGCTGTAACTTTTGATAGAAGACTCAGACAAACATGTTTATGGCTTTATCTTATAGAACTCAAGGTCTCCGTGCTGGGAAAACAGGTTTTGCAGCTGTTTGAGCTAAGATTTCCAAGTTATTCACATAATGAAAACCTATACTTTGTTTCGGTCGAGTTCCCCATTCAAATGCATGTAACAGTGAGAAACGCACTGTCTTGGCGAAAGAAAGCGTTTTTGTACAACTTCATAGAAATAGCTGTAACTTTTGATAGAAGACTCAGACAAACATGTTTATGGCCTTATATTATAGAACTCAAGGTCTCCGTGCTGGGAAAACAGGTTTTGCAGCTGTTTGAGCTAAGATTTCCAAGTTATTCACATAATGAAAACTTATACTTTGTTTCGGTCGAGTTCCCCATTCAAATGCATGTAACAGTGAGAAACGCACTGTCTTGGCGAAAGAAAGCGTTTTTGTACAACTTCATATAAATAGCTGTAACTTTTGATAGAAGACTCGGATACACATGTTTATGGCTTTATCTTATAGAACTCAAGGTCTCCGTGCTGGGAAAACAGGTTTTGCAGCTGTTTGAGCTAAGATTTCCAAGTTATTCACATAATGAAAACCTATACTTTGTTTCGGTCGAGTTCCCCATTCAAATGCATGTAACAGTGAGAAACGCACTGTCTTGGCGAAAGAAAGCGTTTTTGTACAACTTCATATAAATAGCTGTAACTTTTGATAGAAGACTCGGATACACATGTTTATGGCTTTATCTTATAGAACTCAAGGTCTCCGTGCTGGGAAAACAGGTTTTGCAGCTGTTTGAGCTAAGATTTCCAAGTTATTCACATAATGAAAACCTATACTTTGTTTCGGTTGAGTTCCCCATTCAAATGCATGTAACAGTGAGAAACGCACAGTCTTGGCGAAAGAAAGCGTTTTTGTACAACTTCATATAAATAGCTGTAACTTTTGATAGAAGACTCGGATACACATGTTTATGGCTTTATCTTATAGAACTCAAGGTCTCCGTGCTGGGAAAACAGGTTTTGCAGCTGTTTGAGCTAAGATTTCCAAGTTATTCACATAATGAAAACCTATACTTTGTTTTGGTCGAGTTCCCCATTCAAATGCATGTAACAGTGAGAAACGCACAGTCTTGGCGAAAGAAAGCGTTTTTGTACAACTTCATATAAATAGCTGTAACTTTTGATAGAAGACTCGGATACACATGTTTATGGCTTTATCTTATAGAACCCAAGGTCTCCGTGCTGGGAAAACAGGTTTTGCAGCTGTTTGAGCTAAGATTTCCAAGTTATTCACATAATGAAAACCTATACTTTGTTTCGGTCGAGTTCCCCATTCAAATGCATGTAACAGTGAGGAACGCACTGTCTTGGCGAAAGAAAGCGTTTTTGTACAACTTCATAGAAATAGCTGTAACTTTTGATAGAAGACTCAGACAAACATGTTTATGGCCTTATATTATAGAACTCAAGGTCTCCGTGCTGGGAAAACAGGTTTTGCAGCTGTTTGAGCTAAGATTTCCAAGTTATTCACATAATGAAAACTTATACTTTGTTTCGGTCGAGTTCCCCATTCAAATGCATGTAACAGTGAGAAACGCACTGTCTTGGCGAAAGAAAGCGTTTTTGTACAACTTCATAGAAATAGCTGTAACTTTTGATAGAAGACTCAGACAAACATGTTTATGGCCTTATATTATAGAACTCAAGGTCTCCGTGCTGGGAAAACAGGTTTTGCAGCTGTTTGAGCTAAGATTTCCAAGTTATTCACATAATGAAAACTTATACTTTGTTTCGGTCGAGTTCCCCATTCAAATGCATGTAATAGTGAGAAACGCACTGTCTTGGCGAAAGAAAGCGTTTTTGTACAACTTCATATAAATAGCTGTAACTTTTGATAGAAGACTCGGATACACATGTTTATGGCTTTATCTTATAGAACTCAAGGTGTACGTGCTGGGAAAACAGGTTTTGCAGCTGTTTGAGCTAAGATTTCCAAGTTATTCACATAATGAAAACCTATACTTTGTTTCGGTGGAGTTCCCCATTCAAATGCATGTAACAGTGAGAAACGCACTGTCTTGGCGAAAGAAAACGTTTTTGTACAACTTCATAGAAATAGCTGTAACTTTTGATAGAAGACTCAGACAAACATGTTTATGGCTTTATCTTATAGAACTCAAGGTCTCCGTGCTGGGAAAACAGGTTTTGCAGCTGTTTGAGCTAAGATTTCCAAGTTATTCACATAATGAAAACTTATACTTTGTTTCGGTCGAGTTCCCCCTTCAAATGCATGTAACAGTTAGAAACGCACTGTCTTGGCGAAAGAAAGCGTTTTTGTACAACTTCATAGAAATAGCTGTAACTTTTGATAGAAGACTCAGACAAACATGTTTATGGCCTTATATTATAGAACTCAAGGTCTCCGTGCTGGGAAAACAGGTTTTGCAGCTGTTTGAGCTAAGATTTCCAAGTTATTCACATAATGAAAACTTATACTTTGTTTCGGTGGAGTTCCCCCTTCAAATGCATGTAACAGTGAGAAACGCACTGTCTTGGCGAAAGAAAGCGTTTTTGTACAACTTCATAGAAATAGCTGTAACTTTTGATAGAAGACTCAGACAAACATGTTTATGGCCTTATATTATAGAACTCAAGGTCTCCGTGCTGGGAAAACAGGTTTTGCAGCTGTTTGAGCTAAGATTTCCAAGTTATTCACATAATGAAAACCTATACTTTGTTTCGGTCGAGTTCCCCATTCAAATGCATGTAACAGTGAGAAACGCACTGTCTTGGCGAAAGAAAGCGTTTTTGTACAACTTCATATAAATAGCTGTAACTTTTGATAGAAGACTCGGATACACATGTTTATGGCTTTATCTTATAGAACTCAAGGTCTCCGTGTTGGGAAAACAGGTTTTGCAGCTGTTTGAGCTAAGATTTCCAAGTTATTCACATAATGAAAACCTATACTTTGTTTTGGTCGAGTTCCCCATTCAAATGCATGTAACAGTGAGAAACGCACAGTCTTGGCGAAAGAAAGCGTTTTTGTACAACTTCATATAAATAGCTGTAACTTTTGATAGAAGACTCAGACAAACATGTTTATGGCCTTATATTATAGAACTCAAGGTCTCCGTGCTGGGAAAACAGGTTTTGCAGCTGTTTGAGCTAAGATTTCCAAGTTATTCACATAATGAAAACCTATACTTTGTTTCGGTCGAGTTCCCCATTCAAATGCATGTAACAGTGAGAAACGCACTGTCTTGGCGAAAGAAAGCGTTTTTGTACAACTTCATAGAAATAGCTGTAACTTTTGATAGAAGACTCAGACAAACATGTTTATGGCCTTATATTATAGAACTCAAGGTCTCCGTGCTGGGAAAACAGGTTTTGCAGCTGTTTGAGCTAAGATTTCCAAGTTATTCACATAATGAAAACCTATACTTTGTTTCGGTCGAGTTCCCCATTCAAATGCATGTAACAGTGAGAAACGCACTGTCTTGGCGAAAGAAAGCGTTTTTGTACAACTTCATAGAAATAGCTGTAACTTTTGATAGAAGACTCAGACAAACATGTTTATGGCTTTATCTTATAGAACTCAAGGTCTCCGTGCTGGGAAAACAGGTTTTGCAGCTGTTTGAGCTAAGATTTCCAAGTTATTCACATAATGAAAACCTATACTTTGTTTCGGTCGAGTTCCCCATTCAAATGCATGTAACAGTGAGAAACGCACTGTCTTGGCGAAAGAAAGCGTTTTTGTACAACTTCATATAAATAGCTGTAACTTTTGATAGAAGACTCGGATACACATGTTTATGGCTTTATCTTATAGAACTCAAGGTCTCCGTGCTGGGAAAACAGGTTTTGCAGCTGTTTGAGCTAAGATTTCCAAGTTATTCACATAATGAAAACTTATACTTTGTTTCGGTGGAGTTCCCCCTTCAAATGCATGTAACAGTGAGAAACGCACTGTCTTGGCGAAAGAAAGCGTTTTTGTACAACTTCATAGAAATAGCTGTAACTTTTGATAGAAGACTCAGACAAACATGTTTATGGCCTTATATTATAGAACTCAAGGTCTCCGTGCTGGGAAAACAGGTTTTGCAGCTGTTTGAGCTAAGATTTCCAAGTTATTCACATAATGAAAACCTATACTTTGTTTCGGTCGAGTTCCCCCTTCAAATGCATGTAACAGTGAGAAACGCACTGTCTTGGCGAAAGAAAGCGTTTTTGTACAACTTCATAGAAATAGCTGTAACTTTTGATAGAAGACTCAGACAAACATGTTTATGGCCTTATATTATAGAACTCAAGGTCTCCGTGCTGGGAAAACAGGTTTTGCAGCTGTTTGAGCTAAGATTTCCAAGTTATTCACATAATGAAAACTTATACTTTGTTTCGGTCGAGTTCCCCATTCAAATGCATGTAACAGTGAGAAACGCACTGTCTTGGCGAAAGAAAGCGTTTTTGTACAACTTCATAGAAATAGCTGTAACTTTTGATAGAAGACTCAGACAAACATGTTTATGGCCTTATATTATAGAACTCAAGGTCTCCGTGCTGGGAAAACAGGTTTTGCAGCTGTTTGAGCTAAGATTTCCAAGTTATTCACATAATGAAAACTTATACTTTGTTTCGGTCGAGTTCCCCATTCAAATGCATGTAATAGTGAGAAACGCACTGCCTTGGCGAAAGAAAGCGTTTTTGTACAACTTCATATAAATAGCTGTAACTTTTGATAGAAGACTCGGATACACATGTTTATGGCTTTATCTTATAGAACTCAAGGTCTCCGTGCTGGGAAAACAGGTTTTGCAGCTGTTTGAGCTAAGATTTCCAAGTTATTCACATAATGAAAACTTATACTTTGTTTCGGTGGAGTTCCCCATTCAAATGCATGTAACAGTGAGAAACGCACTGTCTTGGCGAAAGAAAGCGTTTTTGTACAACTTCATAGAAATAGCTGTAACTTTTGATAGAAGACTCAGACAAACATGTTTATGGCCTTATATTATAGAACTCAAGGTCTCCGTGCTGGGAAAACAGGTTTTGCAGCTGTTTGAGCTAAGATTTCCAAGTTATTCACATAATGAAAACCTATACTTTGTTTCGGTCGAGTTCCCCATTCAAATGCATGTAACAGTGAGAAACGCACTGTCTTGGCGAAAGAAAGCGTTTTTGTACAACTTCATAGAAATAGCTGTAACTTTTGATAGAAGACTCAGACAAACATGTTTATGGCTTTATCTTATAGAACTCAAGGTCTCCGTGCTGGGAAAACAGGTTTTGCAGCTGTTTGAGCTAAGATTTCCAAGTTATTCACATAATGAAAACTTATACTTTGTTTCGGTGGAGTTCCCCATTCAAATGCATGTAACAGTGAGAAACGCACTGTCTTGGCGAAAGAAAGCGTTTTTGTACAACTTCATATAAATAGCTGTAACTTTTGATAGAAGACTCGGATACACATGTTTATGGCTTTATCTTATAGAACTCAAGGTCTCCGTGCTGGGAAAACAGGTTTTGCAGCTGTTTGAGCTAAGATTTCCAAGTTATTCACATAATGAAAACCTATACTTTGTTTCGGTCGAGTTCCCCATTCAAATGCATGTAACAGTGAGAAACGCACTGTCTTGGCGAAAGAAAGCGTTTTTGTACAACTTCATATAAATAGCTGTAACTTTTGATAGAAGACTCGGATACACATGTTTATGGCTTTATCTTATAGAACTCAAGGTCTCCGTGCTGGGAAAACAGGTTTTGCAGCTGTTTGAGCTAAGATTTCCAAGTTATTCACATAATGAAAACCTATACTTTGTTTTGGTCGAGTTCCCCATTCAAATGCATGTAACAGTGAGAAACGCACAGTCTTGGCGAAAGAAAGCGTTTTTGTACAACTTCATATAAATAGCTGTAACTTTTGATAGAAGACTCGGATACACATGTTTATGGCTTTATCTTATAGAACTCAAGGTCTCCGTGCTGGGAAAACAGGTTTTGCAGCTGTTTGAGCTAAGATTTCCAAGTTATTCACATAATGAAAACCTATACTTTGTTTCGGTGGAGTTCCCCATTCAAATGCATGTAACAGTGAGAAACGCACTGTCTTGGCGAAAGAAAGCGTTTTTGTACAACTTCATATAAATAGCTGTAACTTTTGATAGAAGACTCGGATACACATGTTTATGGCTTTATCTTATAGAACTCAAGGTCTCCGTGCTGGGAAAACAGGTTTTGCAGCTGTTTGAGCTAAGATTTCCAAGTTATTCACATAATGAAAACCTATACTTTGTTTCGGTCGAGTTCCCCATTCAAATGCATGTAACAGTGAGAAACGCACTGTCTTGGCGAAAGAAAGCGTTTTTGTACAACTTCATAGAAATAGCTGTAACTTTTGATAGAAGACTCGGATACACATGTTTATGGCTTTATCTTATAGAACTCAAGGTCTCCGTGCTGGGAAAACAGGTTTTGCAGCTGTTTGAGCTAAGATTTCCAAGTTATTCACATAATGAAAACCTATACTTTGTTTTGGTCGAGTTCCCCATTCAAATGCATGTAACAGTGAGAAACGCACAGTCTTGGCGAAAGAAAGCGTTTTTGTACAACTTCATATAAATAGCTGTAACTTTTGATAGAAGACTCGGATACACATGTTTATGGCTTTATCTTATAGAACTCAAGGTCTCCGTGCTGGGAAAACAGGTTTTGCAGCTGTTTGAGCTAAGATTTCCAAGTTATTCACATAATGAAAACCTATACTTTGTTTCGGTCGAGTTCCCCATTCAAATGCATGTAACAGTGAGAAACGCACTGTCTTGGCGAAAGAAAGCGTTTTTGTACAACTTCATAGAAATAGCTGTAACTTTTGATAGAAGACTCAGACAAACATGTTTATGGCTTTATCTTATAGAACTCAAGGTCTCCGTGCTGGGAAAACAGGTTTTGCAGCTGTTTGAGCTAAGATTTCCAAGTTATTCACATAATGAAAACCTATACTTTGTTTCGGTCGAGTTCCCCATTCAAATGCATGTAACAGTGAGAAACGCACTGTCTTGGCGAAAGAAAGCGTTTTTGTACAACTTCATATAAATAGCTGTAACTTTTGATAGAAGACTCGGATACACATGTTTATGGCTTTATCTTATAGAACTCAAGGTCTCCGTGCTGGGAAAATAGGTTTTGCAGCTGTTTGAGCTAAGATTTCCAAGTTATTCACATAATGAAAACTTATACTTTGTTTCGGTGGAGTTCCCCATTCAAATGCATGTAACAGTGAGAAACGCACTGTCTTGGCGAAAGAAAGCGTTTTTGTACAACTTCATAGAAATAGCTGTAACTTTTGATAGAAGACTCAAACATGTTTATGGCCTTATATTATAGAACTCAAGGTCTCCGTGCTGGGAAAACAGGTTTTGCAGCTGTTTGAGCTAAGATTTCCAAGTTATTCACATAATGAAAACCTATACTTTGTTTCGGTCGAGTTCCCCATTCAAATGCATGTAACAGTGAGAAACGCACTGTCTTGGCGAAAGAAAGCGTTTTTGTACAACTTCATATAAATAGCTGTAACTTTTGATAGAAGACTCGGATACACATGTTTATGGCTTTATCTTATAGAACTCAAGGTCTCCGTGCTGGGAAAATAGGTTTTGCAGCTGTTTGAGCTAAGATTTCCAAGTTATTCACATAATGAAAACTTATACTTTGTTTCGGTGGAGTTCCCCATTCAAATGCATGTAACAGTGAGAAACGCACTGTCTTGGCGAAAGAAAGCGTTTTTGTACAACTTCATAGAAATAGCTGTAACTTTTGATAGAAGACTCAGACAAACATGTTTATGGCCTTATATTATAGAACTCAAGGTCTCCGTGCTGGGAAAACAGGTTTTGCAGCTGTTTGAGCTAAGATTTCCAAGTTATTCACATAATGAAAACCTATACTTTGTTTCGGTCGAGTTCCCCATTCAAATGCATGTAACAGTGAGAAACGCACTGTCTTGGCGAAAGAAAGCGTTTTTGTACAACTTCATAGAAATAGCTGTAACTTTTGATAGAAGACTCAGACAAACATGTTTATGGCTTTATCTTATAGAACTCAAGGTCTCCGTGCTGGGAAAACAGGTTTTGCAGCTGTTTGAGCTAAGATTTCCAAGTTATTCACATAATGAAAACCTATACTTTGTTTCGGTCGAGTTCCCCATTCAAATGCATGTAACAGTGAGAAACGCACAGTCTTGGCGAAAGAAAGCGTTTTTGTACAACTTCATATAAATAGCTGTAACTTTTGATAGAAGACTCGGATACACATGTTTATGGCTTTATCTTATAGAACTCAAGGTCTCCGTGTTGGGAAAACAGGTTTTGCAGCTGTTTGAGCTAAGATTTCCAAGTTATTCACATAATGAAAACCTATACTTTGTTTCGGTCGAGTTCCCCATTCAAATGCATGTAACAGTGAGAAACGCACTGTCTTGGCGAAAGAAAGCGTTTTTGTACAACTTCATAGAAATAGCTGTAACTTTTGATAGAAGACTCAGACAAACATGTTTATGGCTTTATCTTATAGAACTCAAGGTCTCCGTGCTGGGAAAACAGGTTTTGCAGCTGTTTGAGCTAAGATTTCCAAGTTATTCACATAATGAAAACCTATACTTTGTTTCGGTCGAGTTCCCCATTCAAATGCATGTAACAGTGAGAAACGCACTGTCTTGGCGAAAGAAAGCGTTTTTGTACAACTTCATATAAATAGCTGTAACTTTTGATAGAAGACTCGGATACACATGTTTATGGCTTTATCTTATAGAACTCAAGGTCTCCGTGCTGGGAAAATAGGTTTTGCAGCTGTTTGAGCTAAGATTTCCAAGTTATTCACATAATGAAAACTTATACTTTGTTTCGGTGGAGTTCCCCATTCAAATGCATGTAACAGTGAGAAACGCACTGTCTTGGCGAAAGAAAGCGTTTTTGTACAACTTCATAGAAATAGCTGTAACTTTTGATAGAAGACTCAAACATGTTTATGGCCTTATATTATAGAACTCAAGGTCTCCGTGCTGGGAAAACAGGTTTTGCAGCTGTTTGAGCTAAGATTTCCAAGTTATTCACATAATGAAAACCTATACTTTGTTTCGGTCGAGTTCCCCATTCAAATGCATGTAACAGTGAGAAACGCACTGTCTTGGCGAAAGAAAGCGTTTTTGTACAACTTCATATAAATAGCTGTAACTTTTGATAGAAGACTCGGATACACATGTTTATGGCTTTATCTTATAGAACTCAAGGTCTCCGTGCTGGGAAAATAGGTTTTGCAGCTGTTTGAGCTAAGATTTCCAAGTTATTCACATAATGAAAACTTATACTTTGTTTCGGTGGAGTTCCCCATTCAAATGCATGTAACAGTGAGAAACGCACTGTCTTGGCGAAAGAAAGCGTTTTTGTACAACTTCATAGAAATAGCTGTAACTTTTGATAGAAGACTCAGACAAACATGTTTATGGCCTTATATTATAGAACTCAAGGTCTCCGTGCTGGGAAAACAGGTTTTGCAGCTGTTTGAGCTAAGATTTCCAAGTTATTCACATAATGAAAACCTATACTTTGTTTCGGTCGAGTTCCCCATTCAAATGCATGTAACAGTGAGAAACGCACTGTCTTGGCGAAAGAAAGCGTTTTTGTACAACTTCATAGAAATAGCTGTAACTTTTGATAGAAGACTCAGACAAACATGTTTATGGCTTTATCTTATAGAACTCAAGGTCTCCGTGCTGGGAAAACAGGTTTTGCAGCTGTTTGAGCTAAGATTTCCAAGTTATTCACATAATGAAAACCTATACTTTGTTTCGGTCGAGTTCCCCATTCAAATGCATGTAACAGTGAGAAACGCACAGTCTTGGCGAAAGAAAGCGTTTTTGTACAACTTCATATAAATAGCTGTAACTTTTGATAGAAGACTCGGATACACATGTTTATGGCTTTATCTTATAGAACTCAAGGTCTCCGTGTTGGGAAAACAGGTTTTGCAGCTGTTTGAGCTAAGATTTCCAAGTTATTCACATAATGAAAACCTATACTTTGTTTTGGTCGAGTTCCCCATTCAAATGCATGTAACAGTGAGAAACGCACAGTCTTGGCGAAAGAAAGCGTTTTTGTACAACTTCATATAAATAGCTGTAACTTTTGATAGAAGACTCGGATACACATGTTTATGGCTTTATCTTATAGAACTCAAGGTCTCCGTGCTGGGAAAACAGGTTTTGCAGCTGTTTGAGCTAAGATTTCCAAGTTATTCACATAATGAAAACCTATACTTTGTTTCGGTCGAGTTCCCCATTCAAATGCATGTAACAGTGAGAAACGCACTGTCTTGGCGAAAGAAAGCGTTTTTGTACAACTTCATAGAAATAGCTGTAACTTTTGATAGAAGACTCAGACAAACATGTTTATGGCCTTATATTATAGAACTCAAGGTCTCCGTGCTGGGAAAACAGGTTTTGCAGCTGTTTGAGCTAAGATTTCCAAGTTATTCACATAATGAAAACCTATACTTTGTTTCGGTCGAGTTCCCCATTCAAATGCATGTAACAGTGAGAAACGCACTGTCTTGGCGAAAGAAAGCGTTTTTGTACAACTTCATAGAAATAGCTGTAACTTTTGATAGAAGACTCGGATACACATGTTTATGGCTTTATCTTATAGAACTCAAGGTCTCCGTGCTGGGAAAACAGGTTTTGCAGCTGTTTGAGCTAAGATTTCCAAGTTATTCACATAATGAAAACCTATACTTTGTTTTGGTCGAGTTCCCCATTCAAATGCATGTAACAGTGAGAAACGCACAGTCTTGGCGAAAGAAAGCGTTTTTGTACAACTTCATATAAATAGCTGTAACTTTTGATAGAAGACTCGGATACACATGTTTATGGCTTTATCTTATAGAACTCAAGGTCTCCGTGCTGGGAAAACAGGTTTTGCAGCTGTTTGAGCTAAGATTTCCAAGTTATTCACATAATGAAAACCTATACTTTGTTTCGGTCGAGTTCCCCATTCAAATGCATGTAACAGTGAGAAACGCACTGTCTTGGCGAAAGAAAGCGTTTTTGTACAACTTCATAGAAATAGCTGTAACTTTTGATAGAAGACTCAGACAAACATGTTTATGGCTTTATCTTATAGAACTCAAGGTCTCCGTGCTGGGAAAACAGGTTTTGCAGCTGTTTGAGCTAAGATTTCCAAGTTATTCACATAATGAAAACCTATACTTTGTTTCGGTCGAGTTCCCCATTCAAATGCATGTAACAGTGAGAAACGCACTGTCTTGGCGAAAGAAAGCGTTTTTGTACAACTTCATATAAATAGCTGTAACTTTTGATAGAAGACTCGGATACACATGTTTATGGCTTTATCTTATAGAACTCAAGGTCTCCGTGCTGGGAAAACAGGTTTTGCAGCTGTTTGAGCTAAGATTTCCAAGTTATTCACATAATGAAAACCTATACTTTGTTTTGGTCGAGTTCCCCATTCAAATGCATGTAACAGTGAGAAACGCACAGTCTTGGCGAAAGAAAGCGTTTTTGTACAACTTCATATAAATAGCTGTAACTTTTGATAGAAGACTCGGATACACATGTTTATGGCTTTATCTTATAGAACTCAAGGTCTCCGTGCTGGGAAAACAGGTTTTGCAGCTGTTTGAGCTAAGATTTCCAAGTTATTCACATAATGAAAACCTATACTTTGTTTCGGTCGAGTTCCCCATTCAAATGCATGTAACAGTGAGAAACGCACTGTCTTGGCGAAAGAAAGCGTTTTTGTACAACTTCATAGAAATAGCTGTAACTTTTGATAGAAGACTCAGACAAACATGTTTATGGCCTTATATTATAGAACTCAAGGTCTCCGTGCTGGGAAAACAGGTTTTGCAGCTGTTTGAGCTAAGATTTCCAAGTTATTCACATAATGAAAACCTATACTTTGTTTTGGTCGAGTTCCCCATTCAAATGCATGTAACAGTGAGAAACGCACAGTCTTGGCGAAAGAAAGCGTTTTTGTACAACTTCATATAAATAGCTGTAACTTTTGATAGAAGACTCGGATACACATGTTTATGGCTTTATCTTATAGAACTCAAGGTCTCCGTGCTGGGAAAACAGGTTTTGCAGCTGTTTGAGCTAAGATTTCCAAGTTATTCACATAATGAAAACCTATACTTTGTTTCGGTCGAGTTCCCCATTCAAATGCATGTAACAGTGAGAAACGCACTGTCTTGGCGAAAGAAAGCGTTTTTGTACAACTTCATATAAATAGCTGTAACTTTTGATAGAAGACTCGGATACACATGTTTATGGCTTTATCTTATAGAACTCAAGGTCTCCGTGCTGGGAAAACAGGTTTTGCAGCTGTTTGAGCTAAGATTTCCAAGTTATTCACATAATGAAAACCTATACTTTGTTTCGGTCGAGTTCCCCATTCAAATGCATGTAACAGTGAGAAACGCACTGTCTTGGCGAAAGAAAGCGTTTTTGTACAACTTCATAGAAATAGCTGTAACTTTTGATAGAAGACTCAGACAAACATGTTTATGGCTTTATCTTATAGAACTCAAGGTCTCCGTGCTGGGAAAACAGGTTTTGCAGCTGTTTGAGCTAAGATTTCCAAGTTATTCACATAATGAAAACCTATACTTTGTTTCGGTCGAGTTCCCCATTCAAATGCATGTAACAGTGAGAAACGCACTGTCTTGGCGAAAGAAAGCGTTTTTGTACAACTTCATATAAATAGCTGTAACTTTTGATAGAAGACTCGGATACACATGTTTATGGCTTTATCTTATAGAACTCAACGTCTCCGTGCTGGGAAAACAGGTTTTGCAGCTGTTTGAGCTAAGATTTCCAAGTTATTCACATAATGAAAACCTATACTTTGTTTTGGTCGAGTTCCCCATTCAAATGCATGTAACAGTGAGAAACGCACAGTCTTGGCGAAAGAAAGCGTTTTTGTACAACTTCATATAAATAGCTGTAACTTTTGATAGAAGACTCGGATACACATGTTTATGGCTTTATCTTATAGAACTCAAGGTCTCCGTGCTGGGAAAACAGGTTTTGCAGCTGTTTGAGCTAAGATTTCCAAGTTATTCACATAATGAAAACTTATACTTTGTTTCGGTCGAGTTCCCCATTCAAATGCATGTAACAGTGAGAAACGCACTGTCTTGGCGAAAGAAAGCGTTTTTGTACAACTTCATAGAAATAGCTGTAACTTTTGATAGAAGACTCAGACAAACATGTTTATGGCCTTATATTATAGAACTCAAGGTCTCCGTGCTGGGAAAACAGGTTTTGCAGCTGTTTGAGCTAAGATTTCCAAGTTATTCACATAATGAAAACTTATACTTTGTTTCGGTCGAGTTCCCCATTCAAATGCATGTAATAGTGAGAAACGCACTGTCTTGGCGAAAGAAAGCGTTTTTGTACAACTTCATATAAATAGCTGTAACTTTTGATAGAAGACTCGGATACACATGTTTATGGCTTTATCTTATAGAACTCAAGGTCTCCGTGCTGGGAAAACAGGTTTTGCAGCTGTTTGAGCTAAGATTTCCAAGTTATTCACATAATGAAAACCTATACTTTGTTTCGGTCGAGTTCCCCATTCAAATGCATGTAACAGTGAGAAACGCACAGTCTTGGCGAAAGAAAGCGTTTTTGTACAACTTCATAGAAATAGCTGTAACTTTTGATAGAAGACTCGGATACACATGTTTATGGCTTTATCTTATAGAACTCAAGGTCTCCGTGCTGGGAAAACAGGTTTTGCAGCTGTTTGAGCTAAGATTTCCAAGTTATTCACATAATGAAAACTTATACTTTGTTTCGGTCGAGTTCCCCCTTCAAATGCATGTAACAGTGAGAAACGCACTGTCTTGGCGAAAGAAAGCGTTTTTGTACAACTTCATAGAAATAGCTGTAACTTTTGATAGAAGACTCAGACAAACATGTTTATGGCCTTATATTATAGAACTCAAGGTCTCCGTGCTGGGAAAACAGGTTTTGCAGCTGTTTGAGCTAAGATTTCCAAGTTATTCACATAATGAAAACCTATACTTTGTTTCGGTCGAGTTCCCCATTCAAATGCATGTAACAGTGAGAAACGCACTGTCTTGGCGAAAGAAAGCGTTTTTGTACAACTTCATAGAAATAGCTGTAACTTTTGATAGAAGACTCAGACAAACATGTTTATGGCCTTATATTATAGAACTCAAGGTCTCCGTGCTGGGAAAACAGGTTTTGCAGCTGTTTGAGCTAAGATTTCCAAGTTATTCACATAATGAAAACTTATACTTTGTTTCGGTCGAGTTCCCCATTCAAATGCATGTAATAGTGAGAAACGCACTGTCTTGGCGAAAGAAAGCGTTTTTGTACAACTTCATATAAATAGCTGTAACTTTTGATAGAAGACTCGGATACACATGTTTATGGCTTTATCTTATAGAACTCAAGGTCTCCGTGCTGGGAAAACAGGTTTTGCAGCTGTTTGAGCTAAGATTTCCAAGTTATTCACATAATGAAAACCTATACTTTGTTTCGGTCGAGTTCCCCATTCAAATGCATGTAACAGTGAGAAACGCACAGTCTTGGCGAAAGAAAGCGTTTTTGTACAACTTCATAGAAATAGCTGTAACTTTTGATAGAAGACTCGGATACACATGTTTATGGCTTTATCTTATAGAACTCAAGGTCTCCGTGCTGGGAAAACAGGTTTTGCAGCTGTTTGAGCTAAGATTTCCAAGTTATTCACATAATGAAAACTTATACTTTGTTTCGGTCGAGTTCCCCCTTCAAATGCATGTAACAGTGAGAAACGCACTGTCTTGGCGAAAGAAAGCGTTTTTGTACAACTTCATAGAAATAGCTGTAACTTTTGATAGAAGACTCAGACAAACATGTTTATGGCCTTATATTATAGAACTCAAGGTCTCCGTGCTGGGAAAACAGGTTTTGCAGCTGTTTGAGCTAAGATTTCCAAGTTATTCACATAATGAAAACCTATACTTTGTTTCGGTCGAGTTCCCCATTCAAATGCATGTAACAGTGAGAAACGCACTGTCTTGGCGAAAGAAAGCGTTTTTGTACAACTTCATAGAAATAGCTGTAACTTTTGATAGAAGACTCAGACAAACATGTTTATGGCCTTATATTATAGAACTCAAGGTCTCCGTGCTGGGAAAACAGGTGTTGCAGCTGTTTGAGCTAAGATTTCCAAGTTATTCACATAATGAAAACTTATACTTTGTTTCGGTGGAGTTCCCCCTTCAAATGCATGTAACAGTGAGAAACGCACTGTCTTGGCGAAAGAAAGCGTTTTTGTACAACTTCATATAAATAGCTGTAACTTTTGATAGAAGACTCGGATACACATGTTTATGGCTTTATCTTATAGAACTCAAGGTCTCCGTGCTGGGAAAACAGGTTTTGCAGCTGTTTGAGCTAAGATTTCCAAGTTATTCACATAATGAAAACCTATACTTTGTTTCGGTCGAGTTCCCCATTCAAATGCATGTAACAGTGAGAAACGCACTGTCTTGGCGAAAGAAAGCGTTTTTGTACAACTTCATATAAATAGCTGTAACTTTTGATAGAAGACTCGGATACACATGTTTATGGCTTTATCTTATAGAACTCAAGGTCTCCGTGCTGGGAAAACAGGTTTTGCAGCTGTTTGAGCTAAGATTTCCAAGTTATTCACATAATGAAAACCTATACTTTGTTTCGGTCGAGTTCCCCATTCAAATGCATGTAACAGTGAGAAACGCACTGTCTTGGCGAAAGAAAGCGTTTTTGTACAACTTCATATAAATAGCTGTAACTTTTGATAGAAGACTCGGATACACATGTTTATGGCTTTATCTTATAGAACTCAAGGTCTCCGTGCTGGGAAAACAGGTTTTGCAGCTGTTTGAGCTAAGATTTCCAAGTTATTCACATAATGAAAACCTATACTTTGTTTCGGTCGAGTTCCCCATTCAAATGCATGTAACAGTGAGAAACGCACTGTCTTGGCGAAAGAAAGCGTTTTTGTACAACTTCATAGAAATAGCTGTAACTTTTGATAGAAGACTCAGACAAACATGTTTATGGCCTTATATTATAGAACTCAAGGTCTCCGTGCTGGGAAAACAGGTTTTGCAGCTGTTTGAGCTAAGATTTCCAAGTTATTCACATAATGAAAACCTATACTTTGTTTCGGTCGAGTTCCCCATTCAAATGCATGTAACAGTGAGAAACGCACTGTCTTGGCGAAAGAAAGCGTTTTTGTACAACTTCATATAAATAGCTGTAACTTTTGATAGAAGACTCGGATACACATGTTTATGGCTTTATCTTATAGAACTCAAGGTCTCCGTGCTGGGAAAACAGGTTTTGCAGCTGTTTGAGCTAAGATTTCCAAGTTATTCACATAATGAAAACTTATACTTTGTTTCGGTGGAGTTCCCCATTCAAATGCATGTAACAGTGAGAAACGCACTGTCTTGGCGAAAGAAAGCGTTTTTGTACAACTTCATAGAAATAGCTGTAACTTTTGATAGAAGACTCAGACAAACATGTTTATGGCTTTATCTTATAGAACTCAAGGTCTCCGTGCTGGGAAAACAGGTTTTGCAGCTGTTTGAGCTAAGATTTCCAAGTTATTCACATAATGAAAACCTATACTTTGTTTCGGTCGAGTTCCCCATTCAAATGCATGTAACAGTGAGAAACGCACTGTCTTGGCGAAAGAAAGCGTTTTTGTACAACTTCATAGAAATAGCTGTAACTTTTGATAGAAGACTCAGACAAACATGTTTATGGCCTTATATTATAGAACTCAAGGTCTCCGTGCTGGGAAAACAGGTTTTGCAGCTGTTTGAGCTAAGATTTCCAAGTTATTCACATAATGAAAACCTATACTTTGTTTCGGTCGAGTTCCCCATTCAAATGCATGTAACAGTGAGAAACGCACTGTCTTGGCGAAAGAAAGCGTTTTTGTACAACTTCATATAAATAGCTGTAACTTTTGATAGAAGACTCAGACAAACATGTTTATGGCCTTATATTATAGAACTCAAGGTCTCCGTGCTGGGAAAACAGGTTTTGCAGCTGTTTGAGCTAAGATTTCCAAGTTATTCACATAATGAAAACCTATACTTTGTTTCGGTCGAGTTCCCCATTCAAATGCATGTAACAGTGAGAAACGCACTGTCTTGGCGAAAGAAAGCGTTTTTGTACAACTTCATATAAATAGCTGTAACTTTTGATAGAAGACTCGGATACACATGTTTATGGCTTTATCTTATAGAACTCAAGGTCTCCGTGCTGGGAAAACAGGTTTTGCAGCTGTTTGAGCTAAGATTTCCAAGTTATTCACATAATGAAAACTTATACTTTGTTTCGGTGGAGTTCCCCATTCAAATGCATGTAACAGTGAGAAACGCACTGTCTTGGCGAAAGAAAGCGTTTTTGTACAACTTCATATAAATAGCTGTAACTTTTGATAGAAGACTCGGATACACATGTTTATGGCTTTATCTTATAGAACTCAAGGTCTCCGTGCTGGGAAAACAGGTTTTGCAGCTGTTTGAGCTAAGATTTCCAAGTTATTCACATAATGAAAACCTATACTTTGTTTCGGTCGAGTTCCCCATTCAAATGCATGTAACAGTGAGAAACGCACTGTCTTGGCGAAAGAAAACGTTTTTGTACAACTTCATAGAAATAGCTGTAACTTTTGATAGAAGACTCAGACAAACATGTTTATGGCTTTATCTTATAGAACTCAAGGTCTCCGTGCTGGGAAAACAGGTTTTGCAGCTGTTTGAGCTAAGATTTCCAAGTTATTCACATAATGAAAACCTATACTTTGTTTCGGTCGAGTTCCCCATTCAAATGCATGTAACAGTGAGAAACGCACTGTCTTGGCGAAAGAAAGCG
This sequence comes from Rhamphochromis longiceps, assembly GCF_057381845.1. Taxonomy (NCBI): domain Eukaryota; kingdom Metazoa; phylum Chordata; class Actinopteri; order Cichliformes; family Cichlidae; genus Rhamphochromis; species Rhamphochromis longiceps. The sequence goes on from NC_140576.1 coordinate 19,243,651, forward strand.
TTTTTGTACAACTTCATAGAAATAGCTATAACTTTTGATAGAAGACTCAGACAAACATGTTTATGGCTTTATCTTATAGAACTCAAGGTCTCCGTGCTGGGAAAACAGGTTTTGCAGCTGTTTGAGCTAAGATTTCCAAGTTATTCACATAATGAAAACCTATACTTTGTTTCGGTCGAGTTCCCCATTCAAATGCATGTAACAGTGAGAAACGCACAGTCTTGGCGAAAGAAAGCGTTTTTGTACAACTTCATATAAATAGCTGTAACTTTTGATAGAAGACTCGGATACACATGTTTATGGCTTTATCTTATAGAACTCAAGGTCTCCGTGCTGGGAAAACAGGTTTTGCAGCTGTTTGAGCTAAGATTTCCAAGTTATTCACATAATGAAAACCTATACTTTGTTTCGGTCGAGTTCCCCATTCAAATGCATGTAACAGTGAGAAACGCACAGTCTTGGCGAAAGAAAGCGTTTTTGTACAACTTCATATAAATAGCTGTAACTTTTGATAGAAGACTCGGATACACATGTTTATGGCTTTATCTTATAGAACCCAAGGTCTCCGTGCTGGGAAAACAGGTTTTGCAGCTGTTTGAGCTAAGATTTCCAAGTTATTCACATAATGAAAACCTATACTTTGTTTCGGTCGAGTTCCCCATTCAAATGCATGTAACAGTGAGAAACGCACTGTCTTGGCGAAAGAAAGCGTTTTTGTACAACTTCATAGAAATAGCTGTAACTTTTGATAGAAGACTCAGACAAACATGTTTATGGCCTTATATTATAGAACTCAAGGTCTCCGTGCTGGGAAAACAGGTTTTGCAGCTGTTTGAGCTAAGATTTCCAAGTTATTCACATAATGAAAACTTATACTTTGTTTCGGTCGAGTTCCCCATTCAAATGCATGTAACAGTGAGAAACGCACTGTCTTGGCGAAAGAAAGCGTTTTTGTACAACTTCATAGAAATAGCTGTAACTTTTGATAGAAGACTCAGACAAACATGTTTATGGCCTTATATTATAGAACTCAAGGTCTCCGTGCTGGGAAAACAGGTTTTGCAGCTGTTTGAGCTAAGATTTCCAAGTTATTCACATAATGAAAACTTATACTTTGTTTCGGTCGAGTTCCCCATTCAAATGCATGTAATAGTGAGAAACGCACTGTCTTGGCGAAAGAAAGCGTTTTTGTACAACTTCATATAAATAGCTGTAACTTTTGATAGAAGACTCGGATACACATGTTTATGGCTTTATCTTATAGAACTCAAGGTCTCCGTGCTGGGAAAACAGGTTTTGCAGCTGTTTGAGCTAAGATTTCCAAGTTATTCACATAATGAAAACCTATACTTTGTTTCGGTGGAGTTCCCCATTCAAATGCATGTAACAGTGAGAAACGCACTGTCTTGGCGAAAGAAAACGTTTTTGTACAACTTCATAGAAATAGCTGTAACTTTTGATAGAAGACTCAGACAAACATGTTTATGGCTTTATCTTATAGAACTCAAGGTCTCCGTGCTGGGAAAACAGGTTTTGCAGCTGTTTGAGCTAAGATTTCCAAGTTATTCACATAATGAAAACCTATACTTTGTTTCGGTGGAGTTCCCCATTCAAATGCATGTAACAGTGAGAAACGCACTGTCTTGGCGAAAGAAAGCGTTTTTGTACAACTTCATAGAAATAGCTGTAACTTTTGATAGAAGACTCGGATACACATGTTTATGGCTTTATCTTATAGAACTCAAGGTCTCCGTGCTGGGAAAACAGGTTTTGCAGCTGTTTGAGCTAAGATTTCCAAGTTATTCACATAATGAAAACTTATACTTTGTTTCGGTCGCGTTCCCCATTCAAATGCATGTAACAGTTAGAAACGCACTGTCTTGGCGAAAGAAAGCGTTTTTGTACAACTTCATAGAAATAGCTGTAACTTTTGATAGAAGACTCAGACAAACATGTTTATGGCCTTATATTATAGAACTCAAGGTCTCCGTGCTGGGAAAACAGGTTTTGCAGCTGTTTGAGCTAAGATTTCCAAGTTATTCACATAATGAAAACTTATACTTTGTTTCGGTGGAGTTCCCCCTTCAAATGCATGTAACAGTGAGAAACGCACTGTCTTGGCGAAAGAAAGCGTTTTTGTACAACTTCATAGAAATAGCTGTAACTTTTGATAGAAGACTCAGACAAACATGTTTATGGCCTTATATTATAGAACTCAAGGTCTCCGTGCTGGGAAAACAGGTTTTGCAGCTGTTTGAGCTAAGATTTCCAAGTTATTCACATAATGAAAACCTATACTTTGTTTCGGTCGAGTTCCCCATTCAAATGCATGTAACAGTGAGAAACGCACTGTCTTGGCGAAAGAAAGCGTTTTTGTACAACTTCATAGAAATAGCTGTAACTTTTGATAGAAGACTCAGACAAACATGTTTATGGCCTTATATTATAGAACTCAAGGTCTCCGTGCTGGGAAAACAGGTTTTGCAGCTGTTTGAGCTAAGATTTCCAAGTTATTCACATAATGAAAACCTATACTTTGTTTCGGTCGAGTTCCCCATTCAAATGCATGTAACAGTGAGAAACGCACTGTCTTGGCGAAAGAAAGCGTTTTTGTACAACTTCATAGAAATAGCTGTAACTTTTGATAGAAGACTCAGACAAACATGTTTATGGCCTTATATTATAGAACTCAAGGTCTCCGTGCTGGGAAAACAGGTTTTGCAGCTGTTTGAGCTAAGATTTCCAAGTTATTCACATAATGAAAACTTATACTTTGTTTCGGTCGAGTTCCCCATTCAAATGCATGTAACAGTGAGAAACGCACTGTCTTGGCGAAAGAAAGCGTTTTTGTACAACTTCATATAAATAGCTGTAACTTTTGATAGAAGACTCGGATACACATGTTTATGGCTTTATCTTATAGAACTCAAGGTCTCCGTGTTGGGAAAACAGGTTTTGCAGCTGTTTGAGCTAAGATTTCCAAGTTATTCACATAATGAAAACCTATACTTTGTTTTGGTCGAGTTCCCCATTCAAATGCATGTAACAGTGAGAAACGCACAGTCTTGGCGAAAGAAAGCGTTTTTGTACAACTTCATAGAAATAGCTGTAACTTTTGATAGAAGACTCAGACAAACATGTTTATGGCCTTATATTATAGAACTCAAGGTCTCCGTGCTGGGAAAACAGGTTTTGCAGCTGTTTGAGCTAAGATTTCCAAGTTATTCACATAATGAAAACCTATACTTTGTTTCGGTCGAGTTCCCCATTCAAATGCATGTAACAGTGAGAAACGCACTGTCTTGGCGAAAGAAAGCGTTTTTGTACAACTTCATAGAAATAGCTGTAACTTTTGATAGAAGACTCAGACAAACATGTTTATGGCCTTATATTATAGAACTCAAGGTCTCCGTGCTGGGAAAACAGGTTTTGCAGCTGTTTGAGCTAAGATTTCCAAGTTATTCACATAATGAAAACTTATACTTTGTTTCGGTCGAGTTCCCCATTCAAATGCATGTAACAGTGAGAAACGCACTGTCTTGGCGAAAGAAAGCGTTTTTGTACAACTTCATATAAATAGCTGTAACTTTTGATAGAAGACTCGGATACACATGTTTATGGCTTTATCTTATAGAACTCAAGGTCTCCGTGCTGGGAAAACAGGTTTTGCAGCTGTTTGAGCTAAGATTTCCAAGTTATTCACATAATGAAAACTTATACTTTGTTTCGGTGGAGTTCCCCATTCAAATGCATGTAACAGTGAGAAACGCACTGTCTTGGCGAAAGAAAGCGTTTTTGTACAACTTCATAGAAATAGCTGTAACTTTTGATAGAAGACTCAGACAAACATGTTTATGGCTTTATCTTATATAACTCAAGGTCTCCGTGCTGGGAAAACAGGTTTTGCAGCTGTTTGAGCTAAGATTTCCAAGTTATTCACATAATGAAAACCTATACTTTGTTTCGGTCGAGTTCCCCATTCAAATGCATGTAACAGTGAGAAACGCACTGTCTTGGCGAAAGAAAGCGTTTTTGTACAACTTCATAGAAATAGCTGTAACTTTTGATAGAAGACTCAGACAAACATGTTTATGGCCTTATATTATAGAACTCAAGGTCTCCGTGCTGGGAAAACAGGTTTTGCAGCTGTTTGAGCTAAGATTTCCAAGTTATTCACATAATGAAAACTTATACTTTGTTTCGGTCGAGTTCCCCATTCAAATGCATGTAACAGTGAGAAACGCACTGTCTTGGCGAAAGAAAGCGTTTTTGTACAACTTCATATAAATAGCTGTAACTTTTGATAGAAGACTCGGATACACATGTTTATGGCTTTATCTTATAGAACTCAAGGTCTCCGTGCTGGGAAAACAGGTTTTGCAGCTGTTTGAGCTAAGATTTCCAAGTTATTCACATAATGAAAACCTATACTTTGTTTCGGTCGAGTTCCCCATTCAAATGCATGTAACAGTGAGAAACGCACTGTCTTGGCGAAAGAAAGCGTTTTTGTACAACTTCATATAAATAGCTGTAACTTTTGATAGAAGACTCGGATACACATGTTTATGGCTTTATCTTATAGAACTCAAGGTCTCCGTGCTGGGAAAACAGGTTTTGCAGCTGTTTGAGCTAAGATTTCCAAGTTATTCACATAATGAAAACCTATACTTTGTTTCGGTCGAGTTCCCCATTCAAATGCATGTAACAGTGAGAAACGCACAGTCTTGGCGAAAGAAAGCGTTTTTGTACAACTTCATATAAATAGCTGTAACTTTTGATAGAAGACTCGGATACACATGTTTATGGCTTTATCTTATAGAACTCAAGGTCTCCGTGCTGGGAAAACAGGTTTTGCAGCTGTTTGAGCTAAGATTTCCAAGTTATTCACATAATGAAAACCTATACTTTGTTTTGGTCGAGTTCCCCATTCAAATGCATGTAACAGTGAGAAACGCACAGTCTTGGCGAAAGAAAGCGTTTTTGTACAACTTCATATAAATAGCTGTAACTTTTGATAGAAGACTCGGATACACATGTTTATGGCTTTATCTTATAGAACCCAAGGTCTCTGTGCTGGGAAAACAGGTTTTGCAGCTGTTTGAGCTAAGATTTCCAAGTTATTCACATAATGAAAACCTATACTTTGTTTCGGTCGAGTTCCCCATTCAAATGCATGTAACAGTGAGAAACGCACTGTCTTGGCGAAAGAAAGCGTTTTTGTACAACTTCATAGAAATAGCTGTAACTTTTGATAGAAGACTCAGACAAACATGTTTATGGCCTTATATTATAGAACTCAAGGTCTCCGTGCTGGGAAAACAGGTTTTGCAGCTGTTTGAGCTAAGATTTCCAAGTTATTCACATAATGAAAACTTATACTTTGTTTCGGTCGAGTTCCCCATTCAAATGCATGTAACAGTGAGAAACGCACTGTCTTGGCGAAAGAAAGCGTTTTTGTACAACTTCATAGAAATAGCTGTAACTTTTGATAGAAGACTCAGACAAACATGTTTATGGCCTTATATTATAGAACTCAAGGTCTCCGTGCTGGGAAAACAGGTTTTGCAGCTGTTTGAGCTAAGATTTCCAAGTTATTCACATAATGAAAACTTATACTTTGTTTCGGTCGAGTTCCCCATTCAAATGCATGTAATAGTGAGAAACGCACTGTCTTGGCGAAAGAAAGCGTTTTTGTACAACTTCATATAAATAGCTGTAACTTTTGATAGAAGACTCGGATACACATGTTTATGGCTTTATCTTATAGAACTCAAGGTGTACGTGCTGGGAAAACAGGTTTTGCAGCTGTTTGAGCTAAGATTTCCAAGTTATTCACATAATGAAAACTTATACTTTGTTTCGGTCGAGTTCCCCATTCAAATGCATGTAATAGTGAGAAACGCACTGTCTTGGCGAAAGAAAGCGTTTTTGTACAACTTCATATAAATAGCTGTAACTTTTGATAGAAGACTCGGATACACATGTTTATGGCTTTATCTTATAGAACTCAAGGTCTCCGTGCTGGGAAAACAGGTTTTGCAGCTGTTTGAGCTAAGATTTCCAAGTTATTCACATAATGAAAACTTATACTTTGTTTCGGTCGCGTTCCCCATTCAAATGCATGTAACAGTTAGAAACGCACTGTCTTGGCGAAAGAAAGCGTTTTTGTACAACTTCATAGAAATAGCTGTAACTTTTGATAGAAGACTCAGACAAACATGTTTATGGCCTTATATTATAGAACTCAAGGTCTCCGTGCTGGGAAAACAGGTTTTGCAGCTGTTTGAGCTAAGATTTCCAAGTTATTCACATAATGAAAACTTATACTTTGTTTCGGTGGAGTTCCCCCTTCAAATGCATGTAACAGTGAGAAACGCACTGTCTTGGCGAAAGAAAGCGTTTTTGTACAACTTCATAGAAATAGCTGTAACTTTTGATAGAAGACTCAGACAAACATGTTTATGGCCTTATATTATAGAACTCAAGGTCTCCGTGCTGGGAAAACAGGTTTTGCAGCTGTTTGAGCTAAGATTTCCAAGTTATTCACATAATGAAAACCTATACTTTGTTTCGGTCGAGTTCCCCATTCAAATGCATGTAACAGTGAGAAACGCACTGTCTTGGCGAAAGAAAGCGTTTTTGTACAACTTCATAGAAATAGCTGTAACTTTTGATAGAAGACTCAGACAAACATGTTTATGGCCTTATATTATAGAACTCAAGGTCTCCGTGCTGGGAAAACAGGTTTTGCAGCTGTTTGAGCTAAGATTTCCAAGTTATTCACATAATGAAAACCTATACTTTGTTTCGGTCGAGTTCCCCATTCAAATGCATGTAACAGTGAGAAACGCACTGTCTTGGCGAAAGAAAGCGTTTTTGTACAACTTCATAGAAATAGCTGTAACTTTTGATAGAAGACTCAGACAAACATGTTTATGGCCTTATATTATAGAACTCAAGGTCTCCGTGCTGGGAAAACAGGTTTTGCAGCTGTTTGAGCTAAGATTTCCAAGTTATTCACATAATGAAAACTTATACTTTGTTTCGGTCGAGTTCCCCATTCAAATGCATGTAACAGTGAGAAACGCACTGTCTTGGCGAAAGAAAGCGTTTTTGTACAACTTCATATAAATAGCTGTAACTTTTGATAGAAGACTCGGATACACATGTTTATGGCTTTATCTTATAGAACTCAAGGTCTCCGTGTTGGGAAAACAGGTTTTGCAGCTGTTTGAGCTAAGATTTCCAAGTTATTCACATAATGAAAACCTATACTTTGTTTTGGTCGAGTTCCCCATTCAAATGCATGTAACAGTGAGAAACGCACAGTCTTGGCGAAAGAAAGCGTTTTTGTACAACTTCATAGAAATAGCTGTAACTTTTGATAGAAGACTCAGACAAACATGTTTATGGCCTTATATTATAGAACTCAAGGTCTCCGTGCTGGGAAAACAGGTTTTGCAGCTGTTTGAGCTAAGATTTCCAAGTTATTCACATAATGAAAACCTATACTTTGTTTCGGTCGAGTTCCCCATTCAAATGCATGTAACAGTGAGAAACGCACTGTCTTGGCGAAAGAAAGCGTTTTTGTACAACTTCATAGAAATAGCTGTAACTTTTGATAGAAGACTCAGACAAACATGTTTATGGCCTTATATTATAGAACTCAAGGTCTCCGTGCTGGGAAAACAGGTTTTGCAGCTGTTTGAGCTAAGATTTCCAAGTTATTCACATAATGAAAACTTATACTTTGTTTCGGTCGAGTTCCCCATTCAAATGCATGTAACAGTGAGAAACGCACTGTCTTGGCGAAAGAAAGCGTTTTTGTACAACTTCATATAAATAGCTGTAACTTTTGATAGAAGACTCGGATACACATGTTTATGGCTTTATCTTATAGAACTCAAGGTCTCCGTGCTGGGAAAACAGGTTTTGCAGCTGTTTGAGCTAAGATTTCCAAGTTATTCACATAATGAAAACTTATACTTTGTTTCGGTGGAGTTCCCCATTCAAATGCATGTAACAGTGAGAAACGCACTGTCTTGGCGAAAGAAAGCGTTTTTGTACAACTTCATAGAAATAGCTGTAACTTTTGATAGAAGACTCAGACAAACATGTTTATGGCTTTATCTTATATAACTCAAGGTCTCCGTGCTGGGAAAACAGGTTTTGCAGCTGTTTGAGCTAAGATTTCCAAGTTATTCACATAATGAAAACCTATACTTTGTTTCGGTCGAGTTCCCCATTCAAATGCATGTAACAGTGAGAAACGCACTGTCTTGGCGAAAGAAAGCGTTTTTGTACAACTTCATAGAAATAGCTGTAACTTTTGATAGAAGACTCAGACAAACATGTTTATGGCCTTATATTATAGAACTCAAGGTCTCCGTGCTGGGAAAACAGGTTTTGCAGCTGTTTGAGCTAAGATTTCCAAGTTATTCACATAATGAAAACTTATACTTTGTTTCGGTCGAGTTCCCCATTCAAATGCATGTAACAGTGAGAAACGCACTGTCTTGGCGAAAGAAAGCGTTTTTGTACAACTTCATATAAATAGCTGTAACTTTTGATAGAAGACTCGGATACACATGTTTATGGCTTTATCTTATAGAACTCAAGGTCTCCGTGCTGGGAAAACAGGTTTTGCAGCTGTTTGAGCTAAGATTTCCAAGTTATTCACATAATGAAAACCTATACTTTGTTTCGGTCGAGTTCCCCATTCAAATGCATGTAACAGTGAGAAACGCACTGTCTTGGCGAAAGAAAGCGTTTTTGTACAACTTCATATAAATAGCTGTAACTTTTGATAGAAGACTCGGATACACATGTTTATGGCTTTATCTTATAGAACTCAAGGTCTCCGTGCTGGGAAAACAGGTTTTGCAGCTGTTTGAGCTAAGATTTCCAAGTTATTCACATAATGAAAACCTATACTTTGTTTCGGTCGAGTTCCCCATTCAAATGCATGTAACAGTGAGAAACGCACAGTCTTGGCGAAAGAAAGCGTTTTTGTACAACTTCATATAAATAGCTGTAACTTTTGATAGAAGACTCGGATACACATGTTTATGGCTTTATCTTATAGAACTCAAGGTCTCCGTGCTGGGAAAACAGGTTTTGCAGCTGTTTGAGCTAAGATTTCCAAGTTATTCACATAATGAAAACCTATACTTTGTTTTGGTCGAGTTCCCCATTCAAATGCATGTAACAGTGAGAAACGCACAGTCTTGGCGAAAGAAAGCGTTTTTGTACAACTTCATATAAATAGCTGTAACTTTTGATAGAAGACTCGGATACACATGTTTATGGCTTTATCTTATAGAACCCAAGGTCTCTGTGCTGGGAAAACAGGTTTTGCAGCTGTTTGAGCTAAGATTTCCAAGTTATTCACATAATGAAAACCTATACTTTGTTTCGGTCGAGTTCCCCATTCAAATGCATGTAACAGTGAGAAACGCACTGTCTTGGCGAAAGAAAGCGTTTTTGTACAACTTCATAGAAATAGCTGTAACTTTTGATAGAAGACTCAGACAAACATGTTTATGGCCTTATATTATAGAACTCAAGGTCTCCGTGCTGGGAAAACAGGTTTTGCAGCTGTTTGAGCTAAGATTTCCAAGTTATTCACATAATGAAAACTTATACTTTGTTTCGGTCGAGTTCCCCATTCAAATGCATGTAACAGTGAGAAACGCACTGTCTTGGCGAAAGAAAGCGTTTTTGTACAACTTCATAGAAATAGCTGTAACTTTTGATAGAAGACTCAGACAAACATGTTTATGGCCTTATATTATAGAACTCAAGGTCTCCGTGCTGGGAAAACAGGTTTTGCAGCTGTTTGAGCTAAGATTTCCAAGTTATTCACATAATGAAAACTTATACTTTGTTTCGGTCGAGTTCCCCATTCAAATGCATGTAATAGTGAGAAACGCACTGTCTTGGCGAAAGAAAGCGTTTTTGTACAACTTCATATAAATAGCTGTAACTTTTGATAGAAGACTCGGATACACATGTTTATGGCTTTATCTTATAGAACTCAAGGTGTACGTGCTGGGAAAACAGGTTTTGCAGCTGTTTGAGCTAAGATTTCCAAGTTATTCACATAATGAAAACCTATACTTTGTTTCGGTGGAGTTCCCCATTCAAATGCATGTAACAGTGAGAAACGCACTGTCTTGGCGAAAGAAAACGTTTTTGTACAACTTCATAGAAATAGCTGTAACTTTTGATAGAAGACTCAGACAAACATGTTTATGGCTTTATCTTATAGAACTCAAGGTCTCCGTGCTGGGAAAACAGGTTTTGCAGCTGTTTGAGCTAAGATTTCCAAGTTATTCACATAATGAAAACTTATACTTTGTTTCGGTCGAGTTCCCCCTTCAAATGCATGTAACAGTTAGAAACGCACTGTCTTGGCGAAAGAAAGCGTTTTTGTACAACTTCATAGAAATAGCTGTAACTTTTGATAGAAGACTCAGACAAACATGTTTATGGCCTTATATTATAGAACTCAAGGTCTCCGTGCTGGGAAAACAGGTTTTGCAGCTGTTTGAGCTAAGATTTCCAAGTTATTCACATAATGAAAACTTATACTTTGTTTCGGTGGAGTTCCCCCTTCAAATGCATGTAACAGTGAGAAACGCACTGTCTTGGCGAAAGAAAGCGTTTTTGTACAACTTCATAGAAATAGCTGTAACTTTTGATAGAAGACTCAGACAAACATGTTTATGGCCTTATATTATAGAACTCAAGGTCTCCGTGCTGGGAAAACAGGTTTTGCAGCTGTTTGAGCTAAGATTTCCAAGTTATTCACATAATGAAAACCTATACTTTGTTTCGGTCGAGTTCCCCATTCAAATGCATGTAACAGTGAGAAACGCACTGTCTTGGCGAAAGAAAGCGTTTTTGTACAACTTCATATAAATAGCTGTAACTTTTGATAGAAGACTCGGATACACATGTTTATGGCTTTATCTTATAGAACTCAAGGTCTCCGTGTTGGGAAAACAGGTTTTGCAGCTGTTTGAGCTAAGATTTCCAAGTTATTCACATAATGAAAACCTATACTTTGTTTTGGTCGAGTTCCCCATTCAAATGCATGTAACAGTGAGAAACGCACAGTCTTGGCGAAAGAAAGCGTTTTTGTACAACTTCATATAAATAGCTGTAACTTTTGATAGAAGACTCAGACAAACATGTTTATGGCCTTATATTATAGAACTCAAGGTCTCCGTGCTGGGAAAACAGGTTTTGCAGCTGTTTGAGCTAAGATTTCCAAGTTATTCACATAATGAAAACCTATACTTTGTTTCGGTCGAGTTCCCCATTCAAATGCATGTAACAGTGAGAAACGCACTGTCTTGGCGAAAGAAAGCGTTTTTGTACAACTTCATAGAAATAGCTGTAACTTTTGATAGAAGACTCAGACAAACATGTTTATGGCCTTATATTATAGAACTCAAGGTCTCCGTGCTGGGAAAACAGGTTTTGCAGCTGTTTGAGCTAAGATTTCCAAGTTATTCACATAATGAAAACCTATACTTTGTTTCGGTCGAGTTCCCCATTCAAATGCATGTAACAGTGAGAAACGCACTGTCTTGGCGAAAGAAAGCGTTTTTGTACAACTTCATAGAAATAGCTGTAACTTTTGATAGAAGACTCAGACAAACATGTTTATGGCTTTATCTTATAGAACTCAAGGTCTCCGTGCTGGGAAAACAGGTTTTGCAGCTGTTTGAGCTAAGATTTCCAAGTTATTCACATAATGAAAACCTATACTTTGTTTCGGTCGAGTTCCCCATTCAAATGCATGTAACAGTGAGAAACGCACTGTCTTGGCGAAAGAAAGCGTTTTTGTACAACTTCATATAAATAGCTGTAACTTTTGATAGAAGACTCGGATACACATGTTTATGGCTTTATCTTATAGAACTCAAGGTCTCCGTGCTGGGAAAACAGGTTTTGCAGCTGTTTGAGCTAAGATTTCCAAGTTATTCACATAATGAAAACCTATACTTTGTTTCGGTCGAGTTCCCCATTCAAATGCATGTAATAGTGAGAAACGCACTGTCTTGGCGAAAGAAAGCGTTTTTGTACAACTTCATATAAATAGCTGTAACTTTTGATAGAAGACTCGGATACACATGTTTATGGCTTTATCTTATAGAACTCAAGGTCTCCGTGCTGGGAAAACAGGTTTTGCAGCTGTTTGAGCTAAGATTTCCAAGTTATTCACATAATGAAAACCTATACTTTGTTTCGGTCGAGTTCCCCATTCAAATGCATGTAACAGTGAGAAACGCACTGTCTTGGCGAAAGAAAGCGTTTTTGTACAACTTCATAGAAATAGCTGTAACTTTTGATAGAAGACTCAGACAAACATGTTTATGGCTTTATCTTATAGAACTCAAGGTCTCCGTGCTGGGAAAACAGGTTTTGCAGCTGTTTGAGCTAAGATTTCCAAGTTATTCACATAATGAAAACCTATACTTTGTTTCGGTCGAGTTCCCCATTCAAATGCATGTAACAGTGAGAAACGCACTGTCTTGGCGAAAGAAAGCGTTTTTGTACAACTTCATATAAATAGCTGTAACTTTTGATAGAAGACTCGGATACACATGTTTATGGCTTTATCTTATAGAACTCAAGGTCTCCGTGCTGGGAAAACAGGTTTTGCAGCTGTTTGAGCTAAGATTTCCAAGTTATTCACATAATGAAAACCTATACTTTGTTTCGGTCGAGTTCCCCATTCAAATGCATGTAACAGTGAGAAACGCACTGTCTTGGCGAAAGAAAGCGTTTTTGTACAACTTCATATAAATAGCTGTAACTTTTGATAGAAGACTCAGACAAACATGTTTATGGCTTTATCTTATAGAACTCAAGGTCTCCGTGCTGGGAAAACAGGTTTTGCAGCTGTTTGAGCTAAGATTTCCAAGTTATTCACATAATGAAAACCTATACTTTGTTTCGGTCGAGTTCCCCATTCAAATGCATGTAACAGTGAGAAACGCACTGTCTTGGCGAAAGAAAGCGTTTTTGTACAACTTCATAGAAATAGCTGTAACTTTTGATAGAAGACTCAGACAAACATGTTTATGGCCTTATATTATAGAACTCAAGGTCTCCGTGCTGGGAAAACAGGTTTTGCAGCTGTTTGAGCTAAGATTTCCAAGTTATTCACATAATGAAAACCTATACTTTGTTTCGGTCGAGTTCCCCATTCAAATGCATGTAACAGTGAGAAACGCACTGTCTTGGCGAAAGAAAGCGTTTTTGTACAACTTCATAGAAATAGCTGTAACTTTTGATAGAAGACTCAGACAAACATGTTTATGGCCTTATATTATAGAACTCAAGGTCTCCGTGCTGGGAAAACAGGTTTTGCAGCTGTTTGAGCTAAGATTTCCAAGTTATTCACATAATGAAAACCTATACTTTGTTTCGGTCGAGTTCCCCATTCAAATGCATGTAACAGTGAGAAACGCACTGTCTTGGCGAAAGAAAGCGTTTTTGTACAACTTCATAGAAATAGCTGTAACTTTTGATAGAAGACTCAGACAAACATGTTTATGGCCTTATATTATAGAACTCAAGGTCTCCGTGCTGGGAAAACAGGTTTTGCAGCTGTTTGAGCTAAGATTTCCAAGTTATTCACATAATGAAAACCTATACTTTGTTTCGGTGGAGTTCCCCATTCAAATGCATGTAACAGTGAGAAACGCACTGTCTTGGCGAAAGAAAGCGTTTTTGTACAACTTCATAGAAATAGCTGTAACTTTTGATAGAAGACTCAGACAAACATGTTTATGGCCTTATATTATAGAACTCAAGGTCTCCGTGCTGGGAAAACAGGTTTTGCAGCTGTTTGAGCTAAGATTTCCAAGTTATTCACATAATGAAAACTTATACTTTGTTTCGGTGGAGTTCCCCATTCAAATGCATGTAACAGTGAGAAACGCACTGTCTTGGCGAAAGAAAGCGTTTTTGTACAACTTCATATAAATAGCTGTAACTTTTGATAGAAGACTCGGATACACATGTTTATGGCTTTATCTTATAGAACTCAAGGTCTCCGTGCTGGGAAAACAGGTTTTGCAGCTGTTTGAGCTAAGATTTCCAAGTTATTCACATAATGAAAACCTATACTTTGTTTCGGTCGAGTTCCCCATTCAAATGCATGTAACAGTGAGAAACGCACTGTCTTGGCGAAAGAAAGCGTTTTTGTACAACTTCATAGAAATAGCTGTAACTTTTGATAGAAGACTCAGACAAACATGTTTATGGCCTTATATTATAGAACTCAAGGTCTCCGTGCTGGGAAAACAGGTTTTGCAGCTGTTTGAGCTAAGATTTCCAAGTTATTCACATAATGAAAACTTATACTTTGTTTCGGTGGAGTTCCCCATTCAAATGCATGTAACAGTGAGAAACGCACTGTCTTGGCGAAAGAAAGCGTTTTTGTACAACTTCATATAAATAGCTGTAACTTTTGATAGAAGACTCGGATACACATGTTTATGGCTTTATCTTATAGAACTCAAGGTCTCCGTGCTGGGAAAACAGGTTTTGCAGCTGTTTGAGCTAAGATTTCCAAGTTATTCACATAATGAAAACCTATACTTTGTTTCGGTCGAGTTCCCCATTCAAATGCATGTAACAGTGAGAAACGCACTGTCTTGGCGAAAGAAAGCGTTTTTGTACAACTTCATATAAATAGCTGTAACTTTTGATAGAAGACTCGGATACACATGTTTATGGCTTTATCTTATAGAACTCAAGGTCTCCGTGCTGGGAAAACAGGTTTTGCAGCTGTTTGAGCTAAGATTTCCAAGTTATTCACATAATGAAAACCTATACTTTGTTTCGGTCGAGTTCCCCATTCAAATGCATGTAATAGTGAGAAACGCACTGTCTTGGCGAAAGAAAGCGTTTTTGTACAACTTCATATAAATAGCTGTAACTTTTGATAGAAGACTCGGATACACATGTTTATGGCTTTATCTTATAGAACTCAAGGTCTCCGTGCTGGGAAAACAGGTTTTGCAGCTGTTTGAGCTAAGATTTCCAAGTTATTCACATAATGAAAACCTATACTTTGTTTCGGTCGAGTTCCCCATTCAAATGCATGTAATAGTGAGAAACGCACTGTCTTGGCGAAAGAAAGCGTTTTTGTACAACTTCATATAAATAGCTGTAACTTTTGATAGAAGACTCGGATACACATGTTTATGGCTTTATCTTATAGAACTCAAGGTCTCCGTGCTGGGAAAACAGGTTTTGCAGCTGTTTGAGCTAAGATTTTCAAGTTATTCACATAATGAAAACCTATACTTTGTTTCGGTCGAGTTCCCCATTCAAATGCATGTAACAGTGAGAAACGCACTGTCTTGGCGAAAGAAAGCGTTTTTGTACAACTTCATAGAAATAGCTGTAACTTTTGATAGAAGACTCAGACAAACATGTTTATGGCCTTATATTATAGAACTCAAGGTCTCCGTGCTGGGAAAACAGGTTTTGCAGCTGTTTGAGCTAAGATTTCCAAGTTATTCACATAATGAAAACCTATACTTTGTTTCGGTCGAGTTCCCCATTCAAATGCATGTAACAGTGAGAAACGCACTGTCTTGGCGAAAGAAAGCGTTTTTGTACAACTTCATAGAAATAGCTGTAACTTTTGATAGAAGACTCAGACAAACATGTTTATGGCCTTATATTATAGAACTCAAGGTCTCCGTGCTGGGAAAACAGGTTTTGCAGCTGTTTGAGCTAAGATTTCCAAGTTATTCACATAATGAAAACCTATACTTTGTTTCGGTCGAGTTCCCCATTCAAATGCATGTAACAGTGAGAAACGCACTGTCTTGGCGAAAGAAAGCGTTTTTGTACAACTTCATAGAAATAGCTGTAACTTTTGATAGAAGACTCAGACAAACATGTTTATGGCCTTATATTATAGAACTCAAGGTCTCCGTGCTGGGAAAACAGGTTTTGCAGCTGTTTGAGCTAAGATTTCCAAGTTATTCACATAATGAAAACCTATACTTTGTTTCGGTCGAGTTCCCCATTCAAATGCATGTAACAGTGAGAAACGCACTGTCTTGGCGAAAGAAAGCGTTTTTGTACAACTTCATAGAAATAGCTGTAACTTTTGATAGAAGACTCAGACAAACATGTTTATGGCCTTATATTATAGAACTCAAGGTCTCCGTGCTGGGAAAACAGGTTTTGCAGCTGTTTGAGCTAAGATTTCCAAGTTATTCACATAATGAAAACCTATACTTTGTTTCGGTCGAGTTCCCCATTCAAATGCATGTAACAGTGAGAAACGCACTGTCTTGGCGAAAGAAAGCGTTTTTGTACAACTTCATAGAAATAGCTGTAACTTTTGATAGAAGACTCAGACAAACATGTTTATGGCCTTATATTATAGAACTCAAGGTCTCCGTGCTGGGAAAACAGGTTTTGCAGCTGTTTGAGCTAAGATTTCCAAGTTATTCACATAATGAAAACCTATACTTTGTTTCGGTCGAGTTCCCCATTCAAATGCATGTAACAGTGAGAAACGCACTGTCTTGGCGAAAGAAAGCGTTTTTGTACAACTTCATAGAAATAGCTGTAACTTTTGATAGAAGACTCAGACAAACATGTTTATGGCCTTATATTATAGAACTCAAGGTCTCCGTGCTGGGAAAACAGGTTTTGCAGCTGTTTGAGCTAAGATTTCCAAGTTATTCACATAATGAAAACTTATACTTTGTTTCGGTCGAGTTCCCCATTCAAATGCATGTAACAGTGAGAAACGCACTGTCTTGGCGAAAGAAAGCGTTTTTGTACAACTTCATATAAATAGCTGTAACTTTTGATAGAAGACTCGGATACACATGTTTATGGCTTTATCTTATAGAACTCAAGGTCTCCGTGTTGGGAAAACAGGTTTTGCAGCTGTTTGAGCTAAGATTTCCAAGTTATTCACATAATGAAAACCTATACTTTGTTTTGGTCGAGTTCCCCATTCAAATGCATGTAACAGTGAGAAACGCACAGTCTTGGCGAAAGAAAGCGTTTTTGTACAACTTCATATAAATAGCTGTAACTTTTGATAGAAGACTCAGACAAACATGTTTATGGCCTTATATTATAGAACTCAAGGTCTCCGTGCTGGGAAAACAGGTTTTGCAGCTGTTTGAGCTAAGATTTCCAAGTTATTCACATAATGAAAACCTATACTTTGTTTCGGTCGAGTTCCCCATTCAAATGCATGTAACAGTGAGAAACGCACTGTCTTGGCGAAAGAAAGCGTTTTTGTACAACTTCATAGAAATAGCTGTAACTTTTGATAGAAGACTCAGACAAACATGTTTATGGCCTTATATTATAGAACTCAAGGTCTCCGTGCTGGGAAAACAGGTTTTGCAGCTGTTTGAGCTAAGATTTCCAAGTTATTCACATAATGAAAACCTATACTTTGTTTCGGTCGAGTTCCCCATTCAAATGCATGTAACAGTGAGAAACGCACTGTCTTGGCGAAAGAAAGCGTTTTTGTACAACTTCATAGAAATAGCTGTAACTTTTGATAGAAGACTCAGACAAACATGTTTATGGCTTTATCTTATAGAACTCAAGGTCTCCGTGCTGGGAAAACAGGTTTTGCAGCTGTTTGAGCTAAGATTTCCAAGTTATTCACATAATGAAAACCTATACTTTGTTTCGGTCGAGTTCCCCATTCAAATGCATGTAACAGTGAGAAACGCACTGTCTTGGCGAAAGAAAGCGTTTTTGTACAACTTCATATAAATAGCTGTAACTTTTGATAGAAGACTCGGATACACATGTTTATGGCTTTATCTTATAGAACTCAAGGTCTCCGTGCTGGGAAAACAGGTTTTGCAGCTGTTTGAGCTAAGATTTCCAAGTTATTCACATAATGAAAACCTATACTTTGTTTCGGTCGAGTTCCCCATTCAAATGCATGTAATAGTGAGAAACGCACTGTCTTGGCGAAAGAAAGCGTTTTTGTACAACTTCATATAAATAGCTGTAACTTTTGATAGAAGACTCGGATACACATGTTTATGGCTTTATCTTATAGAACTCAAGGTCTCCGTGCTGGGAAAACAGGTTTTGCAGCTGTTTGAGCTAAGATTTCCAAGTTATTCACATAATGAAAACCTATACTTTGTTTCGGTCGAGTTCCCCATTCAAATGCATGTAACAGTGAGAAACGCACTGTCTTGGCGAAAGAAAGCGTTTTTGTACAACTTCATAGAAATAGCTGTAACTTTTGATAGAAGACTCAGACAAACATGTTTATGGCTTTATCTTATAGAACTCAAGGTCTCCGTGCTGGGAAAACAGGTTTTGCAGCTGTTTGAGCTAAGATTTCCAAGTTATTCACATAATGAAAACCTATACTTTGTTTCGGTCGAGTTCCCCATTCAAATGCATGTAACAGTGAGAAACGCACTGTCTTGGCGAAAGAAAGCGTTTTTGTACAACTTCATATAAATAGCTGTAACTTTTGATAGAAGACTCGGATACACATGTTTATGGCTTTATCTTATAGAACTCAAGGTCTCCGTGCTGGGAAAACAGGTTTTGCAGCTGTTTGAGCTAAGATTTCCAAGTTATTCACATAATGAAAACCTATACTTTGTTTCGGTCGAGTTCCCCATTCAAATGCATGTAATAGTGAGAAACGCACTGTCTTGGCGAAAGAAAGCGTTTTTGTACAACTTCATATAAATAGCTGTAACTTTTGATAGAAGACTCGGATACACATGTTTATGGCTTTATCTTATAGAACTCAAGGTCTCCGTGCTGGGAAAACAGGTTTTGCAGCTGTTTGAGCTAAGATTTCCAAGTTATTCACATAATGAAAACCTATACTTTGTTTCGGTCGAGTTCCCCATTCAAATGCATGTAACAGTGAGAAACGCACTGTCTTGGCGAAAGAAAGCGTTTTTGTACAACTTCATAGAAATAGCTGTAACTTTTGATAGAAGACTCAGACAAACATGTTTATGGCTTTATCTTATAGAACTCAAGGTCTCCGTGCTGGGAAAACAGGTTTTGCAGCTGTTTGAGCTAAGATTTCCAAGTTATTCACATAATGAAAACCTATACTTTGTTTCGGTCGAGTTCCCCATTCAAATGCATGTAACAGTGAGAAACGCACTGTCTTGGCGAAAGAAAGCGTTTTTGTACAACTTCATAGAAATAGCTGTAACTTTTGATAGAAGACTCGGATACACATGTTTATGGCTTTATCTTATAGAACTCAAGGTCTCCGTGCTGGGAAAACAGGTTTTGCAGCTGTTTGAGCTAAGATTTCCAAGTTATTCACATAATGAAAACCTATACTTTGTTTCGGTCGAGTTCCCCATTCAAATGCATGTAACAGTGAGAAACGCACTGTCTTGGCGAAAGAAAGCGTTTTTGTACAACTTCATATAAATAGCTGTAACTTTTGATAGAAGACTCAGACAAACATGTTTATGGCTTTATCTTATAGAACTCAAGGTCTCCGTGCTGGGAAAACAGGTTTTGCAGCTGTTTGAGCTAAGATTTCCAAGTTATTCACATAATGAAAACCTATACTTTGTTTCGGTCGAGTTCCCCATTCAAATGCATGTAACAGTGAGAAACGCACTGTCTTGGCGAAAGAAAGCGTTTTTGTACAACTTCATAGAAATAGCTGTAACTTTTGATAGAAGACTCAGACAAACATGTTTATGGCCTTATATTATAGAACTCAAGGTCTCCGTGCTGGGAAAACAGGTTTTGCAGCTGTTTGAGCTAAGATTTCCAAGTTATTCACATAATGAAAACCTATACTTTGTTTCGGTCGAGTTCCCCATTCAAATGCATGTAACAGTGAGAAACGCACTGTCTTGGCGAAAGAAAGCGTTTTTGTACAACTTCATAGAAATAGCTGTAACTTTTGATAGAAGACTCAGACAAACATGTTTATGGCCTTATATTATAGAACTCAAGGTCTCCGTGCTGGGAAAACAGGTTTTGCAGCTGTTTGAGCTAAGATTTCCAAGTTATTCACATAATGAAAACCTATACTTTGTTTCGGTCGAGTTCCCCATTCAAATGCATGTAACAGTGAGAAACGCACTGTCTTGGCGAAAGAAAGCGTTTTTGTACAACTTCATAGAAATAGCTGTAACTTTTGATAGAAGACTCAGACAAACATGTTTATGGCCTTATATTATAGAACTCAAGGTCTCCGTGCTGGGAAAACAGGTTTTGCAGCTGTTTGAGCTAAGATTTCCAAGTTATTCACATAATGAAAACCTATACTTTGTTTCGGTCGAGTTCCCCATTCAAATGCATGTAACAGTGAGAAACGCACTGTCTTGGCGAAAGAAAGCGTTTTTGTACAACTTCATAGAAATAGCTGTAACTTTTGATAGAAGACTCAGACAAACATGTTTATGGCCTTATATTATAGAACTCAAGGTCTCCGTGCTGGGAAAACAGGTTTTGCAGCTGTTTGAGCTAAGATTTCCAAGTTATTCACATAATGAAAACTTATACTTTGTTTCGGTGGAGTTCCCCATTCAAATGCATGTAACAGTGAGAAACGCACTGTCTTGGCGAAAGAAAGCGTTTTTGTACAACTTCATATAAATAGCTGTAACTTTTGATAGAAGACTCGGATACACATGTTTATGGCTTTATCTTATAGAACTCAAGGTCTCCGTGCTGGGAAAACAGGTTTTGCAGCTGTTTGAGCTAAGATTTCCAAGTTATTCACATAATGAAAACCTATACTTTGTTTCGGTCGAGTTCCCCATTCAAATGCATGTAACAGTGAGAAACGCACTGTCTTGGCGAAAGAAAGCGTTTTTGTACAACTTCATAGAAATAGCTGTAACTTTTGATAGAAGACTCAGACAAACATGTTTATGGCCTTATATTATAGAACTCAAGGTCTCCGTGCTGGGAAAACAGGTTTTGCAGCTGTTTGAGCTAAGATTTCCAAGTTATTCACATAATGAAAACTTATACTTTGTTTCGGTGGAGTTCCCCATTCAAATGCATGTAACAGTGAGAAACGCACTGTCTTGGCGAAAGAAAGCGTTTTTGTACAACTTCATATAAATAGCTGTAACTTTTGATAGAAGACTCGGATACACATGTTTATGGCTTTATCTTATAGAACTCAAGGTCTCCGTGCTGGGAAAACAGGTTTTGCAGCTGTTTGAGCTAAGATTTCCAAGTTATTCACATAATGAAAACCTATACTTTGTTTCGGTCGAGTTCCCCATTCAAATGCATGTAACAGTGAGAAACGCACTGTCTTGGCGAAAGAAAGCGTTTTTGTACAACTTCATATAAATAGCTGTAACTTTTGATAGAAGACTCGGATACACATGTTTATGGCTTTATCTTATAGAACTCAAGGTCTCCGTGCTGGGAAAACAGGTTTTGCAGCTGTTTGAGCTAAGATTTCCAAGTTATTCACATAATGAAAACCTATACTTTGTTTCGGTCGAGTTCCCCATTCAAATGCATGTAACAGTGAGAAACGCACTGTCTTGGCGAAAGAAAGCGTTTTTGTACAACTTCATATAAATAGCTGTAACTTTTGATAGAAGACTCGGATACACATGTTTATGGCTTTATCTTATAGAACTCAAGGTCTCCGTGCTGGGAAAACAGGTTTTGCAGCTGTTTGAGCTAAGATTTCCAAGTTATTCACATAATGAAAACCTATACTTTGTTTCGGTCGAGTTCCCCATTCAAATGCATGTAATAGTGAGAAACGCACTGTCTTGGCGAAAGAAAGCGTTTTTGTACAACTTCATATAAATAGCTGTAACTTTTGATAGAAGACTCGGATACACATGTTTATGGCTTTATCTTATAGAACTCAAGGTCTCCGTGCTGGGAAAACAGGTTTTGCAGCTGTTTGAGCTAAGATTTCCAAGTTATTCACATAATGAAAACCTATACTTTGTTTCGGTCGAGTTCCCCATTCAAATGCATGTAATAGTGAGAAACGCACTGTCTTGGCGAAAGAAAGCGTTTTTGTACAACTTCATATAAATAGCTGTAACTTTTGATAGAAGACTCGGATACACATGTTTATGGCTTTATCTTATAGAACTCAAGGTCTCCGTGCTGGGAAAACAGGTTTTGCAGCTGTTTGAGCTAAGATTTTCAAGTTATTCACATAATGAAAACCTATACTTTGTTTCGGTCGAGTTCCCCATTCAAATGCATGTAACAGTGAGAAACGCACTGTCTTGGCGAAAGAAAGCGTTTTTGTACAACTTCATAGAAATAGCTGTAACTTTTGATAGAAGACTCAGACAAACATGTTTATGGCCTTATATTATAGAACTCAAGGTCTCCGTGCTGGGAAAACAGGTTTTGCAGCTGTTTGAGCTAAGATTTCCAAGTTATTCACATAATGAAAACCTATACTTTGTTTCGGTCGAGTTCCCCATTCAAATGCATGTAACAGTGAGAAACGCACTGTCTTGGCGAAAGAAAGCGTTTTTGTACAACTTCATATAAATAGCTGTAACTTTTGATAGAAGACTCAGACAAACATGTTTATGGCTTTATCTTATAGAACTCAAGGTCTCCGTGCTGGGAAAACAGGTTTTGCAGCTGTTTGAGCTAAGATTTCCAAGTTATTCACATAATGAAAACCTATACTTTGTTTCGGTCGAGTTCCCCATTCAAATGCATGTAACAGTGAGAAACGCACTGTCTTGGCGAAAGAAAGCGTTTTTGTACAACTTCATATAAATAGCTGTAACTTTTGATAGAAGACTCAGACAAACATGTTTATGGCTTTATCTTATAGAACTCAAGGTCTCCGTGCTGGGAAAACAGGTTTTGCAGCTGTTTGAGCTAAGATTTCCAAGTTATTCACATAATGAAAACCTATACTTTGTTTCGGTCGAGTTCCCCATTCAAATGCATGTAACAGTGAGAAACGCACTGTCTTGGCGAAAGAAAGCGTTTTTGTACAACTTCATAGAAATAGCTGTAACTTTTGATAGAAGACTCAGACAAACATGTTTATGGCCTTATATTATAGAACTCAAGGTCTCCGTGCTGGGAAAACAGGTTTTGCAGCTGTTTGAGCTAAGATTTCCAAGTTATTCACATAATGAAAACCTATACTTTGTTTCGGTCGAGTTCCCCATTCAAATGCATGTAACAGTGAGAAACGCACTGTCTTGGCGAAAGAAAGCGTTTTTGTACAACTTCATAGAAATAGCTGTAACTTTTGATAGAAGACTCGGACACACATGTTTATGGCTTTATCTTATAGAACTCAAGGTCTCCGTGCTGGGAAAACAGGTTTTGCAGCTGTTTGAGCTAAGATTTCCAAGTTATTCACATAATGAAAACCTATACTTTGTTTCGGTCGAGTTCCCCATTCAAATGCATGTAACAGTGAGAAACGCACTGTCTTGGCGAAAGAAAGCGTTTTTGTACAACTTCATAGAAATAGCTGTAACTTTTGATAGAAGACTCGGACACACATGTTTATGGCTTTATCTTATAGAACTCAAGGTCTCCGTGCTGGGAAAACAGGTTTTGCAGCTGTTTGAGCTAAGATTTCCAAGTTATTCACATAATGAAAACCTATACTTTGTTTCGGTCGAGTTCCCCATTCAAATGCATGTAACAGTGAGAAACGCACTGTCTTGGCGAAAGAAAGCGTTTTTGTACAACTTCATAGAAATAGCTGTAACTTTTGATAGAAGACTCAGACAAACATGTTTATGGCTTTATCTTATAGAACTCAAGGTCTCCGTGCTGGGAAAACAGGTTTTGCAGCTGTTTGAGCTAAGATTTCCAAGTTATTCACATAATGAAAACCTATACTTTGTTTCGGTCGAGTTCCCCATTCAAATGCATGTAACAGTGAGAAACGCACTGTCTTGGCGAAAGAAAGCGTTTTTGTACAACTTCATATAAATAGCTGTAACTTTTGATAGAAGACTCAGATACACATGTTTATGGCTTTATCTTATAGAACTCAAGGTCTCCGTGCTGGGAAAACAGGTTTTGCAGCTGTTTGAGCTAAGATTTCCAAGTTATTCACATAATGAAAACCTATACTTTGTTTCGGTCGAGTTCCCCATTCAAATGCATGTAACAGTGAGAAACGCACTGTCTTGGCGAAAGAAAGCGTTTTTGTACAACTTCATAGAAATAGCTGTAACTTTTGATAGAAGACTCAGACAAACATGTTTATGGCCTTATATTATAGAACTCAAGGTCTCCGTGCTGGGAAAACAGGTTTTGCAGCTGTTTGAGCTAAGATTTCCAAGTTATTCACATAATGAAAACCTATACTTTGTTTCGGTCGAGTTCCCCATTCAAATGCATGTAACAGTGAGAAACGCACTGTCTTGGCGAAAGAAAGCGTTTTTGTACAACTTCATAGAAATAGCTGTAACTTTTGATAGAAGACTCGGACACACATGTTTATGGCTTTATCTTATAGAACTCAAGGTCTCCGTGCTGGGAAAACAGGTTTTGCAGCTGTTTGAGCTAAGATTTCCAAGTTATTCACATAATGAAAACCTATACTTTGTTTCGGTCGAGTTCCCCATTCAAATGCATGTAACAGTGAGAAACGCACTGTCTTGGCGAAAGAAAGCGTTTTTGTACAACTTCATAGAAATAGCTGTAACTTTTGATAGAAGACTCGGACACACATGTTTATGGCTTTATCTTATAGAACTCAAGGTCTCCGTGCTGGGAAAACAGGTTTTGCAGCTGTTTGAGCTAAGATTTCCAAGTTATTCACATAATGAAAACCTATACTTTGTTTCGGTCGAGTTCCCCATTCAAATGCATGTAACAGTGAGAAACGCACTGTCTTGGCGAAAGAAAGCGTTTTTGTACAACTTCATATAAATAGCTGTAACTTTTGATAGAAGACTCAGACAAACATGTTTATGGCCTTATATTATAGAACTCAAGATCTCCGTGCTGGGAAAACAGGTTTTGCAGCTGTTTGAGCTAAGATTTCCAAGTTATTCACATAATGAAAACTTATACTTTGTTTCGGTGGAGTTCCCCATTCAAATGCATGTAACAGTGAGAAACGCACTGTCTTGGCGAAAGAAAGCGTTTTTGTACAACTTCATATAAATAGCTGTAACTTTTGATAGAAGACTCGGATACACATGTTTATGGCTTTATCTTATAGAACTCAAGGTCTCCGTGCTGGGAAAACAGGTTTTGCAGCTGTTTGAGCTAAGATTTCCAAGTTATTCACATAATGAAAACTTATACTTTGTTTCGGTCGAGTTCCCCATTCAAATGCATGTAACAGTGAGAAACGCACTGTCTTGGCGAAAGAAAGCGTTTTTGTACAACTTCATATAAATAGCTGTAACTTTTGATAGAAGACTCGGATACACATGTTTATGGCTTTATCTTATAGAACTCAAGGTCTCCGTGCTGGGAAAACAGGTTTTGCAGCTGTTTGAGCTAAGATTTCCAAGTTATTCACATAATGAAAACCTATACTTTGTTTCGGTCGAGTTCCCCATTCAAATGCATGTAACAGTGAGAAACGCACTGTCTTGGCGAAAGAAAGCGTTTTTGTACAACTTCATAGAAATAGCTGTAACTTTTGATAGAAGACTCAGACAAACATGTTTATGGCCTTATATTATAGAACTCAAGGTCTCCGTGCTGGGAAAACAGGTTTTGCAGCTGTTTGAGCTAAGATTTCCAAGTTATTCACATAATGAAAACTTATACTTTGTTTCGGTGGAGTTCCCCATTCAAATGCATGTAACAGTGAGAAACGCACTGTCTTGGCGAAAGAAAGCGTTTTTGTACAACTTCATATAAATAGCTGTAACTTTTGATAGAAGACTCGGATACACATGTTTATGGCTTTATCTTATAGAACTCAAGGTCTCCGTGCTGGGAAAACAGGTTTTGCAGCTGTTTGAGCTAAGATTTCCAAGTTATTCACATAATGAAAACCTATACTTTGTTTCGGTCGAGTTCCCCATTCAAATGCATGTAACAGTGAGAAACGCACTGTCTTGGCGAAAGAAAGCGTTTTTGTACAACTTCATATAAATAGCTGTAACTTTTGATAGAAGACTCGGATACACATGTTTATGGCTTTATCTTATAGAACTCAAGGTCTCCGTGCTGGGAAAACAGGTTTTGCAGCTGTTTGAGCTAAGATTTCCAAGTTATTCACATAATGAAAACCTATACTTTGTTTCGGTCGAGTTCCCCATTCAAATGCATGTAACAGTGAGAAACGCACTGTCTTGGCGAAAGAAAGCGTTTTTGTACAACTTCATAGAAATAGCTGTAACTTTTGATAGAAGACTCAGACAAACATGTTTATGGCCTTATATTATAGAACTCAAGATCTCCGTGCTGGGAAAACAGGTTTTGCAGCTGTTTGAGCTAAGATTTCCAAGTTATTCACATAATGAAAACTTATACTTTGTTTCGGTGGAGTTCCCCATTCAAATGCATGTAACAGTGAGAAACGCACTGTCTTGGCGAAAGAAAGCGTTTTTGTACAACTTCATATAAATAGCTGTAACTTTTGATAGAAGACTCGGATACACATGTTTATGGCTTTATCTTATAGAACTCAAGGTCTCCGTGCTGGGAAAACAGGTTTTGCAGCTGTTTGAGCTAAGATTTCCAAGTTATTCACATAATGAAAACCTATACTTTGTTTCGGTCGAGTTCCCCATTCAAATGCATGTAACAGTGAGAAACGCACTGTCTTGGCGAAAGAAAGCGTTTTTGTACAACTTCATAGAAATAGCTGTAACTTTTGATAGAAGACTCAGACAAACATGTTTATGGCCTTATATTATAGAACTCAAGGTCTCCGTGCTGGGAAAACAGGTTTTGCAGCTGTTTGAGCTAAGATTTCCAAGTTATTCACATAATGAAAACTTATACTTTGTTTCGGTGGAGTTCCCCATTCAAATGCATGTAACAGTGAGAAACGCACTGTCTTGGCGAAAGAAAGCGTTTTTGTACAACTTCATATAAATAGCTGTAACTTTTGATAGAAGACTCGGATACACATGTTTATGGCTTTATCTTATAGAACTCAAGGTCTCCGTGCTGGGAAAACAGGTTTTGCAGCTGTTTGAGCTAAGATTTCCAAGTTATTCACATAATGAAAACCTATACTTTGTTTCGGTCGAGTTCCCCATTCAAATGCATGTAACAGTGAGAAACGCACTGTCTTGGCGAAAGAAAGCGTTTTTGTACAACTTCATATAAATAGCTGTAACTTTTGATAGAAGACTCGGATACACATGTTTATGGCTTTATCTTATAGAACTCAAGGTCTCCGTGCTGGGAAAACAGGTTTTGCAGCTGTTTGAGCTAAGATTTCCAAGTTATTCACATAATGAAAACCTATACTTTGTTTCGGTCGAGTTCCCCATTCAAATGCATGTAACAGTGAGAAACGCACAGTCTTGGCGAAAGAAAGCGTTTTTGTACAACTTCATAGAAATAGCTGTAACTTTTGATAGAAGACTCAGACAAACATGTTTATGGCTTTATCTTATAGAACTCAAGGTCTCCGTGCTGGGAAAACAGGTTTTGCAGCTGTTTGAGCTAAGATTTCCAAGTTATTCACATAATGAAAACCTATACTTTGTTTCGGTGGAGTTCCCCATTCAAATGCATGTAACAGTGAGAAACGCACTGTCTTGGCGAAAGAAAGCGTTTTTGTACAACTTCATAGAAATAGCTGTAACTTTTGATAGAAGACTCAGACAAACATGTTTATGGCTTTATCTTATAGAACTCAAGGTCTCCGTGCTGGGAAAACAGGTTTTGCAGCTGTTTGAGCTAAGATTTCCAAGTTATTCACATAATGAAAACCTATACTTTGTTTCGGTCGAGTTCCCCATTCAAATGCATGTAACAGTGAGAAACGCACTGTCTTGGCGAAAGAAAGCGTTTTTGTACAACTTCATATAAATAGCTGTAACTTTTGATAGAAGACTCAGATACACATGTTTATGGCTTTATCTTATAGAACTCAAGGTCTCCGTGCTGGGAAAACAGGTTTTGCAGCTGTTTGAGCTAAGATTTCCAAGTTATTCACATAATGAAAACCTATACTTTGTTTCGGTCGAGTTCCCCATTCAAATGCATGTAATAGTGAGAAACGCACTGTCTTGGCGAAAGAAAGCGTTTTTGTACAACTTCATATAAATAGCTGTAACTTTTGATAGAAGACTCGGATACACATGTTTATGGCTTTATCTTATAGAACTCAAGGTCTCCGTGCTGGGAAAACAGGTTTTGCAGCTGTTTGAGCTAAGATTTCCAAGTTATTCACATAATGAAAACCTATACTTTGTTTCGGTCGAGTTCCCCATTCAAATGCATGTAACAGTGAGAAACGCACTGTCTTGGCGAAAGAAAGCGTTTTTGTACAACTTCATATAAATAGCTGTAACTTTTGATAGAAGACTCAGACAAACATGTTTATGGCTTTATCTTATAGAACTCAAGGTCTCCGTGCTGGGAAAACAGGTTTTGCAGCTGTTTGAGCTAAGATTTCCAAGTTATTCACATAATGAAAACCTATACTTTGTTTCGGTCGAGTTCCCCATTCAAATGCATGTAACAGTGAGAAACGCACTGTCTTGGCGAAAGAAAGCGTTTTTGTACAACTTCATATAAATAGCTGTAACTTTTGATAGAAGACTCGGATACACATGTTTATGGCTTTATCTTATAGAACTCAAGGTCTCCGTGCTGGGAAAACAGGTTTTGCAGCTGTTTGAGCTAAGATTTCCAAGTTATTCACATAATGAAAACCTATACTTTGTTTCGGTCGAGTTCCCCATTCAAATGCATGTAACAGTGAGAAACGCACTGTCTTGGCGAAAGAAAGCGTTTTTGTACAACTTCATATAAATAGCTGTAACTTTTGATAGAAGACTCGGATACACATGTTTATGGCTTTATCTTATAGAACTCAAGGTCTCCGTGCTGGGAAAACAGGTTTTGCAGCTGTTTGAGCTAAGATTTCCAAGTTATTCACATAATGAAAACCTATACTTTGTTTCGGTCGAGTTCCCCATTCAAATGCATGTAACAGTGAGAAACGCACTGTCTTGGCGAAAGAAAGCGTTTTTGTACAACTTCATAGAAATAGCTGTAACTTTTGATAGAAGACTCAGACAAACATGTTTATGGCTTTATCTTATAGAACTCAAGGTCTCCGTGCTGGGAAAACAGGTTTTGCAGCTGTTTGAGCTAAGATTTCCAAGTTATTCACATAATGAAAACCTATACTTTGTTTCGGTCGAGTTCCCCATTCAAATGCATGTAACAGTGAGAAACGCACTGTCTTGGCGAAAGAAAGCGTTTTTGTACAACTTCATATAAATAGCTGTAACTTTTGATAGAAGACTCAGATACACATGTTTATGGCTTTATCTTATAGAACTCAAGGTCTCCGTGCTGGGAAAACAGGTTTTGCAGCTGTTTGAGCTAAGATTTCCAAGTTATTCACATAATGAAAACCTATACTTTGTTTCGGTCGAGTTCCCCATTCAAATGCATGTAACAGTGAGAAACGCACTGTCTTGGCGAAAGAAAGCGTTTTTGTACAACTTCATAGAAATAGCTGTAACTTTTGATAGAAGACTCAGACAAACATGTTTATGGCCTTATATTATAGAACTCAAGGTCTCCGTGCTGGGAAAACAGGTTTTGCAGCTGTTTGAGCTAAGATTTCCAAGTTATTCACATAATGAAAACCTATACTTTGTTTCGGTCGAGTTCCCCATTCAAATGCATGTAACAGTGAGAAACGCACTGTCTTGGCGAAAGAAAGCGTTTTTGTACAACTTCATAGAAATAGCTGTAACTTTTGATAGAAGACTCGGACACACATGTTTATGGCTTTATCTTATAGAACTCAAGGTCTCCGTGCTGGGAAAACAGGTTTTGCAGCTGTTTGAGCTAAGATTTCCAAGTTATTCACATAATGAAAACCTATACTTTGTTTCGGTCGAGTTCCCCATTCAAATGCATGTAACAGTGAGAAACGCACTGTCTTGGCGAAAGAAAGCGTTTTTGTACAACTTCATAGAAATAGCTGTAACTTTTGATAGAAGACTCAGACAAACATGTTTATGGCCTTATATTATAGAACTCAAGGTCTCCGTGCTGGGAAAACAGGTTTTGCAGCTGTTTGAGCTAAGATTTCCAAGTTATTCACATAATGAAAACTTATACTTTGTTTCGGTGGAGTTCCCCATTCAAATGCATGTAACAGTGAGAAACGCACTGTCTTGGCGAAAGAAAGCGTTTTTGTACAACTTCATATAAATAGCTGTAACTTTTGATAGAAGACTCGGATACACATGTTTATGGCTTTATCTTATAGAACTCAAGGTCTCCGTGCTGGGAAAACAGGTTTTGCAGCTGTTTGAGCTAAGATTTCCAAGTTATTCACATAATGAAAACCTATACTTTGTTTCGGTCGAGTTCCCCATTCAAATGCATGTAACAGTGAGAAACGCACTGTCTTGGCGAAAGAAAGCGTTTTTGTACAACTTCATATAAATAGCTGTAACTTTTGATAGAAGACTCGGATACACATGTTTATGGCTTTATCTTATAGAACTCAAGGTCTCCGTGCTGGGAAAACAGGTTTTGCAGCTGTTTGAGCTAAGATTTCCAAGTTATTCACATAATGAAAACCTATACTTTGTTTCGGTCGAGTTCCCCATTCAAATGCATGTAACAGTGAGAAACGCACAGTCTTGGCGAAAGAAAGCGTTTTTGTACAACTTCATAGAAATAGCTGTAACTTTTGATAGAAGACTCAGACAAACATGTTTATGGCTTTATCTTATAGAACTCAAGGTCTCCGTGCTGGGAAAACAGGTTTTGCAGCTGTTTGAGCTAAGATTTCCAAGTTATTCACATAATGAAAACCTATACTTTGTTTCGGTGGAGTTCCCCATTCAAATGCATGTAACAGTGAGAAACGCACTGTCTTGGCGAAAGAAAGCGTTTTTGTACAACTTCATATAAATAGCTGTAACTTTTGATAGAAGACTCAGATACACATGTTTATGGCTTTATCTTATAGAACTCAAGGTCTCCGTGCTGGGAAAACAGGTTTTGCAGCTGTTTGAGCTAAGATTTCCAAGTTATTCACATAATGAAAACCTATACTTTGTTTCGGTCGAGTTCCCCATTCAAATGCATGTAATAGTGAGAAACGCACTGTCTTGGCGAAAGAAAGCGTTTTTGTACAACTTCATAGAAATAGCTGTAACTTTTGATAGAAGACTCAGACAAACATGTTTATGGCCTTATATTATAGAACTCAAGGTCTCCGTGCTGGGAAAACAGGTTTTGCAGCTGTTTGAGCTAAGATTTCCAAGTTATTCACATAATGAAAACTTATACTTTGTTTCGGTGGAGTTCCCCATTCAAATGCATGTAACAGTGAGAAACGCACTGTCTTGGCGAAAGAAAGCGTTTTTGTACAACTTCATATAAATAGCTGTAACTTTTGATAGAAGACTCGGATACACATGTTTATGGCTTTATCTTATAGAACTCAAGGTCTCCGTGCTGGGAAAACAGGTTTTGCAGCTGTTTGAGCTAAGATTTCCAAGTTATTCACATAATGAAAACCTATACTTTGTTTCGGTCGAGTTCCCCATTCAAATGCATGTAACAGTGAGAAACGCACTGTCTTGGCGAAAGAAAGCGTTTTTGTACAACTTCATATAAATAGCTGTAACTTTTGATAGAAGACTCGGATACACATGTTTATGGCTTTATCTTATTGAACTCAAGGTCTCCGTGCTGGGAAAACAGGTTTTGCAGCTGTTTGAGCTAAGATTTCCAAGTTATTCACATAATGAAAACCTATACTTTGTTTCGGTCGAGTTCCCCATTCAAATGCATGTAACAGTGAGAAACGCACTGTCTTGGCGAAAGAAAGCGTTTTTGTACAACTTCATATAAATAGCTGTAACTTTTGATAGAAGACTCGGATACACATGTTTATGGCTTTATCTTATAGAACTCAAGGTCTCCGTGCTGGGAAAACAGGTTTTGCAGCTGTTTGAGCTAAGATTTCCAAGTTATTCACATAATGAAAACCGATACTTTGTTTCGGTCGAGTTCCCCATTCAAATGCATGTAATAGTGAGAAACGCACTGTCTTGGCGAAAGAAAGCGTTTTTGTACAACTTCATATAAATAGCTGTAACTTTTGATAGAAGACTCGGATACACATGTTTATGGCTTTATCTTATAGAACTCAAGGTCTCCGTGCTGGGAAAACAGGTTTTGCAGCTGTTTGAGCTAAGATTTCCAAGTTATTCACATAATGAAAACCTATACTTTGTTTCGGTCGAGTTCCCCATTCAAATGCATGTAACAGTGAGAAACGCACTGTCTTGGCGAAAGAAAGCGTTTTTGTACAACTTCATAGAAATAGCTGTAACTTTTGATAGAAGACTCAGACAAACATGTTTATGGCCTTATATTATAGAACTCAAGGTCTCCGTGCTGGGAAAACAGGTTTTGCAGCTGTTTGAGCTAAGATTTCCAAGTTATTCACATAATGAAAACCTATACTTTGTTTCGGTCGAGTTCCCCATTCAAATGCATGTAACAGTGAGAAACGCACTGTCTTGGCGAAAGAAAGCGTTTTTGTACAACTTCATAGAAATAGCTGTAACTTTTGATAGAAGACTCAGACAAACATGTTTATGGCCTTATATTATAGAACTCAAGGTCTCCGTGCTGGGAAAACAGGTTTTGCAGCTGTTTGAGCTAAGATTTCCAAGTTATTCACATAATGAAAACCTATACTTTGTTTCGGTCGAGTTCCCCATTCAAATGCATGTAACAGTGAGAAACGCACTGTCTTGGCGAAAGAAAGCGTTTTTGTACAACTTCATATAAATAGCTGTAACTTTTGATAGAAGACTCGGATACACATGTTTATGGCTTTATCTTATAGAACTCAAGGTCTCCGTGCTGGGAAAACAGGTTTTGCAGCTGTTTGAGCTAAGATTTCCAAGTTATTCACATAATGAAAACCTATACTTTGTTTCGGTCGAGTTCCCCATTCAAATGCATGTAACAGTGAGAAACGCACTGTCTTGGCGAAAGAAAGCGTTTTTGTACAACTTCATATAAATAGCTGTAACTTTTGATAGAAGACTCAGACAAACATGTTTATGGCTTTATCTTATAGAACTCAAGGTCTCCGTGCTGGGAAAACAGGTTTTGCAGCTGTTTGAGCTAAGATTTCCAAGTTATTCACATAATGAAAACCTATACTTTGTTTCGGTCGAGTTCCCCATTCAAATGCATGTAACAGTGAGAAACGCACTGTCTTGGCGAAAGAAAGCGTTTTTGTACAACTTCATATAAATAGCTGTAACTTTTGATAGAAGACTCAGACAAACATGTTTATGGCTTTATCTTATAGAACTCAAGGTCTCCGTGCTGGGAAAACAGGTTTTGCAGCTGTTTGAGCTAAGATTTCCAAGTTATTCACATAATGAAAACCTATACTTTGTTTCGGTCGAGTTCCCCATTCAAATGCATGTAACAGTGAGAAACGCACAGTCTTGGCGAAAGAAAGCGTTTTTGTACAACTTCATAGAAATAGCTGTAACTTTTGATAGAAGACTCAGACAAACATGTTTATGGCTTTATCTTATAGAACTCAAGGTCTCCGTGCTGGGAAAACAGGTTTTGCAGCTGTTTGAGCTAAGATTTCCAAGTTATTCACATAATGAAAACCTATACTTTGTTTCGGTGGAGTTCCCCATTCAAATGCATGTAACAGTGAGAAACGCACTGTCTTGGCGAAAGAAAGCGTTTTTGTACAACTTCATAGAAATAGCTGTAACTTTTGATAGAAGACTCAGACAAACATGTTTATGGCTTTATCTTATAGAACTCAAGGTCTCCGTGCTGGGAAAACAGGTTTTGCAGCTGTTTGAGCTAAGATTTCCAAGTTATTCACATAATGAAAACCTATACTTTGTTTCGGTCGAGTTCCCCATTCAAATGCATGTAACAGTGAGAAACGCACTGTCTTGGCGAAAGAAAGCGTTTTTGTACAACTTCATATAAATAGCTGTAACTTTTGATAGAAGACTCAGATACACATGTTTATGGCTTTATCTTATAGAACTCAAGGTCTCCGTGCTGGGAAAACAGGTTTTGCAGCTGTTTGAGCTAAGATTTCCAAGTTATTCACATAATGAAAACCTATACTTTGTTTCGGTCGAGTTCCCCATTCAAATGCATGTAATAGTGAGAAACGCACTGTCTTGGCGAAAGAAAGCGTTTTTGTACAACTTCATATAAATAGCTGTAACTTTTGATAGAAGACTCGGATACACATGTTTATGGCTTTATCTTATAGAACTCAAGGTCTCCGTGCTGGGAAAACAGGTTTTGCAGCTGTTTGAGCTAAGATTTCCAAGTTATTCACATAATGAAAACCTATACTTTGTTTCGGTCGAGTTCCCCATTCAAATGCATGTAACAGTGAGAAACGCACTGTCTTGGCGAAAGAAAGCGTTTTTGTACAACTTCATATAAATAGCTGTAACTTTTGATAGAAGACTCAGACAAACATGTTTATGGCTTTATCTTATAGAACTCAAGGTCTCCGTGCTGGGAAAACAGGTTTTGCAGCTGTTTGAGCTAAGATTTCCAAGTTATTCACATAATGAAAACCTATACTTTGTTTCGGTCGAGTTCCCCATTCAAATGCATGTAACAGTGAGAAACGCACTGTCTTGGCGAAAGAAAGCGTTTTTGTACAACTTCATAGAAATAGCTGTAACTTTTGATAGAAGACTCAGACAAACATGTTTATGGCCTTATATTATAGAACTCAAGGTCTCCGTGCTGGGAAAACAGGTTTTGCAGCTGTTTGAGCTAAGATTTCCAAGTTATTCACATAATGAAAACTTATACTTTGTTTCGGTGGAGTTCCCCATTCAAATGCATGTAACAGTGAGAAACGCACTGTCTTGGCGAAAGAAAGCGTTTTTGTACAACTTCATATAAATAGCTGTAACTTTTGATAGAAGACTCGGATACACATGTTTATGGCTTTATCTTATAGAACTCAAGGTCTCCGTGCTGGGAAAACAGGTTTTGCAGCTGTTTGAGCTAAGATTTCCAAGTTATTCACATAATGAAAACCTATACTTTGTTTCGGTCGAGTTCCCCATTCAAATGCATGTAACAGTGAGAAACGCACTGTCTTGGCGAAAGAAAGCGTTTTTGTACAACTTCATATAAATAGCTGTAACTTTTGATAGAAGACTCGGATACACATGTTTATGGCTTTATCTTATAGAACTCAAGGTCTCCGTGCTGGGAAAACAGGTTTTGCAGCTGTTTGAGCTAAGATTTCCAAGTTATTCACATAATGAAAACCGATACTTTGTTTCGGTCGAGTTCCCCATTCAAATGCATGTAATAGTGAGAAACGCACTGTCTTGGCGAAAGAAAGCGTTTTTGTACAACTTCATATAAATAGCTGTAACTTTTGATAGAAGACTCGGATACACATGTTTATGGCTTTATCTTATAGAACTCAAGGTCTCCGTGCTGGGAAAACAGGTTTTGCAGCTGTTTGAGCTAAGATTTCCAAGTTATTCACATAATGAAAACCTATACTTTGTTTCGGTCGAGTTCCCCATTCAAATGCATGTAACAGTGAGAAACGCACTGTCTTGGCGAAAGAAAGCGTTTTTGTACAACTTCATAGAAATAGCTGTAACTTTTGATAGAAGACTCAGACAAACATGTTTATGGCCTTATATTATAGAACTCAAGGTCTCCGTGCTGGGAAAACAGGTTTTGCAGCTGTTTGAGCTAAGATTTCCAAGTTATTCACATAATGAAAACCTATACTTTGTTTCGGTCGAGTTCCCCATTCAAATGCATGTAACAGTGAGAAACGCACTGTCTTGGCGAAAGAAAGCGTTTTTGTACAACTTCATAGAAATAGCTGTAACTTTTGATAGAAGACTCAGACAAACATGTTTATGGCCTTATATTATAGAACTCAAGGTCTCCGTGCTGGGAAAACAGGTTTTGCAGCTGTTTGAGCTAAGATTTCCAAGTTATTCACATAATGAAAACCTATACTTTGTTTCGGTCGAGTTCCCCATTCAAATGCATGTAACAGTGAGAAACGCACTGTCTTGGCGAAAGAAAGCGTTTTTGTACAACTTCATAGAAATAGCTGTAACTTTTGATAGAAGACTCAGACAAACATGTTTATGGCCTTATATTATAGAACTCAAGGTCTCCGTGCTGGGAAAACAGGTTTTGCAGCTGTTTGAGCTAAGATTTCCAAGTTATTCACATAATGAAAACTTATACTTTGTTTCGGTGGAGTTCCCCATTCAAATGCATGTAACAGTGAGAAACGCACTGTCTTGGCGAAAGAAAGCGTTTTTGTACAACTTCATAGAAATAGCTGTAACTTTTGATAGAAGACTCGGATACACATGTTTATGGCTTTATCTTATAGAACTCAAGGTCTCCGTGCTGGGAAAACAGGTTTTGCAGCTGTTTGAGCTAAGATTTCCAAGTTATTCACATAATGAAAACCTATACTTTGTTTCGGTCGAGTTCCCCATTCAAATGCATGTAACAGTGAGAAACGCACTGTCTTGGCGAAAGAAAGCGTTTTTGTACAACTTCATAGAAATAGCTGTAACTTTTGATAGAAGACTCAGACAAACATGTTTATGGCCTTATATTATAGAACTCAAGGTCTCCGTGCTGGGAAAACAGGTTTTGCAGCTGTTTGAGCTAAGATTTCCAAGTTATTCACATAATGAAAACTTATACTTTGTTTCGGTGGAGTTCCCCATTCAAATGCATGTAACAGTGAGAAACGCACTGTCTTGGCGAAAGAAAGCGTTTTTGTACAACTTCATATAAATAGCTGTAACTTTTGATAGAAGACTCGGATACACATGTTTATGGCTTTATCTTATAGAACTCAAGGTCTCCGTGCTGGGAAAACAGGTTTTGCAGCTGTTTGAGCTAAGATTTCCAAGTTATTCACATAATGAAAACCTATACTTTGTTTTGGTCGAGTTCCCCATTCAAATGCATGTAACAGTGAGAAACGCACAGTCTTGGCGAAAGAAAGCGTTTTTGTACAACTTCATATAAATAGCTGTAACTTTTGATAGAAGACTCGGATACACATGTTTATGGCTTTATCTTATAGAACTCAAGGTCTCCGTGCTGGGAAAACAGGTTTTGCAGCTGTTTGAGCTAAGATTTCCAAGTTATTCACATAATGAAAACCTATACTTTGTTTCGGTCGAGTTCCCCATTCAAATGCATGTAACAGTGAGAAACGCACTGTCTTGGCGAAAGAAAGCGTTTTTGTACAACTTCATAGAAATAGCTGTAACTTTTGATAGAAGACTCAGACAAACATGTTTATGGCCTTATATTATAGAACTCAAGGTCTCCGTGCTGGGAAAACAGGTTTTGCAGCTGTTTGAGCTAAGATTTCCAAGTTATTCACATAATGAAAACCTATACTTTGTTTTGGTCGAGTTCCCCATTCAAATGCATGTAACAGTGAGAAACGCACAGTCTTGGCGAAAGAAAGCGTTTTTGTACAACTTCATATAAATAGCTGTAACTTTTGATAGAAGACTCGGATACACATGTTTATGGCTTTATCTTATAGAACTCAAGGTCTCCGTGCTGGGAAAACAGGTTTTGCAGCTGTTTGAGCTAAGATTTCCAAGTTATTCACATAATGAAAACCTATACTTTGTTTCGGTCGAGTTCCCCATTCAAATGCATGTAACAGTGAGAAACGCACTGTCTTGGCGAAAGAAAGCGTTTTTGTACAACTTCATATAAATAGCTGTAACTTTTGATAGAAGACTCGGATACACATGTTTATGGCTTTATCTTATAGAACTCAAGGTCTCCGTGCTGGGAAAACAGGTTTTGCAGCTGTTTGAGCTAAGATTTCCAAGTTATTCACATAATGAAAACCTATACTTTGTTTTGGTCGAGTTCCCCATTCAAATGCATGTAACAGTGAGAAACGCACAGTCTTGGCGAAAGAAAGCGTTTTTGTACAACTTCATATAAATAGCTGTAACTTTTGATAGAAGACTCGGATACACATGTTTATGGCTTTATCTTATAGAACTCAAGGTCTCCGTGCTGGGAAAACAGGTTTTGCAGCTGTTTGAGCTAAGATTTCCAAGTTATTCACATAATGAAAACCTATACTTTGTTTCGGTCGAGTTCCCCATTCAAATGCATGTAACAGTGAGAAACGCACTGTCTTGGCGAAAGAAAGCGTTTTTGTACAACTTCATAGAAATAGCTGTAACTTTTGATAGAAGACTCAGACAAACATGTTTATGGCTTTATCTTATAGAACTCAAGGTCTCCGTGCTGGGAAAACAGGTTTTGCAGCTGTTTGAGCTAAGATTTCCAAGTTATTCACATAATGAAAACCTATACTTTGTTTCGGTCGAGTTCCCCATTCAAATGCATGTAACAGTGAGAAACGCACTGTCTTGGCGAAAGAAAGCGTTTTTGTACAACTTCATATAAATAGCTGTAACTTTTGATAGAAGACTCGGATACACATGTTTATGGCTTTATCTTATAGAACTCAACGTCTCCGTGCTGGGAAAACAGGTTTTGCAGCTGTTTGAGCTAAGATTTCCAAGTTATTCACATAATGAAAACCTATACTTTGTTTTGGTCGAGTTCCCCATTCAAATGCATGTAACAGTGAGAAACGCACAGTCTTGGCGAAAGAAAGCGTTTTTGTACAACTTCATATAAATAGCTGTAACTTTTGATAGAAGACTCGGATACACATGTTTATGGCTTTATCTTATAGAACTCAAGGTCTCCGTGCTGGGAAAACAGGTTTTGCAGCTGTTTGAGCTAAGATTTCCAAGTTATTCACATAATGAAAACTTATACTTTGTTTCGGTCGAGTTCCCCATTCAAATGCATGTAACAGTGAGAAACGCACTGTCTTGGCGAAAGAAAGCGTTTTTGTACAACTTCATAGAAATAGCTGTAACTTTTGATAGAAGACTCAGACAAACATGTTTATGGCCTTATATTATAGAACTCAAGGTCTCCGTGCTGGGAAAACAGGTTTTGCAGCTGTTTGAGCTAAGATTTCCAAGTTATTCACATAATGAAAACTTATACTTTGTTTCGGTCGAGTTCCCCATTCAAATGCATGTAATAGTGAGAAACGCACTGTCTTGGCGAAAGAAAGCGTTTTTGTACAACTTCATATAAATAGCTGTAACTTTTGATAGAAGACTCGGATACACATGTTTATGGCTTTATCTTATAGAACTCAAGGTCTCCGTGCTGGGAAAACAGGTTTTGCAGCTGTTTGAGCTAAGATTTCCAAGTTATTCACATAATGAAAACCTATACTTTGTTTCGGTCGAGTTCCCCATTCAAATGCATGTAACAGTGAGAAACGCACAGTCTTGGCGAAAGAAAGCGTTTTTGTACAACTTCATAGAAATAGCTGTAACTTTTGATAGAAGACTCGGATACACATGTTTATGGCTTTATCTTATAGAACTCAAGGTCTCCGTGCTGGGAAAACAGGTTTTGCAGCCGTTTGAGCTAAGATTTCCAAGTTATTCACATAATGAAAACTTATACTTTGTTTCGGTCGAGTTCCCCCTTCAAATGCATGTAACAGTGAGAAACGCACTGTCTTGGCGAAAGAAAGCGTTTTTGTACAACTTCATAGAAATAGCTGTAACTTTTGATAGAAGACTCAGACAAACATGTTTATGGCCTTATATTATAGAACTCAAGGTCTCCGTGCTGGGAAAACAGGTTTTGCAGCTGTTTGAGCTAAGATTTCCAAGTTATTCACATAATGAAAACCTATACTTTGTTTCGGTCGAGTTCCCCATTCAAATGCATGTAACAGTGAGAAACGCACTGTCTTGGCGAAAGAAAGCGTTTTTGTACAACTTCATAGAAATAGCTGTAACTTTTGATAGAAGACTCAGACAAACATGTTTATGGCCTTATATTATAGAACTCAAGGTCTCCGTGCTGGGAAAACAGGTTTTGCAGCTGTTTGAGCTAAGATTTCCAAGTTATTCACATAATGAAAACTTATACTTTGTTTCGGTCGAGTTCCCCATTCAAATGCATGTAATAGTGAGAAACGCACTGTCTTGGCGAAAGAAAGCGTTTTTGTACAACTTCATATAAATAGCTGTAACTTTTGATAGAAGACTCGGATACACATGTTTATGGCTTTATCTTATAGAACTCAAGGTCTCCGTGCTGGGAAAACAGGTTTTGCAGCTGTTTGAGCTAAGATTTCCAAGTTATTCACATAATGAAAACCTATACTTTGTTTCGGTCGAGTTCCCCATTCAAATGCATGTAACAGTGAGAAACGCACAGTCTTGGCGAAAGAAAGCGTTTTTGTACAACTTCATAGAAATAGCTGTAACTTTTGATAGAAGACTCGGATACACATGTTTATGGCTTTATCTTATAGAACTCAAGGTCTCCGTGCTGGGAAAACAGGTTTTGCAGCTGTTTGAGCTAAGATTTCCAAGTTATTCACATAATGAAAACTTATACTTTGTTTCGGTCGAGTTCCCCCTTCAAATGCATGTAACAGTGAGAAACGCACTGTCTTGGCGAAAGAAAGCGTTTTTGTACAACTTCATAGAAATAGCTGTAACTTTTGATAGAAGACTCAGACAAACATGTTTATGGCCTTATATTATAGAACTCAAGGTCTCCGTGCTGGGAAAACAGGTTTTGCAGCTGTTTGAGCTAAGATTTCCAAGTTATTCACATAATGAAAACCTATACTTTGTTTCGGTCGAGTTCCCCATTCAAATGCATGTAACAGTGAGAAACGCACTGTCTTGGCGAAAGAAAGCGTTTTTGTACAACTTCATAGAAATAGCTGTAACTTTTGATAGAAGACTCAGACAAACATGTTTATGGCCTTATATTATAGAACTCAAGGTCTCCGTGCTGGGAAAACAGGTGTTGCAGCTGTTTGAGCTAAGATTTCCAAGTTATTCACATAATGAAAACTTATACTTTGTTTCGGTGGAGTTCCCCCTTCAAATGCATGTAACAGTGAGAAACGCACTGTCTTGGCGAAAGAAAGCGTTTTTGTACAACTTCATATAAATAGCTGTAACTTTTGATAGAAGACTCGGATACACATGTTTATGGCTTTATCTTATAGAACTCAAGGTCTCCGTGCTGGGAAAACAGGTTTTGCAGCTGTTTGAGCTAAGATTTCCAAGTTATTCACATAATGAAAACCTATACTTTGTTTCGGTCGAGTTCCCCATTCAAATGCATGTAACAGTGAGAAACGCACTGTCTTGGCGAAAGAAAGCGTTTTTGTACAACTTCATATAAATAGCTGTAACTTTTGATAGAAGACTCGGATACACATGTTTATGGCTTTATCTTATAGAACTCAAGGTCTCCGTGCTGGGAAAACAGGTTTTGCAGCTGTTTGAGCTAAGATTTCCAAGTTATTCACATAATGAAAACCTATACTTTGTTTCGGTCGAGTTCCCCATTCAAATGCATGTAACAGTGAGAAACGCACTGTCTTGGCGAAAGAAAGCGTTTTTGTACAACTTCATATAAATAGCTGTAACTTTTGATAGAAGACTCGGATACACATGTTTATGGCTTTATCTTATAGAACTCAAGGTCTCCGTGCTGGGAAAACAGGTTTTGCAGCTGTTTGAGCTAAGATTTCCAAGTTATTCACATAATGAAAACCTATACTTTGTTTCGGTCGAGTTCCCCATTCAAATGCATGTAACAGTGAGAAACGCACTGTCTTGGCGAAAGAAAGCGTTTTTGTACAACTTCATAGAAATAGCTGTAACTTTTGATAGAAGACTCAGACAAACATGTTTATGGCCTTATATTATAGAACTCAAGGTCTCCGTGCTGGGAAAACAGGTTTTGCAGCTGTTTGAGCTAAGATTTCCAAGTTATTCACATAATGAAAACCTATACTTTGTTTCGGTCGAGTTCCCCATTCAAATGCATGTAACAGTGAGAAACGCACTGTCTTGGCGAAAGAAAGCGTTTTTGTACAACTTCATATAAATAGCTGTAACTTTTGATAGAAGACTCGGATACACATGTTTATGGCTTTATCTTATAGAACTCAAGGTCTCCGTGCTGGGAAAACAGGTTTTGCAGCTGTTTGAGCTAAGATTTCCAAGTTATTCACATAATGAAAACTTATACTTTGTTTCGGTGGAGTTCCCCATTCAAATGCATGTAACAGTGAGAAACGCACTGTCTTGGCGAAAGAAAGCGTTTTTGTACAACTTCATAGAAATAGCTGTAACTTTTGATAGAAGACTCAGACAAACATGTTTATGGCTTTATCTTATAGAACTCAAGGTCTCCGTGCTGGGAAAACAGGTTTTGCAGCTGTTTGAGCTAAGATTT
The DNA here is from genome assembly GCF_057381845.1 of Rhamphochromis longiceps. Taxonomy (NCBI): domain Eukaryota; kingdom Metazoa; phylum Chordata; class Actinopteri; order Cichliformes; family Cichlidae; genus Rhamphochromis; species Rhamphochromis longiceps. Next base: position 19,286,209 of record NC_140576.1, read on the forward strand.
CCAAGTTATTCACATAATGAAAACCTATACTTTGTTTCGGTCGAGTTCCCCATTCAAATGCATGTAACAGTGAGAAACGCACTGTCTTGGCGAAAGAAAGCGTTTTTGTACAACTTCATAGAAATAGCTGTAACTTTTGATAGAAGACTCAGACAAACATGTTTATGGCCTTATATTATAGAACTCAAGGTCTCCGTGCTGGGAAAACAGGTTTTGCAGCTGTTTGAGCTAAGATTTCCAAGTTATTCACATAATGAAAACCTATACTTTGTTTCGGTCGAGTTCCCCATTCAAATGCATGTAACAGTGAGAAACGCACTGTCTTGGCGAAAGAAAGCGTTTTTGTACAACTTCATATAAATAGCTGTAACTTTTGATAGAAGACTCAGACAAACATGTTTATGGCCTTATATTATAGAACTCAAGGTCTCCGTGCTGGGAAAACAGGTTTTGCAGCTGTTTGAGCTAAGATTTCCAAGTTATTCACATAATGAAAACCTATACTTTGTTTCGGTCGAGTTCCCCATTCAAATGCATGTAACAGTGAGAAACGCACTGTCTTGGCGAAAGAAAGCGTTTTTGTACAACTTCATATAAATAGCTGTAACTTTTGATAGAAGACTCGGATACACATGTTTATGGCTTTATCTTATAGAACTCAAGGTCTCCGTGCTGGGAAAACAGGTTTTGCAGCTGTTTGAGCTAAGATTTCCAAGTTATTCACATAATGAAAACTTATACTTTGTTTCGGTGGAGTTCCCCATTCAAATGCATGTAACAGTGAGAAACGCACTGTCTTGGCGAAAGAAAGCGTTTTTGTACAACTTCATAGAAATAGCTGTAACTTTTGATAGAAGACTCAGACAAACATGTTTATGGCTTTATCTTATAGAACTCAAGGTCTCCGTGCTGGGAAAACAGGTTTTGCAGCTGTTTGAGCTAAGATTTCCAAGTTATTCACATAATGAAAACCTATACTTTGTTTCGGTCGAGTTCCCCATTCAAATGCATGTAACAGTGAGAAACGCACTGTCTTGGCGAAAGAAAACGTTTTTGTACAACTTCATAGAAATAGCTGTAACTTTTGATAGAAGACTCAGACAAACATGTTTATGGCTTTATCTTATAGAACTCAAGGTCTCCGTGCTGGGAAAACAGGTTTTGCAGCTGTTTGAGCTAAGATTTCCAAGTTATTCACATAATGAAAACCTATACTTTGTTTCGGTCGAGTTCCCCATTCAAATGCATGTAACAGTGAGAAACGCACTGTCTTGGCGAAAGAAAGCGTTTTTGTACAACTTCATAGAAATAGCTATAACTTTTGATAGAAGACTCAGACAAACATGTTTATGGCTTTATCTTATAGAACTCAAGGTCTCCGTGCTGGGAAAACAGGTTTTGCAGCTGTTTGAGCTAAGATTTCCAAGTTATTCACATAATGAAAACCTATACTTTGTTTCGGTCGAGTTCCCCATTCAAATGCATGTAACAGTGAGAAACGCACAGTCTTGGCGAAAGAAAGCGTTTTTGTACAACTTCATATAAATAGCTGTAACTTTTGATAGAAGACTCGGATACACATGTTTATGGCTTTATCTTATAGAACTCAAGGTCTCCGTGCTGGGAAAACAGGTTTTGCAGCTGTTTGAGCTAAGATTTCCAAGTTATTCACATAATGAAAACCTATACTTTGTTTTGGTCGAGTTCCCCATTCAAATGCATGTAACAGTGAGAAACGCACAGTCTTGGCGAAAGAAAGCGTTTTTGTACAACTTCATATAAATAGCTGTAACTTTTGATAGAAGACTCGGATACACATGTTTATGGCTTTATCTTATAGAACCCAAGGTCTCCGTGCTGGGAAAACAGGTTTTGCAGCTGTTTGAGCTAAGATTTCCAAGTTATTCACATAATGAAAACCTATACTTTGTTTCGGTCGAGTTCCCCATTCAAATGCATGTAACAGTGAGAAACGCACTGTCTTGGCGAAAGAAAGCGTTTTTGTACAACTTCATAGAAATAGCTGTAACTTTTGATAGAAGACTCAGACAAACATGTTTATGGCCTTATATTATAGAACTCAAGGTCTCCGTGCTGGGAAAACAGGTTTTGCAGCTGTTTGAGCTAAGATTTCCAAGTTATTCACATAATGAAAACTTATACTTTGTTTCGGTCGAGTTCCCCATTCAAATGCATGTAACAGTGAGAAACGCACTGTCTTGGCGAAAGAAAGCGTTTTTGTACAACTTCATAGAAATAGCTGTAACTTTTGATAGAAGACTCAGACAAACATGTTTATGGCCTTATATTATAGAACTCAAGGTCTCCGTGCTGGGAAAACAGGTTTTGCAGCTGTTTGAGCTAAGATTTCCAAGTTATTCACATAATGAAAACTTATACTTTGTTTCGGTCGAGTTCCCCATTCAAATGCATGTAATAGTGAGAAACGCACTGTCTTGGCGAAAGAAAGCGTTTTTGTACAACTTCATATAAATAGCTGTAACTTTTGATAGAAGACTCGGATACACATGTTTATGGCTTTATCTTATAGAACTCAAGGTCTCCGTGCTGGGAAAACAGGTTTTGCAGCTGTTTGAGCTAAGATTTCCAAGTTATTCACATAATGAAAACCTATACTTTGTTTCGGTGGAGTTCCCCATTCAAATGCATGTAACAGTGAGAAACGCACTGTCTTGGCGAAAGAAAACGTTTTTGTACAACTTCATAGAAATAGCTGTAACTTTTGATAGAAGACTCAGACAAACATGTTTATGGCTTTATCTTATAGAACTCAAGGTCTCCGTGCTGGGAAAACAGGTTTTGCAGCTGTTTGAGCTAAGATTTCCAAGTTATTCACATAATGAAAACCTATACTTTGTTTCGGTGGAGTTCCCCATTCAAATGCATGTAACAGTGAGAAACGCACTGTCTTGGCGAAAGAAAGCGTTTTTGTACAACTTCATAGAAATAGCTGTAACTTTTGATAGAAGACTCGGATACACATGTTTATGGCTTTATCTTATAGAACTCAAGGTCTCCGTGCTGGGAAAACAGGTTTTGCAGCTGTTTGAGCTAAGATTTCCAAGTTATTCACATAATGAAAACTTATACTTTGTTTCGGTCGCGTTCCCCATTCAAATGCATGTAACAGTTAGAAACGCACTGTCTTGGCGAAAGAAAGCGTTTTTGTACAACTTCATAGAAATAGCTGTAACTTTTGATAGAAGACTCAGACAAACATGTTTATGGCCTTATATTATAGAACTCAAGGTCTCCGTGCTGGGAAAACAGGTTTTGCAGCTGTTTGAGCTAAGATTTCCAAGTTATTCACATAATGAAAACTTATACTTTGTTTCGGTGGAGTTCCCCCTTCAAATGCATGTAACAGTGAGAAACGCACTGTCTTGGCGAAAGAAAGCGTTTTTGTACAACTTCATAGAAATAGCTGTAACTTTTGATAGAAGACTCAGACAAACATGTTTATGGCCTTATATTATAGAACTCAAGGTCTCCGTGCTGGGAAAACAGGTTTTGCAGCTGTTTGAGCTAAGATTTCCAAGTTATTCACATAATGAAAACCTATACTTTGTTTCGGTCGAGTTCCCCATTCAAATGCATGTAACAGTGAGAAACGCACTGTCTTGGCGAAAGAAAGCGTTTTTGTACAACTTCATAGAAATAGCTGTAACTTTTGATAGAAGACTCAGACAAACATGTTTATGGCCTTATATTATAGAACTCAAGGTCTCCGTGCTGGGAAAACAGGTTTTGCAGCTGTTTGAGCTAAGATTTCCAAGTTATTCACATAATGAAAACCTATACTTTGTTTCGGTCGAGTTCCCCATTCAAATGCATGTAACAGTGAGAAACGCACTGTCTTGGCGAAAGAAAGCGTTTTTGTACAACTTCATAGAAATAGCTGTAACTTTTGATAGAAGACTCAGACAAACATGTTTATGGCCTTATATTATAGAACTCAAGGTCTCCGTGCTGGGAAAACAGGTTTTGCAGCTGTTTGAGCTAAGATTTCCAAGTTATTCACATAATGAAAACTTATACTTTGTTTCGGTCGAGTTCCCCATTCAAATGCATGTAACAGTGAGAAACGCACTGTCTTGGCGAAAGAAAGCGTTTTTGTACAACTTCATATAAATAGCTGTAACTTTTGATAGAAGACTCGGATACACATGTTTATGGCTTTATCTTATAGAACTCAAGGTCTCCGTGTTGGGAAAACAGGTTTTGCAGCTGTTTGAGCTAAGATTTCCAAGTTATTCACATAATGAAAACCTATACTTTGTTTTGGTCGAGTTCCCCATTCAAATGCATGTAACAGTGAGAAACGCACAGTCTTGGCGAAAGAAAGCGTTTTTGTACAACTTCATAGAAATAGCTGTAACTTTTGATAGAAGACTCAGACAAACATGTTTATGGCCTTATATTATAGAACTCAAGGTCTCCGTGCTGGGAAAACAGGTTTTGCAGCTGTTTGAGCTAAGATTTCCAAGTTATTCACATAATGAAAACCTATACTTTGTTTCGGTCGAGTTCCCCATTCAAATGCATGTAACAGTGAGAAACGCACTGTCTTGGCGAAAGAAAGCGTTTTTGTACAACTTCATAGAAATAGCTGTAACTTTTGATAGAAGACTCAGACAAACATGTTTATGGCCTTATATTATAGAACTCAAGGTCTCCGTGCTGGGAAAACAGGTTTTGCAGCTGTTTGAGCTAAGATTTCCAAGTTATTCACATAATGAAAACTTATACTTTGTTTCGGTCGAGTTCCCCATTCAAATGCATGTAACAGTGAGAAACGCACTGTCTTGGCGAAAGAAAGCGTTTTTGTACAACTTCATATAAATAGCTGTAACTTTTGATAGAAGACTCGGATACACATGTTTATGGCTTTATCTTATAGAACTCAAGGTCTCCGTGCTGGGAAAACAGGTTTTGCAGCTGTTTGAGCTAAGATTTCCAAGTTATTCACATAATGAAAACTTATACTTTGTTTCGGTGGAGTTCCCCATTCAAATGCATGTAACAGTGAGAAACGCACTGTCTTGGCGAAAGAAAGCGTTTTTGTACAACTTCATAGAAATAGCTGTAACTTTTGATAGAAGACTCAGACAAACATGTTTATGGCTTTATCTTATATAACTCAAGGTCTCCGTGCTGGGAAAACAGGTTTTGCAGCTGTTTGAGCTAAGATTTCCAAGTTATTCACATAATGAAAACTTATACTTTGTTTCGGTGGAGTTCCCCCTTCAAATGCATGTAACAGTGAGAAACGCACTGTCTTGGCGAAAGAAAGCGTTTTTGTACAACTTCATAGAAATAGCTGTAACTTTTGATAGAAGACTCAGACAAACATGTTTATGGCCTTATATTATAGAACTCAAGGTCTCCGTGCTGGGAAAACAGGTTTTGCAGCTGTTTGAGCTAAGATTTCCAAGTTATTCACATAATGAAAACCTATACTTTGTTTCGGTCGAGTTCCCCATTCAAATGCATGTAACAGTGAGAAACGCACTGTCTTGGCGAAAGAAAGCGTTTTTGTACAACTTCATAGAAATAGCTGTAACTTTTGATAGAAGACTCAGACAAACATGTTTATGGCCTTATATTATAGAACTCAAGGTCTCCGTGCTGGGAAAACAGGTTTTGCAGCTGTTTGAGCTAAGATTTCCAAGTTATTCACATAATGAAAACCTATACTTTGTTTCGGTCGAGTTCCCCATTCAAATGCATGTAACAGTGAGAAACGCACTGTCTTGGCGAAAGAAAGCGTTTTTGTACAACTTCATAGAAATAGCTGTAACTTTTGATAGAAGACTCAGACAAACATGTTTATGGCCTTATATTATAGAACTCAAGGTCTCCGTGCTGGGAAAACAGGTTTTGCAGCTGTTTGAGCTAAGATTTCCAAGTTATTCACATAATGAAAACTTATACTTTGTTTCGGTCGAGTTCCCCATTCAAATGCATGTAACAGTGAGAAACGCACTGTCTTGGCGAAAGAAAGCGTTTTTGTACAACTTCATATAAATAGCTGTAACTTTTGATAGAAGACTCGGATACACATGTTTATGGCTTTATCTTATAGAACTCAAGGTCTCCGTGTTGGGAAAACAGGTTTTGCAGCTGTTTGAGCTAAGATTTCCAAGTTATTCACATAATGAAAACCTATACTTTGTTTTGGTCGAGTTCCCCATTCAAATGCATGTAACAGTGAGAAACGCACAGTCTTGGCGAAAGAAAGCGTTTTTGTACAACTTCATAGAAATAGCTGTAACTTTTGATAGAAGACTCAGACAAACATGTTTATGGCCTTATATTATAGAACTCAAGGTCTCCGTGCTGGGAAAACAGGTTTTGCAGCTGTTTGAGCTAAGATTTCCAAGTTATTCACATAATGAAAACCTATACTTTGTTTCGGTCGAGTTCCCCATTCAAATGCATGTAACAGTGAGAAACGCACTGTCTTGGCGAAAGAAAGCGTTTTTGTACAACTTCATAGAAATAGCTGTAACTTTTGATAGAAGACTCAGACAAACATGTTTATGGCCTTATATTATAGAACTCAAGGTCTCCGTGCTGGGAAAACAGGTTTTGCAGCTGTTTGAGCTAAGATTTCCAAGTTATTCACATAATGAAAACTTATACTTTGTTTCGGTCGAGTTCCCCATTCAAATGCATGTAACAGTGAGAAACGCACTGTCTTGGCGAAAGAAAGCGTTTTTGTACAACTTCATATAAATAGCTGTAACTTTTGATAGAAGACTCGGATACACATGTTTATGGCTTTATCTTATAGAACTCAAGGTCTCCGTGCTGGGAAAACAGGTTTTGCAGCTGTTTGAGCTAAGATTTCCAAGTTATTCACATAATGAAAACTTATACTTTGTTTCGGTGGAGTTCCCCATTCAAATGCATGTAACAGTGAGAAACGCACTGTCTTGGCGAAAGAAAGCGTTTTTGTACAACTTCATAGAAATAGCTGTAACTTTTGATAGAAGACTCAGACAAACATGTTTATGGCTTTATCTTATATAACTCAAGGTCTCCGTGCTGGGAAAACAGGTTTTGCAGCTGTTTGAGCTAAGATTTCCAAGTTATTCACATAATGAAAACCTATACTTTGTTTCGGTCGAGTTCCCCATTCAAATGCATGTAACAGTGAGAAACGCACTGTCTTGGCGAAAGAAAGCGTTTTTGTACAACTTCATATAAATAGCTGTAACTTTTGATAGAAGACTCGGATACACATGTTTATGGCTTTATCTTATAGAACTCAACGTCTCCGTGCTGGGAAAACAGGTTTTGCAGCTGTTTGAGCTAAGATTTCCAAGTTATTCACATAATGAAAACCTATACTTTGTTTTGGTCGAGTTCCCCATTCAAATGCATGTAACAGTGAGAAACGCACAGTCTTGGCGAAAGAAAGCGTTTTTGTACAACTTCATATAAATAGCTGTAACTTTTGATAGAAGACTCGGATACACATGTTTATGGCTTTATCTTATAGAACTCAAGGTCTCCGTGCTGGGAAAACAGGTTTTGCAGCTGTTTGAGCTAAGATTTCCAAGTTATTCACATAATGAAAACTTATACTTTGTTTCGGTCGAGTTCCCCATTCAAATGCATGTAACAGTGAGAAACGCACTGTCTTGGCGAAAGAAAGCGTTTTTGTACAACTTCATAGAAATAGCTGTAACTTTTGATAGAAGACTCAGACAAACATGTTTATGGCCTTATATTATAGAACTCAAGGTCTCCGTGCTGGGAAAACAGGTTTTGCAGCTGTTTGAGCTAAGATTTCCAAGTTATTCACATAATGAAAACTTATACTTTGTTTCGGTCGAGTTCCCCATTCAAATGCATGTAATAGTGAGAAACGCACTGTCTTGGCGAAAGAAAGCGTTTTTGTACAACTTCATATAAATAGCTGTAACTTTTGATAGAAGACTCGGATACACATGTTTATGGCTTTATCTTATAGAACTCAAGGTCTCCGTGCTGGGAAAACAGGTTTTGCAGCTGTTTGAGCTAAGATTTCCAAGTTATTCACATAATGAAAACCTATACTTTGTTTCGGTCGAGTTCCCCATTCAAATGCATGTAACAGTGAGAAACGCACAGTCTTGGCGAAAGAAAGCGTTTTTGTACAACTTCATAGAAATAGCTGTAACTTTTGATAGAAGACTCGGATACACATGTTTATGGCTTTATCTTATAGAACTCAAGGTCTCCGTGCTGGGAAAACAGGTTTTGCAGCTGTTTGAGCTAAGATTTCCAAGTTATTCACATAATGAAAACTTATACTTTGTTTCGGTCGAGTTCCCCCTTCAAATGCATGTAACAGTGAGAAACGCACTGTCTTGGCGAAAGAAAGCGTTTTTGTACAACTTCATAGAAATAGCTGTAACTTTTGATAGAAGACTCAGACAAACATGTTTATGGCCTTATATTATAGAACTCAAGGTCTCCGTGCTGGGAAAACAGGTTTTGCAGCTGTTTGAGCTAAGATTTCCAAGTTATTCACATAATGAAAACCTATACTTTGTTTCGGTCGAGTTCCCCATTCAAATGCATGTAACAGTGAGAAACGCACTGTCTTGGCGAAAGAAAGCGTTTTTGTACAACTTCATAGAAATAGCTGTAACTTTTGATAGAAGACTCAGACAAACATGTTTATGGCCTTATATTATAGAACTCAAGGTCTCCGTGCTGGGAAAACAGGTTTTGCAGCTGTTTGAGCTAAGATTTCCAAGTTATTCACATAATGAAAACTTATACTTTGTTTCGGTCGAGTTCCCCATTCAAATGCATGTAATAGTGAGAAACGCACTGTCTTGGCGAAAGAAAGCGTTTTTGTACAACTTCATATAAATAGCTGTAACTTTTGATAGAAGACTCGGATACACATGTTTATGGCTTTATCTTATAGAACTCAAGGTCTCCGTGCTGGGAAAACAGGTTTTGCAGCTGTTTGAGCTAAGATTTCCAAGTTATTCACATAATGAAAACCTATACTTTGTTTCGGTCGAGTTCCCCATTCAAATGCATGTAACAGTGAGAAACGCACAGTCTTGGCGAAAGAAAGCGTTTTTGTACAACTTCATAGAAATAGCTGTAACTTTTGATAGAAGACTCGGATACACATGTTTATGGCTTTATCTTATAGAACTCAAGGTCTCCGTGCTGGGAAAACAGGTTTTGCAGCTGTTTGAGCTAAGATTTCCAAGTTATTCACATAATGAAAACTTATACTTTGTTTCGGTCGAGTTCCCCCTTCAAATGCATGTAACAGTGAGAAACGCACTGTCTTGGCGAAAGAAAGCGTTTTTGTACAACTTCATAGAAATAGCTGTAACTTTTGATAGAAGACTCAGACAAACATGTTTATGGCCTTATATTATAGAACTCAAGGTCTCCGTGCTGGGAAAACAGGTTTTGCAGCTGTTTGAGCTAAGATTTCCAAGTTATTCACATAATGAAAACCTATACTTTGTTTCGGTCGAGTTCCCCATTCAAATGCATGTAACAGTGAGAAACGCACTGTCTTGGCGAAAGAAAGCGTTTTTGTACAACTTCATAGAAATAGCTGTAACTTTTGATAGAAGACTCAGACAAACATGTTTATGGCCTTATATTATAGAACTCAAGGTCTCCGTGCTGGGAAAACAGGTGTTGCAGCTGTTTGAGCTAAGATTTCCAAGTTATTCACATAATGAAAACTTATACTTTGTTTCGGTGGAGTTCCCCCTTCAAATGCATGTAACAGTGAGAAACGCACTGTCTTGGCGAAAGAAAGCGTTTTTGTACAACTTCATATAAATAGCTGTAACTTTTGATAGAAGACTCGGATACACATGTTTATGGCTTTATCTTATAGAACTCAAGGTCTCCGTGCTGGGAAAACAGGTTTTGCAGCTGTTTGAGCTAAGATTTCCAAGTTATTCACATAATGAAAACCTATACTTTGTTTCGGTCGAGTTCCCCATTCAAATGCATGTAACAGTGAGAAACGCACTGTCTTGGCGAAAGAAAGCGTTTTTGTACAACTTCATATAAATAGCTGTAACTTTTGATAGAAGACTCGGATACACATGTTTATGGCTTTATCTTATAGAACTCAAGGTCTCCGTGCTGGGAAAACAGGTTTTGCAGCTGTTTGAGCTAAGATTTCCAAGTTATTCACATAATGAAAACCTATACTTTGTTTCGGTCGAGTTCCCCATTCAAATGCATGTAACAGTGAGAAACGCACTGTCTTGGCGAAAGAAAGCGTTTTTGTACAACTTCATATAAATAGCTGTAACTTTTGATAGAAGACTCGGATACACATGTTTATGGCTTTATCTTATAGAACTCAAGGTCTCCGTGCTGGGAAAACAGGTTTTGCAGCTGTTTGAGCTAAGATTTCCAAGTTATTCACATAATGAAAACCTATACTTTGTTTCGGTCGAGTTCCCCATTCAAATGCATGTAACAGTGAGAAACGCACTGTCTTGGCGAAAGAAAGCGTTTTTGTACAACTTCATAGAAATAGCTGTAACTTTTGATAGAAGACTCAGACAAACATGTTTATGGCCTTATATTATAGAACTCAAGGTCTCCGTGCTGGGAAAACAGGTTTTGCAGCTGTTTGAGCTAAGATTTCCAAGTTATTCACATAATGAAAACCTATACTTTGTTTCGGTCGAGTTCCCCATTCAAATGCATGTAACAGTGAGAAACGCACTGTCTTGGCGAAAGAAAGCGTTTTTGTACAACTTCATATAAATAGCTGTAACTTTTGATAGAAGACTCGGATACACATGTTTATGGCTTTATCTTATAGAACTCAAGGTCTCCGTGCTGGGAAAACAGGTTTTGCAGCTGTTTGAGCTAAGATTTCCAAGTTATTCACATAATGAAAACTTATACTTTGTTTCGGTGGAGTTCCCCATTCAAATGCATGTAACAGTGAGAAACGCACTGTCTTGGCGAAAGAAAGCGTTTTTGTACAACTTCATAGAAATAGCTGTAACTTTTGATAGAAGACTCAGACAAACATGTTTATGGCTTTATCTTATAGAACTCAAGGTCTCCGTGCTGGGAAAACAGGTTTTGCAGCTGTTTGAGCTAAGATTTCCAAGTTATTCACATAATGAAAACCTATACTTTGTTTCGGTCGAGTTCCCCATTCAAATGCATGTAACAGTGAGAAACGCACTGTCTTGGCGAAAGAAAGCGTTTTTGTACAACTTCATAGAAATAGCTGTAACTTTTGATAGAAGACTCAGACAAACATGTTTATGGCCTTATATTATAGAACTCAAGGTCTCCGTGCTGGGAAAACAGGTTTTGCAGCTGTTTGAGCTAAGATTTCCAAGTTATTCACATAATGAAAACCTATACTTTGTTTCGGTCGAGTTCCCCATTCAAATGCATGTAACAGTGAGAAACGCACTGTCTTGGCGAAAGAAAGCGTTTTTGTACAACTTCATATAAATAGCTGTAACTTTTGATAGAAGACTCAGACAAACATGTTTATGGCCTTATATTATAGAACTCAAGGTCTCCGTGCTGGGAAAACAGGTTTTGCAGCTGTTTGAGCTAAGATTTCCAAGTTATTCACATAATGAAAACCTATACTTTGTTTCGGTCGAGTTCCCCATTCAAATGCATGTAACAGTGAGAAACGCACTGTCTTGGCGAAAGAAAGCGTTTTTGTACAACTTCATATAAATAGCTGTAACTTTTGATAGAAGACTCGGATACACATGTTTATGGCTTTATCTTATAGAACTCAAGGTCTCCGTGCTGGGAAAACAGGTTTTGCAGCTGTTTGAGCTAAGATTTCCAAGTTATTCACATAATGAAAACTTATACTTTGTTTCGGTGGAGTTCCCCATTCAAATGCATGTAACAGTGAGAAACGCACTGTCTTGGCGAAAGAAAGCGTTTTTGTACAACTTCATATAAATAGCTGTAACTTTTGATAGAAGACTCGGATACACATGTTTATGGCTTTATCTTATAGAACTCAAGGTCTCCGTGCTGGGAAAACAGGTTTTGCAGCTGTTTGAGCTAAGATTTCCAAGTTATTCACATAATGAAAACCTATACTTTGTTTCGGTCGAGTTCCCCATTCAAATGCATGTAACAGTGAGAAACGCACTGACTTGGCGAAAGAAAACGTTTTTGTACAACTTCATAGAAATAGCTGTAACTTTTGATAGAAGACTCAGACAAACATGTTTATGGCTTTATCTTATAGAACTCAAGGTCTCCGTGCTGGGAAAACAGGTTTTGCAGCTGTTTGAGCTAAGATTTCCAAGTTATTCACATAATGAAAACCTATACTTTGTTTCGGTCGAGTTCCCCATTCAAATGCATGTAACAGTGAGAAACGCACTGTCTTGGCGAAAGAAAGCGTTTTTGTACAACTTCATAGAAATAGCTATAACTTTTGATAGAAGACTCAGACAAACATGTTTATGGCTTTATCTTATAGAACTCAAGGTCTCCGTGCTGGGAAAACAGGTTTTGCAGCTGTTTGAGCTAAGATTTCCAAGTTATTCACATAATGAAAACCTATACTTTGTTTCGGTCGAGTTCCCCATTCAAATGCATGTAACAGTGAGAAACGCACTGTCTTGGCGAAAGAAAGCGTTTTTGTACAACTTCATATAAATAGCTGTAACTTTTGATAGAAGACTCGGATACACATGTTTATGGCTTTATCTTATAGAACTCAAGGTCTCCGTGCTGGGAAAACAGGTTTTGCAGCTGTTTGAGCTAAGATTTCCAAGTTATTCACATAATGAAAACCTATACTTTGTTTTGGTCGAGTTCCCCATTCAAATGCATGTAACAGTGAGAAACGCACAGTCTTGGCGAAAGAAAGCGTTTTTGTACAACTTCATATAAATAGCTGTAACTTTTGATAGAAGACTCGGATACACATGTTTATGGCTTTATCTTATAGAACCCAAGGTCTCCGTGCTGGGAAAACAGGTTTTGCAGCTGTTTGAGCTAAGATTTCCAAGTTATTCACATAATGAAAACCTATACTTTGTTTCGGTCGAGTTCCCCATTCAAATGCATGTAACAGTGAGAAACGCACTGTCTTGGCGAAAGAAAGCGTTTTTGTACAACTTCATAGAAATAGCTGTAACTTTTGATAGAAGACTCAGACAAACATGTTTATGGCCTTATATTATAGAACTCAAGGTCTCCGTGCTGGGAAAACAGGTTTTGCAGCTGTTTGAGCTAAGATTTCCAAGTTATTCACATAATGAAAACTTATACTTTGTTTCGGTCGAGTTCCCCATTCAAATGCATGTAACAGTGAGAAACGCACTGTCTTGGCGAAAGAAAGCGTTTTTGTACAACTTCATAGAAATAGCTGTAACTTTTGATAGAAGACTCAGACAAACATGTTTATGGCCTTATATTATAGAACTCAAGGTCTCCGTGCTGGGAAAACAGGTTTTGCAGCTGTTTGAGCTAAGATTTCCAAGTTATTCACATAATGAAAACTTATACTTTGTTTCGGTCGAGTTCCCCATTCAAATGCATGTAATAGTGAGAAACGCACTGTCTTGGCGAAAGAAAGCGTTTTTGTACAACTTCATATAAATAGCTGTAACTTTTGATAGAAGACTCGGATACACATGTTTATGGCTTTATCTTATAGAACTCAAGGTCTCCGTGCTGGGAAAACAGGTTTTGCAGCTGTTTGAGCTAAGATTTCCAAGTTATTCACATAATGAAAACCTATACTTTGTTTCGGTGGAGTTCCCCATTCAAATGCATGTAACAGTGAGAAACGCACTGTCTTGGCGAAAGAAAACGTTTTTGTACAACTTCATAGAAATAGCTGTAACTTTTGATAGAAGACTCAGACAAACATGTTTATGGCTTTATCTTATAGAACTCAAGGTCTCCGTGCTGGGAAAACAGGTTTTGCAGCTGTTTGAGCTAAGATTTCCAAGTTATTCACATAATGAAAACCTATACTTTGTTTCGGTGGAGTTCCCCATTCAAATGCATGTAACAGTGAGAAACGCACTGTCTTGGCGAAAGAAAGCGTTTTTGTACAACTTCATAGAAATAGCTGTAACTTTTGATAGAAGACTCGGATACACATGTTTATGGCTTTATCTTATAGAACTCAAGGTCTCCGTGCTGGGAAAACAGGTTTTGCAGCTGTTTGAGCTAAGATTTCCAAGTTATTCACATAATGAAAACTTATACTTTGTTTCGGTCGCGTTCCCCATTCAAATGCATGTAACAGTTAGAAACGCACTGTCTTGGCGAAAGAAAGCGTTTTTGTACAACTTCATAGAAATAGCTGTAACTTTTGATAGAAGACTCAGACAAACATGTTTATGGCCTTATATTATAGAACTCAAGGTCTCCGTGCTGGGAAAACAGGTTTTGCAGCTGTTTGAGCTAAGATTTCCAAGTTATTCACATAATGAAAACTTATACTTTGTTTCGGTGGAGTTCCCCCTTCAAATGCATGTAACAGTGAGAAACGCACTGTCTTGGCGAAAGAAAGCGTTTTTGTACAACTTCATAGAAATAGCTGTAACTTTTGATAGAAGACTCAGACAAACATGTTTATGGCCTTATATTATAGAACTCAAGGTCTCCGTGCTGGGAAAACAGGTTTTGCAGCTGTTTGAGCTAAGATTTCCAAGTTATTCACATAATGAAAACCTATACTTTGTTTCGGTCGAGTTCCCCATTCAAATGCATGTAACAGTGAGAAACGCACTGTCTTGGCGAAAGAAAGCGTTTTTGTACAACTTCATAGAAATAGCTGTAACTTTTGATAGAAGACTCAGACAAACATGTTTATGGCCTTATATTATAGAACTCAAGGTCTCCGTGCTGGGAAAACAGGTTTTGCAGCTGTTTGAGCTAAGATTTCCAAGTTATTCACATAATGAAAACCTATACTTTGTTTCGGTCGAGTTCCCCATTCAAATGCATGTAACAGTGAGAAACGCACTGTCTTGGCGAAAGAAAGCGTTTTTGTACAACTTCATAGAAATAGCTGTAACTTTTGATAGAAGACTCAGACAAACATGTTTATGGCCTTATATTATAGAACTCAAGGTCTCCGTGCTGGGAAAACAGGTTTTGCAGCTGTTTGAGCTAAGATTTCCAAGTTATTCACATAATGAAAACTTATACTTTGTTTCGGTCGAGTTCCCCATTCAAATGCATGTAACAGTGAGAAACGCACTGTCTTGGCGAAAGAAAGCGTTTTTGTACAACTTCATATAAATAGCTGTAACTTTTGATAGAAGACTCGGATACACATGTTTATGGCTTTATCTTATAGAACTCAAGGTCTCCGTGTTGGGAAAACAGGTTTTGCAGCTGTTTGAGCTAAGATTTCCAAGTTATTCACATAATGAAAACCTATACTTTGTTTTGGTCGAGTTCCCCATTCAAATGCATGTAACAGTGAGAAACGCACAGTCTTGGCGAAAGAAAGCGTTTTTGTACAACTTCATAGAAATAGCTGTAACTTTTGATAGAAGACTCAGACAAACATGTTTATGGCCTTATATTATAGAACTCAAGGTCTCCGTGCTGGGAAAACAGGTTTTGCAGCTGTTTGAGCTAAGATTTCCAAGTTATTCACATAATGAAAACCTATACTTTGTTTCGGTCGAGTTCCCCATTCAAATGCATGTAACAGTGAGAAACGCACTGTCTTGGCGAAAGAAAGCGTTTTTGTACAACTTCATAGAAATAGCTGTAACTTTTGATAGAAGACTCAGACAAACATGTTTATGGCCTTATATTATAGAACTCAAGGTCTCCGTGCTGGGAAAACAGGTTTTGCAGCTGTTTGAGCTAAGATTTCCAAGTTATTCACATAATGAAAACTTATACTTTGTTTCGGTCGAGTTCCCCATTCAAATGCATGTAACAGTGAGAAACGCACTGTCTTGGCGAAAGAAAGCGTTTTTGTACAACTTCATATAAATAGCTGTAACTTTTGATAGAAGACTCGGATACACATGTTTATGGCTTTATCTTATAGAACTCAAGGTCTCCGTGCTGGGAAAACAGGTTTTGCAGCTGTTTGAGCTAAGATTTCCAAGTTATTCACATAATGAAAACTTATACTTTGTTTCGGTGGAGTTCCCCATTCAAATGCATGTAACAGTGAGAAACGCACTGTCTTGGCGAAAGAAAGCGTTTTTGTACAACTTCATAGAAATAGCTGTAACTTTTGATAGAAGACTCAGACAAACATGTTTATGGCTTTATCTTATATAACTCAAGGTCTCCGTGCTGGGAAAACAGGTTTTGCAGCTGTTTGAGCTAAGATTTCCAAGTTATTCACATAATGAAAACCTATACTTTGTTTCGGTCGAGTTCCCCATTCAAATGCATGTAACAGTGAGAAACGCACTGTCTTGGCGAAAGAAAGCGTTTTTGTACAACTTCATAGAAATAGCTGTAACTTTTGATAGAAGACTCAGACAAACATGTTTATGGCCTTATATTATAGAACTCAAGGTCTCCGTGCTGGGAAAACAGGTTTTGCAGCTGTTTGAGCTAAGATTTCCAAGTTATTCACATAATGAAAACTTATACTTTGTTTCGGTCGAGTTCCCCATTCAAATGCATGTAACAGTGAGAAACGCACTGTCTTGGCGAAAGAAAGCGTTTTTGTACAACTTCATATAAATAGCTGTAACTTTTGATAGAAGACTCGGATACACATGTTTATGGCTTTATCTTATAGAACTCAAGGTCTCCGTGCTGGGAAAACAGGTTTTGCAGCTGTTTGAGCTAAGATTTCCAAGTTATTCACATAATGAAAACCTATACTTTGTTTCGGTCGAGTTCCCCATTCAAATGCATGTAACAGTGAGAAACGCACTGTCTTGGCGAAAGAAAGCGTTTTTGTACAACTTCATATAAATAGCTGTAACTTTTGATAGAAGACTCGGATACACATGTTTATGGCTTTATCTTATAGAACTCAAGGTCTCCGTGCTGGGAAAACAGGTTTTGCAGCTGTTTGAGCTAAGATTTCCAAGTTATTCACATAATGAAAACCTATACTTTGTTTCGGTCGAGTTCCCCATTCAAATGCATGTAACAGTGAGAAACGCACAGTCTTGGCGAAAGAAAGCGTTTTTGTACAACTTCATATAAATAGCTGTAACTTTTGATAGAAGACTCGGATACACATGTTTATGGCTTTATCTTATAGAACTCAAGGTCTCCGTGCTGGGAAAACAGGTTTTGCAGCTGTTTGAGCTAAGATTTCCAAGTTATTCACATAATGAAAACCTATACTTTGTTTTGGTCGAGTTCCCCATTCAAATGCATGTAACAGTGAGAAACGCACAGTCTTGGCGAAAGAAAGCGTTTTTGTACAACTTCATATAAATAGCTGTAACTTTTGATAGAAGACTCGGATACACATGTTTATGGCTTTATCTTATAGAACCCAAGGTCTCCGTGCTGGGAAAACAGGTTTTGCAGCTGTTTGAGCTAAGATTTCCAAGTTATTCACATAATGAAAACCTATACTTTGTTTCGGTCGAGTTCCCCATTCAAATGCATGTAACAGTGAGAAACGCACTGTCTTGGCGAAAGAAAGCGTTTTTGTACAACTTCATAGAAATAGCTGTAACTTTTGATAGAAGACTCAGACAAACATGTTTATGGCCTTATATTATAGAACTCAAGGTCTCCGTGCTGGGAAAACAGGTTTTGCAGCTGTTTGAGCTAAGATTTCCAAGTTATTCACATAATGAAAACTTATACTTTGTTTCGGTCGAGTTCCCCATTCAAATGCATGTAACAGTGAGAAACGCACTGTCTTGGCGAAAGAAAGCGTTTTTGTACAACTTCATAGAAATAGCTGTAACTTTTGATAGAAGACTCAGACAAACATGTTTATGGCCTTATATTATAGAACTCAAGGTCTCCGTGCTGGGAAAACAGGTTTTGCAGCTGTTTGAGCTAAGATTTCCAAGTTATTCACATAATGAAAACTTATACTTTGTTTCGGTCGAGTTCCCCATTCAAATGCATGTAATAGTGAGAAACGCACTGTCTTGGCGAAAGAAAGCGTTTTTGTACAACTTCATATAAATAGCTGTAACTTTTGATAGAAGACTCGGATACACATGTTTATGGCTTTATCTTATAGAACTCAAGGTGTACGTGCTGGGAAAACAGGTTTTGCAGCTGTTTGAGCTAAGATTTCCAAGTTATTCACATAATGAAAACCTATACTTTGTTTCGGTGGAGTTCCCCATTCAAATGCATGTAACAGTGAGAAACGCACTGTCTTGGCGAAAGAAAACGTTTTTGTACAACTTCATAGAAATAGCTGTAACTTTTGATAGAAGACTCAGACAAACATGTTTATGGCTTTATCTTATAGAACTCAAGGTCTCCGTGCTGGGAAAACAGGTTTTGCAGCTGTTTGAGCTAAGATTTCCAAGTTATTCACATAATGAAAACTTATACTTTGTTTCGGTCGAGTTCCCCCTTCAAATGCATGTAACAGTTAGAAACGCACTGTCTTGGCGAAAGAAAGCGTTTTTGTACAACTTCATAGAAATAGCTGTAACTTTTGATAGAAGACTCAGACAAACATGTTTATGGCCTTATATTATAGAACTCAAGGTCTCCGTGCTGGGAAAACAGGTTTTGCAGCTGTTTGAGCTAAGATTTCCAAGTTATTCACATAATGAAAACTTATACTTTGTTTCGGTGGAGTTCCCCCTTCAAATGCATGTAACAGTGAGAAACGCACTGTCTTGGCGAAAGAAAGCGTTTTTGTACAACTTCATAGAAATAGCTGTAACTTTTGATAGAAGACTCAGACAAACATGTTTATGGCCTTATATTATAGAACTCAAGGTCTCCGTGCTGGGAAAACAGGTTTTGCAGCTGTTTGAGCTAAGATTTCCAAGTTATTCACATAATGAAAACCTATACTTTGTTTCGGTCGAGTTCCCCATTCAAATGCATGTAACAGTGAGAAACGCACTGTCTTGGCGAAAGAAAGCGTTTTTGTACAACTTCATATAAATAGCTGTAACTTTTGATAGAAGACTCGGATACACATGTTTATGGCTTTATCTTATAGAACTCAAGGTCTCCGTGTTGGGAAAACAGGTTTTGCAGCTGTTTGAGCTAAGATTTCCAAGTTATTCACATAATGAAAACCTATACTTTGTTTTGGTCGAGTTCCCCATTCAAATGCATGTAACAGTGAGAAACGCACAGTCTTGGCGAAAGAAAGCGTTTTTGTACAACTTCATATAAATAGCTGTAACTTTTGATAGAAGACTCAGACAAACATGTTTATGGCCTTATATTATAGAACTCAAGGTCTCCGTGCTGGGAAAACAGGTTTTGCAGCTGTTTGAGCTAAGATTTCCAAGTTATTCACATAATGAAAACCTATACTTTGTTTCGGTCGAGTTCCCCATTCAAATGCATGTAACAGTGAGAAACGCACTGTCTTGGCGAAAGAAAGCGTTTTTGTACAACTTCATAGAAATAGCTGTAACTTTTGATAGAAGACTCAGACAAACATGTTTATGGCCTTATATTATAGAACTCAAGGTCTCCGTGCTGGGAAAACAGGTTTTGCAGCTGTTTGAGCTAAGATTTCCAAGTTATTCACATAATGAAAACCTATACTTTGTTTCGGTCGAGTTCCCCATTCAAATGCATGTAACAGTGAGAAACGCACTGTCTTGGCGAAAGAAAGCGTTTTTGTACAACTTCATAGAAATAGCTGTAACTTTTGATAGAAGACTCAGACAAACATGTTTATGGCTTTATCTTATAGAACTCAAGGTCTCCGTGCTGGGAAAACAGGTTTTGCAGCTGTTTGAGCTAAGATTTCCAAGTTATTCACATAATGAAAACCTATACTTTGTTTCGGTCGAGTTCCCCATTCAAATGCATGTAACAGTGAGAAACGCACTGTCTTGGCGAAAGAAAGCGTTTTTGTACAACTTCATATAAATAGCTGTAACTTTTGATAGAAGACTCGGATACACATGTTTATGGCTTTATCTTATAGAACTCAAGGTCTCCGTGCTGGGAAAACAGGTTTTGCAGCTGTTTGAGCTAAGATTTCCAAGTTATTCACATAATGAAAACCTATACTTTGTTTCGGTCGAGTTCCCCATTCAAATGCATGTAATAGTGAGAAACGCACTGTCTTGGCGAAAGAAAGCGTTTTTGTACAACTTCATATAAATAGCTGTAACTTTTGATAGAAGACTCGGATACACATGTTTATGGCTTTATCTTATAGAACTCAAGGTCTCCGTGCTGGGAAAACAGGTTTTGCAGCTGTTTGAGCTAAGATTTCCAAGTTATTCACATAATGAAAACCTATACTTTGTTTCGGTCGAGTTCCCCATTCAAATGCATGTAACAGTGAGAAACGCACTGTCTTGGCGAAAGAAAGCGTTTTTGTACAACTTCATAGAAATAGCTGTAACTTTTGATAGAAGACTCAGACAAACATGTTTATGGCTTTATCTTATAGAACTCAAGGTCTCCGTGCTGGGAAAACAGGTTTTGCAGCTGTTTGAGCTAAGATTTCCAAGTTATTCACATAATGAAAACCTATACTTTGTTTCGGTCGAGTTCCCCATTCAAATGCATGTAACAGTGAGAAACGCACTGTCTTGGCGAAAGAAAGCGTTTTTGTACAACTTCATATAAATAGCTGTAACTTTTGATAGAAGACTCGGATACACATGTTTATGGCTTTATCTTATAGAACTCAAGGTCTCCGTGTTGGGAAAACAGGTTTTGCAGCTGTTTGAGCTAAGATTTCCAAGTTATTCACATAATGAAAACCTATACTTTGTTTTGGTCGAGTTCCCCATTCAAATGCATGTAACAGTGAGAAACGCACAGTCTTGGCGAAAGAAAGCGTTTTTGTACAACTTCATATAAATAGCTGTAACTTTTGATAGAAGACTCAGACAAACATGTTTATGGCCTTATATTATAGAACTCAAGGTCTCCGTGCTGGGAAAACAGGTTTTGCAGCTGTTTGAGCTAAGATTTCCAAGTTATTCACATAATGAAAACCTATACTTTGTTTCGGTCGAGTTCCCCATTCAAATGCATGTAACAGTGAGAAACGCACTGTCTTGGCGAAAGAAAGCGTTTTTGTACAACTTCATAGAAATAGCTGTAACTTTTGATAGAAGACTCAGACAAACATGTTTATGGCCTTATATTATAGAACTCAAGGTCTCCGTGCTGGGAAAACAGGTTTTGCAGCTGTTTGAGCTAAGATTTCCAAGTTATTCACATAATGAAAACCTATACTTTGTTTCGGTCGAGTTCCCCATTCAAATGCATGTAACAGTGAGAAACGCACTGTCTTGGCGAAAGAAAGCGTTTTTGTACAACTTCATAGAAATAGCTGTAACTTTTGATAGAAGACTCAGACAAACATGTTTATGGCTTTATCTTATAGAACTCAAGGTCTCCGTGCTGGGAAAACAGGTTTTGCAGCTGTTTGAGCTAAGATTTCCAAGTTATTCACATAATGAAAACCTATACTTTGTTTCGGTCGAGTTCCCCATTCAAATGCATGTAACAGTGAGAAACGCACTGTCTTGGCGAAAGAAAGCGTTTTTGTACAACTTCATATAAATAGCTGTAACTTTTGATAGAAGACTCGGATACACATGTTTATGGCTTTATCTTATAGAACTCAAGGTCTCCGTGCTGGGAAAACAGGTTTTGCAGCTGTTTGAGCTAAGATTTCCAAGTTATTCACATAATGAAAACCTATACTTTGTTTCGGTCGAGTTCCCCATTCAAATGCATGTAATAGTGAGAAACGCACTGTCTTGGCGAAAGAAAGCGTTTTTGTACAACTTCATATAAATAGCTGTAACTTTTGATAGAAGACTCGGATACACATGTTTATGGCTTTATCTTATAGAACTCAAGGTCTCCGTGCTGGGAAAACAGGTTTTGCAGCTGTTTGAGCTAAGATTTCCAAGTTATTCACATAATGAAAACCTATACTTTGTTTCGGTCGAGTTCCCCATTCAAATGCATGTAACAGTGAGAAACGCACTGTCTTGGCGAAAGAAAGCGTTTTTGTACAACTTCATAGAAATAGCTGTAACTTTTGATAGAAGACTCAGACAAACATGTTTATGGCTTTATCTTATAGAACTCAAGGTCTCCGTGCTGGGAAAACAGGTTTTGCAGCTGTTTGAGCTAAGATTTCCAAGTTATTCACATAATGAAAACCTATACTTTGTTTCGGTCGAGTTCCCCATTCAAATGCATGTAACAGTGAGAAACGCACTGTCTTGGCGAAAGAAAGCGTTTTTGTACAACTTCATATAAATAGCTGTAACTTTTGATAGAAGACTCGGATACACATGTTTATGGCTTTATCTTATAGAACTCAAGGTCTCCGTGCTGGGAAAACAGGTTTTGCAGCTGTTTGAGCTAAGATTTCCAAGTTATTCACATAATGAAAACCTATACTTTGTTTCGGTCGAGTTCCCCATTCAAATGCATGTAACAGTGAGAAACGCACTGTCTTGGCGAAAGAAAGCGTTTTTGTACAACTTCATAGAAATAGCTGTAACTTTTGATAGAAGACTCAGACAAACATGTTTATGGCTTTATCTTATAGAACTCAAGGTCTCCGTGCTGGGAAAACAGGTTTTGCAGCTGTTTGAGCTAAGATTTCCAAGTTATTCACATAATGAAAACCTATACTTTGTTTCGGTCGAGTTCCCCATTCAAATGCATGTAACAGTGAGAAACGCACTGTCTTGGCGAAAGAAAGCGTTTTTGTACAACTTCATAGAAATAGCTGTAACTTTTGATAGAAGACTCAGACAAACATGTTTATGGCCTTATATTATAGAACTCAAGGTCTCCGTGCTGGGAAAACAGGTTTTGCAGCTGTTTGAGCTAAGATTTCCAAGTTATTCACATAATGAAAACCTATACTTTGTTTCGGTCGAGTTCCCCATTCAAATGCATGTAACAGTGAGAAACGCACTGTCTTGGCGAAAGAAAGCGTTTTTGTACAACTTCATAGAAATAGCTGTAACTTTTGATAGAAGACTCAGACAAACATGTTTATGGCCTTATATTATAGAACTCAAGGTCTCCGTGCTGGGAAAACAGGTTTTGCAGCTGTTTGAGCTAAGATTTCCAAGTTATTCACATAATGAAAACCTATACTTTGTTTCGGTCGAGTTCCCCATTCAAATGCATGTAACAGTGAGAAACGCACTGTCTTGGCGAAAGAAAGCGTTTTTGTACAACTTCATAGAAATAGCTGTAACTTTTGATAGAAGACTCAGACAAACATGTTTATGGCCTTATATTATAGAACTCAAGGTCTCCGTGCTGGGAAAACAGGTTTTGCAGCTGTTTGAGCTAAGATTTCCAAGTTATTCACATAATGAAAACCTATACTTTGTTTCGGTGGAGTTCCCCATTCAAATGCATGTAACAGTGAGAAACGCACTGTCTTGGCGAAAGAAAGCGTTTTTGTACAACTTCATAGAAATAGCTGTAACTTTTGATAGAAGACTCAGACAAACATGTTTATGGCCTTATATTATAGAACTCAAGGTCTCCGTGCTGGGAAAACAGGTTTTGCAGCTGTTTGAGCTAAGATTTCCAAGTTATTCACATAATGAAAACTTATACTTTGTTTCGGTGGAGTTCCCCATTCAAATGCATGTAACAGTGAGAAACGCACTGTCTTGGCGAAAGAAAGCGTTTTTGTACAACTTCATATAAATAGCTGTAACTTTTGATAGAAGACTCGGATACACATGTTTATGGCTTTATCTTATAGAACTCAAGGTCTCCGTGCTGGGAAAACAGGTTTTGCAGCTGTTTGAGCTAAGATTTCCAAGTTATTCACATAATGAAAACCTATACTTTGTTTCGGTCGAGTTCCCCATTCAAATGCATGTAACAGTGAGAAACGCACTGTCTTGGCGAAAGAAAGCGTTTTTGTACAACTTCATAGAAATAGCTGTAACTTTTGATAGAAGACTCAGACAAACATGTTTATGGCCTTATATTATAGAACTCAAGGTCTCCGTGCTGGGAAAACAGGTTTTGCAGCTGTTTGAGCTAAGATTTCCAAGTTATTCACATAATGAAAACTTATACTTTGTTTCGGTGGAGTTCCCCATTCAAATGCATGTAACAGTGAGAAACGCACTGTCTTGGCGAAAGAAAGCGTTTTTGTACAACTTCATATAAATAGCTGTAACTTTTGATAGAAGACTCGGATACACATGTTTATGGCTTTATCTTATAGAACTCAAGGTCTCCGTGCTGGGAAAACAGGTTTTGCAGCTGTTTGAGCTAAGATTTCCAAGTTATTCACATAATGAAAACCTATACTTTGTTTCGGTCGAGTTCCCCATTCAAATGCATGTAACAGTGAGAAACGCACTGTCTTGGCGAAAGAAAGCGTTTTTGTACAACTTCATATAAATAGCTGTAACTTTTGATAGAAGACTCGGATACACATGTTTATGGCTTTATCTTATAGAACTCAAGGTCTCCGTGCTGGGAAAACAGGTTTTGCAGCTGTTTGAGCTAAGATTTCCAAGTTATTCACATAATGAAAACCTATACTTTGTTTCGGTCGAGTTCCCCATTCAAATGCATGTAATAGTGAGAAACGCACTGTCTTGGCGAAAGAAAGCGTTTTTGTACAACTTCATATAAATAGCTGTAACTTTTGATAGAAGACTCGGATACACATGTTTATGGCTTTATCTTATAGAACTCAAGGTCTCCGTGCTGGGAAAACAGGTTTTGCAGCTGTTTGAGCTAAGATTTCCAAGTTATTCACATAATGAAAACCTATACTTTGTTTCGGTCGAGTTCCCCATTCAAATGCATGTAATAGTGAGAAACGCACTGTCTTGGCGAAAGAAAGCGTTTTTGTACAACTTCATATAAATAGCTGTAACTTTTGATAGAAGACTCGGATACACATGTTTATGGCTTTATCTTATAGAACTCAAGGTCTCCGTGCTGGGAAAACAGGTTTTGCAGCTGTTTGAGCTAAGATTTTCAAGTTATTCACATAATGAAAACCTATACTTTGTTTCGGTCGAGTTCCCCATTCAAATGCATGTAACAGTGAGAAACGCACTGTCTTGGCGAAAGAAAGCGTTTTTGTACAACTTCATAGAAATAGCTGTAACTTTTGATAGAAGACTCAGACAAACATGTTTATGGCCTTATATTATAGAACTCAAGGTCTCCGTGCTGGGAAAACAGGTTTTGCAGCTGTTTGAGCTAAGATTTCCAAGTTATTCACATAATGAAAACCTATACTTTGTTTCGGTCGAGTTCCCCATTCAAATGCATGTAACAGTGAGAAACGCACTGTCTTGGCGAAAGAAAGCGTTTTTGTACAACTTCATAGAAATAGCTGTAACTTTTGATAGAAGACTCAGACAAACATGTTTATGGCCTTATATTATAGAACTCAAGGTCTCCGTGCTGGGAAAACAGGTTTTGCAGCTGTTTGAGCTAAGATTTCCAAGTTATTCACATAATGAAAACCTATACTTTGTTTCGGTCGAGTTCCCCATTCAAATGCATGTAACAGTGAGAAACGCACTGTCTTGGCGAAAGAAAGCGTTTTTGTACAACTTCATAGAAATAGCTGTAACTTTTGATAGAAGACTCAGACAAACATGTTTATGGCCTTATATTATAGAACTCAAGGTCTCCGTGCTGGGAAAACAGGTTTTGCAGCTGTTTGAGCTAAGATTTCCAAGTTATTCACATAATGAAAACCTATACTTTGTTTCGGTCGAGTTCCCCATTCAAATGCATGTAACAGTGAGAAACGCACTGTCTTGGCGAAAGAAAGCGTTTTTGTACAACTTCATAGAAATAGCTGTAACTTTTGATAGAAGACTCAGACAAACATGTTTATGGCCTTATATTATAGAACTCAAGGTCTCCGTGCTGGGAAAACAGGTTTTGCAGCTGTTTGAGCTAAGATTTCCAAGTTATTCACATAATGAAAACTTATACTTTGTTTCGGTCGAGTTCCCCATTCAAATGCATGTAACAGTGAGAAACGCACTGTCTTGGCGAAAGAAAGCGTTTTTGTACAACTTCATATAAATAGCTGTAACTTTTGATAGAAGACTCGGATACACATGTTTATGGCTTTATCTTATAGAACTCAAGGTCTCCGTGTTGGGAAAACAGGTTTTGCAGCTGTTTGAGCTAAGATTTCCAAGTTATTCACATAATGAAAACCTATACTTTGTTTCGGTCGAGTTCCCCATTCAAATGCATGTAACAGTGAGAAACGCACAGTCTTGGCGAAAGAAAGCGTTTTTGTACAACTTCATATAAATAGCTGTAACTTTTGATAGAAGACTCAGACAAACATGTTTATGGCCTTATATTATAGAACTCAAGGTCTCCGTGCTGGGAAAACAGGTTTTGCAGCTGTTTGAGCTAAGATTTCCAAGTTATTCACATAATGAAAACCTATACTTTGTTTCGGTCGAGTTCCCCATTCAAATGCATGTAACAGTGAGAAACGCACTGTCTTGGCGAAAGAAAGCGTTTTTGTACAACTTCATAGAAATAGCTGTAACTTTTGATAGAAGACTCAGACAAACATGTTTATGGCCTTATATTATAGAACTCAAGGTCTCCGTGCTGGGAAAACAGGTTTTGCAGCTGTTTGAGCTAAGATTTCCAAGTTATTCACATAATGAAAACCTATACTTTGTTTCGGTCGAGTTCCCCATTCAAATGCATGTAACAGTGAGAAACGCACTGTCTTGGCGAAAGAAAGCGTTTTTGTACAACTTCATAGAAATAGCTGTAACTTTTGATAGAAGACTCAGACAAACATGTTTATGGCTTTATCTTATAGAACTCAAGGTCTCCGTGCTGGGAAAACAGGTTTTGCAGCTGTTTGAGCTAAGATTTCCAAGTTATTCACATAATGAAAACCTATACTTTGTTTCGGTCGAGTTCCCCATTCAAATGCATGTAACAGTGAGAAACGCACTGTCTTGGCGAAAGAAAGCGTTTTTGTACAACTTCATATAAATAGCTGTAACTTTTGATAGAAGACTCGGATACACATGTTTATGGCTTTATCTTATAGAACTCAAGGTCTCCGTGCTGGGAAAACAGGTTTTGCAGCTGTTTGAGCTAAGATTTCCAAGTTATTCACATAATGAAAACCTATACTTTGTTTCGGTCGAGTTCCCCATTCAAATGCATGTAATAGTGAGAAACGCACTGTCTTGGCGAAAGAAAGCGTTTTTGTACAACTTCATATAAATAGCTGTAACTTTTGATAGAAGACTCGGATACACATGTTTATGGCTTTATCTTATAGAACTCAAGGTCTCCGTGCTGGGAAAACAGGTTTTGCAGCTGTTTGAGCTAAGATTTCCAAGTTATTCACATAATGAAAACCTATACTTTGTTTCGGTCGAGTTCCCCATTCAAATGCATGTAACAGTGAGAAACGCACTGTCTTGGCGAAAGAAAGCGTTTTTGTACAACTTCATAGAAATAGCTGTAACTTTTGATAGAAGACTCAGACAAACATGTTTATGGCTTTATCTTATAGAACTCAAGGTCTCCGTGCTGGGAAAACAGGTTTTGCAGCTGTTTGAGCTAAGATTTCCAAGTTATTCACATAATGAAAACCTATACTTTGTTTCGGTCGAGTTCCCCATTCAAATGCATGTAACAGTGAGAAACGCACTGTCTTGGCGAAAGAAAGCGTTTTTGTACAACTTCATATAAATAGCTGTAACTTTTGATAGAAGACTCGGATACACATGTTTATGGCTTTATCTTATAGAACTCAAGGTCTCCGTGCTGGGAAAACAGGTTTTGCAGCTGTTTGAGCTAAGATTTCCAAGTTATTCACATAATGAAAACCTATACTTTGTTTCGGTCGAGTTCCCCATTCAAATGCATGTAATAGTGAGAAACGCACTGTCTTGGCGAAAGAAAGCGTTTTTGTACAACTTCATATAAATAGCTGTAACTTTTGATAGAAGACTCGGATACACATGTTTATGGCTTTATCTTATAGAACTCAAGGTCTCCGTGCTGGGAAAACAGGTTTTGCAGCTGTTTGAGCTAAGATTTCCAAGTTATTCACATAATGAAAACCTATACTTTGTTTCGGTCGAGTTCCCCATTCAAATGCATGTAACAGTGAGAAACGCACTGTCTTGGCGAAAGAAAGCGTTTTTGTACAACTTCATAGAAATAGCTGTAACTTTTGATAGAAGACTCAGACAAACATGTTTATGGCTTTATCTTATAGAACTCAAGGTCTCCGTGCTGGGAAAACAGGTTTTGCAGCTGTTTGAGCTAAGATTTCCAAGTTATTCACATAATGAAAACCTATACTTTGTTTCGGTCGAGTTCCCCATTCAAATGCATGTAACAGTGAGAAACGCACTGTCTTGGCGAAAGAAAGCGTTTTTGTACAACTTCATAGAAATAGCTGTAACTTTTGATAGAAGACTCGGATACACATGTTTATGGCTTTATCTTATAGAACTCAAGGTCTCCGTGTTGGGAAAACAGGTTTTGCAGCTGTTTGAGCTAAGATTTCCAAGTTATTCACATAATGAAAACCTATACTTTGTTTTGGTCGAGTTCCCCATTCAAATGCATGTAACAGTGAGAAACGCACAGTCTTGGCAAAAGAAAGCGTTTTTGTACAACTTCATATAAATAGCTGTAACTTTTGATAGAAGACTCAGACAAACATGTTTATGGCCTTATATTATAGAACTCAAGGTCTCCGTGCTGGGAAAACAGGTTTTGCAGCTGTTTGAGCTAAGATTTCCAAGTTATTCACATAATGAAAACCTATACTTTGTTTCGGTCGAGTTCCCCATTCAAATGCATGTAACAGTGAGAAACGCACTGTCTTGGCGAAAGAAAGCGTTTTTGTACAACTTCATAGAAATAGCTGTAACTTTTGATAGAAGACTCAGACAAACATGTTTATGGCCTTATATTATAGAACTCAAGGTCTCCGTGCTGGGAAAACAGGTTTTGCAGCTGTTTGAGCTAAGATTTCCAAGTTATTCACATAATGAAAACCTATACTTTGTTTCGGTCGAGTTCCCCATTCAAATGCATGTAACAGTGAGAAACGCACTGTCTTGGCGAAAGAAAGCGTTTTTGTACAACTTCATAGAAATAGCTGTAACTTTTGATAGAAGACTCAGACAAACATGTTTATGGCTTTATCTTATAGAACTCAAGGTCTCCGTGCTGGGAAAACAGGTTTTGCAGCTGTTTGAGCTAAGATTTCCAAGTTATTCACATAATGAAAACCTATACTTTGTTTCGGTCGAGTTCCCCATTCAAATGCATGTAACAGTGAGAAACGCACTGTCTTGGCGAAAGAAAGCGTTTTTGTACAACTTCATATAAATAGCTGTAACTTTTGATAGAAGACTCGGATACACATGTTTATGGCTTTATCTTATAGAACTCAAGGTCTCCGTGCTGGGAAAACAGGTTTTGCAGCTGTTTGAGCTAAGATTTCCAAGTTATTCACATAATGAAAACCTATACTTTGTTTCGGTCGAGTTCCCCATTCAAATGCATGTAATAGTGAGAAACGCACTGTCTTGGCGAAAGAAAGCGTTTTTGTACAACTTCATATAAATAGCTGTAACTTTTGATAGAAGACTCGGATACACATGTTTATGGCTTTATCTTATAGAACTCAAGGTCTCCGTGCTGGGAAAACAGGTTTTGCAGCTGTTTGAGCTAAGATTTCCAAGTTATTCACATAATGAAAACCTATACTTTGTTTCGGTCGAGTTCCCCATTCAAATGCATGTAACAGTGAGAAACGCACTGTCTTGGCGAAAGAAAGCGTTTTTGTACAACTTCATAGAAATAGCTGTAACTTTTGATAGAAGACTCAGACAAACATGTTTATGGCTTTATCTTATAGAACTCAAGGTCTCCGTGCTGGGAAAACAGGTTTTGCAGCTGTTTGAGCTAAGATTTCCAAGTTATTCACATAATGAAAACCTATACTTTGTTTCGGTCGAGTTCCCCATTCAAATGCATGTAACAGTGAGAAACGCACTGTCTTGGCGAAAGAAAGCGTTTTTGTACAACTTCATATAAATAGCTGTAACTTTTGATAGAAGACTCGGATACACATGTTTATGGCTTTATCTTATAGAACTCAAGGTCTCCGTGCTGGGAAAACAGGTTTTGCAGCTGTTTGAGCTAAGATTTCCAAGTTATTCACATAATGAAAACCTATACTTTGTTTCGGTCGAGTTCCCCATTCAAATGCATGTAATAGTGAGAAACGCACTGTCTTGGCGAAAGAAAGCGTTTTTGTACAACTTCATATAAATAGCTGTAACTTTTGATAGAAGACTCGGATACACATGTTTATGGCTTTATCTTATAGAACTCAAGGTCTCCGTGCTGGGAAAACAGGTTTTGCAGCTGTTTGAGCTAAGATTTCCAAGTTATTCACATAATGAAAACCTATACTTTGTTTCGGTCGAGTTCCCCATTCAAATGCATGTAACAGTGAGAAACGCACTGTCTTGGCGAAAGAAAGCGTTTTTGTACAACTTCATAGAAATAGCTGTAACTTTTGATAGAAGACTCAGACAAACATGTTTATGGCTTTATCTTATAGAACTCAAGGTCTCCGTGCTGGGAAAACAGGTTTTGCAGCTGTTTGAGCTAAGATTTCCAAGTTATTCACATAATGAAAACCTATACTTTGTTTCGGTCGAGTTCCCCATTCAAATGCATGTAACAGTGAGAAACGCACTGTCTTGGCGAAAGAAAGCGTTTTTGTACAACTTCATATAAATAGCTGTAACTTTTGATAGAAGACTCGGATACACATGTTTATGGCTTTATCTTATAGAACTCAAGGTCTCCGTGCTGGGAAAACAGGTTTTGCAGCTGTTTGAGCTAAGATTTCCAAGTTATTCACATAATGAAAACCTATACTTTGTTTCGGTCGAGTTCCCCATTCAAATGCATGTAATAGTGAGAAACGCACTGTCTTGGCGAAAGAAAGCGTTTTTGTACAACTTCATATAAATAGCTGTAACTTTTGATAGAAGACTCGGATACACATGTTTATGGCTTTATCTTATAGAACTCAAGGTCTCCGTGCTGGGAAAACAGGTTTTGCAGCTGTTTGAGCTAAGATTTCCAAGTTATTCACATAATGAAAACCTATACTTTGTTTCGGTCGAGTTCCCCATTCAAATGCATGTAACAGTGAGAAACGCACTGTCTTGGCGAAAGAAAGCGTTTTTGTACAACTTCATAGAAATAGCTGTAACTTTTGATAGAAGACTCAGACAAACATGTTTATGGCTTTATCTTATAGAACTCAAGGTCTCCGTGCTGGGAAAACAGGTTTTGCAGCTGTTTGAGCTAAGATTTCCAAGTTATTCACATAATGAAAACCTATACTTTGTTTCGGTCGAGTTCCCCATTCAAATGCATGTAACAGTGAGAAACGCACTGTCTTGGCGAAAGAAAGCGTTTTTGTACAACTTCATATAAATAGCTGTAACTTTTGATAGAAGACTCGGATACACATGTTTATGGCTTTATCTTATAGAACTCAAGGTCTCCGTGCTGGGAAAACAGGTTTTGCAGCTGTTTGAGCTAAGATTTCCAAGTTATTCACATAATGAAAACCTATACTTTGTTTCGGTCGAGTTCCCCATTCAAATGCATGTAATAGTGAGAAACGCACTGTCTTGGCGAAAGAAAGCGTTTTTGTACAACTTCATATAAATAGCTGTAACTTTTGATAGAAGACTCGGATACACATGTTTATGGCTTTATCTTATAGAACTCAAGGTCTCCGTGCTGGGAAAACAGGTTTTGCAGCTGTTTGAGCTAAGATTTCCAAGTTATTCACATAATGAAAACCTATACTTTGTTTCGGTCGAGTTCCCCATTCAAATGCATGTAACAGTGAGAAACGCACTGTCTTGGCGAAAGAAAGCGTTTTTGTACAACTTCATAGAAATAGCTGTAACTTTTGATAGAAGACTCAGACAAACATGTTTATGGCTTTATCTTATAGAACTCAAGGTCTCCGTGCTGGGAAAACAGGTTTTGCAGCTGTTTGAGCTAAGATTTCCAAGTTATTCACATAATGAAAACCTATACTTTGTTTCGGTCGAGTTCCCCATTCAAATGCATGTAACAGTGAGAAACGCACTGTCTTGGCGAAAGAAAGCGTTTTTGTACAACTTCATAGAAATAGCTGTAACTTTTGATAGAAGACTCGGATACACATGTTTATGGCTTTATCTTATAGAACTCAAGGTCTCCGTGCTGGGAAAACAGGTTTTGCAGCTGTTTGAGCTAAGATTTCCAAGTTATTCACATAATGAAAACCTATACTTTGTTTCGGTCGAGTTCCCCATTCAAATGCATGTAACAGTGAGAAACGCACTGTCTTGGCGAAAGAAAGCGTTTTTGTACAACTTCATATAAATAGCTGTAACTTTTGATAGAAGACTCAGACAAACATGTTTATGGCTTTATCTTATAGAACTCAAGGTCTCCGTGCTGGGAAAACAGGTTTTGCAGCTGTTTGAGCTAAGATTTCCAAGTTATTCACATAATGAAAACCTATACTTTGTTTCGGTCGAGTTCCCCATTCAAATGCATGTAACAGTGAGAAACGCACTGTCTTGGCGAAAGAAAGCGTTTTTGTACAACTTCATAGAAATAGCTGTAACTTTTGATAGAAGACTCAGACAAACATGTTTATGGCCTTATATTATAGAACTCAAGGTCTCCGTGCTGGGAAAACAGGTTTTGCAGCTGTTTGAGCTAAGATTTCCAAGTTATTCACATAATGAAAACCTATACTTTGTTTCGGTCGAGTTCCCCATTCAAATGCATGTAACAGTGAGAAACGCACTGTCTTGGCGAAAGAAAGCGTTTTTGTACAACTTCATAGAAATAGCTGTAACTTTTGATAGAAGACTCAGACAAACATGTTTATGGCCTTATATTATAGAACTCAAGGTCTCCGTGCTGGGAAAACAGGTTTTGCAGCTGTTTGAGCTAAGATTTCCAAGTTATTCACATAATGAAAACCTATACTTTGTTTCGGTCGAGTTCCCCATTCAAATGCATGTAACAGTGAGAAACGCACTGTCTTGGCGAAAGAAAGCGTTTTTGTACAACTTCATAGAAATAGCTGTAACTTTTGATAGAAGACTCAGACAAACATGTTTATGGCCTTATATTATAGAACTCAAGGTCTCCGTGCTGGGAAAACAGGTTTTGCAGCTGTTTGAGCTAAGATTTCCAAGTTATTCACATAATGAAAACCTATACTTTGTTTCGGTCGAGTTCCCCATTCAAATGCATGTAACAGTGAGAAACGCACTGTCTTGGCGAAAGAAAGCGTTTTTGTACAACTTCATAGAAATAGCTGTAACTTTTGATAGAAGACTCAGACAAACATGTTTATGGCCTTATATTATAGAACTCAAGGTCTCCGTGCTGGGAAAACAGGTTTTGCAGCTGTTTGAGCTAAGATTTCCAAGTTATTCACATAATGAAAACTTATACTTTGTTTCGGTGGAGTTCCCCATTCAAATGCATGTAACAGTGAGAAACGCACTGTCTTGGCGAAAGAAAGCGTTTTTGTACAACTTCATATAAATAGCTGTAACTTTTGATAGAAGACTCGGATACACATGTTTATGGCTTTATCTTATAGAACTCAAGGTCTCCGTGCTGGGAAAACAGGTTTTGCAGCTGTTTGAGCTAAGATTTCCAAGTTATTCACATAATGAAAACCTATACTTTGTTTCGGTCGAGTTCCCCATTCAAATGCATGTAACAGTGAGAAACGCACTGTCTTGGCGAAAGAAAGCGTTTTTGTACAACTTCATAGAAATAGCTGTAACTTTTGATAGAAGACTCAGACAAACATGTTTATGGCCTTATATTATAGAACTCAAGGTCTCCGTGCTGGGAAAACAGGTTTTGCAGCTGTTTGAGCTAAGATTTCCAAGTTATTCACACAATGAAAACTTATACTTTGTTTCGGTGGAGTTCCCCATTCAAATGCATGTAACAGTGAGAAACGCACTGTCTTGGCGAAAGAAAGCGTTTTTGTACAACTTCATATAAATAGCTGTAACTTTTGATAGAAGACTCGGATACACATGTTTATGGCTTTATCTTATAGAACTCAAGGTCTCCGTGCTGGGAAAACAGGTTTTGCAGCTGTTTGAGCTAAGATTTCCAAGTTATTCACATAATGAAAACCTATACTTTGTTTCGGTCGAGTTCCCCATTCAAATGCATGTAACAGTGAGAAACGCACTGTCTTGGCGAAAGAAAGCGTTTTTGTACAACTTCATATAAATAGCTGTAACTTTTGATAGAAGACTCGGATACACATGTTTATGGCTTTATCTTATAGAACTCAAGGTCTCCGTGCTGGGAAAACAGGTTTTGCAGCTGTTTGAGCTAAGATTTCCAAGTTATTCACATAATGAAAACCTATACTTTGTTTCGGTCGAGTTCCCCATTCAAATGCATGTAACAGTGAGAAACGCACTGTCTTGGCGAAAGAAAGCGTTTTTGTACAACTTCATATAAATAGCTGTAACTTTTGATAGAAGACTCGGATACACATGTTTATGGCTTTATCTTATAGAACTCAAGGTCTCCGTGCTGGGAAAACAGGTTTTGCAGCTGTTTGAGCTAAGATTTCCAAGTTATTCACATAATGAAAACCTATACTTTGTTTCGGTCGAGTTCCCCATTCAAATGCATGTAACAGTGAGAAACGCACTGTCTTGGCGAAAGAAAGCGTTTTTGTACAACTTCATAGAAATAGCTGTAACTTTTGATAGAAGACTCAGACAAACATGTTTATGGCTTTATCTTATAGAACTCAAGGTCTCCGTGCTGGGAAAACAGGTTTTGCAGCTGTTTGAGCTAAGATTTCCAAGTTATTCACATAATGAAAACCTATACTTTGTTTCGGTCGAGTTCCCCATTCAAATGCATGTAACAGTGAGAAACGCACTGTCTTGGCGAAAGAAAGCGTTTTTGTACAACTTCATATAAATAGCTGTAACTTTTGATAGAAGACTCGGATACACATGTTTATGGCTTTATCTTATAGAACTCAAGGTCTCCGTGCTGGGAAAACAGGTTTTGCAGCTGTTTGAGCTAAGATTTCCAAGTTATTCACATAATGAAAACCTATACTTTGTTTCGGTCGAGTTCCCCATTCAAATGCATGTAATAGTGAGAAACGCACTGTCTTGGCGAAAGAAAGCGTTTTTGTACAACTTCATATAAATAGCTGTAACTTTTGATAGAAGACTCGGATACACATGTTTATGGCTTTATCTTATAGAACTCAAGGTCTCCGTGCTGGGAAAACAGGTTTTGCAGCTGTTTGAGCTAAGATTTCCAAGTTATTCACATAATGAAAACCTATACTTTGTTTCGGTCGAGTTCCCCATTCAAATGCATGTAACAGTGAGAAACGCACTGTCTTGGCGAAAGAAAGCGTTTTTGTACAACTTCATAGAAATAGCTGTAACTTTTGATAGAAGACTCAGACAAACATGTTTATGGCTTTATCTTATAGAACTCAAGGTCTCCGTGCTGGGAAAACAGGTTTTGCAGCTGTTTGAGCTAAGATTTCCAAGTTATTCACATAATGAAAACCTATACTTTGTTTCGGTCGAGTTCCCCATTCAAATGCATGTAACAGTGAGAAACGCACTGTCTTGGCGAAAGAAAGCGTTTTTGTACAACTTCATAGAAATAGCTGTAACTTTTGATAGAAGACTCGGATACACATGTTTATGGCTTTATCTTATAGAACTCAAGGTCTCCGTGTTGGGAAAACAGGTTTTGCAGCTGTTTGAGCTAAGATTTCCAAGTTATTCACATAATGAAAACCTATACTTTGTTTTGGTCGAGTTCCCCATTCAAATGCATGTAACAGTGAGAAACGCACAGTCTTGGCGAAAGAAAGCGTTTTTGTACAACTTCATATAAATAGCTGTAACTTTTGATAGAAGACTCAGACAAACATGTTTATGGCCTTATATTATAGAACTCAAGGTCTCCGTGCTGGGAAAACAGGTTTTGCAGCTGTTTGAGCTAAGATTTCCAAGTTATTCACATAATGAAAACCTATACTTTGTTTCGGTCGAGTTCCCCATTCAAATGCATGTAACAGTGAGAAACGCACTGTCTTGGCGAAAGAAAGCGTTTTTGTACAACTTCATAGAAATAGCTGTAACTTTTGATAGAAGACTCAGACAAACATGTTTATGGCCTTATATTATAGAACTCAAGGTCTCCGTGCTGGGAAAACAGGTTTTGCAGCTGTTTGAGCTAAGATTTCCAAGTTATTCACATAATGAAAACCTATACTTTGTTTCGGTCGAGTTCCCCATTCAAATGCATGTAACAGTGAGAAACGCACTGTCTTGGCGAAAGAAAGCGTTTTTGTACAACTTCATAGAAATAGCTGTAACTTTTGATAGAAGACTCAGACAAACATGTTTATGGCTTTATCTTATAGAACTCAAGGTCTCCGTGCTGGGAAAACAGGTTTTGCAGCTGTTTGAGCTAAGATTTCCAAGTTATTCACATAATGAAAACCTATACTTTGTTTCGGTCGAGTTCCCCATTCAAATGCATGTAACAGTGAGAAACGCACTGTCTTGGCGAAAGAAAGCGTTTTTGTACAACTTCATATAAATAGCTGTAACTTTTGATAGAAGACTCGGATACACATGTTTATGGCTTTATCTTATAGAACTCAAGGTCTCCGTGCTGGGAAAACAGGTTTTGCAGCTGTTTGAGCTAAGATTTCCAAGTTATTCACATAATGAAAACCTATACTTTGTTTCGGTCGAGTTCCCCATTCAAATGCATGTAATAGTGAGAAACGCACTGTCTTGGCGAAAGAAAGCGTTTTTGTACAACTTCATATAAATAGCTGTAACTTTTGATAGAAGACTCGGATACACATGTTTATGGCTTTATCTTATAGAACTCAAGGTCTCCGTGCTGGGAAAACAGGTTTTGCAGCTGTTTGAGCTAAGATTTCCAAGTTATTCACATAATGAAAACCTATACTTTGTTTCGGTCGAGTTCCCCATTCAAATGCATGTAACAGTGAGAAACGCACTGTCTTGGCGAAAGAAAGCGTTTTTGTACAACTTCATAGAAATAGCTGTAACTTTTGATAGAAGACTCAGACAAACATGTTTATGGCTTTATCTTATAGAACTCAAGGTCTCCGTGCTGGGAAAACAGGTTTTGCAGCTGTTTGAGCTAAGATTTCCAAGTTATTCACATAATGAAAACCTATACTTTGTTTCGGTCGAGTTCCCCATTCAAATGCATGTAACAGTGAGAAACGCACTGTCTTGGCGAAAGAAAGCGTTTTTGTACAACTTCATATAAATAGCTGTAACTTTTGATAGAAGACTCGGATACACATGTTTATGGCTTTATCTTATAGAACTCAAGGTCTCCGTGCTGGGAAAACAGGTTTTGCAGCTGTTTGAGCTAAGATTTCCAAGTTATTCACATAATGAAAACCTATACTTTGTTTCGGTCGAGTTCCCCATTCAAATGCATGTAATAGTGAGAAACGCACTGTCTTGGCGAAAGAAAGCGTTTTTGTACAACTTCATATAAATAGCTGTAACTTTTGATAGAAGACTCGGATACACATGTTTATGGCTTTATCTTATAGAACTCAAGGTCTCCGTGCTGGGAAAACAGGTTTTGCAGCTGTTTGAGCTAAGATTTCCAAGTTATTCACATAATGAAAACCTATACTTTGTTTCGGTCGAGTTCCCCATTCAAATGCATGTAACAGTGAGAAACGCACTGTCTTGGCGAAAGAAAGCGTTTTTGTACAACTTCATAGAAATAGCTGTAACTTTTGATAGAAGACTCAGACAAACATGTTTATGGCTTTATCTTATAGAACTCAAGGTCTCCGTGCTGGGAAAACAGGTTTTGCAGCTGTTTGAGCTAAGATTTCCAAGTTATTCACATAATGAAAACCTATACTTTGTTTCGGTCGAGTTCCCCATTCAAATGCATGTAACAGTGAGAAACGCACTGTCTTGGCGAAAGAAAGCGTTTTTGTACAACTTCATATAAATAGCTGTAACTTTTGATAGAAGACTCGGATACACATGTTTATGGCTTTATCTTATAGAACTCAAGGTCTCCGTGCTGGGAAAACAGGTTTTGCAGCTGTTTGAGCTAAGATTTCCAAGTTATTCACATAATGAAAACCTATACTTTGTTTCGGTCGAGTTCCCCATTCAAATGCATGTAACAGTGAGAAACGCACTGTCTTGGCGAAAGAAAGCGTTTTTGTACAACTTCATATAAATAGCTGTAACTTTTGATAGAAGACTCAGACAAACATGTTTATGGCTTTATCTTATAGAACTCAAGGTCTCCGTGCTGGGAAAACAGGTTTTGCAGCTGTTTGAGCTAAGATTTCCAAGTTATTCACATAATGAAAACCTATACTTTGTTTCGGTCGAGTTCCCCATTCAAATGCATGTAACAGTGAGAAACGCACTGTCTTGGCGAAAGAAAGCGTTTTTGTACAACTTCATAGAAATAGCTGTAACTTTTGATAGAAGACTCAGACAAACATGTTTATGGCCTTATATTATAGAACTCAAGGTCTCCGTGCTGGGAAAACAGGTTTTGCAGCTGTTTGAGCTAAGATTTCCAAGTTATTCACATAATGAAAACCTATACTTTGTTTCGGTCGAGTTCCCCATTCAAATGCATGTAACAGTGAGAAACGCACTGTCTTGGCGAAAGAAAGCGTTTTTGTACAACTTCATAGAAATAGCTGTAACTTTTGATAGAAGACTCAGACAAACATGTTTATGGCCTTATATTATAGAACTCAAGGTCTCCGTGCTGGGAAAACAGGTTTTGCAGCTGTTTGAGCTAAGATTTCCAAGTTATTCACATAATGAAAACCTATACTTTGTTTCGGTCGAGTTCCCCATTCAAATGCATGTAACAGTG
The DNA here is from genome assembly GCF_057381845.1 of Rhamphochromis longiceps. Classification (NCBI taxonomy): domain Eukaryota; kingdom Metazoa; phylum Chordata; class Actinopteri; order Cichliformes; family Cichlidae; genus Rhamphochromis; species Rhamphochromis longiceps. The sequence goes on from NC_140576.1 coordinate 19,325,386, forward strand.
AGAAACGCACTGTCTTGGCGAAAGAAAGCGTTTTTGTACAACTTCATAGAAATAGCTGTAACTTTTGATAGAAGACTCAGACAAACATGTTTATGGCCTTATATTATAGAACTCAAGGTCTCCGTGCTGGGAAAACAGGTTTTGCAGCTGTTTGAGCTAAGATTTCCAAGTTATTCACATAATGAAAACCTATACTTTGTTTCGGTCGAGTTCCCCATTCAAATGCATGTAACAGTGAGAAACGCACTGTCTTGGCGAAAGAAAGCGTTTTTGTACAACTTCATAGAAATAGCTGTAACTTTTGATAGAAGACTCAGACAAACATGTTTATGGCCTTATATTATAGAACTCAAGGTCTCCGTGCTGGGAAAACAGGTTTTGCAGCTGTTTGAGCTAAGATTTCCAAGTTATTCACATAATGAAAACTTATACTTTGTTTCGGTGGAGTTCCCCATTCAAATGCATGTAACAGTGAGAAACGCACTGTCTTGGCGAAAGAAAGCGTTTTTGTACAACTTCATATAAATAGCTGTAACTTTTGATAGAAGACTCGGATACACATGTTTATGGCTTTATCTTATAGAACTCAAGGTCTCCGTGCTGGGAAAACAGGTTTTGCAGCTGTTTGAGCTAAGATTTCCAAGTTATTCACATAATGAAAACCTATACTTTGTTTCGGTCGAGTTCCCCATTCAAATGCATGTAACAGTGAGAAACGCACTGTCTTGGCGAAAGAAAGCGTTTTTGTACAACTTCATAGAAATAGCTGTAACTTTTGATAGAAGACTCAGACAAACATGTTTATGGCCTTATATTATAGAACTCAAGGTCTCCGTGCTGGGAAAACAGGTTTTGCAGCTGTTTGAGCTAAGATTTCCAAGTTATTCACATAATGAAAACTTATACTTTGTTTCGGTGGAGTTCCCCATTCAAATGCATGTAACAGTGAGAAACGCACTGTCTTGGCGAAAGAAAGCGTTTTTGTACAACTTCATATAAATAGCTGTAACTTTTGATAGAAGACTCGGATACACATGTTTATGGCTTTATCTTATAGAACTCAAGGTCTCCGTGCTGGGAAAACAGGTTTTGCAGCTGTTTGAGCTAAGATTTCCAAGTTATTCACATAATGAAAACCTATACTTTGTTTCGGTCGAGTTCCCCATTCAAATGCATGTAACAGTGAGAAACGCACTGTCTTGGCGAAAGAAAGCGTTTTTGTACAACTTCATATAAATAGCTGTAACTTTTGATAGAAGACTCGGATACACATGTTTATGGCTTTATCTTATAGAACTCAAGGTCTCCGTGCTGGGAAAACAGGTTTTGCAGCTGTTTGAGCTAAGATTTCCAAGTTATTCACATAATGAAAACCTATACTTTGTTTCGGTCGAGTTCCCCATTCAAATGCATGTAACAGTGAGAAACGCACTGTCTTGGCGAAAGAAAGCGTTTTTGTACAACTTCATATAAATAGCTGTAACTTTTGATAGAAGACTCGGATACACATGTTTATGGCTTTATCTTATAGAACTCAAGGTCTCCGTGCTGGGAAAACAGGTTTTGCAGCTGTTTGAGCTAAGATTTCCAAGTTATTCACATAATGAAAACCTATACTTTGTTTCGGTCGAGTTCCCCATTCAAATGCATGTAATAGTGAGAAACGCACTGTCTTGGCGAAAGAAAGCGTTTTTGTACAACTTCATATAAATAGCTGTAACTTTTGATAGAAGACTCGGATACACATGTTTATGGCTTTATCTTATAGAACTCAAGGTCTCCGTGCTGGGAAAACAGGTTTTGCAGCTGTTTGAGCTAAGATTTCCAAGTTATTCACATAATGAAAACCTATACTTTGTTTCGGTCGAGTTCCCCATTCAAATGCATGTAATAGTGAGAAACGCACTGTCTTGGCGAAAGAAAGCGTTTTTGTACAACTTCATATAAATAGCTGTAACTTTTGATAGAAGACTCGGATACACATGTTTATGGCTTTATCTTATAGAACTCAAGGTCTCCGTGCTGGGAAAACAGGTTTTGCAGCTGTTTGAGCTAAGATTTTCAAGTTATTCACATAATGAAAACCTATACTTTGTTTCGGTCGAGTTCCCCATTCAAATGCATGTAACAGTGAGAAACGCACTGTCTTGGCGAAAGAAAGCGTTTTTGTACAACTTCATAGAAATAGCTGTAACTTTTGATAGAAGACTCAGACAAACATGTTTATGGCCTTATATTATAGAACTCAAGGTCTCCGTGCTGGGAAAACAGGTTTTGCAGCTGTTTGAGCTAAGATTTCCAAGTTATTCACATAATGAAAACCTATACTTTGTTTCGGTCGAGTTCCCCATTCAAATGCATGTAACAGTGAGAAACGCACTGTCTTGGCGAAAGAAAGCGTTTTTGTACAACTTCATATAAATAGCTGTAACTTTTGATAGAAGACTCAGACAAACATGTTTATGGCTTTATCTTATAGAACTCAAGGTCTCCGTGCTGGGAAAACAGGTTTTGCAGCTGTTTGAGCTAAGATTTCCAAGTTATTCACATAATGAAAACCTATACTTTGTTTCGGTCGAGTTCCCCATTCAAATGCATGTAACAGTGAGAAACGCACTGTCTTGGCGAAAGAAAGCGTTTTTGTACAACTTCATAGAAATAGCTGTAACTTTTGATAGAAGACTCAGACAAACATGTTTATGGCTTTATCTTATAGAACTCAAGGTCTCCGTGCTGGGAAAACAGGTTTTGCAGCTGTTTGAGCTAAGATTTCCAAGTTATTCACATAATGAAAACCTATACTTTGTTTCGGTCGAGTTCCCCATTCAAATGCATGTAACAGTGAGAAACGCACTGTCTTGGCGAAAGAAAGCGTTTTTGTACAACTTCATAGAAATAGCTGTAACTTTTGATAGAAGACTCAGACAAACATGTTTATGGCCTTATATTATAGAACTCAAGGTCTCCGTGCTGGGAAAACAGGTTTTGCAGCTGTTTGAGCTAAGATTTCCAAGTTATTCACATAATGAAAACCTATACTTTGTTTCGGTCGAGTTCCCCATTCAAATGCATGTAACAGTGAGAAACGCACTGTCTTGGCGAAAGAAAGCGTTTTTGTACAACTTCATAGAAATAGCTGTAACTTTTGATAGAAGACTCGGACACACATGTTTATGGCTTTATCTTATAGAACTCAAGGTCTCCGTGCTGGGAAAACAGGTTTTGCAGCTGTTTGAGCTAAGATTTCCAAGTTATTCACATAATGAAAACCTATACTTTGTTTCGGTCGAGTTCCCCATTCAAATGCATGTAACAGTGAGAAACGCACTGTCTTGGCGAAAGAAAGCGTTTTTGTACAACTTCATAGAAATAGCTGTAACTTTTGATAGAAGACTCGGACACACATGTTTATGGCTTTATCTTATAGAACTCAAGGTCTCCGTGCTGGGAAAACAGGTTTTGCAGCTGTTTGAGCTAAGATTTCCAAGTTATTCACATAATGAAAACCTATACTTTGTTTCGGTCGAGTTCCCCATTCAAATGCATGTAACAGTGAGAAACGCACTGTCTTGGCGAAAGAAAGCGTTTTTGTACAACTTCATAGAAATAGCTGTAACTTTTGATAGAAGACTCAGACAAACATGTTTATGGCTTTATCTTATAGAACTCAAGGTCTCCGTGCTGGGAAAACAGGTTTTGCAGCTGTTTGAGCTAAGATTTCCAAGTTATTCACATAATGAAAACCTATACTTTGTTTCGGTCGAGTTCCCCATTCAAATGCATGTAACAGTGAGAAACGCACTGTCTTGGCGAAAGAAAGCGTTTTTGTACAACTTCATATAAATAGCTGTAACTTTTGATAGAAGACTCAGATACACATGTTTATGGCTTTATCTTATAGAACTCAAGGTCTCCGTGCTGGGAAAACAGGTTTTGCAGCTGTTTGAGCTAAGATTTCCAAGTTATTCACATAATGAAAACCTATACTTTGTTTCGGTCGAGTTCCCCATTCAAATGCATGTAACAGTGAGAAACGCACTGTCTTGGCGAAAGAAAGCGTTTTTGTACAACTTCATAGAAATAGCTGTAACTTTTGATAGAAGACTCAGACAAACATGTTTATGGCCTTATATTATAGAACTCAAGGTCTCCGTGCTGGGAAAACAGGTTTTGCAGCTGTTTGAGCTAAGATTTCCAAGTTATTCACATAATGAAAACCTATACTTTGTTTCGGTCGAGTTCCCCATTCAAATGCATGTAACAGTGAGAAACGCACTGTCTTGGCGAAAGAAAGCGTTTTTGTACAACTTCATAGAAATAGCTGTAACTTTTGATAGAAGACTCGGACACACATGTTTATGGCTTTATCTTATAGAACTCAAGGTCTCCGTGCTGGGAAAACAGGTTTTGCAGCTGTTTGAGCTAAGATTTCCAAGTTATTCACATAATGAAAACCTATACTTTGTTTCGGTCGAGTTCCCCATTCAAATGCATGTAACAGTGAGAAACGCACTGTCTTGGCGAAAGAAAGCGTTTTTGTACAACTTCATAGAAATAGCTGTAACTTTTGATAGAAGACTCGGACACACATGTTTATGGCTTTATCTTATAGAACTCAAGGTCTCCGTGCTGGGAAAACAGGTTTTGCAGCTGTTTGAGCTAAGATTTCCAAGTTATTCACATAATGAAAACCTATACTTTGTTTCGGTCGAGTTCCCCATTCAAATGCATGTAACAGTGAGAAACGCACTGTCTTGGCGAAAGAAAGCGTTTTTGTACAACTTCATAGAAATAGCTGTAACTTTTGATAGAAGACTCAGACAAACATGTTTATGGCCTTATATTATAGAACTCAAGATCTCCGTGCTGGGAAAACAGGTTTTGCAGCTGTTTGAGCTAAGATTTCCAAGTTATTCACATAATGAAAACTTATACTTTGTTTCGGTGGAGTTCCCCATTCAAATGCATGTAACAGTGAGAAACGCACTGTCTTGGCGAAAGAAAGCGTTTTTGTACAACTTCATATAAATAGCTGTAACTTTTGATAGAAGACTCGGATACACATGTTTATGGCTTTATCTTATAGAACTCAAGGTCTCCGTGCTGGGAAAACAGGTTTTGCAGCTGTTTGAGCTAAGATTTCCAAGTTATTCACATAATGAAAACTTATACTTTGTTTCGGTCGAGTTCCCCATTCAAATGCATGTAACAGTGAGAAACGCACTGTCTTGGCGAAAGAAAGCGTTTTTGTACAACTTCATATAAATAGCTGTAACTTTTGATAGAAGACTCGGATACACATGTTTATGGCTTTATCTTATAGAACTCAAGGTCTCCGTGCTGGGAAAACAGGTTTTGCAGCTGTTTGAGCTAAGATTTCCAAGTTATTCACATAATGAAAACCTATACTTTGTTTCGGTCGAGTTCCCCATTCAAATGCATGTAACAGTGAGAAACGCACTGTCTTGGCGAAAGAAAGCGTTTTTGTACAACTTCATAGAAATAGCTGTAACTTTTGATAGAAGACTCAGACAAACATGTTTATGGCCTTATATTATAGAACTCAAGGTCTCCGTGCTGGGAAAACAGGTTTTGCAGCTGTTTGAGCTAAGATTTCCAAGTTATTCACATAATGAAAACTTATACTTTGTTTCGGTGGAGTTCCCCATTCAAATGCATGTAACAGTGAGAAACGCACTGTCTTGGCGAAAGAAAGCGTTTTTGTACAACTTCATATAAATAGCTGTAACTTTTGATAGAAGACTCGGATACACATGTTTATGGCTTTATCTTATAGAACTCAAGGTCTCCGTGCTGGGAAAACAGGTTTTGCAGCTGTTTGAGCTAAGATTTCCAAGTTATTCACATAATGAAAACCTATACTTTGTTTCGGTCGAGTTCCCCATTCAAATGCATGTAACAGTGAGAAACGCACTGTCTTGGCGAAAGAAAGCGTTTTTGTACAACTTCATATAAATAGCTGTAACTTTTGATAGAAGACTCGGATACACATGTTTATGGCTTTATCTTATAGAACTCAAGGTCTCCGTGCTGGGAAAACAGGTTTTGCAGCTGTTTGAGCTAAGATTTCCAAGTTATTCACATAATGAAAACCTATACTTTGTTTCGGTCGAGTTCCCCATTCAAATGCATGTAACAGTGAGAAACGCACTGTCTTGGCGAAAGAAAGCGTTTTTGTACAACTTCATAGAAATAGCTGTAACTTTTGATAGAAGACTCAGACAAACATGTTTATGGCCTTATATTATAGAACTCAAGATCTCCGTGCTGGGAAAACAGGTTTTGCAGCTGTTTGAGCTAAGATTTCCAAGTTATTCACATAATGAAAACTTATACTTTGTTTCGGTGGAGTTCCCCATTCAAATGCATGTAACAGTGAGAAACGCACTGTCTTGGCGAAAGAAAGCGTTTTTGTACAACTTCATATAAATAGCTGTAACTTTTGATAGAAGACTCGGATACACATGTTTATGGCTTTATCTTATAGAACTCAAGGTCTCCGTGCTGGGAAAACAGGTTTTGCAGCTGTTTGAGCTAAGATTTCCAAGTTATTCACATAATGAAAACTTATACTTTGTTTCGGTCGAGTTCCCCATTCAAATGCATGTAACAGTGAGAAACGCACTGTCTTGGCGAAAGAAAGCGTTTTTGTACAACTTCATATAAATAGCTGTAACTTTTGATAGAAGACTCGGATACACATGTTTATGGCTTTATCTTATAGAACTCAAGGTCTCCGTGCTGGGAAAACAGGTTTTGCAGCTGTTTGAGCTAAGATTTCCAAGTTATTCACATAATGAAAACCTATACTTTGTTTCGGTCGAGTTCCCCATTCAAATGCATGTAACAGTGAGAAACGCACTGTCTTGGCGAAAGAAAGCGTTTTTGTACAACTTCATAGAAATAGCTGTAACTTTTGATAGAAGACTCAGACAAACATGTTTATGGCCTTATATTATAGAACTCAAGGTCTCCGTGCTGGGAAAACAGGTTTTGCAGCTGTTTGAGCTAAGATTTCCAAGTTATTCACATAATGAAAACTTATACTTTGTTTCGGTGGAGTTCCCCATTCAAATGCATGTAACAGTGAGAAACGCACTGTCTTGGCGAAAGAAAGCGTTTTTGTACAACTTCATATAAATAGCTGTAACTTTTGATAGAAGACTCGGATACACATGTTTATGGCTTTATCTTATAGAACTCAAGGTCTCCGTGCTGGGAAAACAGGTTTTGCAGCTGTTTGAGCTAAGATTTCCAAGTTATTCACATAATGAAAACCTATACTTTGTTTCGGTCGAGTTCCCCATTCAAATGCATGTAACAGTGAGAAACGCACTGTCTTGGCGAAAGAAAGCGTTTTTGTACAACTTCATATAAATAGCTGTAACTTTTGATAGAAGACTCGGATACACATGTTTATGGCTTTATCTTATAGAACTCAAGGTCTCCGTGCTGGGAAAACAGGTTTTGCAGCTGTTTGAGCTAAGATTTCCAAGTTATTCACATAATGAAAACCTATACTTTGTTTCGGTCGAGTTCCCCATTCAAATGCATGTAACAGTGAGAAACGCACAGTCTTGGCGAAAGAAAGCGTTTTTGTACAACTTCATAGAAATAGCTGTAACTTTTGATAGAAGACTCAGACAAACATGTTTATGGCTTTATCTTATAGAACTCAAGGTCTCCGTGCTGGGAAAACAGGTTTTGCAGCTGTTTGAGCTAAGATTTCCAAGTTATTCACATAATGAAAACCTATACTTTGTTTCGGTGGAGTTCCCCATTCAAATGCATGTAACAGTGAGAAACGCACTGTCTTGGCGAAAGAAAGCGTTTTTGTACAACTTCATAGAAATAGCTGTAACTTTTGATAGAAGACTCAGACAAACATGTTTATGGCTTTATCTTATAGAACTCAAGGTCTCCGTGCTGGGAAAACAGGTTTTGCAGCTGTTTGAGCTAAGATTTCCAAGTTATTCACATAATGAAAACCTATACTTTGTTTCGGTCGAGTTCCCCATTCAAATGCATGTAACAGTGAGAAACGCACTGTCTTGGCGAAAGAAAGCGTTTTTGTACAACTTCATATAAATAGCTGTAACTTTTGATAGAAGACTCAGATACACATGTTTATGGCTTTATCTTATAGAACTCAAGGTCTCCGTGCTGGGAAAACAGGTTTTGCAGCTGTTTGAGCTAAGATTTCCAAGTTATTCACATAATGAAAACCTATACTTTGTTTCGGTCGAGTTCCCCATTCAAATGCATGTAATAGTGAGAAACGCACTGTCTTGGCGAAAGAAAGCGTTTTTGTACAACTTCATATAAATAGCTGTAACTTTTGATAGAAGACTCGGATACACATGTTTATGGCTTTATCTTATAGAACTCAAGGTCTCCGTGCTGGGAAAACAGGTTTTGCAGCTGTTTGAGCTAAGATTTCCAAGTTATTCACATAATGAAAACCTATACTTTGTTTCGGTCGAGTTCCCCATTCAAATGCATGTAACAGTGAGAAACGCACTGTCTTGGCGAAAGAAAGCGTTTTTGTACAACTTCATATAAATAGCTGTAACTTTTGATAGAAGACTCAGACAAACATGTTTATGGCTTTATCTTATAGAACTCAAGGTCTCCGTGCTGGGAAAACAGGTTTTGCAGCTGTTTGAGCTAAGATTTCCAAGTTATTCACATAATGAAAACCTATACTTTGTTTCGGTCGAGTTCCCCATTCAAATGCATGTAACAGTGAGAAACGCACTGTCTTGGCGAAAGAAAGCGTTTTTGTACAACTTCATATAAATAGCTGTAACTTTTGATAGAAGACTCGGATACACATGTTTATGGCTTTATCTTATAGAACTCAAGGTCTCCGTGCTGGGAAAACAGGTTTTGCAGCTGTTTGAGCTAAGATTTCCAAGTTATTCACATAATGAAAACTTATACTTTGTTTCGGTGGAGTTCCCCATTCAAATGCATGTAACAGTGAGAAACGCACTGTCTTGGCGAAAGAAAGCGTTTTTGTACAACTTCATATAAATAGCTGTAACTTTTGATAGAAGACTCGGATACACATGTTTATGGCTTTATCTTATAGAACTCAAGGTCTCCGTGCTGGGAAAACAGGTTTTGCAGCTGTTTGAGCTAAGATTTCCAAGTTATTCACATAATGAAAACCTATACTTTGTTTCGGTCGAGTTCCCCATTCAAATGCATGTAACAGTGAGAAACGCACTGTCTTGGCGAAAGAAAGCGTTTTTGTACAACTTCATATAAATAGCTGTAACTTTTGATAGAAGACTCGGATACACATGTTTATGGCTTTATCTTATAGAACTCAAGGTCTCCGTGCTGGGAAAACAGGTTTTGCAGCTGTTTGAGCTAAGATTTCCAAGTTATTCACATAATGAAAACCTATACTTTGTTTCGGTCGAGTTCCCCATTCAAATGCATGTAACAGTGAGAAACGCACTGTCTTGGCGAAAGAAAGCGTTTTTGTACAACTTCATAGAAATAGCTGTAACTTTTGATAGAAGACTCAGACAAACATGTTTATGGCTTTATCTTATAGAACTCAAGGTCTCCGTGCTGGGAAAACAGGTTTTGCAGCTGTTTGAGCTAAGATTTCCAAGTTATTCACATAATGAAAACCTATACTTTGTTTCGGTCGAGTTCCCCATTCAAATGCATGTAACAGTGAGAAACGCACTGTCTTGGCGAAAGAAAGCGTTTTTGTACAACTTCATAGAAATAGCTGTAACTTTTGATAGAAGACTCGGATACACATGTTTATGGCTTTATCTTATAGAACTCAAGGTCTCCGTGCTGGGCAAACAGGTTTTGCAGCTGTTTGAGCTAAGATTTCCAAGTTATTCACATAATGAAAACTTATACTTTGTTTCGGTGGAGTTCCCCATTCAAATGCATGTAACAGTGAGAAACGCACTGTCTTGGCGAAAGAAAGCGTTTTTGTACAACTTCATATAAATAGCTGTAACTTTTGATAGAAGACTCGGATACACATGTTTATGGCTTTATCTTATAGAACTCAAGGTCTCCGTGCTGGGAAAACAGGTTTTGCAGCTGTTTGAGCTAAGATTTCCAAGTTATTCACATAATGAAAACCTATACTTTGTTTCGGTCGAGTTCCCCATTCAAATGCATGTAACAGTGAGAAACGCACTGTCTTGGCGAAAGAAAGCGTTTTTGTACAACTTCATATAAATAGCTGTAACTTTTGATAGAAGACTCGGATACACATGTTTATGGCTTTATCTTATAGAACTCAAGGTCTCCGTGCTGGGAAAACAGGTTTTGCAGCTGTTTGAGCTAAGATTTCCAAGTTATTCACATAATGAAAACCTATACTTTGTTTCGGTCGAGTTCCCCATTCAAATGCATGTAACAGTGAGAAACGCACTGTCTTGGCGAAAGAAAGCGTTTTTGTACAACTTCATAGAAATAGCTGTAACTTTTGATAGAAGACTCAGACAAACATGTTTATGGCTTTATCTTATAGAACTCAAGGTCTCCGTGCTGGGAAAACAGGTTTTGCAGCTGTTTGAGCTAAGATTTCCAAGTTATTCACATAATGAAAACCTATACTTTGTTTCGGTCGAGTTCCCCATTCAAATGCATGTAACAGTGAGAAACGCACTGTCTTGGCGAAAGAAAGCGTTTTTGTACAACTTCATATAAATAGCTGTAACTTTTGATAGAAGACTCAGATACACATGTTTATGGCTTTATCTTATAGAACTCAAGGTCTCCGTGCTGGGAAAACAGGTTTTGCAGCTGTTTGAGCTAAGATTTCCAAGTTATTCACATAATGAAAACCTATACTTTGTTTCGGTCGAGTTCCCCATTCAAATGCATGTAACAGTGAGAAACGCACTGTCTTGGCGAAAGAAAGCGTTTTTGTACAACTTCATAGAAATAGCTGTAACTTTTGATAGAAGACTCAGACAAACATGTTTATGGCCTTATATTATAGAACTCAAGGTCTCCGTGCTGGGAAAACAGGTTTTGCAGCTGTTTGAGCTAAGATTTCCAAGTTATTCACATAATGAAAACCTATACTTTGTTTCGGTCGAGTTCCCCATTCAAATGCATGTAACAGTGAGAAACGCACTGTCTTGGCGAAAGAAAGCGTTTTTGTACAACTTCATAGAAATAGCTGTAACTTTTGATAGAAGACTCGGACACACATGTTTATGGCTTTATCTTATAGAACTCAAGGTCTCCGTGCTGGGAAAACAGGTTTTGCAGCTGTTTGAGCTAAGATTTCCAAGTTATTCACATAATGAAAACCTATACTTTGTTTCGGTCGAGTTCCCCATTCAAATGCATGTAACAGTGAGAAACGCACTGTCTTGGCGAAAGAAAGCGTTTTTGTACAACTTCATAGAAATAGCTGTAACTTTTGATAGAAGACTCAGACAAACATGTTTATGGCCTTATATTATAGAACTCAAGGTCTCCGTGCTGGGAAAACAGGTTTTGCAGCTGTTTGAGCTAAGATTTCCAAGTTATTCACATAATGAAAACTTATACTTTGTTTCGGTGGAGTTCCCCATTCAAATGCATGTAACAGTGAGAAACGCACTGTCTTGGCGAAAGAAAGCGTTTTTGTACAACTTCATATAAATAGCTGTAACTTTTGATAGAAGACTCGGATACACATGTTTATGGCTTTATCTTATAGAACTCAAGGTCTCCGTGCTGGGAAAACAGGTTTTGCAGCTGTTTGAGCTAAGATTTCCAAGTTATTCACATAATGAAAACCTATACTTTGTTTCGGTCGAGTTCCCCATTCAAATGCATGTAACAGTGAGAAACGCACTGTCTTGGCGAAAGAAAGCGTTTTTGTACAACTTCATATAAATAGCTGTAACTTTTGATAGAAGACTCGGATACACATGTTTATGGCTTTATCTTATAGAACTCAAGGTCTCCGTGCTGGGAAAACAGGTTTTGCAGCTGTTTGAGCTAAGATTTCCAAGTTATTCACATAATGAAAACCTATACTTTGTTTCGGTCGAGTTCCCCATTCAAATGCATGTAACAGTGAGAAACGCACAGTCTTGGCGAAAGAAAGCGTTTTTGTACAACTTCATAGAAATAGCTGTAACTTTTGATAGAAGACTCAGACAAACATGTTTATGGCTTTATCTTATAGAACTCAAGGTCTCCGTGCTGGGAAAACAGGTTTTGCAGCTGTTTGAGCTAAGATTTCCAAGTTATTCACATAATGAAAACCTATACTTTGTTTCGGTGGAGTTCCCCATTCAAATGCATGTAACAGTGAGAAACGCACTGTCTTGGCGAAAGAAAGCGTTTTTGTACAACTTCATATAAATAGCTGTAACTTTTGATAGAAGACTCGGATACACATGTTTATGGCTTTATCTTATAGAACTCAAGGTCTCCGTGCTGGGAAAACAGGTTTTGCAGCTGTTTGAGCTAAGATTTCCAAGTTATTCACATAATGAAAACCTATACTTTGTTTCGGTCGAGTTCCCCATTCAAATGCATGTAACAGTGAGAAACGCACTGTCTTGGCGAAAGAAAGCGTTTTTGTACAACTTCATATAAATAGCTGTAACTTTTGATAGAAGACTCGGATACACATGTTTATGGCTTTATCTTATTGAACTCAAGGTCTCCGTGCTGGGAAAACAGGTTTTGCAGCTGTTTGAGCTAAGATTTCCAAGTTATTCACATAATGAAAACCTATACTTTGTTTCGGTCGAGTTCCCCATTCAAATGCATGTAACAGTGAGAAACGCACTGTCTTGGCGAAAGAAAGCGTTTTTGTACAACTTCATATAAATAGCTGTAACTTTTGATAGAAGACTCGGATACACATGTTTATGGCTTTATCTTATAGAACTCAAGGTCTCCGTGCTGGGAAAACAGGTTTTGCAGCTGTTTGAGCTAAGATTTCCAAGTTATTCACATAATGAAAACCGATACTTTGTTTCGGTCGAGTTCCCCATTCAAATGCATGTAATAGTGAGAAACGCACTGTCTTGGCGAAAGAAAGCGTTTTTGTACAACTTCATATAAATAGCTGTAACTTTTGATAGAAGACTCGGATACACATGTTTATGGCTTTATCTTATAGAACTCAAGGTCTCCGTGCTGGGAAAACAGGTTTTGCAGCTGTTTGAGCTAAGATTTCCAAGTTATTCACATAATGAAAACCTATACTTTGTTTCGGTCGAGTTCCCCATTCAAATGCATGTAACAGTGAGAAACGCACTGTCTTGGCGAAAGAAAGCGTTTTTGTACAACTTCATAGAAATAGCTGTAACTTTTGATAGAAGACTCAGACAAACATGTTTATGGCCTTATATTATAGAACTCAAGGTCTCCGTGCTGGGAAAACAGGTTTTGCAGCTGTTTGAGCTAAGATTTCCAAGTTATTCACATAATGAAAACCTATACTTTGTTTCGGTCGAGTTCCCCATTCAAATGCATGTAACAGTGAGAAACGCACTGTCTTGGCGAAAGAAAGCGTTTTTGTACAACTTCATAGAAATAGCTGTAACTTTTGATAGAAGACTCAGACAAACATGTTTATGGCCTTATATTATAGAACTCAAGGTCTCCGTGCTGGGAAAACAGGTTTTGCAGCTGTTTGAGCTAAGATTTCCAAGTTATTCACATAATGAAAACCTATACTTTGTTTCGGTCGAGTTCCCCATTCAAATGCATGTAACAGTGAGAAACGCACTGTCTTGGCGAAAGAAAGCGTTTTTGTACAACTTCATATAAATAGCTGTAACTTTTGATAGAAGACTCGGATACACATGTTTATGGCTTTATCTTATAGAACTCAAGGTCTCCGTGCTGGGAAAACAGGTTTTGCAGCTGTTTGAGCTAAGATTTCCAAGTTATTCACATAATGAAAACCTATACTTTGTTTCGGTCGAGTTCCCCATTCAAATGCATGTAACAGTGAGAAACGCACTGTCTTGGCGAAAGAAAGCGTTTTTGTACAACTTCATATAAATAGCTGTAACTTTTGATAGAAGACTCAGACAAACATGTTTATGGCTTTATCTTATAGAACTCAAGGTCTCCGTGCTGGGAAAACAGGTTTTGCAGCTGTTTGAGCTAAGATTTCCAAGTTATTCACATAATGAAAACCTATACTTTGTTTCGGTCGAGTTCCCCATTCAAATGCATGTAACAGTGAGAAACGCACTGTCTTGGCGAAAGAAAGCGTTTTTGTACAACTTCATATAAATAGCTGTAACTTTTGATAGAAGACTCAGACAAACATGTTTATGGCTTTATCTTATAGAACTCAAGGTCTCCGTGCTGGGAAAACAGGTTTTGCAGCTGTTTGAGCTAAGATTTCCAAGTTATTCACATAATGAAAACCTATACTTTGTTTCGGTCGAGTTCCCCATTCAAATGCATGTAACAGTGAGAAACGCACAGTCTTGGCGAAAGAAAGCGTTTTTGTACAACTTCATAGAAATAGCTGTAACTTTTGATAGAAGACTCAGACAAACATGTTTATGGCTTTATCTTATAGAACTCAAGGTCTCCGTGCTGGGAAAACAGGTTTTGCAGCTGTTTGAGCTAAGATTTCCAAGTTATTCACATAATGAAAACCTATACTTTGTTTCGGTGGAGTTCCCCATTCAAATGCATGTAACAGTGAGAAACGCACTGTCTTGGCGAAAGAAAGCGTTTTTGTACAACTTCATAGAAATAGCTGTAACTTTTGATAGAAGACTCAGACAAACATGTTTATGGCTTTATCTTATAGAACTCAAGGTCTCCGTGCTGGGAAAACAGGTTTTGCAGCTGTTTGAGCTAAGATTTCCAAGTTATTCACATAATGAAAACCTATACTTTGTTTCGGTCGAGTTCCCCATTCAAATGCATGTAACAGTGAGAAACGCACTGTCTTGGCGAAAGAAAGCGTTTTTGTACAACTTCATATAAATAGCTGTAACTTTTGATAGAAGACTCAGATACACATGTTTATGGCTTTATCTTATAGAACTCAAGGTCTCCGTGCTGGGAAAACAGGTTTTGCAGCTGTTTGAGCTAAGATTTCCAAGTTATTCACATAATGAAAACCTATACTTTGTTTCGGTCGAGTTCCCCATTCAAATGCATGTAATAGTGAGAAACGCACTGTCTTGGCGAAAGAAAGCGTTTTTGTACAACTTCATATAAATAGCTGTAACTTTTGATAGAAGACTCGGATACACATGTTTATGGCTTTATCTTATAGAACTCAAGGTCTCCGTGCTGGGAAAACAGGTTTTGCAGCTGTTTGAGCTAAGATTTCCAAGTTATTCACATAATGAAAACCTATACTTTGTTTCGGTCGAGTTCCCCATTCAAATGCATGTAACAGTGAGAAACGCACTGTCTTGGCGAAAGAAAGCGTTTTTGTACAACTTCATATAAATAGCTGTAACTTTTGATAGAAGACTCAGACAAACATGTTTATGGCTTTATCTTATAGAACTCAAGGTCTCCGTGCTGGGAAAACAGGTTTTGCAGCTGTTTGAGCTAAGATTTCCAAGTTATTCACATAATGAAAACCTATACTTTGTTTCGGTCGAGTTCCCCATTCAAATGCATGTAACAGTGAGAAACGCACTGTCTTGGCGAAAGAAAGCGTTTTTGTACAACTTCATAGAAATAGCTGTAACTTTTGATAGAAGACTCAGACAAACATGTTTATGGCCTTATATTATAGAACTCAAGGTCTCCGTGCTGGGAAAACAGGTTTTGCAGCTGTTTGAGCTAAGATTTCCAAGTTATTCACATAATGAAAACTTATACTTTGTTTCGGTGGAGTTCCCCATTCAAATGCATGTAACAGTGAGAAACGCACTGTCTTGGCGAAAGAAAGCGTTTTTGTACAACTTCATATAAATAGCTGTAACTTTTGATAGAAGACTCGGATACACATGTTTATGGCTTTATCTTATAGAACTCAAGGTCTCCGTGCTGGGAAAACAGGTTTTGCAGCTGTTTGAGCTAAGATTTCCAAGTTATTCACATAATGAAAACCTATACTTTGTTTCGGTCGAGTTCCCCATTCAAATGCATGTAACAGTGAGAAACGCACTGTCTTGGCGAAAGAAAGCGTTTTTGTACAACTTCATATAAATAGCTGTAACTTTTGATAGAAGACTCGGATACACATGTTTATGGCTTTATCTTATAGAACTCAAGGTCTCCGTGCTGGGAAAACAGGTTTTGCAGCTGTTTGAGCTAAGATTTCCAAGTTATTCACATAATGAAAACCGATACTTTGTTTCGGTCGAGTTCCCCATTCAAATGCATGTAATAGTGAGAAACGCACTGTCTTGGCGAAAGAAAGCGTTTTTGTACAACTTCATATAAATAGCTGTAACTTTTGATAGAAGACTCGGATACACATGTTTATGGCTTTATCTTATAGAACTCAAGGTCTCCGTGCTGGGAAAACAGGTTTTGCAGCTGTTTGAGCTAAGATTTCCAAGTTATTCACATAATGAAAACCTATACTTTGTTTCGGTCGAGTTCCCCATTCAAATGCATGTAACAGTGAGAAACGCACTGTCTTGGCGAAAGAAAGCGTTTTTGTACAACTTCATAGAAATAGCTGTAACTTTTGATAGAAGACTCAGACAAACATGTTTATGGCCTTATATTATAGAACCCAAGGTCTCCGTGCTGGGAAAACAGGTTTTGCAGCTGTTTGAGCTAAGATTTCCAAGTTATTCACATAATGAAAACCTATACTTTGTTTCGGTCGAGTTCCCCATTCAAATGCATGTAACAGTGAGAAACGCACTGTCTTGGCGAAAGAAAGCGTTTTTGTACAACTTCATAGAAATAGCTGTAACTTTTGATAGAAGACTCAGACAAACATGTTTATGGCCTTATATTATAGAACTCAAGGTCTCCGTGCTGGGAAAACAGGTTTTGCAGCTGTTTGAGCTAAGATTTCCAAGTTATTCACATAATGAAAACTTATACTTTGTTTCGGTGGAGTTCCCCATTCAAATGCATGTAACAGTGAGAAACGCACTGTCTTGGCGAAAGAAAGCGTTTTTGTACAACTTCATATAAATAGCTGTAACTTTTGATAGAAGACTCGGATACACATGTTTATGGCTTTATCTTATAGAACTCAAGGTCTCCGTGCTGGGAAAACAGGTTTTGCAGCTGTTTGAGCTAAGATTTCCAAGTTATTCACATAATGAAAACCTATACTTTGTTTCGGTCGAGTTCCCCATTCAAATGCATGTAACAGTGAGAAACGCACTGTCTTGGCGAAAGAAAGCGTTTTTGTACAACTTCATAGAAATAGCTGTAACTTTTGATAGAAGACTCAGACAAACATGTTTATGGCCTTATATTATAGAACTCAAGGTCTCCGTGCTGGGAAAACAGGTTTTGCAGCTGTTTGAGCTAAGATTTCCAAGTTATTCACATAATGAAAACTTATACTTTGTTTCGGTGGAGTTCCCCATTCAAATGCATGTAACAGTGAGAAACGCACTGTCTTGGCGAAAGAAAGCGTTTTTGTACAACTTCATATAAATAGCTGTAACTTTTGATAGAAGACTCGGATACACATGTTTATGGCTTTATCTTATA
Source organism: Rhamphochromis longiceps (assembly GCF_057381845.1). Classification (NCBI taxonomy): domain Eukaryota; kingdom Metazoa; phylum Chordata; class Actinopteri; order Cichliformes; family Cichlidae; genus Rhamphochromis; species Rhamphochromis longiceps. Next base: position 19,343,032 of record NC_140576.1, read on the forward strand.
GAACTCAAGGTCTCCGTGCTGGGAAAACAGGTTTTGCAGCTGTTTGAGCTAAGATTTCCAAGTTATTCACATAATGAAAACCTATACTTTGTTTCGGTCGAGTTCCCCATTCAAATGCATGTAACAGTGAGAAACGCACTGTCTTGGCGAAAGAAAGCGTTTTTGTACAACTTCATATAAATAGCTGTAACTTTTGATAGAAGACTCGGATACACATGTTTATGGCTTTATCTTATAGAACTCAAGGTCTCCGTGCTGGGAAAACAGGTTTTGCAGCTGTTTGAGCTAAGATTTCCAAGTTATTCACATAATGAAAACCTATACTTTGTTTCGGTCGAGTTCCCCATTCAAATGCATGTAACAGTGAGAAACGCACTGTCTTGGCGAAAGAAAGCGTTTTTGTACAACTTCATAGAAATAGCTGTAACTTTTGATAGAAGACTCAGACAAACATGTTTATGGCTTTATCTTATAGAACTCAAGGTCTCCGTGCTGGGAAAACAGGTTTTGCAGCTGTTTGAGCTAAGATTTCCAAGTTATTCACATAATGAAAACCTATACTTTGTTTCGGTCGAGTTCCCCATTCAAATGCATGTAACAGTGAGAAACGCACAGTCTTGGCGAAAGAAAGCGTTTTTGTACAACTTCATAGAAATAGCTGTAACTTTTGATAGAAGACTCAGACAAACATGTTTATGGCTTTATCTTATAGAACTCAAGGTCTCCGTGCTGGGAAAACAGGTTTTGCAGCTGTTTGAGCTAAGATTTCCAAGTTATTCACATAATGAAAACCTATACTTTGTTTCGGTCGAGTTCCCCATTCAAATGCATGTAACAGTGAGAAACGCACTGTCTTGGCGAAAGAAAGCGTTTTTGTACAACTTCATAGAAATAGCTGTAACTTTTGATAGAAGACTCAGACAAACATGTTTATGGCTTTATCTTATAGAACTCAAGGTCTCCGTGCTGGGAAAACAGGTTTTGCAGCTGTTTGAGCTAAGATTTCCAAGTTATTCACATAATGAAAACCTATACTTTGTTTCGGTCGAGTTCCCCATTCAAATGCATGTAACAGTGAGAAACGCACTGTCTTGGCGAAAGAAAGCGTTTTTGTACAACTTCATAGAAATAGCTGTAACTTTTGATAGAAGACTCAGACAAACATGTTTATGGCTTTATCTTATAGAACTCAAGGTCTCCGTGCTGGGAAAACAGGTTTTGCAGCTGTTTGAGCTAAGATTTCCAAGTTATTCACATAATGAAAACCTATACTTTGTTTCGGTCGAGTTCCCCATTCAAATGCATGTAACAGTGAGAAACGCACTGTCTTGGCGAAAGAAAGCGTTTTTGTACAACTTCATATAAATAGCTGTAACTTTTGATAGAAGACTCAGATACACATGTTTATGGCTTTATCTTATAGAACTCAAGGTCTCCGTGCTGGGAAAACAGGTTTTGCAGCTGTTTGAGCTAAGATTTCCAAGTTATTCACATAATGAAAACCTATACTTTGTTTCGGTCGAGTTCCCCATTCAAATGCATGTAATAGTGAGAAACGCACTGTCTTGGCGAAAGAAAGCGTTTTTGTACAACTTCATATAAATAGCTGTAACTTTTGATAGAAGACTCGGATACACATGTTTATGGCTTTATCTTATAGAACTCAAGGTCTCCGTGCTGGGAAAACAGGTTTTGCAGCTGTTTGAGCTAAGATTTCCAAGTTATTCACATAATGAAAACCTATACTTTGTTTCGGTCGAGTTCCCCATTCAAATGCATGTAACAGTGAGAAACGCACTGTCTTGGCGAAAGAAAGCGTTTTTGTACAACTTCATATAAATAGCTGTAACTTTTGATAGAAGACTCAGACAAACATGTTCATGGCTTTATCTTATAGAACTCAAGGTCTCCGTGCTGGGAAAACAGGTTTTGCAGCTGTTTGAGCTAAGATTTCCAAGTTATTCACATAATGAAAACCTATACTTTGTTTCGGTCGAGTTCCCCATTCAAATGCATGTAACAGTGAGAAACGCACTGTCTTGGCGAAAGAAAGCGTTTTTGTACAACTTCATAGAAATAGCTGTAACTTTTGATAGAAGACTCAGACAAACATGTTTATGGCCTTATATTATAGAACTCAAGGTCTCCGTGCTGGGAAAACAGGTTTTGCAGCTGTTTGAGCTAAGATTTCCAAGTTATTCACATAATGAAAACTTATACTTTGTTTCGGTGGAGTTCCCCATTCAAATGCATGTAACAGTGAGAAACGCACTGTCTTGGCGAAAGAAAGCGTTTTTGTACAACTTCATATAAATAGCTGTAACTTTTGATAGAAGACTCGGATACACATGTTTATGGCTTTATCTTATAGAACTCAAGGTCTCCGTGCTGGGAAAACAGGTTTTGCAGCTGTTTGAGCTAAGATTTCCAAGTTATTCACATAATGAAAACCTATACTTTGTTTCGGTCGAGTTCCCCATTCAAATGCATGTAACAGTGAGAAACGCACTGTCTTGGCGAAAGAAAGCGTTTTTGTACAACTTCATATAAATAGCTGTAACTTTTGATAGAAGACTCGGATACACATGTTTATGGCTTTATCTTATAGAACTCAAGGTCTCCGTGCTGGGAAAACAGGTTTTGCAGCTGTTTGAGCTAAGATTTCCAAGTTATTCACATAATGAAAACCGATACTTTGTTTCGGTCGAGTTCCCCATTCAAATGCATGTAATAGTGAGAAACGCACTGTCTTGGCGAAAGAAAGCGTTTTTGTACAACTTCATATAAATAGCTGTAACTTTTGATAGAAGACTCGGATACACATGTTTATGGCTTTATCTTATAGAACTCAAGGTCTCCGTGCTGGGAAAACAGGTTTTGCAGCTGTTTGAGCTAAGATTTCCAAGTTATTCACATAATGAAAACCTATACTTTGTTTCGGTCGAGTTCCCCATTCAAATGCATGTAACAGTGAGAAACGCACAGTCTTGGCGAAAGAAAGCGTTTTTGTACAACTTCATAGAAATAGCTGTAACTTTTGATAGAAGACTCAGACAAACATGTTTATGGCTTTATCTTATAGAACTCAAGGTCTCCGTGCTGGGAAAACAGGTTTTGCAGCTGTTTGAGCTAAGATTTCCAAGTTATTCACATAATGAAAACCTATACTTTGTTTCGGTCGAGTTCCCCATTCAAATGCATGTAACAGTGAGAAACGCACTGTCTTGGCGAAAGAAAGCGTTTTTGTACAACTTCATAGAAATAGCTGTAACTTTTGATAGAAGACTCAGACAAACATGTTTATGGCTTTATCTTATAGAACTCAAGGTCTCCGTGCTGGGAAAACAGGTTTTGCAGCTGTTTGAGCTAAGATTTCCAAGTTATTCACATAATGAAAACCTATACTTTGTTTCGGTCGAGTTCCCCATTCAAATGCATGTAACAGTGAGAAACGCACTGTCTTGGCGAAAGAAAGCGTTTTTGTACAACTTCATATAAATAGCTGTAACTTTTGATAGAAGACTCAGATACACATGTTTATGGCTTTATCTTATAGAACTCAAGGTCTCCGTGCTGGGAAAACAGGTTTTGCAGCTGTTTGAGCTAAGATTTCCAAGTTATTCACATAATGAAAACCTATACTTTGTTTCGGTCGAGTTCCCCATTCAAATGCATGTAATAGTGAGAAACGCACTGTCTTGGCGAAAGAAAGCGTTTTTGTACAACTTCATATAAATAGCTGTAACTTTTGATAGAAGACTCGGATACACATGTTTATGGCTTTATCTTATAGAACTCAAGGTCTCCGTGCTGGGAAAACAGGTTTTGCAGCTGTTTGAGCTAAGATTTCCAAGTTATTCACATAATGAAAACCTATACTTTGTTTCGGTCGAGTTCCCCATTCAAATGCATGTAACAGTGAGAAACGCACTGTCTTGGCGAAAGAAAGCGTTTTTGTACAACTTCATATAAATAGCTGTAACTTTTGATAGAAGACTCAGACAAACATGTTTATGGCTTTATCTTATAGAACTCAAGGTCTCCGTGCTGGGAAAACAGGTTTTGCAGCTGTTTGAGCTAAGATTTCCAAGTTATTCACATAATGAAAACCTATACTTTGTTTCGGTGGAGTTCCCCATTCAAATGCATGTAACAGTGAGAAACGCACTGTCTTGGCGAAAGAAAGCGTTTTTGTACAACTTCATAGAAATAGCTGTAACTTTTGATAGAAGACTCAGACAAACATGTTTATGGCCTTATATTATAGAACTCAAGGTCTCCGTGCTGGGAAAACAGGTTTTGCAGCTGTTTGAGCTAAGATTTCCAAGTTATTCACATAATGAAAACTTATACTTTGTTTCGGTGGAGTTCCCCATTCAAATGCATGTAACAGTGAGAAACGCACTGTCTTGGCGAAAGAAAGCGTTTTTGTACAACTTCATATAAATAGCTGTAACTTTTGATAGAAGACTCGGATACACATGTTTATGGCTTTATCTTATAGAACTCAAGGTCTCCGTGCTGGGAAAACAGGTTTTGCAGCTGTTTGAGCTAAGATTTCCAAGTTATTCACATAATGAAAACCTATACTTTGTTTCGGTCGAGTTCCCCATTCAAATGCATGTAACAGTGAGAAACGCACTGTCTTGGCGAAAGAAAGCGTTTTTGTACAACTTCATATAAATAGCTGTAACTTTTGATAGAAGACTCGGATACACATGTTTATGGCTTTATCTTATAGAACTCAAGGTCTCCGTGCTGGGAAAACAGGTTTTGCAGCTGTTTGAGCTAAGATTTCCAAGTTATTCACATAATGAAAACCGATACTTTGTTTCGGTCGAGTTCCCCATTCAAATGCATGTAATAGTGAGAAACGCACTGTCTTGGCGAAAGAAAGCGTTTTTGTACAACTTCATATAAATAGCTGTAACTTTTGATAGAAGACTCGGATACACATGTTTATGGCTTTATCTTATAGAACTCAAGGTCTCCGTGCTGGGAAAACAGGTTTTGCAGCTGTTTGAGCTAAGATTTCCAAGTTATTCACATAATGAAAACCTATACTTTGTTTCGGTCGAGTTCCCCATTCAAATGCATGTAACAGTGAGAAACGCACTGTCTTGGCGAAAGAAAGCGTTTTTGTACAACTTCATAGAAATAGCTGTAACTTTTGATAGAAGACTCAGACAAACATGTTTATGGCCTTATATTATAGAACTCAAGGTCTCCGTGCTGGGAAAACAGGTTTTGCAGCTGTTTGAGCTAAGATTTCCAAGTTATTCACATAATGAAAACCTATACTTTGTTTCGGTGGAGTTCCCCATTCAAATGCATGTAACAGTGAGAAACGCACTGTCTTGGCGAAAGAAAGCGTTTTTGTACAACTTCATAGAAATAGCTGTAACTTTTGATAGAAGACTCAGACAAACATGTTTATGGCCTTATATTATAGAACTCAAGGTCTCCGTGCTGGGAAAACAGGTTTTGCAGCTGTTTGAGCTAAGATTTCCAAGTTATTCACATAATGAAAACCTATACTTTGTTTCGGTCGAGTTCCCCATTCAAATGCATGTAACAGTGAGAAACGCACTGTCTTGGCGAAAGAAAGCGTTTTTGTACAACTTCATAGAAATAGCTGTAACTTTTGATAGAAGACTCAGACAAACATGTTTATGGCCTTATATTATAGAACTCAAGGTCTCCGTGCTGGGAAAACAGGTTTTGCAGCTGTTTGAGCTAAGATTTCCAAGTTATTCACATAATGAAAACTTATACTTTGTTTCGGTGGAGTTCCCCATTCAAATGCATGTAACAGTGAGAAACGCACTGTCTTGGCGAAAGAAAGCGTTTTTGTACAACTTCATATAAATAGCTGTAACTTTTGATAGAAGACTCGGATACACATGTTTATGGCTTTATCTTATAGAACTCAAGGTCTCCGTGCTGGGAAAACAGGTTTTGCAGCTGTTTGAGCTAAGATTTCCAAGTTATTCACATAATGAAAACCTATACTTTGTTTCGGTCGAGTTCCCCATTCAAATGCATGTAACAGTGAGAAACGCACTGTCTTGGCGAAAGAAAGCGTTTTTGTACAACTTCATAGAAATAGCTGTAACTTTTGATAGAAGACTCAGACAAACATGTTTATGGCTTTATCTTATAGAACTCAAGGTCTCCGTGCTGGGAAAACAGGTTTTGCAGCTGTTTGAGCTAAGATTTCCAAGTTATTCACATAATGAAAACCTATACTTTGTTTCGGTCGAGTTCCCCATTCAAATGCATGTAACAGTGAGAAACGCACTGTCTTGGCGAAAGAAAGCGTTTTTGTACAACTTCATATAAATAGCTGTAACTTTTGATAGAAGACTCAGATACACATGTTTATGGCTTTATCTTATAGAACTCAAGGTCTCCGTGCTGGGAAAACAGGTTTTGCAGCTGTTTGAGCTAAGATTTCCAAGTTATTCACATAATGAAAACCTATACTTTGTTTCGGTCGAGTTCCCCATTCAAATGCATGTAACAGTGAGAAACGCACTGTCTTGGCGAAAGAAAGCGTTTTTGTACAACTTCATAGAAATAGCTGTAACTTTTGATAGAAGACTCAGACAAACATGTTTATGGCCTTATATTATAGAACTCAAGGTCTCCGTGCTGGGAAAACAGGTTTTGCAGCTGTTTGAGCTAAGATTTCCAAGTTATTCACATAATGAAAACCTATACTTTGTTTCGGTCGAGTTCCCCATTCAAATGCATGTAACAGTGAGAAACGCACTGTCTTGGCGAAAGAAAGCGTTTTTGTACAACTTCATAGAAATAGCTGTAACTTTTGATAGAAGACTCGGACACACATGTTTATGGCTTTATCTTATAGAACTCAAGGTCTCCGTGCTGGGAAAACAGGTTTTGCAGCTGTTTGAGCTAAGATTTCCAAGTTATTCACATAATGAAAACCTATACTTTGTTTCGGTCGAGTTCCCCATTCAAATGCATGTAACAGTGAGAAACGCACTGTCTTGGCGAAAGAAAGCGTTTTTGTACAACTTCATAGAAATAGCTGTAACTTTTGATAGAAGACTCGGACACACATGTTTATGGCTTTATCTTATAGAACTCAAGGTCTCCGTGCTGGGAAAACAGGTTTTGCAGCTGTTTGAGCTAAGATTTCCAAGTTATTCACATAATGAAAACCTATACTTTGTTTCGGTCGAGTTCCCCATTCAAATGCATGTAACAGTGAGAAACGCACTGTCTTGGCGAAAGAAAGCGTTTTTGTACAACTTCATAGAAATAGCTGTAACTTTTGATAGAAGACTCAGACAAACATGTTTATGGCCTTATATTATAGAACTCAAGGTCTCCGTGCTGGGAAAACAGGTTTTGCAGCTGTTTGAGCTAAGATTTCCAAGTTATTCACATAATGAAAACCTATACTTTGTTTCGGTCGAGTTCCCCATTCAAATGCATGTAATAGTGAGAAACGCACTGTCTTGGCGAAAGAAAGCGTTTTTGTACAACTTCATATAAATAGCTGTAACTTTTGATAGAAGACTCGGATACACATGTTTATGGCTTTATCTTATAGAACTCAAGGTCTCCGTGCTGGGAAAACAGGTTTTGCAGCTGTTTGAGCTAAGATTTCCAAGTTATTCACATAATGAAAACCTATACTTTGTTTCGGTCGAGTTCCCCATTCAAATGCATGTAATAGTGAGAAACGCACTGTCTTGGCGAAAGAAAGCGTTTTTGTACAACTTCATATAAATAGCTGTAACTTTTGATAGAAGACTCAGACAAACATGTTTATGGCTTTATCTTATAGAACTCAAGGTCTCCGTGCTGGGAAAACAGGTTTTGCAGCTGTTTGAGCTAAGATTTCCAAGTTATTCACATAATGAAAACCTATACTTTGTTTCGGTCGAGTTCCCCATTCAAATGCATGTAACAGTGAGAAACGCACTGTCTTGGCGAAAGAAAGCGTTTTTGTACAACTTCATAGAAATAGCTGTAACTTTTGATAGAAGACTCGGATACACATGTTTATGGCTTTATCTTATAGAACTCAAGGTCTCCGTGCTGGGAAAACAGGTTTTGCAGCTGTTTGAGCTAAGATTTCCAAGTTATTCACATAATGAAAACCTATACTTTGTTTCGGTCGAGTTCCCCATTCAAATGCATGTAACAGTGAGAAACGCACTGTCTTGGCGAAAGAAAGCGTTTTTGTACAACTTCATAGAAATAGCTGTAACTTTTGATAGAAGACTCAGACAAACATGTTTATGGCTTTATCTTATAGAACTCAAGGTCTCCGTGCTGGGAAAACAGGTTTTGCAGCTGTTTGAGCTAAGATTTCCAAGTTATTCACATAATGAAAACCTATACTTTGTTTCGGTCGAGTTCCCCATTCAAATGCATGTAACAGTGAGAAACGCACTGTCTTGGCGAAAGAAAGCGTTTTTGTACAACTTCATATAAATAGCTGTAACTTTTGATAGAAGACTCAGATACACATGTTTATGGCTTTATCTTATAGAACTCAAGGTCTCCGTGCTGGGAAAACAGGTTTTGCAGCTGTTTGAGCTAAGATTTCCAAGTTATTCACATAATGAAAACCTATACTTTGTTTCGGTCGAGTTCCCCATTCAAATGCATGTAATAGTGAGAAACGCACTGTCTTGGCGAAAGAAAGCGTTTTTGTACAACTTCATATAAATAGCTGTAACTTTTGATAGAAGACTCGGATACACATGTTTATGGCTTTATCTTATAGAACTCAAGGTCTCCGTGCTGGGAAAACAGGTTTTGCAGCTGTTTGAGCTAAGATTTCCAAGTTATTCACATAATGAAAACCTATACTTTGTTTCGGTCGAGTTCCCCATTCAAATGCATGTAACAGTGAGAAACGCACTGTCTTGGCGAAAGAAAGCGTTTTTGTACAACTTCATATAAATAGCTGTAACTTTTGATAGAAGACTCAGACAAACATGTTTATGGCTTTATCTTATAGAACTCAAGGTCTCCGTGCTGGGAAAACAGGTTTTGCAGCTGTTTGAGCTAAGATTTCCAAGTTATTCACATAATGAAAACCTATACTTTGTTTCGGTCGAGTTCCCCATTCAAATGCATGTAACAGTGAGAAACGCACTGTCTTGGCGAAAGAAAGCGTTTTTGTACAACTTCATAGAAATAGCTGTAACTTTTGATAGAAGACTCAGACAAACATGTTTATGGCCTTATATTATAGAACTCAAGGTCTCCGTGCTGGGAAAACAGGTTTTGCAGCTGTTTGAGCTAAGATTTCCAAGTTATTCACATAATGAAAACCGATACTTTGTTTCGGTCGAGTTCCCCATTCAAATGCATGTAATAGTGAGAAACGCACTGTCTTGGCGAAAGAAAGCGTTTTTGTACAACTTCATATAAATAGCTGTAACTTTTGATAGAAGACTCGGATACACATGTTTATGGCTTTATCTTATAGAACTCAAGGTCTCCGTGCTGGGAAAACAGGTTTTGCAGCTGTTTGAGCTAAGATTTCCAAGTTATTCACATAATGAAAACCTATACTTTGTTTCGGTCGAGTTCCCCATTCAAATGCATGTAACAGTGAGAAACGCACTGTCTTGGCGAAAGAAAGCGTTTTTGTACAACTTCATAGAAATAGCTGTAACTTTTGATAGAAGACTCAGACAAACATGTTTATGGCCTTATATTATAGAACTCAAGGTCTCCGTGCTGGGAAAACAGGTTTTGCAGCTGTTTGAGCTAAGATTTCCAAGTTATTCACATAATGAAAACCTATACTTTGTTTCGGTCGAGTTCCCCATTCAAATGCATGTAACAGTGAGAAACGCACTGTCTTGGCGAAAGAAAGCGTTTTTGTACAACTTCATAGAAATAGCTGTAACTTTTGATAGAAGACTCAGACAAACATGTTTATGGCCTTATATTATAGAACTCAAGGTCTCCGTGCTGGGAAAACAGGTTTTGCAGCTGTTTGAGCTAAGATTTCCAAGTTATTCACATAATGAAAACCTATACTTTGTTTCGGTCGAGTTCCCCATTCAAATGCATGTAACAGTGAGAAACGCACTGTCTTGGCGAAAGAAAGCGTTTTTGTACAACTTCATAGAAATAGCTGTAACTTTTGATAGAAGACTCAGACAAACATGTTTATGGCCTTATATTATAGAACTCAAGGTCTCCGTGCTGGGAAAACAGGTTTTGCAGCTGTTTGAGCTAAGATTTCCAAGTTATTCACATAATGAAAACTTATACTTTGTTTCGGTGGAGTTCCCCATTCAAATGCATGTAACAGTGAGAAACGCACTGTCTTGGCGAAAGAAAGCGTTTTTGTACAACTTCATATAAATAGCTGTAACTTTTGATAGAAGACTCGGATACACATGTTTATGACTTTATCTTATAGAACTCAAGGTCTCCGTGCTGGGAAAACAGGTTTTGCAGCTGTTTGAGCTAAGATTTCCAAGTTATTCACATAATGAAAACCTATACTTTGTTTCGGTCGAGTTCCCCATTCAAATGCATGTAACAGTGAGAAACGCACTGTCTTGGCGAAAGAAAGCGTTTTTGTACAACTTCATAGAAATAGCTGTAACTTTTGATAGAAGACTCGGACACACATGTTTATGGCTTTATCTTATAGAACTCAAGGTCTCCGTGCTGGGAAAACAGGTTTTGCAGCTGTTTGAGCTAAGATTTCCAAGTTATTCACATAATGAAAACCTATACTTTGTTTCGGTCGAGTTCCCCATTCAAATGCATGTAACAGTGAGAAACGCACTGTCTTGGCGAAAGAAAGCGTTTTTGTACAACTTCATAGAAATAGCTGTAACTTTTGATAGAAGACTCGGACACACATGTTTATGGCTTTATCTTATAGAACTCAAGGTCTCCGTGCTGGGAAAACAGGTTTTGCAGCTGTTTGAGCTAAGATTTCCAAGTTATTCACATAATGAAAACCTATACTTTGTTTCGGTCGAGTTCCCCATTCAAATGCATGTAACAGTGAGAAACGCACTGTCTTGGCGAAAGAAAGCGTTTTTGTACAACTTCATAGAAATAGCTGTAACTTTTGATAGAAGACTCAGACAAACATGTTTATGGCCTTATATTATAGAACTCAAGATCTCCGTGCTGGGAAAACAGGTTTTGCAGCTGTTTGAGCTAAGATTTCCAAGTTATTCACATAATGAAAACTTATACTTTGTTTCGGTGGAGTTCCCCATTCAAATGCATGTAACAGTGAGAAACGCACTGTCTTGGCGAAAGAAAGCGTTTTTGTACAACTTCATATAAATAGCTGTAACTTTTGATAGAAGACTCGGATACACATGTTTATGGCTTTATCTTATAGAACTCAAGGTCTCCGTGCTGGGAAAACAGGTTTTGCAGCTGTTTGAGCTAAGATTTCCAAGTTATTCACATAATGAAAACTTATACTTTGTTTCGGTCGAGTTCCCCATTCAAATGCATGTAACAGTGAGAAACGCACTGTCTTGGCGAAAGAAAGCGTTTTTGTACAACTTCATATAAATAGCTGTAACTTTTGATAGAAGACTCGGATACACATGTTTATGGCTTTATCTTATGGAACTCAAGGTCTCCGTGCTGGGAAAACAGGTTTTGCAGCTGTTTGAGCTAAGATTTCCAAGTTATTCACATAATGAAAACCTATACTTTGTTTCGGTCGAGTTCCCCATTCAAATGCATGTAACAGTGAGAAACGCACTGTCTTGGCGAAAGAAAGCGTTTTTGTACAACTTCATAGAAATAGCTGTAACTTTTGATAGAAGACTCAGACAAACATGTTTATGGCCTTATATTATAGAACTCAAGGTCTCCGTGCTGGGAAAACAGGTTTTGCAGCTGTTTGAGCTAAGATTTCCAAGTTATTCACATAATGAAAACTTATACTTTGTTTCGGTGGAGTTCCCCATTCAAATGCATGTAACAGTGAGAAACGCACTGTCTTGGCGAAAGAAAGCGTTTTTGTACAACTTCATATAAATAGCTGTAACTTTTGATAGAAGACTCGGATACACATGTTTATGGCTTTATCTTATAGAACTCAAGGTCTCCGTGCTGGGAAAACAGGTTTTGCAGCTGTTTGAGCTAAGATTTCCAAGTTATTCACATAATGAAAACCTATACTTTGTTTCGGTCGAGTTCCCCATTCAAATGCATGTAACAGTGAGAAACGCACTGTCTTGGCGAAAGAAAGCGTTTTTGTACAACTTCATATAAATAGCTGTAACTTTTGATAGAAGACTCAGACAAACATGTTTATGGCTTTATCTTATAGAACTCAAGGTCTCCGTGCTGGGAAAACAGGTTTTGCAGCTGTTTGAGCTAAGATTTCCAAGTTATTCACATAATGAAAACCTATACTTTGTTTCGGTCGAGTTCCCCATTCAAATGCATGTAACAGTGAGAAACGCACTGTCTTGGCGAAAGAAAGCGTTTTTGTACAACTTCATATAAATAGCTGTAACTTTTGATAGAAGACTCGGATACACATGTTTATGGCTTTATCTTATAGAACTCAAGGTCTCCGTGCTGGGAAAACAGGTTTTGCAGCTGTTTGAGCTAAGATTTCCAAGTTATTCACATAATGAAAACCTATACTTTGTTTCGGTCGAGTTCCCCATTCAAATGCATGTAACAGTGAGAAACGCACTGTCTTGGCGAAAGAAAGCGTTTTTGTACAACTTCATATAAATAGCTGTAACTTTTGATAGAAGACTCAGACAAACATGTTTATGGCTTTATCTTATAGAACTCAAGGTCTCCGTGCTGGGAAAACAGGTTTTGCAGCTGTTTGAGCTAAGATTTCCAAGTTATTCACATAATGAAAACCTATACTTTGTTTCGGTCGAGTTCCCCATTCAAATGCATGTAACAGTGAGAAACGCACTGTCTTGGCGAAAGAAAGCGTTTTTGTACAACTTCATAGAAATAGCTGTAACTTTTGATAGAAGACTCAGACAAACATGTTTATGGCCTTATATTATAGAACTCAAGGTCTCCGTGCTGGGAAAACAGGTTTTGCAGCTGTTTGAGCTAAGATTTCCAAGTTATTCACATAATGAAAACCTATACTTTGTTTCGGTCGAGTTCCCCATTCAAATGCATGTAACAGTGAGAAACGCACTGTCTTGGCGAAAGAAAGCGTTTTTGTACAACTTCATATAAATAGCTGTAACTTTTGATAGAAGACTCAGACAAACATGTTTATGGCTTTATCTTATAGAACTCAAGGTCTCCGTGCTGGGAAAACAGGTTTTGCAGCTGTTTGAGCTAAGATTTCCAAGTTATTCACATAATGAAAACCTATACTTTGTTTCGGTCGAGTTCCCCATTCAAATGCATGTAACAGTGAGAAACGCACTGTCTTGGCGAAAGAAAGCGTTTTTGTACAACTTCATAGAAATAGCTGTAACTTTTGATAGAAGACTCAGACAAACATGTTTATGGCCTTATATTATAGAACTCAAGGTCTCCGTGCTGGGAAAACAGGTTTTGCAGCTGTTTGAGCTAAGATTTCCAAGTTATTCACATAATTAAAACCTATACTTTGTTTCGGTCGAGTTCCCCATTCAAATGCATGTAACAGTGAGAAACGCACTGTCTTGGCGAAAGAAAGCGTTTTTGTACAACTTCATAGAAATAGCTGTAACTTTTGATAGAAGACTCAGACAAACATGTTTATGGCCTTATATTATAGAACTCAAGGTCTCCGTGCTGGGAAAACAGGTTTTGCAGCTGTTTGAGCTAAGATTTCCAAGTTATTCACATAATGAAAACCTATACTTTGTTTCGGTCGAGTTCCCCATTCAAATGCATGTAACAGTGAGAAACGCACTGTCTTGGCGAAAGAAAGCGTTTTTGTACAACTTCATAGAAATAGCTGTAACTTTTGATAGAAGACTCAGACAAACATGTTTATGGCCTTATATTATAGAACTCAAGGTCTCCGTGCTGGGAAAACAGGTTTTGCAGCTGTTTGAGCTAAGATTTCCAAGTTATTCACATAATGAAAACTTATACTTTGTTTCGGTGGAGTTCCCCATTCAAATGCATGTAACAGTGAGAAACGCACTGTCTTGGCGAAAGAAAGCGTTTTTGTACAACTTCATATAAATAGCTGTAACTTTTGATAGAAGACTCGGATACACATGTTTATGGCTTTATCTTATAGAACTCAAGGTCTCCGTGCTGGGAAAACAGGTTTTGCAGCTGTTTGAGCTAAGATTTCCAAGTTATTCACATAATGAAAACCTATACTTTGTTTCGGTCGAGTTCCCCATTCAAATGCATGTAACAGTGAGAAACGCACTGTCTTGGCGAAAGAAAGCGTTTTTGTACAACTTCATATAAATAGCTGTAACTTTTGATAGAAGACTCGGATACACATGTTTATGGCTTTATCTTATAGAACTCAAGGTCTCCGTGCTGGGAAAACAGGTTTTGCAGCTGTTTGAGCTAAGATTTCCAAGTTATTCACATAATGAAAACCGATACTTTGTTTCGGTCGAGTTCCCCATTCAAATGCATGTAATAGTGAGAAACGCACTGTCTTGGCGAAAGAAAGCGTTTTTGTACAACTTCATATAAATAGCTGTAACTTTTGATAGAAGACTCGGATACACATGTTTATGGCTTTATCTTATAGAACTCAAGGTCTCCGTGCTGGGAAAACAGGTTTTGCAGCTGTTTGAGCTAAGATTTCCAAGTTATTCACATAATGAAAACCTATACTTTGTTTCGGTCGAGTTCCCCATTCAAATGCATGTAACAGTGAGAAACGCACTGTCTTGGCGAAAGAAAGCGTTTTTGTACAACTTCATAGAAATAGCTGTAACTTTTGATAGAAGACTCAGACAAACATGTTTATGGCCTTATATTATAGAACTCAAGGTCTCCGTGCTGGGAAAACAGGTTTTGCAGCTGTTTGAGCTAAGATTTCCAAGTTATTCACATAATGAAAACCTATACTTTGTTTCGGTCGAGTTCCCCATTCAAATGCATGTAACAGTGAGAAACGCACTGTCTTGGCGAAAGAAAGCGTTTTTGTACAACTTCATAGAAATAGCTGTAACTTTTGATAGAAGACTCAGACAAACATGTTTATGGCCTTATATTATAGAACTCAAGGTCTCCGTGCTGGGAAAACAGGTTTTGCAGCTGTTTGAGCTAAGATTTCCAAGTTATTCACATAATGAAAACCTATACTTTGTTTCGGTCGAGTTCCCCATTCAAATGCATGTAACAGTGAGAAACGCACTGTCTTGGCGAAAGAAAGCGTTTTTGTACAACTTCATAGAAATAGCTGTAACTTTTGATAGAAGACTCAGACAAACATGTTTATGGCCTTATATTATAGAACTCAAGGTCTCCGTGCTGGGAAAACAGGTTTTGCAGCTGTTTGAGCTAAGATTTCCAAGTTATTCACATAATGAAAACTTATACTTTGTTTCGGTGGAGTTCCCCATTCAAATGCATGTAACAGTGAGAAACGCACTGTCTTGGCGAAAGAAAGCGTTTTTGTACAACTTCATATAAATAGCTGTAACTTTTGATAGAAGACTCGGATACACATGTTTATGGCTTTATCTTATAGAACTCAAGGTCTCCGTGCTGGGAAAACAGGTTTTGCAG
This sequence comes from Rhamphochromis longiceps, assembly GCF_057381845.1. Lineage (NCBI taxonomy): Eukaryota > Metazoa > Chordata > Actinopteri > Cichliformes > Cichlidae > Rhamphochromis > Rhamphochromis longiceps. The sequence goes on from NC_140576.1 coordinate 19,358,713, forward strand.
CTGTTTGAGCTAAGATTTCCAAGTTATTCACATAATGAAAACCTATACTTTGTTTCGGTCGAGTTCCCCATTCAAATGCATGTAACAGTGAGAAACGCACTGTCTTGGCGAAAGAAAGCGTTTTTGTACAACTTCATATAAATAGCTGTAACTTTTGATAGAAGACTCGGATACACATGTTTATGGCTTTATCTTATAGAACTCAAGGTCTCCGTGCTGGGAAAACAGGTTTTGCAGCTGTTTGAGCTAAGATTTCCAAGTTATTCACATAATGAAAACCTATACTTTGTTTCGGTCGAGTTCCCCATTCAAATGCATGTAACAGTGAGAAACGCACTGTCTTGGCGAAAGAAAGCGTTTTTGTACAACTTCATAGAAATAGCTGTAACTTTTGATAGAAGACTCAGACAAACATGTTTATGGCCTTATATTATAGAACTCAAGGTCTCCGTGCTGGGAAAACAGGTTTTGCAGCTGTTTGAGCTAAGATTTCCAAGTTATTCACATAATGAAAACCTATACTTTGTTTCGGTCGAGTTCCCCATTCAAATGCATGTAACAGTGAGAAACGCACTGTCTTGGCGAAAGAAAGCGTTTTTGTACAACTTCATAGAAATAGCTGTAACTTTTGATAGAAGACTCAGACAAACATGTTTATGGCCTTATATTATAGAACTCAAGGTCTCCGTGCTGGGAAAACAGGTTTTGCAGCTGTTTGAGCTAAGATTTCCAAGTTATTCACATAATGAAAACCTATACTTTGTTTCGGTCGAGTTCCCCATTCAAATGCATGTAACAGTGAGAAACGCACTGTCTTGGCGAAAGAAAGCGTTTTTGTACAACTTCATATAAATAGCTGTAACTTTTGATAGAAGACTCAGACAAACATGTTTATGGCTTTATCTTATAGAACTCAAGGTCTCCGTGCTGGGAAAACAGGTTTTGCAGCTGTTTGAGCTAAGATTTCCAAGTTATTCACATAATGAAAACCTATACTTTGTTTCGGTCGAGTTCCCCATTCAAATGCATGTAACAGTGAGAAACGCACAGTCTTGGCGAAAGAAAGCGTTTTTGTACAACTTCATAGAAATAGCTGTAACTTTTGATAGAAGACTCAGACAAACATGTTTATGGCTTTATCTTATAGAACTCAAGGTCTCCGTGCTGGGAAAACAGGTTTTGCAGCTGTTTGAGCTAAGATTTCCAAGTTATTCACATAATGAAAACCTATACTTTGTTTCGGTCGAGTTCCCCATTCAAATGCATGTAACAGTGAGAAACGCACTGTCTTGGCGAAAGAAAGCGTTTTTGTACAACTTCATAGAAATAGCTGTAACTTTTGATAGAAGACTCAGACAAACATGTTTATGGCCTTATATTATAGAACTCAAGGTCTCCGTGCTGGGAAAACAGGTTTTGCAGCTGTTTGAGCTAAGATTTCCAAGTTATTCACATAATGAAAACCTATACTTTGTTTCGGTCGAGTTCCCCATTCAAATGCATGTAACAGTGAGAAACGCACTGTCTTGGCGAAAGAAAGCGTTTTTGTACAACTTCATAGAAATAGCTGTAACTTTTGATAGAAGACTCAGACAAACATGTTTATGGCTTTATCTTATAGAACTCAAGGTCTCCGTGCTGGGAAAACAGGTTTTGCAGCTGTTTGAGCTAAGATTTCCAAGTTATTCACATAATGAAAACTTATACTTTGTTTCGGTGGAGTTCCCCATTCAAATGCATGTAACAGTGAGAAACGCACTGTCTTGGCGAAAGAAAGCGTTTTTGTACAACTTCATATAAATAGCTGTAACTTTTGATAGAAGACTCGGATACACATGTTTATGGCTTTATCTTATAGAACTCAAGGTCTCCGTGCTGGGAAATCAGGTTTTGCAGCTGTTTGAGCTAAGATTTCCAAGTTATTCACATAATGAAAACCTATACTTTGTTTCGGTCGAGTTCCCCATTCAAATGCATGTAACAGTGAGAAACGCACTGTCTTGGCGAAAGAAAGCGTTTTTGTACAACTTCATAGAAATAGCTGTAACTTTTGATAGAAGACTCAGACAAACCTGTTTATGGCCTTATATTATAGAACTCAAGGTCTCCGTGCTGGGAAAACAGGTTTTGCAGCTGTTTGAGCTAAGATTTCCAAGTTATTCACATAATGAAAACTTATACTTTGTTTCGGTGGAGTTCCCCATTCAAATGCATGTAACAGTGAGAAACGCACTGTCTTGGCGAAAGAAAGCGTTTTTGTACAACTTCATAGAAATAGCTGTAACTTTTGATAGAAGACTCAGACAAACATGTTTATGGCCTTATATTATAGAACTCAAGGTCTCCGTGCTGGGAAAACAGGTTTTGCAGCTGTTTGAGCTAAGATTTCCAAGTTATTCACATAATGAAAACTTATACTTTGTTTCGGTGGAGTTCCCCATTCAAATGCATGTAACAGTGAGAAACGCACTGTCTTGGCGAAAGAAAGCGTTTTTGTACAACTTCATATAAATAGCTGTAACTTTTGATAGAAGACTCGGATACACATGTTTATGGCTTTATCTTATAGAACTCAAGGTCTCCGTGCTGGGAAAACAGGTTTTGCAGCTGTTTGAGCTAAGATTTCCAAGTTATTCACATAATGAAAACTTATACTTTGTTTCGGTCGAGTTCCCCATTCAAATGCATGTAACAGTGAGAAACGCACTGTCTTGGCGAAAGAAAGCGTTTTTGTACAACTTCATATAAATAGCTGTAACTTTTGATAGAAGACTCGGATACACATGTTTATGGCTTTATCTTATAGAACTCAAGGTCTCCGTGCTGGGAAAACAGGTTTTGCAGCTGTTTGAGCTAAGATTTCCAAGTTATTCACATAATGAAAACTTATACTTTGTTTCGGTCGAGTTCCCCATTCAAATGCATGTAACAGTGAGAAACGCACTGTCTTGGCGAAAGAAAGCGTTTTTATACAACTTCATAGAAATAGCTGTAACTTTTGATAGAAGACTCAGACAAACATGTTTATGGCCTTATATTATAGAACTCAAGGTCTCCGTGCTGGGAAAACAGGTTTTGCAGCTGTTTGAGCTAAGATTTCCAAGTTATTCACATAATGAAAACCTATACTTTGTTTCGGTCGAGTTCCCCATTCAAATGCATGTAACAGTGAGAAACGCACTGTCTTGGCGAAAGAAAGCGTTTTTGTACAACTTCATATAAATAGCTGTAACTTTTGATAGAAGACTCGGATACACATGTTTATGGCTTTATCTTATAGAACTCAAGGTCTCCGTGCTGGGAAAACAGGTTTTGCAGCTGTTTGAGCTAAGATTTCCAAGTTATTCACATAATGAAAACCTATACTTTGTTTCGGTCGAGTTCCCCATTCAAATGCATGTAACAGTGAGAAACGCACTGTCTTGGCGAAAGAAAGCGTTTTTGTACAACTTCATAGAAATAGCTGTAACTTTTGATAGAAGACTCAGACAAACATGTTTATGGCCTTATATTATAGAACTCAAGGTCTCCGTGCTGGGAAAACAGGTTTTGCAGCTGTTTGAGCTAAGATTTCCAAGTTATTCACATAATGAAAACCTATACTTTGTTTCGGTCGAGTTCCCCATTCAAATGCATGTAACAGTGAGAAACGCACTGTCTTGGCGAAAGAAAGCGTTTTTGTACAACTTCATAGAAATAGCTGTAACTTTTGATAGAAGACTCAGACAAACATGTTTATGGCCTTATATTATAGAACTCAAGGTCTCCGTGCTGGGAAAACAGGTTTTGCAGCTGTTTGAGCTAAGATTTCCAAGTTATTCACATAATGAAAACCTATACTTTGTTTCGGTCGAGTTCCCCATTCAAATGCATGTAACAGTGAGAAACGCACTGTCTTGGCGAAAGAAAGCGTTTTTGTACAACTTCATAGAAATAGCTGTAACTTTTGATAGAAGACTCAGACAAACATGTTTATGGCCTTATATTATAGAACTCAAGATCTCCGTGCTGGGAAAACAGGTTTTGCAGCTGTTTGAGCTAAGATTTCCAAGTTATTCACATAATGAAAACTTATACTTTGTTTCGGTGGAGTTCCCCATTCAAATGCATGTAACAGTGAGAAACGCACTGTCTTGGCGAAAGAAAGCGTTTTTGTACAACTTCATATAAATAGCTGTAACTTTTGATAGAAGACTCGGATACACATGTTTATGGCTTTATCTTATAGAACTCAAGGTCTCCGTGCTGGGAAAACAGGTTTTGCAGCTGTTTGAGCTAAGATTTCCAAGTTATTCACATAATGAAAACTTATACTTTGTTTCGGTCGAGTTCCCCATTCAAATGCATGTAACAGTGAGAAACGCACTGTCTTGGCGAAAGAAAGCGTTTTTGTACAACTTCATAGAAATAGCTGTAACTTTTGATAGAAGACTCAGACAAACCTGTTTATGGCCTTATATTATAGAACTCAAGGTCTCCGTGCTGGGAAAACAGGTTTTGCAGCTGTTTGAGCTAAGATTTCCAAGTTATTCACATAATGAAAACTTATACTTTGTTTCGGTGGAGTTCCCCATTCAAATGCATGTAACAGTGAGAAACGCACTGTCTTGGCGAAAGAAAGCGTTTTTGTACAACTTCATAGAAATAGCTGTAACTTTTGATAGAAGACTCAGACAAACATGTTTATGGCCTTATATTATAGAACTCAAGATCTCCGTGCTGGGAAAACAGGTTTTGCAGCTGTTTGAGCTAAGATTTCCAAGTTATTCACATAATGAAAACTTATACTTTGTTTCGGTGGAGTTCCCCATTCAAATGCATGTAACAGTGAGAAACGCACTGTCTTGGCGAAAGAAAGCGCTTTTGTACAACTTCATATAAATAGCTGTAACTTTTGATAGAAGACTCGGATACACATGTTTATGGCTTTATCTTATAGAACTCAAGGTCTCCGTGCTGGGAAAACAGGTTTTGCAGCTGTTTGAGCTAAGATTTCCAAGTTATTCACATAATGAAAACTTATACTTTGTTTCGGTCGAGTTCCCCATTCAAATGCATGTAACAGTGAGAAACGCACTGTCTTGGCGAAAGAAAGCGTTTTTGTACAACTTCATAGAAATAGCTGTAACTTTTGATAGAAGACTCAGACAAACATGTTTATGGCCTTATATTATAGAACTCAAGGTCTCCGTGCTGGGAAAACAGGTTTTGCAGCTGTTTGAGCTAAGATTTCCAAGTTATTCACATAATGAAAACCTATACTTTGTTTCGGTGGAGTTCCCCATTCAAATGCATGTAACAGTGAGAAACGCACTGTCTTGGCGAAAGAAAGCGTTTTTGTACAACTTCATATAAATAGCTGTAACTTTTGATAGAAGACTCGGATACACATGTTTATGGCTTTATCTTATAGAACTCAAGGTCTCCGTGCTGGGAAAACAGGTTTTGCAGCTGTTTGAGCTAAGATTTCCAAGTTATTCACATAATGAAAACCTATACTTTGTTTCGGTCGAGTTCCCCATTCAAATGCATGTAACAGTGAGAAACGCACTGTCTTGGCGAAAGAAAGCGTTTTTGTACAACTTCATATAAATAGCTGTAACTTTTGATAGAAGACTCGGATACACATGTTTATGGCTTTATCTTATAGAACTCAAGGTCTCCGTGCTGGGAAAACAGGTTTTGCAGCTGTTTGAGCTAAGATTTCCAAGTTATTCACATAATGAAAACTTATACTTTGTTTCGGTCGAGTTCCCCATTCAAATGCATGTAATAGTGAGAAACGCACTGTCTTGGCGAAAGAAAGCGTTTTTGTACAACTTCATATAAATAGCTGTAACTTTTGATAGAAGACTCGGATACACATGTTTATGGCTTTATCTTATAGAACTCAAGGTCTCCGTGCTGGGAAAACAGGTTTTGCAGCTGTTTGAGCTAAGATTTCCAAGTTATTCACATAATGAAAACTTATACTTTGTTTCGGTCGAGTTCCCCATTCAAATGCATGTAACAGTGAGAAACGCACTGTCTTGGCGAAAGAAAGCGTTTTTGTACAACTTCATATAAATAGCTGTAACTTTTGATAGAAGACTCGGATACACATGTTTATGGCTTTATCTTATAGAACTCAAGGTCTCCGTGCTGGGAAAACAGGTTTTGCAGCTGTTTGAGCTAAGATTTCCAAGTTATTCACATAATGAAAACTTATACTTTGTTTCGGTCGAGTTCCCCATTCAAATGCATGTAACAGTGAGAAACGCACTGTCTTGGCGAAAGAAAGCGTTTTTGTACAACTTCATAGAAATAGCTGTAACTTTTGATAGAAGACTCAGACAAACATGTTTATGGCCTTATATTATAGAACTCAAGGTCTCCGTGCTGGGAAAACAGGTTTTGCAGCTGTTTGAGCTAAGATTTCCAAGTTATTCACATAATGAAAACCTATACTTTGTTTCGGTCGAGTTCCCCATTCAAATGCATGTAACAGTGAGAAACGCACTGTCTTGGCGAAAGAAAGCGTTTTTGTACAACTTCATATAAATAGCTGTAACTTTTGATAGAAGACTCGGATACACATGTTTATGGCTTTATCTTATAGAACTCAAGGTCTCCGTGCTGGGAAAACAGGTTTTGCAGCTGTTTGAGCTAAGATTTCCAAGTTATTCACATAATGAAAACCTATACTTTGTTTCGGTCGAGTTCCCCATTCAAATGCATGTAACAGTGAGAAACGCACAGTCTTGGCGAAAGAAAGCGTTTTTGTACAACTTCATAGAAATAGCTGTAACTTTTGATAGAAGACTCAGACAAACATGTTTATGGCCTTATATTATAGAACTCAAGGTCTCCGTGCTGGGAAAACAGGTTTTGCAGCTGTTTGAGCTAAGATTTCCAAGTTATTCACATAATGAAAACCTATACTTTGTTTCGGTCGAGTTCCCCATTCAAATGCATGTAACAGTGAGAAACGCACTGTCTTGGCGAAAGAAAGCGTTTTTGTACAACTTCATAGAAATAGCTGTAACTTTTGATAGAAGACTCGGATACACATGTTTATGGCTTTATCTTATAGAACTCAAGGTCTCCGTGCTGGGAAATCACGTTTTGCAGCTGTTTGAGCTAAGATTTCCAAGTTATTCACATAATGAAAACCTATACTTTGTTTCGGTCGAGTTCCCCATTCAAATGCATGTAACAGTGAGAAACGCACTGTCTTGGCGAAAGAAAGCGTTTTTGTACAACTTCATATAAATAGCTGTAACTTTTGATAGAAGACTCAGACAAACATGTTTATGGCCTTATATTATAGAACTCAAGGTCTCCGTGCTGGGAAAACAGGTTTTGCAGCTGTTTGAGCTAAGATTTCCAAGTTATTCACATAATGAAAACTTATACTTTGTTTCGGTGGAGTTCCCCATTCAAATGCATGTAACAGTGAGAAACGCACTGTCTTGGCGAAAGAAAGCGTTTTTGTACAACTTCATAGAAATAGCTGTAACTTTTGATAGAAGACTCAGACAAACATGTTTATGGCCTTATATTATAGAACTCAAGATCTCCGTGCTGGGAAAACAGGTTTTGCAGCTGTTTGAGCTAAGATTTCCAAGTTATTCACATAATGAAAACTTATACTTTGTTTCGGTGGAGTTCCCCATTCAAATGCATGTAACAGTGAGAAACGCACTGTCTTGGCGAAAGAAAGCGTTTTTGTACAACTTCATATAAATAGCTGTAACTTTTGATAGAAGACTCGGATACACATGTTTATGGCTTTATCTTATAGAACTCAAGGTCTCCGTGCTGGGAAAACAGGTTTTGCAGCTGTTTGAGCTAAGATTTCCAAGTTATTCACATAATGAAAACTTATACTTTGTTTCGGTCGAGTTCCCCATTCAAATGCATGTAACAGTGAGAAACGCACTGTCTTGGCGAAAGAAAGCGTTTTTGTACAACTTCATATAAATAGCTGTAACTTTTGATAGAAGACTCGGATACACATGTTTATGGCTTTATCTTATAGAACTCAAGGTCTCCGTGCTGGGAAAACAGGTTTTGCAGCTGTTTGAGCTAAGATTTCCAAGTTATTCACATAATGAAAACTTATACTTTGTTTCGGTCGAGTTCCCCATTCAAATGCATGTAACAGTGAGAAACGCACTGTCTTGGCGAAAGAAAGCGTTTTTGTACAACTTCATAGAAATAGCTGTAACTTTTGATAGAAGACTCAGACAAACATGTTTATGGCCTTATATTATAGAACTCAAGGTCTCCGTGCTGGGAAAACAGGTTTTGCAGCTGTTTGAGCTAAGATTTCCAAGTTATTCACATAATGAAAACCTATACTTTGTTTCGGTCGAGTTCCCCATTCAAATGCATGTAACAGTGAGAAACGCACTGTCTTGGCGAAAGAAAGCGTTTTTGTACAACTTCATAGAAATAGCTGTAACTTTTGATAGAAGACTCAGACAAACATGTTTATGGCCTTATATTATAGAACTCAAGGTCTCCGTGCTGGGAAAACAGGTTTTGCAGCTGTTTGAGCTAAGATTTCCAAGTTATTCACATAATGAAAACTTATACTTTGTTTCGGTGGAGTTCCCCATTCAAATGCATGTAACAGTGAGAAACGCACTGTCTTGGCGAAAGAAAGCGTTTTTGTACAACTTCATATAAATAGCTGTAACTTTTGATAGAAGACTCGGATACACATGTTTATGGCTTTATCTTATAGAACTCAAGGTCTCCGTGCTGGGAAAACAGGTTTTGCAGCTGTTTGAGCTAAGATTTCCAAGTTATTCACATAATGAAAACCTATACTTTGTTTCGGTCGAGTTCCCCATTCAAATGCATGTAACAGTGAGAAACGCACTGTCTTGGCGAAAGAAAGCGTTTTTGTACAACTTCATATAAATAGCTGTAACTTTTGATAGAAGACTCGGATACACATGTTTATGGCTTTATCTTATAGAACTCAAGGTCTCCGTGCTGGGAAAACAGGTTTTGCAGCTGTTTGAGCTAAGATTTCCAAGTTATTCACATAATGAAAACCGATACTTTGTTTCGGTCGAGTTCCCCATTCAAATGCATGTAATAGTGAGAAACGCACTGTCTTGGCGAAAGAAAGCGTTTTTGTACAACTTCATATAAATAGCTGTAACTTTTGATAGAAGACTCGGATACACATGTTTATGGCTTTATCTTATAGAACTCAAGGTCTCCGTGCTGGGAAAACAGGTTTTGCAGCTGTTTGAGCTAAGATTTCCAAGTTATTCACATAATGAAAACCTATACTTTGTTTCGGTCGAGTTCCCCATTCAAATGCATGTAACAGTGAGAAACGCACTGTCTTGGCGAAAGAAAGCGTTTTTGTACAACTTCATAGAAATAGCTGTAACTTTTGATAGAAGACTCAGACAAACATGTTTATGGCCTTATATTATAGAACTCAAGGTCTCCGTGCTGGGAAAACAGGTTTTGCAGCTGTTTGAGCTAAGATTTCCAAGTTATTCACATAATGAAAACCTATACTTTGTTTCGGTCGAGTTCCCCATTCAAATGCATGTAACAGTGAGAAACGCACTGTCTTGGCGAAAGAAAGCGTTTTTGTACAACTTCATATAAATAGCTGTAACTTTTGATAGAAGACTCGGATACACATGTTTATGGCTTTATCTTATAGAACTCAAGGTCTCCGTGCTGGGAAAACAGGTTTTGCAGCTGTTTGAGCTAAGATTTCCAAGTTATTCACATAATGAAAACTTATACTTTGTTTCGGTCGAGTTCCCCATTCAAATGCATGTAACAGTGAGAAACGCACTGTCTTGGCGAAAGAAAGCGTTTTTGTACAACTTCATAGAAATAGCTGTAACTTTTGATAGAAGACTCAGACAAACATGTTTATGGCCTTATATTATAGAACTCAAGGTCTCCGTGCTGGGAAAACAGGTTTTGCAGCTGTTTGAGCTAAGATTTCCAAGTTATTCACATAATGAAAACCTATACTTTGTTTCGGTCGAGTTCCCCATTCAAATGCATGTAACAGTGAGAAACGCACTGTCTTGGCGAAAGAAAGCGTTTTTGTACAACTTCATAGAAATAGCTGTAACTTTTGATAGAAGACTCAGACAAACATGTTTATGGCCTTATATTATAGAACTCAAGGTCTCCGTGCTGGGAAAACAGGTTTTGCAGCTGTTTGAGCTAAGATTTCCAAGTTATTCACATAATGAAAACTTATACTTTGTTTCGGTGGAGTTCCCCATTCAAATGCATGTAACAGTGAGAAACGCACTGTCTTGGCGAAAGAAAGCGTTTTTGTACAACTTCATATAAATAGCTGTAACTTTTGATAGAAGACTCGGATACACATGTTTATGGCTTTATCTTATAGAACTCAAGGTCTCCGTGCTGGGAAAACAGGTTTTGCAGCTGTTTGAGCTAAGATTTCCAAGTTATTCACATAATGAAAACCTATACTTTGTTTCGGTCGAGTTCCCCATTCAAATGCATGTAACAGTGAGAAACGCACTGTCTTGGCGAAAGAAAGCGTTTTTGTACAACTTCATATAAATAGCTGTAACTTTTGATAGAAGACTCGGATACACATGTTTATGGCTTTATCTTATAGAACTCAAGGTCTCCGTGCTGGGAAAACAGGTTTTGCAGCTGTTTGAGCTAAGATTTCCAAGTTATTCACATAATGAAAACCGATACTTTGTTTCGGTCGAGTTCCCCATTCAAATGCATGTAATAGTGAGAAACGCACTGTCTTGGCGAAAGAAAGCGTTTTTGTACAACTTCATATAAATAGCTGTAACTTTTGATAGAAGACTCGGATACACATGTTTATGGCTTTATCTTATAGAACTCAAGGTCTCCGTGCTGGGAAAACAGGTTTTGCAGCTGTTTGAGCTAAGATTTCCAAGTTATTCACATAATGAAAACCTATACTTTGTTTCGGTCGAGTTCCCCATTCAAATGCATGTAACAGTGAGAAACGCACTGTCTTGGCGAAAGAAAGCGTTTTTGTACAACTTCATAGAAATAGCTGTAACTTTTGATAGAAGACTCAGACAAACATGTTTATGGCCTTATATTATAGAACTCAAGGTCTCCGTGCTGGGAAAACAGGTTTTGCAGCTGTTTGAGCTAAGATTTCCAAGTTATTCACATAATGAAAACCTATACTTTGTTTCGGTCGAGTTCCCCATTCAAATGCATGTAACAGTGAGAAACGCACTGTCTTGGCGAAAGAAAGCGTTTTTGTACAACTTCATAGAAATAGCTGTAACTTTTGATAGAAGACTCAGACAAACATGTTTATGGCTTTATCTTATAGAACTCAAGGTCTCCGTGCTGGGAAAACAGGTTTTGCAGCTGTTTGAGCTAAGATTTCCAAGTTATTCACATAATGAAAACCTATACTTTGTTTCGGTCGAGTTCCCCCTTCAAATGCATGTAACAGTGAGAAACGCACAGTCTTGGCGAAAGAAAGCGTTTTTGTACAACTTCATAGAAATAGCTGTAACTTTTGATAGAAGACTCAGACAAACATGTTTATGGCTTTATCTTATAGAACTCAAGGTCTCCGTGCTGGGAAAACAGGTTTTGCAGCTGTTTGAGCTAAGATTTCCAAGTTATTCACATAATGAAAACCTATACTTTGTTTCGGTCGAGTTCCCCATTCAAATGCATGTAACAGTGAGAAACGCACTGTCTTGGCGAAAGAAAGCGTTTTTGTACAACTTCATAGAAATAGCTGTAACTTTTGATAGAAGACTCGGACACACATGTTTATGGCTTTATCTTATAGAACTCAAGGTCTCCGTGCTGGGAAAACAGGTTTTGCAGCTGTTTGAGCTAAGATTTCCAAGTTATTCACATAATGAAAACCTATACTTTGTTTCGGTCGAGTTCCCCATTCAAATGCATGTAACAGTGAGAAACGCACTGTCTTGGCGAAAGAAAGCGTTTTTGTACAACTTCATAGAAATAGCTGTAACTTTTGATAGAAGACTCAGACAAACATGTTTATGGCTTTATCTTATAGAACTCAAGGTCTCCGTGCTGGGAAAACAGGTTTTGCAGCTGTTTGAGCTAAGATTTCCAAGTTATTCACATAATGAAAACCTATACTTTGTTTCGGTCGAGTTCCCCATTCAAATGCATGTAACAGTGAGAAACGCACTGTCTTGGCGAAAGAAAGCGTTTTTGTACAACTTCATATAAATAGCTGTAACTTTTGATAGAAGACTCAGATACACATGTTTATGGCTTTATCTTATAGAACTCAAGGTCTCCGTGCTGGGAAAACAGGTTTTGCAGCTGTTTGAGCTAAGATTTCCAAGTTATTCACATAATGAAAACCTATACTTTGTTTCGGTCGAGTTCCCCATTCAAATGCATGTAACAGTGAGAAACGCACTGTCTTGGCGAAAGAAAGCGTTTTTGTACAACTTCATATAAATAGCTGTAACTTTTGATAGAAGACTCGGATACACATGTTTATGGCTTTATCTTATAGAACTCAAGGTCTCCGTGCTGGGAAAACAGGTTTTGCAGCTGTTTGAGCTAAGATTTCCAAGTTATTCACATAATGAAAACCTATACTTTGTTTCGGTCGAGTTCCCCATTCAAATGCATGTAACAGTGAGAAACGCACAGTCTTGGCGAAAGAAAGCGTTTTTGTACAACTTCATAGAAATAGCTGTAACTTTTGATAGAAGACTCAGACAAACATGTTTATGGCCTTATATTATAGAACTCAAGGTCTCCGTGCTGGGAAAACAGGTTTTGCAGCTGTTTGAGCTAAGATTTCCAAGTTATTCACATAATGAAAACCTATACTTTGTTTCGGTCGAGTTCCCCATTCAAATGCATGTAACAGTGAGAAACGCACTGTCTTGGCGAAAGAAAGCGTTTTTGTACAACTTCATAGAAATAGCTGTAACTTTTGATAGAAGACTCGGATACACATGTTTATGGCTTTATCTTATAGAACTCAAGGTCTCCGTGCTGGGAAATCAGGTTTTGCAGCTGTTTGAGCTAAGATTTCCAAGTTATTCACATAATGAAAACCTATACTTTGTTTCGGTCGAGTTCCCCATTCAAATGCATGTAACAGTGAGAAACGCACTGTCTTGGCGAAAGAAAGCGTTTTTGTACAACTTCATAGAAATAGCTGTAACTTTTGATAGAAGACTCAGACAAACATGTTTATGGCCTTATATTATAGAACTCAAGGTCTCCGTGCTGGGAAAACAGGTTTTGCAGCTGTTTGAGCTAAGATTTCCAAGTTATTCACATAATGAAAACTTATACTTTGTTTCGGTGGAGTTCCCCATTCAAATGCATGTAACAGTGAGAAACGCACTGTCTTGGCGAAAGAAAGCGTTTTTGTACAACTTCATAGAAATAGCTGTAACTTTTGATAGAAGACTCAGACAAACATGTTTATGGCCTTATATTATAGAACTCAAGATCTCCGTGCTGGGAAAACAGGTTTTGCAGCTGTTTGAGCTAAGATTTCCAAGTTATTCACATAATGAAAACCTATACTTTGTTTCGGTCGAGTTCCCCATTCAAATGCATGTAACAGTGAGAAACGCACTGTCTTGGCGAAAGAAAGCGTTTTTGTACAACTTCATAGAAATAGCTGTAACTTTTGATAGAAGACTCGGACACACATGTTTATGGCTTTATCTTATAGAACTCAAGGTCTCCGTGCTGGGAAAACAGGTTTTGCAGCTGTTTGAGCTAAGATTTCCAAGTTATTCACATAATGAAAACCTATACTTTGTTTCGGTCGAGTTCCCCATTCAAATGCATGTAACAGTGAGAAACGCAGTGTCTTGGCGAAAGAAAGCGTTTTTGTACAACTTCATAGAAATAGCTGTAACTTTTGATAGAAGACTCAGACAAACATGTTTATGGCTTTATCTTATAGAACTCAAGGTCTCCGTGCTGGGAAAACAGGTTTTGCAGCTGTTTGAGCTAAGATTTCCAAGTTATTCACATAATGAAAACCTATACTTTGTTTCGGTCGAGTTCCCCATTCAAATGCATGTAACAGTGAGAAACGCACTGTCTTGGCGAAAGAAAGCGTTTTTGTACAACTTCATATAAATAGCTGTAACTTTTGATAGAAGACTCAGATACACATGTTTATGGCTTTATCTTATAGAACTCAAGGTCTCCGTGCTGGGAAAACAGGTTTTGCAGCTGTTTGAGCTAAGATTTCCAAGTTATTCACATAATGAAAACCTATACTTTGTTTCGGTCGAGTTCCCCATTCAAATGCATGTAACAGTGAGAAACGCACTGTCTTGGCGAAAGAAAGCGTTTTTGTACAACTTCATATAAATAGCTGTAACTTTTGATAGAAGACTCGGATACACATGTTTATGGCTTTATCTTATAGAACTCAAGGTCTCCGTGCTGGGAAAACAGGTTTTGCAGCTGTTTGAGCTAAGATTTCCAAGTTATTCACATAATGAAAACCTATACTTTGTTTCGGTCGAGTTCCCCATTCAAATGCATGTAACAGTGAGAAACGCACAGTCTTGGCGAAAGAAAGCGTTTTTGTACAACTTCATAGAAATAGCTGTAACTTTTGATAGAAGACTCAGACAAACATGTTTATGGCCTTATATTATAGAACTCAAGGTCTCCGTGCTGGGAAAACAGGTTTTGCAGCTGTTTGAGCTAAGATTTCCAAGTTATTCACATAATGAAAACCTATACTTTGTTTCGGTCGAGTTCCCCATTCAAATGCATGTAACAGTGAGAAACGCACTGTCTTGGCGAAAGAAAGCGTTTTTGTACAACTTCATAGAAATAGCTGTAACTTTTGATAGAAGACTCAGACAAACATGTTTATGGCCTTATATTATAGAACTCAAGGTCTCCGTGCTGGGAAAACAGGTTTTGCAGCTGTTTGAGCTAAGATTTCCAAGTTATTCACATAATGAAAACCTATACTTTGTTTCGGTCGAGTTCCCCCTTCAAATGCATGTAACAGTGAGAAACGCACAGTCTTGGCGAAAGAAAGCGTTTTTGTACAACTTCATAGAAATAGCTGTAACTTTTGATAGAAGACTCAGACAAACATGTTTATGGCTTTATCTTATAGAACTCAAGGTCTCCGTGCTGGGAAAACAGGTTTTGCAGCTGTTTGAGCTAAGATTTCCAAGTTATTCACATAATGAAAACCTATACTTTGTTTCGGTCGAGTTCCCCATTCAAATGCATGTAACAGTGAGAAACGCACTGTCTTGGCGAAAGAAAGCGTTTTTGTACAACTTCATAGAAATAGCTGTAACTTTTGATAGAAGACTCGGACACACATGTTTATGGCTTTATCTTATAGAACTCAAGGTCTCCGTGCTGGGAAAACAGGTTTTGCAGCTGTTTGAGCTAAGATTTCCAAGTTATTCACATAATGAAAACCTATACTTTGTTTCGGTCGAGTTCCCCATTCAAATGCATGTAACAGTGAGAAACGCACTGTCTTGGCGAAAGAAAGCGTTTTTGTACAACTTCATAGAAATAGCTGTAACTTTTGATAGAAGACTCAGACAAACATGTTTATGGCTTTATCTTATAGAACTCAAGGTCTCCGTGCTGGGAAAACAGGTTTTGCAGCTGTTTGAGCTAAGATTTCCAAGTTATTCACATAATGAAAACCTATACTTTGTTTCGGTCGAGTTCCCCATTCAAATGCATGTAACAGTGAGAAACGCACTGTCTTGGCGAAAGAAAGCGTTTTTGTACAACTTCATATAAATAGCTGTAACTTTTGATAGAAGACTCAGATACACATGTTTATGGCTTTATCTTATAGAACTCAAGGTCTCCGTGCTGGGAAAACAGGTTTTGCAGCTGTTTGAGCTAAGATTTCCAAGTTATTCACATAATGAAAACCTATACTTTGTTTCGGTCGAGTTCCCCATTCAAATGCATGTAACAGTGAGAAACGCACTGTCTTGGCGAAAGAAAGCGTTTTTGTACAACTTCATATAAATAGCTGTAACTTTTGATAGAAGACTCGGATACACATGTTTATGGCTTTATCTTATAGAACTCAAGGTCTCCGTGCTGGGAAAACAGGTTTTGCAGCTGTTTGAGCTAAGATTTCCAAGTTATTCACATAATGAAAACCTATACTTTGTTTCGGTCGAGTTCCCCATTCAAATGCATGTAACAGTGAGAAACGCACAGTCTTGGCGAAAGAAAGCGTTTTTGTACAACTTCATAGAAATAGCTGTAACTTTTGATAGAAGACTCAGACAAACATGTTTATGGCCTTATATTATAGAACTCAAGGTCTCCGTGCTGGGAAAACAGGTTTTGCAGCTGTTTGAGCTAAGATTTCCAAGTTATTCACATAATGAAAACCTATACTTTGTTTCGGTCGAGTTCCCCATTCAAATGCATGTAACAGTGAGAAACGCACTGTCTTGGCGAAAGAAAGCGTTTTTGTACAACTTCATAGAAATAGCTGTAACTTTTGATAGAAGACTCGGATACACATGTTTATGGCTTTATCTTATAGAACTCAAGGTCTCCGTGCTGGGAAATCAGGTTTTGCAGCTGTTTGAGCTAAGATTTCCAAGTTATTCACATAATGAAAACCTATACTTTGTTTCGGTCGAGTTCCCCATTCAAATGCATGTAACAGTGAGAAACGCACTGTCTTGGCGAAAGAAAGCGTTTTTGTACAACTTCATAGAAATAGCTGTAACTTTTGATAGAAGACTCAGACAAACATGTTTATGGCTTTATCTTATAGAACTCAAGGTCTCCGTGCTGGGAAAACAGGTTTTGCAGCTGTTTGAGCTAAGATTTCCAAGTTATTCACATAATGAAAACCTATACTTTGTTTCGGTCGAGTTCCCCATTCAAATGCATGTAACAGTGAGAAACGCACTGTCTTGGCGAAAGAAAGCGTTTTTGTACAACTTCATATAAATAGCTGTAACTTTTGATAGAAGACTCAGATACACATGTTTATGGCTTTATCTTATAGAACTCAAGGTCTCCGTGCTGGGAAAACAGGTTTTGCAGCTGTTTGAGCTAAGATTTCCAAGTTATTCACATAATGAAAACCTATACTTTGTTTCGGTCGAGTTCCCCATTCAAATGCATGTAACAGTGAGAAACGCACTGTCTTGGCGAAAGAAAGCGTTTTTGTACAACTTCATATAAATAGCTGTAACTTTTGATAGAAGACTCGGATACACATGTTTATGGCTTTATCTTATAGAACTCAAGGTCTCCGTGCTGGGAAAACAGGTTTTGCAGCTGTTTGAGCTAAGATTTCCAAGTTATTCACATAATGAAAACCTATACTTTGTTTCGGTCGAGTTCCCCATTCAAATGCATGTAACAGTGAGAAACGCACAGTCTTGGCGAAAGAAAGCGTTTTTGTACAACTTCATAGAAATAGCTGTAACTTTTGATAGAAGACTCAGACAAACATGTTTATGGCCTTATATTATAGAACTCAAGGTCTCCGTGCTGGGAAAACAGGTTTTGCAGCTGTTTGAGCTAAGATTTCCAAGTTATTCACATAATGAAAACCTATACTTTGTTTCGGTCGAGTTCCCCATTCAAATGCATGTAACAGTGAGAAACGCACTGTCTTGGCGAAAGAAAGCGTTTTTGTACAACTTCATAGAAATAGCTGTAACTTTTGATAGAAGACTCGGATACACATGTTTATGGCTTTATCTTATAGAACTCAAGGTCTCCGTGCTGGGAAATCAGGTTTTGCAGCTGTTTGAGCTAAGATTTCCAAGTTATTCACATAATGAAAACCTATACTTTGTTTCGGTCGAGTTCCCCATTCAAATGCATGTAACAGTGAGAAACGCACTGTCTTGGCGAAAGAAAGCGTTTTTGTACAACTTCATAGAAATAGCTGTAACTTTTGATAGAAGACTCAGACAAACATGTTTATGGCCTTATATTATAGAACTCAAGGTCTCCGTGCTGGGAAAACAGGTTTTGCAGCTGTTTGAGCTAAGATTTCCAAGTTATTCACATAATGAAAACTTATACTTTGTTTCGGTGGAGTTCCCCATTCAAATGCATGTAACAGTGAGAAACGCACTGTCTTGGCGAAAGAAAGCGTTTTTGTACAACTTCATAGAAATAGCTGTAACTTTTGATAGAAGACTCAGACAAACATGTTTATGGCCTTATATTATAGAACTCAAGATCTCCGTGCTGGGAAAACAGGTTTTGCAGCTGTTTGAGCTAAGATTTCCAAGTTATTCACATAATGAAAACCTATACTTTGTTTCGGTCGAGTTCCCCATTCAAATGCATGTAACAGTGAGAAACGCACTGTCTTGGCGAAAGAAAGCGTTTTTGTACAACTTCATAGAAATAGCTGTAACTTTTGATAGAAGACTCGGACACACATGTTTATGGCTTTATCTTATAGAACTCAAGGTCTCCGTGCTGGGAAAACAGGTTTTGCAGCTGTTTGAGCTAAGATTTCCAAGTTATTCACATAATGAAAACCTATACTTTGTTTCGGTCGAGTTCCCCATTCAAATGCATGTAACAGTGAGAAACGCAGTGTCTTGGCGAAAGAAAGCGTTTTTGTACAACTTCATAGAAATAGCTGTAACTTTTGATAGAAGACTCAGACAAACATGTTTATGGCTTTATCTTATAGAACTCAAGGTCTCCGTGCTGGGAAAACAGGTTTTGCAGCTGTTTGAGCTAAGATTTCCAAGTTATTCACATAATGAAAACCTATACTTTGTTTCGGTCGAGTTCCCCATTCAAATGCATGTAACAGTGAGAAACGCACTGTCTTGGCGAAAGAAAGCGTTTTTGTACAACTTCATATAAATAGCTGTAACTTTTGATAGAAGACTCAGATACACATGTTTATGGCTTTATCTTATAGAACTCAAGGTCTCCGTGCTGGGAAAACAGGTTTTGCAGCTGTTTGAGCTAAGATTTCCAAGTTATTCACATAATGAAAACCTATACTTTGTTTCGGTCGAGTTCCCCATTCAAATGCATGTAACAGTGAGAAACGCACTGTCTTGGCGAAAGAAAGCGTTTTTGTACAACTTCATATAAATAGCTGTAACTTTTGATAGAAGACTCGGATACACATGTTTATGGCTTTATCTTATAGAACTCAAGGTCTCCGTGCTGGGAAAACAGGTTTTGCAGCTGTTTGAGCTAAGATTTCCAAGTTATTCACATAATGAAAACCTATACTTTGTTTCGGTCGAGTTCCCCATTCAAATGCATGTAACAGTGAGAAACGCACAGTCTTGGCGAAAGAAAGCGTTTTTGTACAACTTCATAGAAATAGCTGTAACTTTTGATAGAAGACTCAGACAAACATGTTTATGGCCTTATATTATAGAACTCAAGGTCTCCGTGCTGGGAAAACAGGTTTTGCAGCTGTTTGAGCTAAGATTTCCAAGTTATTCACATAATGAAAACCTATACTTTGTTTCGGTCGAGTTCCCCATTCAAATGCATGTAACAGTGAGAAACGCACTGTCTTGGCGAAAGAAAGCGTTTTTGTACAACTTCATAGAAATAGCTGTAACTTTTGATAGAAGACTCGGATACACATGTTTATGGCTTTATCTTATAGAACTCAAGGTCTCCGTGCTGGGAAATCAGGTTTTGCAGCTGTTTGAGCTAAGATTTCCAAGTTATTCACATAATGAAAACCTATACTTTGTTTCGGTCGAGTTCCCCATTCAAATGCATGTAACAGTGAGAAACGCACTGTCTTGGCGAAAGAAAGCGTTTTTGTACAACTTCATAGAAATAGCTGTAACTTTTGATAGAAGACTCAGACAAACATGTTTATGGCCTTATATTATAGAACTCAAGGTCTCCGTGCTGGGAAAACAGGTTTTGCAGCTGTTTGAGCTAAGATTTCCAAGTTATTCACATAATGAAAACTTATACTTTGTTTCGGTGGAGTTCCCCATTCAAATGCATGTAACAGTGAGAAACGCACTGTCTTGGCGAAAGAAAGCGTTTTTGTACAACTTCATAGAAATAGCTGTAACTTTTGATAGAAGACTCAGACAAACATGTTTATGGCCTTATATTATAGAACTCAAGATCTCCGTGCTGGGAAAACAGGTTTTGCAGCTGTTTGAGCTAAGATTTCCAAGTTATTCACATAATGAAAACTTATACTTTGTTTCGGTGGAGTTCCCCATTCAAATGCATGTAACAGTGAGAAACGCACTGTCTTGGCGAAAGAAAGCGTTTTTGTACAACTTCATATAAATAGCTGTAACTTTTGATAGAAGACTCGGATACACATGTTTATGGCTTTATCTTATAGAACTCAAGGTCTCCGTGCTGGGAAAACAGGTTTTGCAGCTGTTTGAGCTAAGATTTCCAAGTTATTCACATAATGAAAACTTATACTTTGTTTCGGTCGAGTTCCCCATTCAAATGCATGTAACAGTGAGAAACGCACTGTCTTGGCGAAAGAAAGCGTTTTTGTACAACTTCATAGAAATAGCTGTAACTTTTGATAGAAGACTCAGACAAACATGTTTATGGCCTTATATTATAGAACTCAAGGTCTCCGTGCTGGGAAAACAGGTTTTGCAGCTGTTTGAGCTAAGATTTCCAAGTTATTCACATAATGAAAACCTATACTTTGTTTCGGTCGAGTTCCCCATTCAAATGCATGTAACAGTGAGAAACGCACTGTCTTGGCGAAAGAAAGCGTTTTTGTACAACTTCATAGAAATAGCTGTAACTTTTGATAGAAGACTCAGACAAACATGTTTATGGCCTTATATTATAGAACTCAAGGTCTCCGTGCTGGGAAAACAGGTTTTGCAGCTGTTTGAGCTAAGATTTCCAAGTTATTCACATAATGAAAACTTATACTTTGTTTCGGTGGAGTTCCCCATTCAAATGCATGTAACAGTGAGAAACGCACTGTCTTGGCGAAAGAAAGCGTTTTTGTACAACTTCATATAAATAGCTGTAACTTTTGATAGAAGACTCGGATACACATGTTTATGGCTTTATCTTATAGAACTCAAGGTCTCCGTGCTGGGAAAACAGGTTTTGCAGCTGTTTGAGCTAAGATTTCCAAGTTATTCACATAATGAAAACCTATACTTTGTTTCGGTCGAGTTCCCCATTCAAATGCATGTAACAGTGAGAAACGCACTGTCTTGGCGAAAGAAAGCGTTTTTGTACAACTTCATATAAATAGCTGTAACTTTTGATAGAAGACTCGGATACACATGTTTATGGCTTTATCTTATAGAACTCAAGGTCTCCGTGCTGGGAAAACAGGTTTTGCAGCTGTTTGAGCTAAGATTTCCAAGTTATTCACATAATGAAAACCGATACTTTGTTTCGGTCGAGTTCCCCATTCAAATGCATGTAATAGTGAGAAACGCACTGTCTTGGCGAAAGAAAGCGTTTTTGTACAACTTCATATAAATAGCTGTAACTTTTGATAGAAGACTCGGATACACATGTTTATGGCTTTATCTTATAGAACTCAAGGTCTCCGTGCTGGGAAAACAGGTTTTGCAGCTGTTTGAGCTAAGATTTCCAAGTTATTCACATAATGAAAACCTATACTTTGTTTCGGTCGAGTTCCCCATTCAAATGCATGTAACAGTGAGAAACGCACTGTCTTGGCGAAAGAAAGCGTTTTTGTACAACTTCATAGAAATAGCTGTAACTTTTGATAGAAGACTCAGACAAACATGTTTATGGCCTTATATTATAGAACTCAAGGTCTCCGTGCTGGGAAAACAGGTTTTGCAGCTGTTTGAGCTAAGATTTCCAAGTTATTCACATAATGAAAACCTATACTTTGTTTCGGTCGAGTTCCCCATTCAAATGCATGTAACAGTGAGAAACGCACTGTCTTGGCGAAAGAAAGCGTTTTTGTACAACTTCATAGAAATAGCTGTAACTTTTGATAGAAGACTCAGACAAACATGTTTATGGCCTTATATTATAGAACTCAAGGTCTCCGTGCTGGGAAAACAGGTTTTGCAGCTGTTTGAGCTAAGATTTCCAAGTTATTCACATAATGAAAACCTATACTTTGTTTCGGTCGAGTTCCCCATTCAAATGCATGTAACAGTGAGAAACGCACTGTCTTGGCGAAAGAAAGCGTTTTTGTACAACTTCATAGAAATAGCTGTAACTTTTGATAGAAGACTCAGACAAACATGTTTATGGCTTTATCTTATAGAACTCAAGGTCTCCGTGCTGGGAAAACAGGTTTTGCAGCTGTTTGAGCTAAGATTTCCAAGTTATTCACATAATGAAAACCTATACTTTGTTTCGGTCGAGTTCCCCCTTCAAATGCATGTAACAGTGAGAAACGCACAGTCTTGGCGAAAGAAAGCGTTTTTGTACAACTTCATAGAAATAGCTGTAACTTTTGATAGAAGACTCAGACAAACATGTTTATGGCTTTATCTTATAGAACTCAAGGTCTCCGTGCTGGGAAAACAGGTTTTGCAGCTGTTTGAGCTAAGATTTCCAAGTTATTCACATAATGAAAACCTATACTTTGTTTCGGTCGAGTTCCCCATTCAAATGCATGTAACAGTGAGAAACGCACTGTCTTGGCGAAAGAAAGCGTTTTTGTACAACTTCATAGAAATAGCTGTAACTTTTGATAGAAGACTCGGACACACATGTTTATGGCTTTATCTTATAGAACTCAAGGTCTCCGTGCTGGGAAAACAGGTTTTGCAGCTGTTTGAGCTAAGATTTCCAAGTTATTCACATAATGAAAACCTATACTTTGTTTCGGTCGAGTTCCCCATTCAAATGCATGTAACAGTGAGAAACGCACTGTCTTGGCGAAAGAAAGCGTTTTTGTACAACTTCATATAAATAGCTGTAACTTTTGATAGAAGACTCAGATACACATGTTTATGGCTTTATCTTATAGAACTCAAGGTCTCCGTGCTGGGAAAACAGGTTTTGCAGCTGTTTGAGCTAAGATTTCCAAGTTATTCACATAATGAAAACCTATACTTTGTTTCGGTCGAGTTCCCCATTCAAATGCATGTAACAGTGAGAAACGCACTGTCTTGGCGAAAGAAAGCGTTTTTGTACAACTTCATATAAATAGCTGTAACTTTTGATAGAAGACTCGGATACACATGTTTATGGCTTTATCTTATAGAACTCAAGGTCTCCGTGCTGGGAAAACAGGTTTTGCAGCTGTTTGAGCTAAGATTTCCAAGTTATTCACATAATGAAAACCTATACTTTGTTTCGGTCGAGTTCCCCATTCAAATGCATGTAACAGTGAGAAACGCACAGTCTTGGCGAAAGAAAGCGTTTTTGTACAACTTCATAGAAATAGCTGTAACTTTTGATAGAAGACTCAGACAAACATGTTTATGGCCTTATATTATAGAACTCAAGGTCTCCGTGCTGGGAAAACAGGTTTTGCAGCTGTTTGAGCTAAGATTTCCAAGTTATTCACATAATGAAAACCTATACTTTGTTTCGGTCGAGTTCCCCATTCAAATGCATGTAACAGTGAGAAACGCACTGTCTTGGCGAAAGAAAGCGTTTTTGTACAACTTCATAGAAATAGCTGTAACTTTTGATAGAAGACTCGGATACACATGTTTATGGCTTTATCTTATAGAACTCAAGGTCTCCGTGCTGGGAAATCAGGTTTTGCAGCTGTTTGAGCTAAGATTTCCAAGTTATTCACATAATGAAAACCTATACTTTGTTTCGGTCGAGTTCCCCATTCAAATGCATGTAACAGTGAGAAACGCACTGTCTTGGCGAAAGAAAGCGTTTTTGTACAACTTCATAGAAATAGCTGTAACTTTTGATAGAAGACTCAGACAAACCTGTTTATGGCCTTATATTATAGAACTCAAGGTCTCCGTGCTGGGAAAACAGGTTTTGCAGCTGTTTGAGCTAAGATTTCCAAGTTATTCACATAATGAAAACTTATACTTTGTTTCGGTGGAGTTCCCCATTCAAATGCATGTAACAGTGAGAAACGCACTGTCTTGGCGAAAGAAAGCGTTTTTGTACAACTTCATAGAAATAGCTGTAACTTTTGATAGAAGACTCAGACAAACATGTTTATGGCCTTATATTATAGAACTCAAGATCTCCGTGCTGGGAAAACAGGTTTTGCAGCTGTTTGAGCTAAGATTTCCAAGTTATTCACATAATGAAAACTTATACTTTGTTTCGGTGGAGTTCCCCATTCAAATGCATGTAACAGTGAGAAACGCACTGTCTTGGCGAAAGAAAGCGTTTTTGTACAACTTCATATAAATAGCTGTAACTTTTGATAGAAGACTCGGATACACATGTTTATGGCTTTATCTTATAGAACTCAAGGTCTCCGTGCTGGGAAAACAGGTTTTGCAGCTGTTTGAGCTAAGATTTCCAAGTTATTCACATAATGAAAACCTATACTTTGTTTCGGTCGAGTTCCCCATTCAAATGCATGTAACAGTGAGAAACGCACTGTCTTGGCGAAAGAAAGCGTTTTTGTACAACTTCATAGAAATAGCTGTAACTTTTGATAGAAGACTCGGACACACATGTTTATGGCTCTATCTTATAGAACTCAAGGTCTCCGTGCTGGGAAAACAGGTTTTGCAGCTGTTTGAGCTAAGATTTCCAAGTTATTCACATAATGAAAACCTATACTTTGTTTCGGTCGAGTTCCCCATTCAAATGCATGTAACAGTGAGAAACGCACTGTCTTGGCGAAAGAAAGCGTTTTTGTACAACTTCATAGAAATAGCTGTAACTTTTGATAGAAGACTCAGACAAACATGTTTATGGCTTTATCTTATAGAACTCAAGGTCTCCGTGCTGGGAAAACAGGTTTTGCAGCTGTTTGAGCTAAGATTTCCAAGTTATTCACATAATGAAAACCTATACTTTGTTTCGGTCGAGTTCCCCATTCAAATGCATGTAACAGTGAGAAACGCACTGTCTTGGCGAAAGAAAGCGTTTTTGTACAACTTCATATAAATAGCTGTAACTTTTGATAGAAGACTCAGATACACATGTTTATGGCTTTATCTTATAGAACTCAAGGTCTCCGTGCTGGGAAAACAGGTTTTGCAGCTGTTTGAGCTAAGATTTCCAAGTTATTCACATAATGAAAACCGATACTTTGTTTTGGTCGAGTTCCCCATTCAAATGCATGTAATAGTGAGAAACGCACTGTCTTGGCGAAAGAAAGCGTTTTTGTACAACTTCATATAAATAGCTGTAACTTTTGATAGAAGACTCGGATACACATGTTTATGGCTTTATCTTATAGAACTCAAGGTCTCCGTGCTGGGAAAACAGGTTTTGCAGCTGTTTGAGCTAAGATTTCCAAGTTATTCACATAATGAAAACCTATACTTTGTTTCGGTCGAGTTCCCCATTCAAATGCATGTAACAGTGAGAAACGCACTGTCTTGGCGAAAGAAAGCGTTTTTGTACAACTTCATATAAATAGCTGTAACTTTTGATAGAAGACTCAGACAAACATGTTTATGGCCTTATATTATAGAACTCAAGGTCTCCGTGCTGGGAAAACAGGTTTTGCAGCTGTTTGAGCTAAGATTTCCAAGTTATTCACATAATGAAAACCTATACTTTGTTTCGGTCGAGTTCCCCATTCAAATGCATGTAACAGTGAGAAACGCACTGTCTTGGCGAAAGAAAGCGTTTTTGTACAACTTCATAGAAATAGCTGTAACTTTTGATAGAAGACTCAGACAAACATGTTTATGGCCTTATATTATAGAACTCAAGGTCTCCGTGCTGGGAAAACAGGTTTTGCAGCTGTTTGAGCTAAGATTTCCAAGTTATTCACATAATGAAAACCTATACTTTGTTTCGGTCGAGTTCCCCATTCAAATGCATGTAACAGTGAGAAACGCACTGTCTTGGCGAAAGAAAGCGTTTTTGTACAACTTCATATAAATAGCTGTAACTTTTGATAGAAGACTCAGACAAACATGTTTATGGCTTTATCTTATAGAACTCAAGGTCTCCGTGCTGGGAAAACAGGTTTTGCAGCTGTTTGAGCTAAGATTTCCAAGTTATTCACATAATGAAAACCTATACTTTGTTTCGGTCGAGTTCCCCATTCAAATGCATGTAACAGTGAGAAACGCACTGTCTTGGCGAAAGAAAGCGTTTTTGTACAACTTCATAGAAATAGCTGTAACTTTTGATAGAAGACTCGGACACACATGTTTATGGCTTTATCTTATAGAACTCAAGGTCTCCGTGCTGGGAAAACAGGTTTTGCAGCTGTTTGAGCTAAGATTTCCAAGTTATTCACATAATGAAAACCTATACTTTGTTTCGGTCGAGTTCCCCATTCAAATGCATGTAACAGTGAGAAACGCACTGTCTTGGCGAAAGAAAGCGTTTTTGTACAACTTCATAGAAATAGCTGTAACTTTTGATAGAAGACTCAGACAAACATGTTTATGGCTTTATCTTATAGAACTCAAGGTCTCCGTGCTGGGAAAACAGGTTTTGCAGCTGTTTGAGCTAAGATTTCCAAGTTATTCACATAATGAAAACCTATACTTTGTTTCGGTCGAGTTCCCCATTCAAATGCATGTAACAGTGAGAAACGCACTGTCTTGGCGAAAGAAAGCGTTTTTGTACAACTTCATATAAATAGCTGTAACTTTTGATAGAAGACTCAGATACACATGTTTATGGCTTTATCTTATAGAACTCAAGGTCTCCGTGCTGGGAAAACAGGTTTTGCAGCTGTTTGAGCTAAGATTTCCAAGTTATTCACATAATGAAAACCTATACTTTGTTTCGGTCGAGTTCCCCATTCAAATGCATGTAATAGTGAGAAACGCACTGTCTTGGCGAAAGAAAGCGTTTTTGTACAACTTCATATAAATAGCTGTAACTTTTGATAGAAGACTCGGATACACATGTTTATGGCTTTATCTTATAGAACTCAAGGTCTCCGTGCTGGGAAAACAGGTTTTGCAGCTGTTTGAGCTAAGATTTCCAAGTTATTCACATAATGAAAACCTATACTTTGTTTCGGTCGAGTTCCCCATTCAAATGCATGTAACAGTGAGAAACGCACTGTCTTGGCGAAAGAAAGCGTTTTTGTACAACTTCATATAAATAGCTGTAACTTTTGATAGAAGACTCAGACAAACATGTTTATGGCTTTATCTTATAGAACTCAAGGTCTCCGTGCTGGGAAAACAGGTTTTGCAGCTGTTTGAGCTAAGATTTCCAAGTTATTCACATAATGAAAACCTATACTTTGTTTCGGTCGAGTTCCCCATTCAAATGCATGTAACAGTGAGAAACGCACAGTCTTGGCGAAAGAAAGCGTTTTTGTACAACTTCATAGAAATAGCTGTAACTTTTGATAGAAGACTCAGACAAACATGTTTATGGCCTTATATTATAGAACTCAAGGTCTCCGTGCTGGGAAAACAGGTTTTGCAGCTGTTTGAGCTAAGATTTCCAAGTTATTCACATAATGAAAACCTATACTTTGTTTCGGTCGAGTTCCCCATTCAAATGCATGTAACAGTGAGAAACGCACTGTCTTGGCGAAAGAAAGCGTTTTTGTACAACTTCATATAAATAGCTGTAACTTTTGATAGAAGACTCGGATACAC
Source organism: Rhamphochromis longiceps (assembly GCF_057381845.1). Classification (NCBI taxonomy): domain Eukaryota; kingdom Metazoa; phylum Chordata; class Actinopteri; order Cichliformes; family Cichlidae; genus Rhamphochromis; species Rhamphochromis longiceps. Next base: position 19,386,381 of record NC_140576.1, read on the forward strand.
ATGTTTATGGCTTTATCTTATAGAACTCAAGGTCTCCGTGCTGGGAAAACAGGTTTTGCAGCTGTTTGAGCTAAGATTTCCAAGTTATTCACATAATGAAAACCTATACTTTGTTTCGGTCGAGTTCCCCATTCAAATGCATGTAACAGTGAGAAACGCACAGTCTTGGCGAAAGAAAGCGTTTTTGTACAACTTCATAGAAATAGCTGTAACTTTTGATAGAAGACTCAGACAAACATGTTTATGGCCTTATATTATAGAACTCAAGGTCTCCGTGCTGGGAAAACAGGTTTTGCAGCTGTTTGAGCTAAGATTTCCAAGTTATTCACATAATGAAAACCTATACTTTGTTTCGGTCGAGTTCCCCATTCAAATGCATGTAACAGTGAGAAACGCACTGTCTTGGCGAAAGAAAGCGTTTTTGTACAACTTCATAGAAATAGCTGTAACTTTTGATAGAAGACTCGGATACACATGTTTATGGCTTTATCTTATAGAACTCAAGGTCTCCGTGCTGGGAAATCAGGTTTTGCAGCTGTTTGAGCTAAGATTTCCAAGTTATTCACATAATGAAAACCTATACTTTGTTTCGGTCGAGTTCCCCATTCAAATGCATGTAACAGTGAGAAACGCACTGTCTTGGCGAAAGAAAGCGTTTTTGTACAACTTCATAGAAATAGCTGTAACTTTTGATAGAAGACTCAGACAAACCTGTTTATGGCCTTATATTATAGAACTCAAGGTCTCCGTGCTGGGAAAACAGGTTTTGCAGCTGTTTGAGCTAAGATTTCCAAGTTATTCACATAATGAAAACTTATACTTTGTTTCGGTGGAGTTCCCCATTCAAATGCATGTAACAGTGAGAAACGCACTGTCTTGGCGAAAGAAAGCGTTTTTGTACAACTTCATAGAAATAGCTGTAACTTTTGATAGAAGACTCAGACAAACATGTTTATGGCCTTATATTATAGAACTCAAGATCTCCGTGCTGGGAAAACAGGTTTTGCAGCTGTTTGAGCTAAGATTTCCAAGTTATTCACATAATGAAAACTTATACTTTGTTTCGGTGGAGTTCCCCATTCAAATGCATGTAACAGTGAGAAACGCACTGTCTTGGCGAAAGAAAGCGTTTTTGTACAACTTCATATAAATAGCTGTAACTTTTGATAGAAGACTCGGATACACATGTTTATGGCTTTATCTTATAGAACTCAAGGTCTCCGTGCTGGGAAAACAGGTTTTGCAGCTGTTTGAGCTAAGATTTCCAAGTTATTCACATAATGAAAACCTATACTTTGTTTCGGTCGAGTTCCCCATTCAAATGCATGTAACAGTGAGAAACGCACTGTCTTGGCGAAAGAAAGCGTTTTTGTACAACTTCATAGAAATAGCTGTAACTTTTGATAGAAGACTCGGACACACATGTTTATGGCTTTATCTTATAGAACTCAAGGTCTCCGTGCTGGGAAAACAGGTTTTGCAGCTGTTTGAGCTAAGATTTCCAAGTTATTCACATAATGAAAACCTATACTTTGTTTCGGTCGAGTTCCCCATTCAAATGCATGTAACAGTGAGAAACGCACTGTCTTGGCGAAAGAAAGCGTTTTTGTACAACTTCATAGAAATAGCTGTAACTTTTGATAGAAGACTCAGACAAACATGTTTATGGCTTTATCTTATAGAACTCAAGGTCTCCGTGCTGGGAAAACAGGTTTTGCAGCTGTTTGAGCTAAGATTTCCAAGTTATTCACATAATGAAAACCTATACTTTGTTTCGGTCGAGTTCCCCATTCAAATGCATGTAACAGTGAGAAACGCACTGTCTTGGCGAAAGAAAGCGTTTTTGTACAACTTCATATAAATAGCTGTAACTTTTGATAGAAGACTCAGATACACATGTTTATGGCTTTATCTTATAGAACTCAAGGTCTCCGTGCTGGGAAAACAGGTTTTGCAGCTGTTTGAGCTAAGATTTCCAAGTTATTCACATAATGAAAACCGATACTTTGTTTCGGTCGAGTTCCCCATTCAAATGCATGTAATAGTGAGAAACGCACTGTCTTGGCGAAAGAAAGCGTTTTTGTACAACTTCATATAAATAGCTGTAACTTTTGATAGAAGACTCGGATACACATGTTTATGGCTTTATCTTATAGAACTCAAGGTCTCCGTGCTGGGAAAACAGGTTTTGCAGCTGTTTGAGCTAAGATTTCCAAGTTATTCACATAATGAAAACCTATACTTTGTTTCGGTCGAGTTCCCCATTCAAATGCATGTAACAGTGAGAAACGCACTGTCTTGGCGAAAGAAAGCGTTTTTGTACAACTTCATAGAAATAGCTGTAACTTTTGATAGAAGACTCAGACAAACATGTTTATGGCCTTATATTATAGAACTCAAGGTCTCCGTGCTGGGAAAACAGGTTTTGCAGCTGTTTGAGCTAAGATTTCCAAGTTATTCACATAATGAAAACCTATACTTTGTTTCGGTCGAGTTCCCCATTCAAATGCATGTAACAGTGAGAAACGCACTGTCTTGGCGAAAGAAAGCGTTTTTGTACAACTTCATAGAAATAGCTGTAACTTTTGATAGAAGACTCAGACAAACATGTTTATGGCCTTATATTATAGAACTCAAGGTCTCCGTGCTGGGAAAACAGGTTTTGCAGCTGTTTGAGCTAAGATTTCCAAGTTATTCACATAATGAAAACCTATACTTTGTTTCGGTCGAGTTCCCCATTCAAATGCATGTAACAGTGAGAAACGCACTGTCTTGGCGAAAGAAAGCGTTTTTGTACAACTTCATATAAATAGCTGTAACTTTTGATAGAAGACTCAGACAAACATGTTTATGGCTTTATCTTATAGAACTCAAGGTCTCCGTGCTGGGAAAACAGGTTTTGCAGCTGTTTGAGCTAAGATTTCCAAGTTATTCACATAATGAAAACCTATACTTTGTTTCGGTCGAGTTCCCCATTCAAATGCATGTAACAGTGAGAAACGCACTGTCTTGGCGAAAGAAAGCGTTTTTGTACAACTTCATAGAAATAGCTGTAACTTTTGATAGAAGACTCGGACACACATGTTTATGGCTTTATCTTATAGAACTCAAGGTCTCCGTGCTGGGAAAACAGGTTTTGCAGCTGTTTGAGCTAAGATTTCCAAGTTATTCACATAATGAAAACCTATACTTTGTTTCGGTCGAGTTCCCCATTCAAATGCATGTAACAGTGAGAAACGCACTGTCTTGGCGAAAGAAAGCGTTTTTGTACAACTTCATAGAAATAGCTGTAACTTTTGATAGAAGACTCGGATACACATGTTTATGGCTTTATCTTATAGAACTCAAGGTCTCCGTGCTGGGAAATCAGGTTTTGCAGCTGTTTGAGCTAAGATTTCCAAGTTATTCACATAATGAAAACCTATACTTTGTTTCGGTCGAGTTCCCCATTCAAATGCATGTAACAGTGAGAAACGCACTGTCTTGGCGAAAGAAAGCGTTTTTGTACAACTTCATAGAAATAGCTGTAACTTTTGATAGAAGACTCAGACAAACCTGTTTATGGCCTTATATTATAGAACTCAAGGTCTCCGTGCTGGGAAAACAGGTTTTGCAGCTGTTTGAGCTAAGATTTCCAAGTTATTCACATAATGAAAACTTATACTTTGTTTCGGTGGAGTTCCCCATTCAAATGCATGTAACAGTGAGAAACGCACTGTCTTGGCGAAAGAAAGCGTTTTTGTACAACTTCATAGAAATAGCTGTAACTTTTGATAGAAGACTCAGACAAACATGTTTATGGCCTTATATTATAGAACTCAAGATCTCCGTGCTGGGAAAACAGGTTTTGCAGCTGTTTGAGCTAAGATTTCCAAGTTATTCACATAATGAAAACTTATACTTTGTTTCGGTGGAGTTCCCCATTCAAATGCATGTAACAGTGAGAAACGCACTGTCTTGGCGAAAGAAAGCGTTTTTGTACAACTTCATATAAATAGCTGTAACTTTTGATAGAAGACTCGGATACACATGTTTATGGCTTTATCTTATAGAACTCAAGGTCTCCGTGCTGGGAAAACAGGTTTTGCAGCTGTTTGAGCTAAGATTTCCAAGTTATTCACATAATGAAAAC